>NC_139932.1:0-722500 GCF_963514095.1 Eutrigla gurnardus
ATTTGACAACTGACACTGCAATAGTGGTTAAAACTTGTGTTACATGCAAATAACAGCTTAAAAGCCTCTTCCCTGCGTGAAACAGCTATTACAGCCTTTTCCCCACATTAAACTTGTAAAAGCATTGTTTTGCACTTATTTGATGTTTAGACGCCATTTTGTGTTCAAAGACACTGTTTAGACGCCATTTTGTGTTCAAAGACACTGGAATCACACTGAAACGACAGAAGATCCACTCCAGAGTGCTTTTATGACTTAAATGTGATGATATCGATGGGACATTGAAGAAAGCAGCTTATTTGACAACTGACACTTCAATAGTGGTTAAAACGTGTGTTACATGCAAATAACAGCTTAAAAGCCTCTTCCCTGCGTGAAACAGCTATTACAGCCTTTTCCCCACATTCAACTTGTAAAAGCATTGTTTTGCACTTATTTGATGTTTAGACGCCATTTTGTGTTCAAAGACACTGTTTAGACGCCATTTTGTGTTCAAAGACACTGGAATCACACTGAAACGACAGAAGATCCACTCCAGAGTGCTTTTATGACTTAAATGTGATGATATCGATGGGACATTGAAGAATGCAGCTTATTTGACAACTGACACTGCAATAGTGGTTAAAACGTGTGTTACATGCAAATAACAGCTTAAAAGCCTCTTCCCTGCGTGAAACAGCTATTACAGCCTTTTCCCCACATTAAACTTGTAAAAGCATTGTTTTGCACTTATTTGATGTTTAGACGCCATTTTGTGTTCAAAGACACTGGAATCACACTGAAACGACAGAAGATCCACTCCAGAGTGCTTTTATGACTTAAATGTGATGATATCGATGGGACATTGAAGAAAGCAGCTTATTTGACAACTGACACTTGAATAGTGGTTAAAACGTGTGTTACATGCAAATAACAGCTTAAAAGCCTCTTCCCTGCGTGAAACAGCTATTACAGCCTTTTCCCCACATTAAACTTGTAAAAGCATTGTTTTGCACTTATTTGATGTTTAGACGCCATTTTGTGTTCAAAGACACTGGAATCACACTGAAACGACAGAAGATCCACTCCAGAGTGCTTTTATGACTTAAATGTGATGATATCGATGGGACATTGAAGAATGCAGCTTATTTGACAACTGACACTGCAATAGTGGTTAAAACGTGTGTAGCCGGGTGGGAAAATGTAGTGCAACTGCTTACTAACGCCACCAGAGGGCGCTTTCTCAGTTTGGTGAACTGGTTGTAGAGCAGGAAAAGAGATACCGGAGGTCGCCATCTTGCCCGCAGCGGTGCGACCACACTACGGTTTTCCGAGGTTAATGAGGGTAAATATGATATAAATGTGTCTGTTTGCAAGTATCTAAGGGATATGTTTAAGAGTAATGCGTGTTTGCAGGCTGAAATGTTTATTGTTTATGTGGGCTGGGTGTTAGTGGTTGGCAGGCAAACGGACGACGAGAGAGACCCAAAGGTTGTCGTGTAGCAGGCCGTCGTCAGTGCTGTTGGTGCTAGGCCTACGGGAAAAATGCACAAGTCAGTAACGTTATGTATTACAATACTGCACATTCGTTGTGATGTTTTGACCTGTGAATGTATGAGTGTTTAATGTGAATTTGTGGGCTCTTTGTGTTATAGGGTCGAGCCACTGTAGTTAATTCTTTGCACTCTATTGTTGCTTATAGGGACATTTTTGTACACTCTGATAGCAGTCAGTAGATTTATTATTTTTATTCTTTTGTACCGAACCTTAAGACACGTTTTGTACTCTTTGGTGCGAGTCTACATTGTTTACTTTTGTAATAGGATATTTACTTAAGGTTTACGGACATTGTCCAGTGATTATAGCAGACTAGACAGAGTTACAGTAAGCGTCCCGTGTGCCAGGCACAGTGTGGTGTCGCTGATTTTTGTTTCTACTAGTACTGTAGATATAGCTGAAGACTATCAGCCAGTTGAGTTTTAAACTTGCATCATTTATTTTATTTGTACACCATATTCTTCTGTTCAGAATTAAAGACCCCAGAAGATATTTTTGTGTCCTGTGCTGGTTCAATTTAGCCAGGCTACACATTTTGGTACCAGGAGTGGGGTTCTGCAGAATTGGTGTTTCAGTAGATTTTTTTTTTTAGTAAGCTGCATCAGATTGTTGGAGTGCACAGAATTAACTCTAGTGGCAACAATCCCCGGCGCCTGGTGTGAGAGAGACCTGCGACGGTGAGGCTTTCCTGGAGGTGCAGGCGTGGGCCGGGACCAGAGACCAGACCACGGGAAATCAGCCAACGACGGTGCTGCAGGCTCTTCGCAGAGGGGGACAACACAACCCAGCTGGGCCGGAGGCGACTGACATTGGTATCCAAACACTGAACTTACACTGAAAACTACACACAGACCCTCCACAATGTCACACCAAGGCAGTGATAATGAACAAAATTCAGAGGAAGAAGAGGGGAACCCTGTTGCTGAACTTCAGGCCAAATTAGCTGAACTGAGTGATAAACATGACCAAGCTATGGCCAAAATAACTGCTCTGAATAGTGGGGCTAACCGATCATATGTGTATTTACCCCGCGACCGCCCCATCCAGCCTTTTAGTGGAGACCCTACCGTTGATGGCCGCTCCATTGATGAGTTTATTGATGAATTGCAGCGGGCAGTAAAGGCCAGAGGCCTAGGCGAAGATGATCAGGTTCACTTCAATCTTTCGCTCCTCAGAGGTTCAGCACTGGAAGAGATCAGGTTACGCACAGATGGTGAAATAGAGGACCCTGATGAAATTTTCTATTTCCTCAGGGAGGCTTATAGAGAAAAGCGCAGTGTAGCCCAACTGTTACAGACCTTCTACAGTCGTCACCAGCAGGAGGGTGAAGATTTCTTTGAGTACTCACACACCCTGTCCCAGATCCTTCGTTCTGTCCTTAAGCAAAGCCCCGATGCCGTAGCTGATGTAAAAATGGCAGTCAGAGACCAATTTGTAGAGGGTGTCCAAGATTCCTCCCTCCGAAGGGAACGTCGCAAGATGATAAGGGAGAGGCCACAGTCCACACTTTTCGAGGTGCGTCAGGAAGCTATCTCTTGGTCTCTAGAAGACAGACCCACTAACACTAAAGTTGCAAAGAGCAAGAAGATACTATGCGATAGCGTGGGTGAGGGAGGTCAGGCTACAGGTAGTACGCCAGAGAAGTCTTCTGCTACCCTAGATGATATCCTTAGAGTGGTTTCTGAACAAGGCAAGGCTATTGTGGAATTAGTCAATGTGATGAAGGAAGGAGCCACGGTCAGAGAAAAGTCATACAAAAGTGGAAGACCAAGACCAAAGTTCCAGTTCACAGAGGATGGGAAGCCAATCTGTTTGAAATGCAGGGGGGTGGGACACATTGCTAGGGAGTGCAGATCACGACCACAGGAGAGTCAGTCCACTTCCCGGGGTTCATCTGCTCAGGGAAACTAGCTTCCTCGGTTGCCAAGAGCCGGGCAATCCGAGGCGAGACTCAAGGCTCCCAGACCCTCACCCGTGAAAGATTTTTCGAGCGAGCCGTAGGTGTGTGTCCTGAAGTTGAGGTGGAGGTGGGTGGAGTTACGGCTAAGGCCCTGTTGGATACTGGGAGCCAGGTTAGCACCATCTCTGAGGCATTCTTCCGACAGCACTTACTAGGCGAGAATGAAGACGTAATTCCTACAGCTAAATGGCTCAAGTTAACCGCAGCTAACTCACTGCCCATCCCTTACATAGGTTACATTCAGCTAGATGTGCAGGTTTTGGGATTAACTGTGCCGGAGTGCGGGTTTTTGGTAGTCAGGGACCCAGTGACAGAGCTGACAGGGTCAAACGAGCTAGTTTCAGATAGACATCAAGCAGGGAAGAAAGTTACAGAACAGCAAGACAAAGAGGAAGACCACAGGCCCAAAGAGCCCCCCCCTGTGCTCATCGGCATGAATGTAATTAAAAGATGCAGGGAATTAGCTATTGCCAGTTTTGACTCAGCTCTCGGAGGAGAGCTCAACTCAGCTTGGAGAGAAGCTTTTCAGAGAGCGCAAGCATGTGACGTTTTGAAAGAAACATCTACAGCCAGGGTAGCAGGGAGCGAAACAGTGCATGTGCCAGCAGCTTCAGTGGCCACAGTGTATGCAAAAGGACTCAAGAAGCTCTCCACTGATTCGACATTGATGCTCTTAGAGCCTACCAGCACTCCTTTACCTAATGGTCTCGTTGTCATGCCTACTCTGGTAGAGGCTGGCAAACATGTGTTTCCCGTCCAAGTGGTGAACTTCTCACAGGAAGATCTGTGGTTGCCACCCAGAATCAGGCTTGGTGTGCTCAGCCCGGTTGAGTGTGCTGGGGAGGCAGCAGAGGTGCACTTTAATCGCATCTCTGCTGAACATGAAGAAGTGTCAGTGGATAGGGAAGGGGTGGGGGCATCAGATGAGGAAGTGCAGTTCTTGTTGCAGCGCTTAAAAATGGGCGGCTCACCAGAAGAGCAGGCTAAGTTAGCTGTACTTTTGGCTCAGTATGCAGATGTGTTCGCTTTCAAGGATGAGGATCTAGGCTACACAGATAAGGTCCGACATGAGATACACTTAGTTGATGATGTACCGGTCACTCAGCCTTACAGATGTATACCTCCAACACAGTACAAAGAGGTTAGAGATCACATAACTCAACTTCTAAAAAAAGGCGTCATCACAGAGAGCACTAGTGCCTATGCGTCTCCTATTGTACTTGTTAGGAAGGCAGACAACAGTTTGAGGCTCTGTGTAGATTATAGGCGACTAAATTCCAAGACCAGACGAGACGCATTTCCTTTACCTCGCATTGATGAGTGTTTCGATGCACTGCATGGTGCCAAGTTCTTCTCAACCATTGACCTTGCTAGTGATTACCACCAGGTGGCGGTACAAGAGACAGACAGACACAAGACGGCCTTTACAACTCCTTTTGGGTTGTTTGAGTACATTAGACTTCCCTTCTGTGTTTGTAATGGCCCAGCGACGTTCCAAAGACTCATGCAGGCAACCATGAGTGACTTAGTGTTCCAGATCATGCTTGTGTACTTGGATGACATTTTAGTGTACTCACCGACTTTTGAAGACCACCTGAGACGACTTCAGACTGCGTTACAGAGACTCAGGGAGACAGGGTTAAAGGTCAAAGTAGAAAAATGTCACTTTCTCCAGTCCAGCGTACGTTTTCTTAGTCATCAGATCTCAGCTGAGGGCGTTGGTACAGATCCAGACAAAGTAGCTGCAGTGAAACAGTGGCCAGTTCCCACCACAGTTAAAGACCTGCGATCATTCTTAGGATTCTGCAGCTACTACAGGAGGTTTCTGCAGGGGTTTTCCCAGCTGGCAGGTCCCTTACATGATGTAGTGAATAGGTGCATCACAGAAAACAGCCCTGCTAGGTCAAAAAACCTGTTGAACAGTATATGGTCACCGGCATGTCAAGAGTCTTTTGAACAGCTGAAGGAGAAGCTTGTCAGTGCTCCTCTACTTGGTTACGCAGACTTCTCCCTTCCCGTTATCGTAGAGACTGACGCCAGTAACTTAGGACTAGGGGCAGTTCTGTATCAGTTACAGGAAGGGAAGAAACGTGTCATTGCATACGCCAGTAGGAGGTTGAGAGGTGCAGAGAGAAACGACAGAAACTACAGTAGCATGAAACTGGAGCTACTTGCTCTTAAATGGGCTGTGTCAGAAAAATATAGGGTTTTTTTGTTAGGGTCCAAGTTCACTATAATAACAGACAACAACCCTCTGTGTCACCTAAACTCAGCAAAGCTAGGAGCTATTGAGCAGCGCTGGGTAGCCCAGCTGGCTCCATTTGACTTTGAAGTCCAGTACCGTCCGGGCCGGTGTAACACAGCTGCAGACACACTCTCTAGGCAGCCATTAGCAGGGGAGCCTGAGCCAAACGGAGATGAGGAGTTTGATGGTTGCGTATCCATCTGCAATGTGGTCAGAAAAGGGACAGCTTTAGAGCCAGACTTAGTCAGTGCAGGTGTCAAGTGTTGTCAGGTCAGGCAGGCTCGTGTCACAGCATTTGAGCAAGATGCTGATGATGTTGTTTCTCAGGGAAACACTCCAACTCTGCCAGGTTATTCTAAAGATGAGTTGCGGCAGTTTCAGGACACTGACCCCACACTTAAGTCTTTCCGACACTTTTGGGACCAGAAGAAAAAACCCACCTCTCAGCAGAGAAGAGGTTTGTCCAAACTTGTCATCTCTCTACTCAGACAGTGGCCCAGAGTTAGCGAGATTGATGGATTGCTGTACCGGGTCATTGATGATGGACATGTCGCTGAATGCAAGCAGCTCATTTTGCCAATTTGTTTAAAAGAGGCTGTCCTTCAGAGTGTGCATGATCACATGGGGCATCAGGGGATAGAGCGCACACAGAACCTATTAAGACGGAGGTGTTTTTGGGTGGGGATGTATGAAGATGTGGAACAGTGGGTTAAACAGTGTCAGAGATGTGTACTTACCAAGTTGCCACAGCCCAAGATACGTGCTCCTCTGAAACCCTTTCTAGCCACCAGGCCTCTTGAAGTTGTGGCAGTCGACTTTACTTTGTTAGAACCCGCTTCTGATGGTCGAGAAAATGTGTTGGTAGTTACAGACGTGTTCACCAAATTCACACAGGCATTCCCAACACGAGACCAGAAAGCGGATACAACTGCCAAGGTCCTCCTGCGGGAATGGTTTATGAAGTATGGTGTGCCTGAAAGGTTGCATGCGGATCAGGGCAGAAACTTTGAAAGTGAGGTCATTCAGGAACTGTGCAAGTTATATGGGGTTAAGAAGACGCGTACTACACCACATCACCCCCAGGGTAATGCTCAATGTGAGCGTTTCAACCGAACGCTTCATGACCTCTTACGCACTCTCCCGCCAGAGAAGAAACGCAGATGGCCTGAGTTTTTACCAGAGCTGGTCTATGCATGTAATGTGACTCCCCATGCCACAACAGGTCACTCACCATACTACCTCATGTTTGGGGTGCATCCACACCTTCCTGTAGATGCTTTGTTGGGTCAGGAACAAGTACTGGATAAGAAACATGACTGGTTAGTGGTCCATCAGGAGCGCTTAAATGAGGCACACAGCAGAGCGAGACAGTATGCTGAACAAAAAGCAGCAGCAAGGCTTGAACTGGAGAAGGACAGAGTGTACTGTCCCCCTGTGAACGTGGGTCAGCTCGTCTACCTGCGGCACTGGCCTCAGGGTAGAAACAAAATCCAAGATGCCTGGAGCCCTATTTTTTACAGGGTGGTGGAGATTCAGGGCAGTACACACACGGTGGAGCCAGTAGAGGGTGGGCCAGTTAAAAGGGTCCACAGAGCCAACCTCAGACCATGCGTCGGTCCAGTTCCTCCACCCAGGGCAAGGAAAAGTGGGGTCCCGACCACTGTAACAACAATCCCCATTGACGTGAGAGAAGAGGACTCAGATCCAGACCCAGAGTATGTGGTACTGGAGGAAACCATGTACTCAAATTTGGACCAAAGACAGGAAATGGACAGTGAGGTTTCAGAACCTGTGGACAATGTTGAGACTATTGTTGCTGCACCGTCTGTCATTGAACAGGTGATGGAGCCTGAACAGACTGTTCCTGTTCCCCGCAGCAGATCTGCAAAGGACAGTGGGGTGGCTGCACCCATTCCAGCGCATCGCCGGACCCAGAGAGCAAATGCTGGGTTGCATTCAAATCCGCATCACATTCCTATGTCAACATGTAATACTATTACTTTGAGTCCTGATGTACTGTCTCAGTTGTTAACCAGTATGGGTGCTGTGTTCTTTAGAGAAGCTGTAAATGTTAAAAGTTAAGTGTGTTAAGTAAGTCACCGAGGACGTTGCCTTTATAGCAGGGGAGAATGTAGCCGGGTGGGAAAATGTAGTGCAACTGCTTACTAACGCCACCAGAGGGCGCTTTCTCAGTTTGGTGAACTGGTTGTAGAGCAGGAAAAGAGATACCGGAGGTCGCCATCTTGCCCGCAGCGGTGCGACCACACTACGGTTTTCCGAGGTTAATGAGGGTAAATATGATATAAATGTGTCTGTTTGCATGAAGTATCTAAGGGATATGTTTAAGAGTAATGCGTGTTTGCAGGCTGAAATGTTTATTGTTTATGTGGGCGTATGTGTTAGTGGTTGGCAGGCAAACGGACGACGAGAGAGACCCAAAGGTTGTCGTGTAGCAGGCCGTCGTCAGTGCTGTTGGTGCTAGGCCTACGGGAAAAATGCACAAGTCAGTAACGTTATGTATTACAATACTGCACATTCACAAACCTGTGAATGTATGAGTGTTTAATGTGAATTTGTGGGCTCTTTGTGTTATAGGGTCGAGCCACTGTAGTTAATTCTTTGCACTCTATTGTTGCTTATAGGGACATTTTTGTACACTCTGATAGCTGTCAGTAGATTTATTATTTTTATTCTTTTGTACTGAACCTTAAGACACGTTTTGTACTCTTTGGTGCGAGTCTACATTGTTTACTTTTGTAATAGGATAATTACTTAAGGTTTACGGACATTGTCCAGTGATTATAGCAGACTAGACAGAGTTACAGTAAGCGTCCCGTGTGCCAGGCACAGTGTGGTGTCGCTGATTTTTGTTTCTACTAGTACTGTAGATATAGCTGAAGACTATCAGCCAGTTGAGTTTTAAACTTGCATCATTTATTTTATTTGTACACCATATTCTTCTGTTCAGAATTAAAGACCCCAGAAGATATTTTTGTGTCCTGTGCTGGTTCAATTTAGCCAGGCTACACGTGTGTTACATGCAAATAACAGCTTTAAGGCACCTTCCCTGCGTGAAACAGCTATTACAGCCTTTTCCCCACATTAAACTTGTAAAAGCATTGTTTTGCACTTATTTGATGTTTAGACGCCATTTTGTGTTCAAAGACACTGGAATCACACTGAAACGACAGAAGATCCACTCCAGAGTGCTTTTATGACTTAAATGTGACGATATCGATGGGACATTGAAGAAAGCAGCTTATTTGACAACTGACACTGCAATAGTGGTTAAAACGTGTGTTACATGCAAATAACAGCTTAAAAGCCTCTTCCCTGCGTGAAACAGCTATTACAGCCTTTTCCCCACATTAAACTTGTAAAAGCATTGTTTTGCACTTATTTGATGTTTAGACGCCATTTTGTGTTCAAAGACACTGGAATCACACTGAAACGACAGAAGATCCACTCCAGAGTGCTTTTATGACTTAAATGTGATGATATCGATGGGACATTGAAGAATGCAGCTTATTTGACAACTGACACTGCAATAGTGGTTAAAACGTGTGTTACATGCAAATAACAGCTTAAAAGCCTCTTCCCTGCGTGAAACAGCTATTACAGCCTTTTCCCCACATTAAACTTGTAAAAGCATTGTTTTGCACTTATTTGATGTTTAGACGCCATTTTGTGTTCAAAGACACTGGAATCACACTGAAACGACAGAAGATCCACTCCAGAGTGCTTTTATGACTTAAATGTGATGATATCGATGGGACATTGAAGAATGCAGCTTATTTGACAACTGACACTGCAATAGTGGTTAAAACGTGTGTTACATGCAAATAACAGCTTAAAAGCCTCTTCCCTGCGTGAAACAGCTATTACAGCCTTTTCCCCACATTAAACTTGTAAAAGCATTGTTTTGCACTTATTTGATGTTTAGACGCCATTTTGTGTTCAAAGACACTGGAATCACACTGAAACGACAGAAGATCCACTCCAGAGTGCTTTTATGACTTTAATGTGATGATATCGATGGGACATTGAAGAATGCAGCTTATTTGACAACTGACACTGCAATAGTGGTTAAAACGTGTGTAGCCGGGTGGGAAAATGTAGTGCAACTGCTTACTAACGCCACCAGAGGGCGCTTTCTCAGTTTGATGAACTGGTTGTAGAGCAGGAAAAGAGATACCGGAGGTCGCCATCTTGCCCGCAGCGGTGCGACCACACTACGGTTTTCCGAGGTTAATGAGGATAAATATGATATAAATGTGTCTGTTTGCATGAAGTATCTAAGGGAAATGTTTAAGAGTAATGCGTGTTTGCAGGCTGAAATGTTTATTGTTTATGTGGGCGTATGTGTTAGTGGTTGGCAGGCAAACGGACGACGAGAGAGACCCAAAGGTTGTCGTGTAGCAGGCCGTCGTCAGTGCTGTTGGTGCTAGGCCTACGGGAAAAATGCACAAGTCAGTAACGTTATGTATTACAATACTGCACATTCGTTGTGATGTTTTGACCTGTGAATGTATGAGTGTTTAATGTGAATTTGTGGGCTCTTTGTGTTATAGGGTCGAGCCACTGTAGTTAATTCTTTGCACTCTATTGTTGCTTATAGGGACATTTTTGTACACTCTGATAGCAGTCAGTAGATTTATTATTTTTATTTTTTTGTACCGAACCTTAAGACACGTTTTGTACTCTTTGGTGCGAGTCTACATTGTTTACTTTTGTAATAGGATAATTACTTAAGGTTTACGGACATTGTCCAGTGATTATAGCAGACTAGACAGAGTTACAGTAAGCATCCCGTGTGCCAGGCACAGTGTGGTGTCGCTGATTTTTGTTTCTACTAGTACTGTAGATATAGCTGAAGACTATCAGCCAGTTGAGTTTTAAACTTGCATCATTTATTTTATTTGTACACCATATTCTTCTGTTCAGAATTAAAGACCCCAGAAGATATTTTTGTGTCCTGTGCTGGTTCAATTTAGCCAGGCTACACGTGTGTTACATGCAAATAACAGCTTTAAGGCACCTTCCCTGCGTGAAACAGCTATTACAGCCTTTTCCCCACATTAAACTTGTAAAAGCATTGTTTTGCACTTATTTGATGTTTAGACGCCATTTTGTGTTCAAAGACACTGGAATCACACTGAAACGACAGAAGATCCACTCCAGAGTGCTTTTATGACTTAAATGTGATGATATCGATGGGACATTGAAGAATGCAGCTTATTTGACAACTGACACTGCAATAGTGGTTAAAACGTGTGTTACATGCAAATAACAGCTTAAAAGCCTCTTCCCTGCGTGAAACAGCTATTACAGCCTTTTCCCCACATTAAACTTGTAAAAGCATTGTTTTGCACTTATTTGATGTTTAGACGCCATTTTGTGTTCAAAGACACTGGAATCACACTGAAACGACAGAAGATCCACTCCAGAGTGCTTTTATGACTTAAATGTGATGATATCGATGGGACATTGAAGAATGCAGCTTATTTGACAACTGACACTGCAATAGTGGTTAAAACGTGTGTTACATGCAAATAACAGCTTAAAAGCCTCTTCCCTGCGTGAAACAGCTATTACAGCCTTTTCCCCACATTAAACTTGTAAAAGCATTGTTTTGCACTTATTTGATGTTTAGACGCCATTTTGTGTTCAAAGACACTGGAATCACACTGAAACGACAGAAGATCCACTCCAGAGTGCTTTTATGACTTAAATGTGATGATATCGATGGGACATTGAAGAATGCAGCTTATTTGACAACTGACACTGCAATAGTGGTTAAAACGTGTGTTACATGCAAATAACAGCTTAAAAGCCTCTTCCCTGCGTGAAACAGCTATTACAGCCTTTTCCCCACATTAAACTTGTAAAAGCATTGTTTTGCACTTATTTGATGTTTAGACGCCATTTTGTGTTCAAAGACACTGGAATCACACTGAAACGACAGAAGATCCACTCCAGAGTGCTTTTATGACTTAAATGTGATGATATCGATGGGACATTGAAGAATGCAGCTTATTTGACAACTGACACTGCAATAGTGGTTAAAACGTGTGTAGCCGGGTGGGAAAATGTAGTGCAACTGCTTACTAACGCCACCAGAGGGCGCTTTCTCAGTTTGATGAACTGGTTGTAGAGCAGGAAAAGAGATACCGGAGGTCGCCATCTTGCCCGCAGCGGTGCGACCACACTACGGTTTTCCGAGGTTAATGAGGATAAATATGATATAAATGTGTCTGTTTGCATGAAGTATCTAAGGGAAATGTTTAAGAGTAATGCGTGTTTGCAGGCTGAAATGTTTATTGTTTATGTGGGCGTATGTGTTAGTGGTTGGCAGGCAAACGGACGACGAGAGAGACCCAAAGGTTGTCGTGTAGCAGGCCGTCGTCAGTGCTGTTGGTGCTAGGCCTACGGGAAAAATGCACAAGTCAGTAACGTTATGTATTACAATACTGCACATTCGTTGTGATGTTTTGACCTGTGAATGTATGAGTGTTTAATGTGAATTTGTGGGCTCTTTGTGTTATAGGGTCGAGCCACTGTAGTTAATTCTTTGCACTCTATTGTTGCTTATAGGGACATTTTTGTACACTCTGATAGCAGTCAGTAGATTTATTATTTTTATTCTTTTGTACCGAACCTTAAGACACGTTTTGTACTCTTTGGTGCGAGTCTACATTGTTTACTTTTGTAATAGGATAATTACTTAAGGTTTACGGACATTGTCCAGTGATTATAGCAGACTAGACAGAGTTACAGTAAGCATCCCGTGTGCCAGGCACAGTGTGGTGTCGCTGATTTTTGTTTCTACTAGTACTGTAGATATAGCTGAAGACTATCAGCCAGTTGAGTTTTAAACTTGCATCATTTATTTTATTTGTACACCATATTCTTCTGTTCAGAATTAAAGACCCCAGAAGATATTTTTGTGTCCTGTGCTGGTTCAATTTAGCCAGGCTACACGTGTGTTACATGCAAATAACAGCTTTAAGGCACCTTCCCTGCGTGAAACAGCTATTACAGCCTTTTCCCCACATTAAACTTGTAAAAGCATTGTTTTGCACTTATTTGATGTTTAGACGCCATTTTGTGTTCAAAGACACTGGAATCACACTGAAACGACAGAAGATCCACTCCAGAGTGCTTTTATGACTTAAATGTGATGATATCGATGGGACATTGAAGAATGCAGCTTATTTGACAACTGACACTGCAATAGTGGTTAAAACGTGTGTTACATGCAAATAACAGCTTAAAAGCCTCTTCCCTGCGTGAAACAGCTATTACAGCCTTTTCCCCACATTAAACTTGTAAAAGTATTGTTTTGCACTTATTTGATGTTTAGACGCCATTTTGTGTTCAAAGACACTGGAATCACACTGAAACGACAGAAGATCCACTCCAGAGTGCTTTTATGACTTAAATGTGATGATATCGATGGGACATTGAAGAATGCAGCTTATTTGACAACTGACACTGCAATAGTGGTTAAAACGTGTGTTACATGCAAATAACAGCTTAAAAGCCTCTTCCCTGCGTGAAAACAGCTATTACAGCCTTTTCCCCACATTAAACTTGTAAAAGCATTGTTTTGCACTTATTTGATGTTTAGACGCCATTTTGTGTTCAAAGACACTGGAATCACACTGAAACGACAGAAGATCCACTCCAGAGTGCTTTTATGACTTAAATGTGATGATATCGATGGGACATTGAAGAATGCAGCTTATTTGACAACTGACACTGCAATAGTGGTTAAAACGTGTGTTACATGCAAATAACAGCTTAAAAGCCTCTTCCCTGCGTGAAACAGCTATTACAGCCTTTTCCCCACATTAAACTTGTAAAAGCATTGTTTTGCACTTATTTGATGTTTAGACGCCATTTTGTGTTCAAAGACACTGGAATCACACTGAAACGACAGATGATCCACTCCAGAGTGCTTTTATGACTTAAATGTGATGATATCGATGGGACATTGAAGAATGCAGCTTATTTGACAACTGACACTGCAATAGTGGTTAAAACGTGTGTTACATGCAAATAACAGCTTAAAAGCCTCTTCCCTGCGTGAAACAGCTATTACAGCCTTTTCCCCACATTAAACTTGTAAAAGCATTGTTTTGCACTTATTTGATGTTTAGACGCCATTTTGTGTTCAAAGACACTGGAATCACACTGAAACGACAGAAGATCCACTCCAGAGTGCTTTTATGACTTAAATGTGATGATATCGATGGGACATTGAAGAATGCAGCTTATTTGACAACTGACACTGCAATAGTGGTTAAAACGTGTGTTACATGCAAATAACAGCTTAAAAGCCTCTGCCCTGCGTGAAACAGCTATTACAGCCTTTTCCCCACATTAAACTTGTAAAAGCATTGTTTTGCACTTATTTGATGTTTAGACGCCATTTTGTGTTCAAAGACACTGGAATCACACTGAAACGACAGAAGATCCACTCCAGAGTGCTTTTATGACTTAAATGTGATGATATCGATGGGACATTGAAGAATGCAGCTTATTTGACAACTGACACTGCAATAGTGGTTAAAACGTGTGTAGCCGGGTGGGAAAATGTAGTGCAACTGCTTACTAACGCCACCAGAGGGCGCTTTCTCAGTTTGATGAACTGGTTGTAGAGCAGGAAAAGAGATACCGGAGGTCGCCATCTTGCCCGCAGCGGTGCGACCACACTACGGTTTTCCGAGGTTAATGAGGGTAAATATGATATAAATGTGTCTGTTTGCATGAAGTATCTAAGGGAAATGTTTAAGAGTAATGCGTGTTTGCAGGCTGAAATGTTTATTGTTTATGTGGGCGTATGTGTTAGTGGTTGGCAGGCAAACGGACGACGAGAGAGACCCAAAGGTTGTCGTGTAGCAGGCCGTCGTCAGTGCTGTTGGTGCTAGGCCTACGGGAAAAATGCACAAGTCAGTAACGTTATGTATTACAATACTGCACATTCGTTGTGATGTTTTGACCTGTGAATGTATGAGTGTTTAATGTGAATTTGTGGGCTCTTTGTGTTATAGGGTCGAGCCACTGTAGTTAATTCTTTGCACTCTATTGTTGCTTATAGGGACATTTTTGTACACTCTGATAGCAGTCAGTAGATTTATTATTTTTATTCTTTTGTACCGAACCTTAAGACACGTTTTGTACTCTTTGGAGCGAGTCTACATTGTTTACTTTTGTAATAGGATAATTACTTAAGGTTTACGGACATTGTCCAGTGATTATAGCAGACTAGACAAAGTTACAGTAAGCGTCCCGTGTGCCAGGCACAGTGTGGTGTCGCTGATTTTTGTTTCTACTAGTACTGTAGATATAGCTGAAGACTATCAGCCAGTTGAGTTTTAAACTTGCATCATTTATTTTATTTGTACACCATATTCTTCTGTTCAGAATTAAAGACCCCAGAAGATATTTTTGTGTCCTGTGCTGGTTCAATTTAGCCAGGCTACACGTGTGTTACATGCAAATAACAGCTTAAAAGCCTCTTCCCTGCGTGAAACAGCTATTACAGCCTTTTCCCCACATTAAACTTGTAAAAGCATTGTTTTGCACTTATTTGATGTTAAGACGCCATTTTGTGTTCAAAGACACTGGAATCACACTGAAACGACAGAAGATCCACTCCAGAGTGCTTTTATGACCCAAATGTGATGATATCGATGGGACATTGAAGAATGCAGCTTATTTGACAACTGACACTGCAATAGTGGTTAAAACGTGTGTTACATGCAAATAACAGCTTAAAAGCCTCTTCCCTGCGTGAAAACAGCTATTACAGCCTTTTCCCCACATTAAACTTGTAAAAGCATTGTTTTGCACTTATTTGATGTTTAGACGCCATTTTGTGTTCAAAGACACTGGAATCACACTGAAACGACAGAAGATCCACTCCAGAGTGCTTTTATGACTTAAATGTGATGATATCGATGGGACATTGAAGAATGCAGCTTATTTGACAACTGACACTGCAATAGTGGTTAAAACGTGTGTTACATGCAAATAACAGCTTAAAAGCCTCTGCCCTGCGTGAAACAGCTATTACAGCCTTTTCCCCACATTAAACTTGTAAAAGCATTGTTTTGCACTTATTTGATGTTTAGACGCCATTTTGTGTTCAAAGACACTGGAATCACACTGAAACGACAGAAGATCCACTCCAGAGTGCTTTTATGACTTAAATGTGATGATATCGATGGGACATTGAAGAATGCAGCTTATTTGACAACTGACACTGCAATAGTGGTTAAAACGTGTGTAGCCGGGTGGGAAAATGTAGTGCAACTGCTTACTAACGCCACCAGAGGGCGCTTTCTCAGTTTGATGAACTGGTTGTAGAGCAGGAAAAGAGATACCGGAGGTCGCCATCTTGCCCGCAGCGGTGCGACCACACTACGGTTTTCCGAGGTAAATGAGGGTAAATATGATATAAATGTGTCTGTTTGCATGAAGTATCTAAGGGAAATGTTTAAGAGTAATGCGTGTTTGCAGGCTGAAATGTTTATTGTTTATGTGGGCGTATGTGTTAGTGGTTGGCAGGCAAACGGACGACGAGAGAGACCCAAAGGTTGTCGTGTAGCAGGCCGTCGTCAGTGCTGTTGGTGCTAGGCCTACGGGGAAAATGCACAAGTCAGTAACGTTATGTATTACAATACTGCACATTCGTTGTGATGTTTTGACCTGTGAATGTATGAGTGTTTAATGTGAATTTGTGGGCTCTTTGTGTTATAGGGTCGAGCCACTGTAGTTAATTCTTTGCACTCTATTGTTGCTTATAGGGACATTTTTGTACACTCTGATAGCAGTCAGTAGATTTATTATTTTTATTCTTT
Source organism: Eutrigla gurnardus (assembly GCF_963514095.1). Classification (NCBI taxonomy): domain Eukaryota; kingdom Metazoa; phylum Chordata; class Actinopteri; order Perciformes; family Triglidae; genus Eutrigla; species Eutrigla gurnardus. Next base: position 16,610 of record NC_139932.1, read on the forward strand.
TGTACCGAACCTTAAGACACGTTTTGTACTCTTTGGTGCGAGTCTACATTGTTTACTTTTGTAATAGGATAATTACTTAAGGTTTACGGACATTGTCCAGTGATTATAGCAGACTAGACAGAGTTACAGTAAGCGTCCCGTGTGCCAGGCACAGTGTGGTGTCGCTGATTTTTGTTTCTACTAGTACTGTAGATATAGCTGAAGACTATCAGCCAGTTGAGTTTTAAACTTGCATCATTTATTTTATTTGTACACCATATTCTTCTGTTCAGAATTAAAGACCCCAGAAGATATTTTTGTGTCCTGTGCTGGTTCAATTTAGCCAGGCTACACGTGTGTTACATGCAAATAACAGCTTTAAGGCACCTTCCCTGCGTGAAACAGCTATTACAGCCTTTTCCCCACATTAAACTTGTAAAAGCATTGTTTTGCACTTATTTGATGTTTAGACGCCATTTTGTGTTCAAAGACACTGGAATCACACTGAAACGACAGAAGATCCACTCCAGAGTGCTTTTATGACTTAAATGTGATGATATCGATGGGACATTGAAGAATGCAGCTTATTTGACAACTGACACTGCAATAGTGGTTAAAACGTGTGTTACATGCAAATAACAGCTTAAAAGCCTCTTCCCTGCGTGAAACAGCTATTACAGCCTTTTCCCCACATTAAACTTGTAAAAGTATTGTTTTGCACTTATTTGATGTTTAGACGCCATTTTGTGTTCAAAGACACTGGAATCACACTGAAACGACAGAAGATCCACTCCAGAGTGCTTTTATGACTTAAATGTGATGATATCGATGGGACATTGAAGAATGCAGCTTATTTGACAACTGACACTGCAATAGTGGTTAAAACGTGTGTTACATGCAAATAACAGCTTAAAAGCCTCTTCCCTGCGTGAAAACAGCTATTACAGCCTTTTCCCCACATTAAACTTGTAAAAGCATTGTTTTGCACTTATTTGATGTTTAGACGCCATTTTGTGTTCAAAGACACTGGAATCACACTGAAACGACAGAAGATCCACTCCAGAGTGCTTTTATGACTTAAATGTGATGATATCGATGGGACATTGAAGAATGCAGCTTATTTGACAACTGACACTGCAATAGTGGTTAAAACGTGTGTTACATGCAAATAACAGCTTAAAAGCCTCTTCCCTGCGTGAAACAGCTATTACAGCCTTTTCCCCACATTAAACTTGTAAAAGCATTGTTTTGCACTTATTTGATGTTTAGACGCCATTTTGTGTTCAAAGACACTGGAATCACACTGAAACGACAGATGATCCACTCCAGAGTGCTTTTATGACTTAAATGTGATGATATCGATGGGACATTGAAGAATGCAGCTTATTTGACAACTGACACTGCAATAGTGGTTAAAACGTGTGTTACATGCAAATAACAGCTTAAAAGCCTCTTCCCTGCGTGAAACAGCTATTACAGCCTTTTCCCCACATTAAACTTGTAAAAGCATTGTTTTGCACTTATTTGATGTTTAGACGCCATTTTGTGTTCAAAGACACTGGAATCACACTGAAACGACAGAAGATCCACTCCAGAGTGCTTTTATGACTTAAATGTGATGATATCGATGGGACATTGAAGAATGCAGCTTATTTGACAACTGACACTGCAATAGTGGTTAAAACGTGTGTTACATGCAAATAACAGCTTAAAAGCCTCTGCCCTGCGTGAAACAGCTATTACAGCCTTTTCCCCACATTAAACTTGTAAAAGCATTGTTTTGCACTTATTTGATGTTTAGACGCCATTTTGTGTTCAAAGACACTGGAATCACACTGAAACGACAGAAGATCCACTCCAGAGTGCTTTTATGACTTAAATGTGATGATATCGATGGGACATTGAAGAATGCAGCTTATTTGACAACTGACACTGCAATAGTGGTTAAAACGTGTGTAGCCGGGTGGGAAAATGTAGTGCAACTGCTTACTAACGCCACCAGAGGGCGCTTTCTCAGTTTGATGAACTGGTTGTAGAGCAGGAAAAGAGATACCGGAGGTCGCCATCTTGCCCGCAGCGGTGCGACCACACTACGGTTTTCCGAGGTTAATGAGGGTAAATATGATATAAATGTGTCTGTTTGCATGAAGTATCTAAGGGAAATGTTTAAGAGTAATGCGTGTTTGCAGGCTGAAATGTTTATTGTTTATGTGGGCGTATGTGTTAGTGGTTGGCAGGCAAACGGACGACGAGAGAGACCCAAAGGTTGTCGTGTAGCAGGCCGTCGTCAGTGCTGTTGGTGCTAGGCCTACGGGAAAAATGCACAAGTCAGTAACGTTATGTATTACAATACTGCACATTCGTTGTGATGTTTTGACCTGTGAATGTATGAGTGTTTAATGTGAATTTGTGGGCTCTTTGTGTTATAGGGTCGAGCCACTGTAGTTAATTCTTTGCACTCTATTGTTGCTTATAGGGACATTTTTGTACACTCTGATAGCAGTCAGTAGATTTATTATTTTTATTCTTTTGTACCGAACCTTAAGACACGTTTTGTACTCTTTGGAGCGAGTCTACATTGTTTACTTTTGTAATAGGATAATTACTTAAGGTTTACGGACATTGTCCAGTGATTATAGCAGACTAGACAAAGTTACAGTAAGCGTCCCGTGTGCCAGGCACAGTGTGGTGTCGCTGATTTTTGTTTCTACTAGTACTGTAGATATAGCTGAAGACTATCAGCCAGTTGAGTTTTAAACTTGCATCATTTATTTTATTTGTACACCATATTCTTCTGTTCAGAATTAAAGACCCCAGAAGATATTTTTGTGTCCTGTGCTGGTTCAATTTAGCCAGGCTACACGTGTGTTACATGCAAATAACAGCTTAAAAGCCTCTTCCCTGCGTGAAACAGCTATTACAGCCTTTTCCCCACATTAAACTTGTAAAAGCATTGTTTTGCACTTATTTGATGTTAAGACGCCATTTTGTGTTCAAAGACACTGGAATCACACTGAAACGACAGAAGATCCACTCCAGAGTGCTTTTATGACCCAAATGTGATGATATCGATGGGACATTGAAGAATGCAGCTTATTTGACAACTGACACTGCAATAGTGGTTAAAACGTGTGTTACATGCAAATAACAGCTTAAAAGCCTCTTCCCTGCGTGAAAACAGCTATTACAGCCTTTTCCCCACATTAAACTTGTAAAAGCATTGTTTTGCACTTATTTGATGTTTAGACGCCATTTTGTGTTCAAAGACACTGGAATCACACTGAAACGACAGAAGATCCACTCCAGAGTGCTTTTATGACTTAAATGTGATGATATCGATGGGACATTGAAGAATGCAGCTTATTTGACAACTGACACTGCAATAGTGGTTAAAACGTGTGTTACATGCAAATAACAGCTTAAAAGCCTCTGCCCTGCGTGAAACAGCTATTACAGCCTTTTCCCCACATTAAACTTGTAAAAGCATTGTTTTGCACTTATTTGATGTTTAGACGCCATTTTGTGTTCAAAGACACTGGAATCACACTGAAACGACAGAAGATCCACTCCAGAGTGCTTTTATGACTTAAATGTGATGATATCGATGGGACATTGAAGAATGCAGCTTATTTGACAACTGACACTGCAATAGTGGTTAAAACGTGTGTAGCCGGGTGGGAAAATGTAGTGCAACTGCTTACTAACGCCACCAGAGGGCGCTTTCTCAGTTTGATGAACTGGTTGTAGAGCAGGAAAAGAGATACCGGAGGTCGCCATCTTGCCCGCAGCGGTGCGACCACACTACGGTTTTCCGAGGTAAATGAGGGTAAATATGATATAAATGTGTCTGTTTGCATGAAGTATCTAAGGGAAATGTTTAAGAGTAATGCGTGTTTGCAGGCTGAAATGTTTATTGTTTATGTGGGCGTATGTGTTAGTGGTTGGCAGGCAAACGGACGACGAGAGAGACCCAAAGGTTGTCGTGTAGCAGGCCGTCGTCAGTGCTGTTGGTGCTAGGCCTACGGGAAAAATGCACAAGTCAGTAACGTTATGTATTACAATACTGCACATTCGTTGTGATGTTTTGACCTGTGAATGTATGAGTGTTTAATGTGAATTTGTGGGCTCTTTGTGTTATAGGGTCGAGCCACTGTAGTTAATTCTTTGCACTCTATTGTTGCTTATAGGGACATTTTTGTACACTCTGATAGCAGTCAGTAGATTTATTATTTTTATTCTTTTGTACCGAACCTTAAGACACGTTTTGTACTCTTTGGTGCGAGTCTACATTGTTTACTTTTGTAATAGGATAATTACTTAAGGTTTACGGACATTGTCCAGTGATTATAGCAGACTAGACAGAGTTACAGTAAGCGTCCCGTGTGCCAGGCACAGTGTGGTGTCGCTGATTTTTGTTTCTACTAGTACTGTAGATATAGCTGAAGACTATCAGCCAGTTGAGTTTTAAACTTGCATCATTTATTTTATTTGTACACCATATTCTTCTGTTCAGAATTAAAGACCCCAGAAGATATTTTTGTGTCCTGTGCTGGTTCAATTTAGCCAGGCTACACGTGTGTTACATGCAAATAACAGCTTAAAAGCACCTTCCCTGCGTGAAACAGCTATTACAGCCTTTTCCCCACATTAAACTTGTAAAAGCATTGTTTTGCACTTATTTGATGTTTAGACGCCATTTTGTGTTCAAAGACACTGGAATCACACTGAAACGACAGAAGATCCACTCCAGAGTGCTTTTATGACTTAAATGTGATGATATCGATGGGACATTGAAGAATGCAGCTTATTTGACAACTGACACTGCAATAGTGGTTAAAACGTGTGTTACATGCAAATAACAGCTTAAAAGCCTCTTCCCTGCGTGAAACAGCTATTACAGCCTTTTCCCCACATTAAACTTTTAAAAGCATTGTTTTGCACTTATTTGATGTTTAGACGCCATTTTGTGTTCAAAGACACTGGAATCACACTGAAACGACAGATGATCCACTCCAGAGTGCTTTTATGACTTAAATGTGATGATATCGATGGGACATTGAAGAATGCAGCTTATTTGACAACTGACACTGCAATAGTGGTTAAAACGTGTGTTACATGCAAATAACAGCTTAAAAGCCTCTTCCCTGCGTGAAAACAGCTATTACAGCCTTTTCCCCACATTAAAATTGTAAAAGCATTGTTTTGCACTTATTTGATGTTTAGACGCCATTTTGTGTTCAAAGACACTGGAATCACACTGAAACGACAGAAGATCCACTCCAGAGTGCTTTTATGACTTAAATGTGATGATATCGATGGGACATTGAAGAATGCAGCTTATTTGACAACTGACACTGCAATAGTGGTTAAAACGTGTGTTACATGCAAATAACAGCTTAAAAGCCTCTGCCCTGCGTGAAACAGCTATTACAGCCTTTTCCCCACATTAAACTTGTAAAAGCATTGTTTTGCACTTATTTGATGTTTAGACGCCATTTTGTGTTCAAAGACACTGGAATCACACTGAAACGACAGAAGATCCACTCCAGAGTGCTTTTATGACTTAAATGTGATGATATCGATGGGACATTGAAGAATGCAGCTTATTTGACAACTGACACTGCAATAGTGGTTAAAACGTGTGTTACATGCAAATAACAGCTTAAAAGCCTCTTCCCTGCGTGAAACAGCTATTACAGCCTTTTCCCCACATTAAACTTGTAAAAGCATTGTTTTGCACTTATTTGATGTTTAGACGCCATTTTGTGTTCAAAGACACTGGAATCACACTGAAACGACAGAAGATCCACTCCAGAGTGCTTTTATGACTTAAATGTGATGATATCGATGGGACATTGAAGAATGCAGCTTATTTGACAACTGACACTGCAATAGTGGTTAAAACGTGTGTTACATGCAAATAACAGCTTAAAAGCCTCTGCCCTGCGTGAAACAGCTATTACAGCCTTTTCCCCACATTAAACTTGTAAAAGCATTGTTTTGCACTTATTTGATGTTTAGACGCCATTTTGTGTTCAAAGACACTGGAATCACACTGAAACGACAGAAGATCCACTCCAGAGTGCTTTTATGACTTAAATGTGATGATATCGATGGGACATTGAAGAATGCAGCTTATTTGACAACTGACACTGCAATAGTGGTTAAAACGTGTGTAGCCGGGTGGGAAAATGTAGTGCAACTGCTTACTAACGCCACCAGAGGGCGCTTTCTCAGTTTGATGAACTGGTTGTAGAGCAGGAAAAGAGATACCGGAGGTCGCCATCTTGCCCGCAGCGGTGCGACCACACTACGGTTTTCCGAGGTTAATGAGGGTAAATATGATATAAATGTGTCTGTTTGCATGAAGTATCTAAGGGAAATGTTTAAGAGTAATGCGTGTTTGCAGGCTGAAATGTTTATTGTTTATGTGGGCGTATGTGTTAGTGGTTGGCAGGCAAACGGACGACGAGAGAGACCCAAAGGTTGTCGTGTAGCAGGCCGTCGTCAGTGCTGTTGGTGCTAGGCCTACGGGAAAAATGCACAAGTCAGTAACGTTATGTATTACAATACTGCACATTCGTTGTGATGTTTTGACCTGTGAATGTATGAGTGTTTAATGTGAATTTGTGGGCTCTTTGTGTTATAGGGTCGAGCCACTGTAGTTAATTCTTTGCACTCTATTGTTGCTTATAGGGACATTTTTGTACACTCTGATAGCAGTCAGTAGATTTATTATTTTTATTCTTTTGTACCGAACCTTAAGACACGTTTTGTACTCTTTGGAGCGAGTCTACATTGTTTACTTTTGTAATAGGATAATTACTTAAGGTTTACGGACATTGTCCAGTGATTATAGCAGACTAGACAGAGTTACAGTAAGCGTCCCGTGTGCCAGGCACAGTGTGGTGTCGCTGATTTTTGTTTCTACTAGTACTGTAGATATAGCTGAAGACTATCAGCCAGTTGAGTTTTAAACTTGCATCATTTATTTTATTTGTACACCATATTCTTCTGTTCAGAATTAAAGACCCCAGAAGATATTTTTGTGTCCTGTGCTGGTTCAATTTAGCCAGGCTACACGTGTGTTATATGCAAATAACAGCTTAAAAGCACCTTCCCTGCGTGAAACAGCTATTACAGCCTTTTCCCCACATTAAACTTGTAAAAGCATTGTTTTGCACTTATTTGATGTTTAGACGCCATTTTGTGTTCAAAGACACTGGAATCACACTGAAACGACAGATGATCCACTCCAGAGTGCTTTTATGACTTAAATGTGATGATATCGATGGGACATTGAAGAATGCAGCTTATTTGACAACTGACACTGCAATAGTGGTTAAAACGTGTGTTACATGCAAATAACAGCTTAAAAGCCTCTTCCCTGCGTGAAAACAGCTATTACAGCCTTTTCCCCACATTAAACTTGTAAAAGCATTGTTTTGCACTTATTTGATGTTTAGACGCCATTTTGTCTTCAAAGACACTGGAATCACACTGAAACGACAGAAGATCCACTCCAGAGTGCTTTTATGACTTAAATGTGATGATATCGATGGGACATTGAAGAATGCAGCTTATTTGACAACTGACACTGCAATAGTGGTTAAAACGTGTGTTACATGCAAATAACAGCTTAAAAGCCTCTGCCCTGCGTGAAACAGCTATTACAGCCTTTTCCCCACATTAAACTTGTAAAAGCATTGTTTTGCACTTATTTGATGTTTAGACGCCATTTTGTGTTCAAAGACACTGGAATCACACTGAAACGACAGAAGATCCACTCCAGAGTGCTTTTATGACTTAAATGTGATGATATCGATGGGACATTGAAGAATGCAGCTTATTTGACAACTGACACTGCAATAGTGGTTAAAACGTGTGTAGCCGGGTGGGAAAATGTAGTGCAACTGCTTACTAACGCCACCAGAGGGCGCTTTCTCAGTTTGATGAACTGGTTGTAGAGCAGGAAAAGAGATACCGGAGGTCGCCATCTTGCCCGCAGCGGTGCGACCACACTACGGTTTTCCGAGGTTAATGAGGGTAAATATGATATAAATGTGTCTGTTTGCATGAAGTATCTAAGGGAAATGTTTAAGAGTAATGCGTGTTTGCAGGCTGAAATGTTTATTGTTTATGTGGGCGTAGGTGTTAGTGGTTGGCAGGCAAACGGACGACGAGAGAGACCCAAAGGTTGTCGTGTAGCAGGCCGCCGTCAGTGCTGTTGGTGCTAGGCCTACGGGAAAAATGCACAAGTCAGTAACGTTATGTATTACAATACTGCACATTCGTTGTGATGTTTTGACCTGTGAATGTATGAGTGTTTAATGTGAATTTGTGGGCTCTTTGTGTTATAGGGTCGAGCCACTGTAGTTAATTCTTTGCACTCTATTGTTGCTTATAGGGACATTTTTGTACACTCTGATAGCAGTCAGTAGATTTATTATTTTTATTCTTTTGTACCGAACCTTAAGACACGTTTTGTACTCTTTGGAGCGAGTCTACATTGTTTACTTTTGTAATAGGATAATTACTTAAGGTTTACGGACATTGTCCAGTGATTATAGCAGACTAGACAGAGTTACAGTAAGCGTCCCGTGTGCCAGGCACAGTGTGGTGTCGCTGATTTTTGTTTCTACTAGTACTGTAGATATAGCTGAAGACTATCAGCCAGTTGAGTTTTAAACTTGCATCATTTATTTTATTTGTACACCATATTCTTCTGTTCAGAATTAAAGACCCCAGAAGATATTTTTGTGTCCTGTGCTGGTTCAATTTAGCCAGGCTACACGTGTGTTACATGCAAATAACAGCTTAAAAGCACCTTCCCTGCGTGAAACAGCTATTACAGCCTTTTCCCCACATTAAACTTGTAAAAGCATTGTTTTGCACTTATTTGATGTTTAGACGCCATTTTGTGTTTGAAAGACACTGGAATCACACTGAAACGACAGAAGATCCACTCCAGAGTGCTTTTATGACTTAAATGTGATGATATCGATGGGACATTGAAGAATGCAGCTTATTTGACAACTGACACTGCAATAGTGGTTAAAACGTGTGTTACATGCAAATAACAGCTTAAAAGCCTCTTCCCTGCGTGAAAACAGCTATTACAGCCTTTTCCCCACATTAAACTTGTAAAAGCATTGTTTTGCACTTATTTGATGTTTAGACGCCATTTTGTCTTCAAAGACACTGGAATCACACTGAAACGACAGAAGATCCACTCCAGAGTGCTTTTATGACTTAAATGTGATGATATCGATGGGACATTGAAGAATGCAGCTTATTTGACAACTGACACTGCAATAGTGGTTAAAACGTGTGTTACATGCAAATAACAGCTTAAAAGCCTCTGCCCTGCGTGAAACAGCTATTACAGCCTTTTCCCCACATTAAACTTGTAAAAGCATTGTTTTGCACTTATTTGATGTTTAGACGCCATTTTGTGTTCAAAGACACTGGAATCACACTGAAACGACAGAAGATCCACTCCAGAGTGCTTTTATGACTTAAATGTGATGATATCGATGGGACATTGAAGAATGCAGCTTATTTGACAACTGACACTGCAATAGTGGTTAAAACGTGTGTAGCCGGGTGGGAAAATGTAGTGCAACTGCTTACTAACGCCACCAGAGGGCGCTTTCTCAGTTTGATGAACTGGTTGTAGAGCAGGAAAAGAGATACCGGAGGTCGCCATCTTGCCCGCAGCGGTGCGACCACACTACGGTTTTCCGAGGTTAATGAGGGTAAATATGATATAAATGTGTCTGTTTGCATGAAGTATCTAAGGGAAATGTTTAAGAGTAATGCGTGTTTGCAGGCTGAAATGTTTATTGTTTATGTGGGCGTAGGTGTTAGTGGTTGGCAGGCAAACGGACGACGAGAGAGACCCAAAGGTTGTCGTGTAGCAGGCCGCCGTCAGTGCTGTTGGTGCTAGGCCTACGGGAAAAATGCACAAGTCAGTAACGTTATGTATTACAATACTGCACATTCGTTGTGATGTTTTGACCTGTGAATGTATGAGTGTTTAATGTGAATTTGTGGGCTCTTTGTGTTATAGGGTCGAGCCACTGTAGTTAATTCTTTGCACTCTATTGTTGCTTATAGGGACATTTTTGTACACTCTGATAGCAGTCAGTAGATTTATTATTTTTATTCTTTTGTACCGAACCTTAAGACACGTTTTGTACTCTTTGGAGCGAGTCTACATTGTTTACTTTTGTAATAGGATAATTACTTAAGGTTTACGGACATTGTCCAGTGATTATAGCAGACTAGACAGAGTTACAGTAAGCGTCCCGTGTGCCAGGCACAGTGTGGTGTCGCTGATTTTTGTTTCTACTAGTACTGTAGATATAGCTGAAGACTATCAGCCAGTTGAGTTTTAAACTTGCATCATTTATTTTATTTGTACACCATATTCTTCTGTTCAGAATTAAAGACCCCAGAAGATATTTTTGTGTCCTGTGCTGGTTCAATTTAGCCAGGCTACACGTGTGTTACATGCAAATAACAGCTTAAAAGCACCTTCCCTGCGTGAAACAGCTATTACAGCCTTTTCCCCACATTAAACTTGTAAAAGCATTGTTTTGCACTTATTTGATGTTTAGACGCCATTTTGTGTTCAAAGACACTGGAATCACACTGAAACGACAGAAGATCCACTCCAGAGTGCTTTTATGACTTAAATGTGATGATATCGATGGGACATTGAAGAATGCAGCTTATTTGACAACTGACACTGCAATAGTGGTTAAAACGTGTGTTACATGCAAATAACAGCTTAAAAGCCTCTTCCCTGCGTGAAACAGCTATTACAGCCTTTTCCCCACATTAAACTTGTAAAAGCATTGTTTTGCACTTATTTGATGTTTAGACGCCATTTTGTGTTCAAAGACACTGGAATCACACTGAAACGACAGATGATCCACTCCAGAGTGCTTTTATGACTTAAATGTGATGATATCGATGGGACATTGAAGAATGCAGCTTATTTGACAACTGACACTGCAATAGTGGTTAAAACGTGTGTTACATGCAAATAACAGCTTAAAAGCCTCTTCCCTGCGTGAAAACAGCTATTACAGCCTTTTCCCCACATTAAACTTGTAAAAGCATTGTTTTGCACTTATTTGATGTTTAGACGCCATTTTGTGTTCAAAGACACTGGGATCACACTGAAACGACAGAAGATCCACTCCAGAGTGCTTTTATGACTTAAATGTGATGATATCGATGGGACATTGAAGAATGCAGCTTATTTGACAACTGACACTGCAATAGTGGTTAAAACGTGTGTTACATGCAAATAACAGCTTAAAAGCCTCTGCCCTGCGTGAAACAGCTATTACAGCCTTTTCCCCACATTAAACTTGTAAAAGCATTGTTTTGCACTTATTTGATGTTTAGACGCCATTTTGTGTTCAAAGACACTGGAATCACACTGAAACGACAGAAGATCCACTCCAGAGTGCTTTTATGACTTAAATGTGATGATATCGATGGGACATTGAAGAATGCAGCTTATTTGACAACTGACACTGCAATAGTGGTTAAAACGTGTGTAGCCGGGTGGGAAAATGTAGTGCAACTGCTTACTAACGCCACCAGAGGGCGCTTTCTCAGTTTGATGAACTGGTTGTAGAGCAGGAAAAGAGATACCGGAGGTCGCCATCTTGCCCGCAGCGGTGCGACCACACTACGGTTTTCCGAGGTTAATGAGGGTAAATATGATATAAATGTGTCTGTTTGCATGAAGTATCTAAGGGAAATGTTTAAGAGTAATGCGTGTTTGCAGGCTGAAATGTTTATTGTTTATGTGGGCGTATGTGTTAGTGGTTGGCAGGCAAACGGACGACGAGAGAGACCCAAAGGTTGTCGTGTAGCAGGCCGTCGTCAGTGCTGTTGGTGCTAGGCCTACGGGAAAAATGCACAAGTCAGTAACGTTATGTATTACAATACTGCACATTCGTTGTGATGTTTTGACCTGTGAATGTATGAGTGTTTAATGTGAATTTGTGGGCTCTTTGTGTTATAGGGTCGAGCCACTGTAGTTAATTCTTTGCACTCTATTGTTGCTTATAGGGACATTTTTGTACACTCTGATAGCAGTCAGTAGATTTATTATTTTTATTCTTTTGTACCGAACCTTAAGACACGTTTTGTACTCTTTGGAGCGAGTCTACATTGTTTACTTTTGTAATAGGATAATTACTTAAGGTTTACGGACATTGTCCAGTGATTATAGCAGACTAGACAGAGTTACAGTAAGCGTCCCGTGTGCCAGGCACAGTGTGGTGTCGCTGATTTTTGTTTCTACTAGTACTGTAGATATAGCTGAAGACTATCAGCCAGTTGAGTTTTAAACTTGCATCATTTATTTTATTTGTACACCATATTCTTCTGTTCAGAATTAAAGACCCCAGAAGATATTTTTGTGTCCTGTGCTGGTTCAATTTAGCCAGGCTACACGTGTGTTACATGCAAATAACAGCTTAAAAGCACCTTCCCTGCGTGAAACAGCTATTACAGCCTTTTCCCCACATTAAACTTGTAAAAGCATTGTTTTGCACTTATTTGATGTTTAGACGCCATTTTGTGTTCAAAGACACTGGAATCACACTGAAACGACAGATGATCCACTCCAGAGTGCTTTTATGACTTAAATGTGATGATATCGATGGGACATTGAAGAATGCAGCTTATTTGACAACTGACACTGCAATAGTGGTTAAAACGTGTGTTACATGCAAATAACAGCTTAAAAGCCTCTTCCCTGCGTGAAAACAGCTATTACAGCCTTTTCCCCACATTAAACTTGTAAAAGCATTGTTTTGCACTTATTTGATGTTTAGACGCCATTTTGTGTTCAAAGACACTGGAATCACACTGAAACGACAGAAGATCCACTCCAGAGTGCTTTTATGACTTAAATGTGATGATATCGATGGGACATTGAAGAATGCAGCTTATTTGACAACTGACACTGCAATAGTGGTTAAAACGTGTGTTACATGCAAATAACAGCTTAAAAGCCTCTGCCCTGCGTGAAACAGCTATTACAGCCTTTTCCCCACATTAAACTTGTAAAAGCATTGTTTTGCACTTATTTGATGTTTAGACGCCATTTTGTGTTCAAAGACACTGGAATCACACTGAAACGACAGAAGATCCACTCCAGAGTGCTTTTATGACTTAAATGTGATGATATCGATGGGACATTGAAGAATGCAGCTTATTTGACAACTGACACTGCAATAGTGGTTAAAACGTGTGTAGCCGGGTGGGAAAATGTAGTGCAACTGCTTACTAACGCCACCAGAGGGCGCTTTCTCAGTTTGATGAACTGGTTGTAGAGCAGGAAAAGAGATACCGGAGGTCGCCATCTTGCCCGCAGCGGTGCGACCACACTACGGTTTTCCGAGGTTAATGAGGGTAAATATGATATAAATGTGTCTGTTTGCATGAAGTATCTAAGGGAAATGTTTAAGAGTAATGCGTGTTTGCAGGCTGAAATGTTTATTGTTTATGTGGGCGTAGGTGTTAGTGGTTGGCAGGCAAACGGACGACGAGAGAGACCCAAAGGTTGTCGTGTAGCAGGCCGTCGTCAGTGCTGTTGGTGCTAGGCCTACGGGAAAAATGCACAAGTCAGTAACGTTATGTATTACAATACTGCACATTCGTTGTGATGTTTTGACCTGTGAATGTATGAGTGTTTAATGTGAATTTGTGGGCTCTTTGTGTTATAGGGTCGAGCCACTGTAGTTAATTCTTTGCACTCTATTGTTGCTTATAGGGACATTTTTGTACACTCTGATAGCAGTCAGTAGATTTATTATTTTTATTCTTTTGTACCGAACCTTAAGACACGTTTTGTACTCTTTGGAGCGAGTCTACATTGTTTACTTTTGTAATAGGATAATTACTTAAGGTTTACGGACATTGTCCAGTGATTATAGCAGACTAGACAGAGTTACAGTAAGCGTCCCGTGTGCCAGGCACAGTGTGGTGTCGCTGATTTTTGTTTCTACTAGTACTGTAGATATAGCTGAAGACTATCAGCCAGTTGAGTTTTAAACTTGCATCATTTATTTTATTTGTACACCATATTCTTCTGTTCAGAATTAAAGACCCCAGAAGATATTTTTGTGTCCTGTGCTGGTTCAATTTAGCCAGGCTACACGTGTGTTACATGCAAATAACAGCTTAAAAGCACCTTCCCTGCGTGAAACAGCTATTACAGCCTTTTCCCCACATTAAACTTGTAAAAGCATTGTTTTGCACTTATTTGATGTTTAGACGCCATTTTGTGTTCAAAGACACTGGAATCACACTGAAACGACAGAAGATCCACTCCAGAGTGCTTTTATGACTTAAATGTGATGATATCGATGGGACATTGAAGAATGCAGCTTATTTGACAACTGACACTGCAATAGTGGTTAAAACGTGTGTTACATGCAAATAACAGCTTAAAAGCCTCTTCCCTGCGTGAAACAGCTATTACAGCCTTTTCCCCACATTAAACTTGTAAAAGCATTGTTTTGCACTTATTTGATGTTTAGACGCCATTTTGTGTTCAAAGACACTGGAATCACACTGAAACGACAGATGATCCACTCCAGAGTGCTTTTATGACTTAAATGTGATGATATCGATGGGACATTGAAGAATGCAGCTTATTTGACAACTGACACTGCAATAGTGGTTAAAACGTGTGTTACATGCAAATAACAGCTTAAAAGCCTCTGCCCTGCGTGAAACAGCTATTACAGCCTTTTCCCCACATTAAACTTGTAAAAGCATTGTTTTGCACTTATTTGATGTTTAGATGCCATTTTGTGTTCAAAGACACTGGAATCACACTGAAACGACAGAAGATCCACTCCAGAGTGCTTTTATGACTTAAATGTGATGATATCGATGGGACATTGAAGAATGCAGCTTATTTGACAACTGACACTGCAATAGTGGTTAAAACGTGTGTAGCCGGGTGGGAAAATGTAGTGCAACTGCTTACTAACGCCACCAGAGGGCGCTTTCTCAGTTTGATGAACTGGTTGTAGAGCAGGAAAAGAGATACCGGAGGTCGCCATCTTGCCCGCAGCGGTGCGACCACACTACGGTTTTCCGAGGTTAATGAGGGTAAATATGATATAAATGTGTCTGTTTGCATGAAGTATCTAAGGGAAATGTTTAAGAGTAATGCGTGTTTGCAGGCTGAAATGTTTATTGTTTATGTGGGCGTATGTGTTAGTGGTTGGCAGGCAAACGGACGACGAGAGAGACCCAAAGGTTGTCGTGTAGCAGGCCGTCGTCAGTGCTGTTGGTGCTAGGCCTACGGGAAAAATGCACAAGTCAGTAACGTTATGTATTACAATACTGCACATTCGTTGTGATGTTTTGACCTGTGAATGTATGAGTGTTTAATGTGAATTTGTGGGCTCTTTGTGTTATAGGGTCGAGCCACTGTAGTTAATTCTTTGCACTCTATTGTTGCTTATAGGGACATTTTTGTACACTCTGATAGCAGTCAGTAGATTTATTATTTTTATTCTTTTGTACCGAACCTTAAGACACGTTTTGTACTCTTTGGAGCGAGTCTACATTGTTTACTTTTGTAATAGGATAATTACTTAAGGTTTACGGACATTGTCCAGTGATTATAGCAGACTAGACAGAGTTACAGTAAGCGTCCCGTGTGCCAGGCACAGTGTGGTGTCGCTGATTTTTGTTTCTACTAGTACTGTAGATATAGCTGAAGACTATCAGCCAGTTGAGTTTTAAACTTGCATCATTTATTTTATTTGTACACCATATTCTTCTGTTCAGAATTAAAGACCCCAGAAGATATTTTTGTGTCCTGTGCTGGTTCAATTTAGCCAGGCTACACGTGTGTTACATGCAAATAACAGCTTAAAAGCACCTTCCCTGCGTGAAACAGCTATTACAGCCTTTTCCCCACATTAAACTTGTAAAAGCATTGTTTTGCACTTATTTGATGTTTAGACGCCATTTTGTGTTCAAAGACACTGGAATCACACTGAAACGACAGATGATCCACTCCAGAGTGCTTTTATGACTTAAATGTGATGATATCGATGGGACATTGAAGAATGCAGCTTATTTGACAACTGACACTGCAATAGTGGTTAAAACGTGTGTTACATGCAAATAACAGCTTAAAAGCCTCTTCCCTGCGTGAAAACAGCTATTACAGCCTTTTCCCCACATTAAACTTGTAAAAGCATTGTTTTGCACTTATTTGATGTTTAGACGCCATTTTGTGTTCAAAGACACTGGAATCACACTGAAACGACAGAAGATCCACTCCAGAGTGCTTTTATGACTTAAATGTGATGATATCGATGGGACATTGAAGAATGCAGCTTATTTGACAACTGACACTGCAATAGTGGTTAAAACGTGTGTTACATGCAAATAACAGCTTAAAAGCCTCTGCCCTGCGTGAAACAGCTATTACAGCCTTTTCCCCACATTAAACTTGTAAAAGCATTGTTTTGCACTTATTTGATGTTTAGACGCCATTTTGTGTTCAAAGACACTGGAATCACACTGAAACGACAGAAGATCCACTCCAGAGTGCTTTTATGACTTAAATGTGATGATATCGATGGGACATTGAAGAATGCAGCTTATTTGACAACTGACACTGCAATAGTGGTTAAAACGTGTGTAGCCGGGTGGGAAAATGTAGTGCAACTGCTTACTAACGCCACCAGAGGGCGCTTTCTCAGTTTGATGAACTGGTTGTAGAGCAGGAAAAGAGATACCGGAGGTCGCCATCTTGCCCGCAGCGGTGCGACCACACTACGGTTTTCCGAGGTTAATGAGGGTAAATATGATATAAATGTGTCTGTTTGCATGAAGTATCTAAGGGAAATGTTTAAGAGTAATGCGTGTTTGCAGGCTGAAATGTTTATTGTTTATGTGGGCGTAGGTGTTAGTGGTTGGCAGGCAAACGGACGACGAGAGAGACCCAAAGGTTGTCGTGTAGCAGGCCGCCGTCAGTGCTGTTGGTGCTAGGCCTACGGGAAAAATGCACAAGTCAGTAACGTTATGTATTACAATACTGCACATTCGTTGTGATGTTTTGACCTGTGAATGTATGAGTGTTTAATGTGAATTTGTGGGCTCTTTGTGTTATAGGGTCGAGCCACTGTAGTTAATTCTTTGCACTCTATTGTTGCTTATAGGGACATTTTTGTACACTCTGATAGCAGTCAGTAGATTTATTATTTTTATTCTTTTGTACCGAACCTTAAGACACGTTTTGTACTCTTTGGAGCGAGTCTACATTGTTTACTTTTGTAATAGGATAATTACTTAAGGTTTACGGACATTGTCCAGTGATTATAGCAGACTAGACAGAGTTACAGTAAGCGTCCCGTGTGCCAGGCACAGTGTGGTGTCGCTGATTTTTGTTTCTACTAGTACTGTAGATATAGCTGAAGACTATCAGCCAGTTGAGTTTTAAACTTGCATCATTTATTTTATTTGTACACCATATTCTTCTGTTCAGAATTAAAGACCCCAGAAGATATTTTTGTGTCCTGTGCTGGTTCAATTTAGCCAGGCTACACGTGTGTTACATGCAAATAACAGCTTAAAAGCACCTTCCCTGCGTGAAACAGCTATTACAGCCTTTTCCCCACATTAAACTTGTAAAAGCATTGTTTTGCACTTATTTGATGTTTAGACGCCATTTTGTGTTTGAAAGACACTGGAATCACACTGAAACGACAGAAGATCCACTCCAGAGTGCTTTTATGACTTAAATGTGATGATATCGATGGGACATTGAAGAATGCAGCTTATTTGACAACTGACACTGCAATAGTGGTTAAAACGTGTGTTACATGCAAATAACAGCTTAAAAGCCTCTTCCCTGCGTGAAACAGCTATTACAGCCTTTTCCCCACATTAAACTTGTAAAAGCATTGTTTTGCACTTATTTGATGTTTAGACGCCATTTTGTGTTCAAAGACACTGGAATCACACTGAAACGACAGATGATCCACTCCAGAGTGCTTTTATGACTTAAATGTGATGATATCGATGGGACATTGAAGAATGCAGCTTATTTGACAACTGACACTGCAATAGTGGTTAAAACGTGTGTTACATGCAAATAACAGCTTAAAAGCCTCTTCCCTGCGTGAAACAGCTATTACAGCCTTTTCCCCACATTAAACTTGTAAAAGCATTGTTTTGCACTTATTTGATGTTTAGACGCCATTTTGTGTTCAAAGACACTGGAATCACACTGAAACGACAGATGATCCACTCCAGAGTGCTTTTATGACTTAAATGTGATGATATCGATGGGACATTGAAGAATGCAGCTTATTTGACAACTGACACTGCAATAGTGGTTAAAACGTGTGTTACATGCAAATAACAGCTTAAAAGCCTCTTCCCTGCGTGAAAACAGCTATTACAGCCTTTTCCCCACATTAAACTTGTAAAAGCATTGTTTTGCACTTATTTGATGTTTAGACGCCATTTTGTGTTCAAAGACACTGGAATCACACTGAAACGACAGAAGATCCACTCCAGAGTGCTTTTATGACTTAAATGTGATGATATCGATGGGACATTGAAGAATGCAGCTTATTTGACAACTGACACTGCAATAGTGGTTAAAACGTGTGTTACATGCAAATAACAGCTTAAAAGCCTCTGCCCTGCGTAAAACAGCTATTACAGCCTTTTCCCCACATTAAACTTGTAAAAGCATTGTTTTGCACTTATTTGATGTTTAGACGCCATTTTGTGTTCAAAGACACTGGAATCACACTGAAACGACAGAAGATCCACTCCAGAGTGCTTTTATGACTTAAATGTGATGATATCGATGGGACATTGAAGAATGCAGCTTATTTGACAACTGACACTGCAATAGTGCTTAAAACGTGTGTTACATGCAAATAACAGCTTAAAAGCCTCTGCCCTGCGTGAAACAGCTATTACAGCCTTTTCCCCACATTAAACTTGTAAAAGCATTGTTTTGCACTTATTTGATGTTTAGACGCCATTTTGTGTTCAAAGACGCTGGAATCACACTGAAACGACAGATGATCCACTCCAGAGTGCTTTTATGACTTAAATGTGATGATATCGATGGGACATTGAAGAATGCAGCTTATTTGACAACTGACACTGCAATAGTGGTTAAAACGTGTGTTACATGCAAATAACAGCTTAAAAGCCTCTTCCCTGCGTGAAAACAGCTATTACAGCCTTTTCCCCACATTAAACTTGTAAAAGCATTGTTTTGCACTTATTTGATGTTTAGACGCCATTTTGTGTTCAAAGACACTGGAATCACACTGAAACGACAGAAGATCCACTCCAGAGTGCTTTTATGACTTAAATGTGATGATATCGATGGGACATTGAAGAATGCAGCTTATTTGACAACTGACACTGCAATAGTGGTTAAAACGTGTGTAGCCGGGTGGGAAAATGTAGTGCAACTGCTTACTAACGCCACCAGAGGGCGCTTTCTCAGTTTGATGAACTGGTTGTAGAGCAGGAAAAGAGATACCGGAGGTCGCCATCTTGCCCGCAGCGGTGCGACCACACTACGGTTTTCCGAGGTTAATGAGGGTAAATATGATATAAATGTGTCTGTTTGCATGAAGTATCTAAGGGAAATGTTTAAGAGTAATGCGTGTTTGCAGGCTGAAATGTTTATTGTTTATGTGGGCGTATGTGTTAGTGGTTGGAGGCAAACGGACGACGAGAGAGACCCAAAGGTTGTCGTGTAGCAGGCCGTCGTCAGTGCTGTTGGTGCTAGGCCTACGGGAAAAATGCACAAGTCAGTAACGTTATGTATTACAATACTGCACATTCGTTGTGATGTTTTGACCTGTGAATGTATGAGTGTTTAATGTGAATTTGTGGGCTCTTTGTGTTATAGGGTCGAGCCACTGTAGTTAATTCTTTGCACTCTATTGTTGCTTATAGGGACATTTTTGTACACTCTGATAGCAGTCAGTAGATTTATTATTTTTATTCTTTTGTACCGAACCTTAAGACACGTTTTGTACTCTTTGGAGCGAGTCTACATTGTTTACTTTTGTAATAGGATAATTACTTAAGGTTTACGGACATTGTCCAGTGATTATAGCAGACTAGACAGAGTTACAGTAAGCGTCCCGTGTGCCAGGCACAGTGTGGTGTCGCTGATTTTTGTGTCTACTAGTACTGTAGATATAGCTGAAGACTATCAGCCAGTTGAGTTTTAAACTTGCATCATTTATTTTATTTGTACACCATATTCTTCTGTTCAGAATTAAAGACCCCAGAAGATATTTTTGTGTCCTGTGCTGGTTCAATTTAGCCAGGCTACACGTGTGTTACATGCAAATAACAGCTTAAAAGCACCTTCCCTGCGTGAAACAGCTATTACAGCCTTTTCCCCACATTAAACTTGTAAAAGCATTGTTTTGCACTTATTTGATGTTTAGACGCCATTTTGTGTTCAAAGACACTGGAATCACACTGAAACGACAGAAGATCCACTCCAGAGTGCTTTTATGACTTAAATGTGATGATATCGATGGGACATTGAAGAATGCAGCTTATTTGACAACTGACACTGCAATAGTGGTTAAAACGTGTGTTACATGCAAATAACAGCTTAAAAGCCTCTTCCCTGCGTGAAACAGCTATTACAGCCTTTTCCCCACATTAAACTTGTAAAAGCATTGTTTTGCACTTATTTGATGTTTAGACGCCATTTTGTGTTCAAAGACACTGGAATCACACTGAAACGACAGATGATCCACTCCAGAGTGCTTTTATGACTTAAATGTGATGATATCGATGGGACATTGAAGAATGCAGCTTATTTGACAACTGACACTGCAATAGTGGTTAAAACGTGTGTTACATGCAAATAACAGCTTAAAAGCCTCTTCCCTGCGTGAAAACAGCTATTACAGCCTTTTCCCCACATTAAACTTGTAAAAGCATTGTTTTGCACTTATTTGATGTTTAGACGCCATTTTGTGTTCAAAGACACTGGAATCACACTGAAACGACAGAAGATCCACTCCAGAGTGCTTTTATGACTTAAATGTGATGATATCGATGGGACATTGAAGAATGCAGCTTATTTGACAACTGACACTGCAATAGTGCTTAAAACGTGTGTTACATGCAAATAACAGCTTAAAAGCCTCTGCCCTGCGTGAAACAGCTATTACAGCCTTTTCCCCACATTAAACTTGTAAAAGCATTGTTTTGCACTTATTTGATGTTTAGACGCCATTTTGTGTTCAAAGACGCTGGAATCACACTGAAACGACAGATGATCCACTCCAGAGTGCTTTTATGACTTAAATGTGATGATATCGATGGGACATTGAAGAATGCAGCTTATTTGACAACTGACACTGCAATAGTGGTTAAAACGTGTGTTACATGCAAATAACAGCTTAAAAGCCTCTTCCCTGCGTGAAAACAGCTATTACAGCCTTTTCCCCACATTAAACTTGTAAAAGCATTGTTTTGCACTTATTTGATGTTTAGACGCCATTTTGTGTTCAAAGACACTGGAATCACACTGAAACGACAGAAGATCCACTCCAGAGTGCTTTTATGACTTAAATGTGATGATATCGATGGGACATTGAAGAATGCAGATTATTTGACAACTGACACTGCAATAGTGGTTAAAACGTGTGTTACATGCAAATAACAGCTTAAAAGCCTCTGCCCTGCGTGAAACAGCTATTACAGCCTTTTCCCCACATTAAACTTGTAAAAGCATTGTTTTGCACTTATTTGATGTTTAGACGCCATCTTGTGTTCAAAGACACTGGAATCACACTGAAACGACAGAAGATCCACTCCAGAGTGCTTTTATGACTTAAATGTGATGATATCGATGGGACATTGAAGAATGCAGCTTATTTGACAACTGACACTGCAATAGTGGTTAAAACGTGTGTAGCCGGGTGGGAAAATGTAGTGCAACTGCTTACTAACGCCACCAGAGGGCGCTTTCTCAGTTTGGTGAACTGGTTGTAGAGCAGGAAAAGAGATATCGGAGGTCGCCATCTTGCCCGCAGCGGTGCGACCACACTACGGTTTTCCGAGGTTAATGAGGGTAAATATGATATAAATGTGTCTGTTTGCATGAAGTATCTAAGGGAAATGTTTAAGAGTAATGCGTGTTTGCAGGCTGAAATGTTTATTGTTTATGTGGGCGTATGTGTTAGTGGTTGGCAGGCAAACGGACGACGAGAGAGACCCAAAGGTTGTCGTGTAGCAGGCCGTCGTCAGTGCTGTTGGTGCTAGGCCTACGGGAAAAATGCACAAGTCAGTAACGTTATGTATTACAATACTGCACATTCGTTGTGATGTTTTGACCTGTGAATGTATGAGTGTTTAATGTGAATTTGTGGGCTCTTTGTGTTATAGGGTCGAGCCACTGTAGTTAATTCTTTGCACTCTATTGTTGCTTATAGGGACATTTTTGTACACTCTGATAGCAGTCAGTAGATTTATTATTTTTATTCTTTTGTACCGAACCTTAAGACACGTTTTGTACTCTTTGGAGCGAGTCTACATTGTTTACTTTTGTAATAGGATAATTACTTAAGGTTTACGGACATTGTCCAGTGATTATAGCAGACTAGACAGAGTTACAGTAAGCGTCCCGTGTGCCAGGCACAGTGTGGTGTCGCTGATTTTTGTTTCTACTAGTACTGTAGATATAGCTGAAGACTATCAGCCAGTTGAGTTTTAAACTTGCATCATTTATTTTATTTGTACACCATATTCTTCTGTTCAGAATTAAAGACCCCAGAAGATATTTTTGTGTCCTGTGCTGGTTCAATTTAGCCAGGCTACACGTGTGTTACATGCAAATAACAGCTTAAAAGCACCTTCCCTGCGTGAAACAGCTATTACAGCCTTTTCCCCACATTAAACTTGTAAAAGCATTGTTTTGCACTTATTTGATGTTTAGACGCCATTTTGTGTTCAAAGACACTGGAATCACACTGAAACGACAGAAGATCCACTCCAGAGTGCTTTTATGACTTAAATGTGATGATATCGATGGGACATTGAAGAATGCAGCTTATTTGACAACTGACACTGCAATAGTGGTTAAAACGTGTGTTACATGCAAATAACAGCTTAAAAGCCTCTTCCCTGCGTGAAAACAGCTATTACAGCCTTTTCCCCACATTAAACTTGTAAAAGCATTGTTTTGCACTTATTTGATGTTTAGACGCCATTTTGTGTTCAAAGACACTGGGATCACACTGAAACGACAGAAGATCCACTCCAGAGTGCTTTTATGACTTAAATGTGATGATATCGATGGGACATTGAAGAATGCAGCTTATTTGACAACTGACACTGCAATAGTGGTTAAAACGTGTGTTACATGCAAATAACAGCTTAAAAGCCTCTGCCCTGCGTGAAACAGCTATTACAGCCTTTTCCCCACATTAAACTTGTAAAAGCATTGTTTTGCACTTATTTGATGTTTAGACGCCATTTTGTGTTCAAAGACACTGGAATCACACTGAAACGACAGAAGATCCACTCCAGAGTGCTTTTATGACTTAAATGTGATGATATCGATGGGACATTGAAGAATGCAGCTTATTTGACAACTGACACTGCAATAGTGGTTAAAACGTGTGTAGCCGGGTGGGAAAATGTAGTGCAACTGCTTACTAACGCCACCAGAGGGCGCTTTCTCAGTTTGATGAACTGGTTGTAGAGCAGGAAAAGAGATACCGGAGGTCGCCATCTTGCCCGCAGCGGTGCGACCACACTACGGTTTTCCGAGGTTAATGAGGGTAAATATGATATAAATGTGTCTGTTTGCATGAAGTATCTAAGGGAAATGTTTAAGAGTAATGCGTGTTTGCAGGCTGAAATGTTTATTGTTTATGTGGGCGTATGTGTTAGTGGTTGGCAGGCAAACGGACGACGAGAGAGACCCAAAGGTTGTCGTGTAGCAGGCCGTCGTCAGTGCTGTTGGTGCTAGGCCTACGGGAAAAATGCACAAGTCAGTAACGTTATGTATTACAATACTGCACATTCGTTGTGATGTTTTGACCTGTGAATGTATGAGTGTTTAATGTGAATTTGTGGGCTCTTTGTGTTATAGGGTCGAGCCACTGTAGTTAATTCTTTGCACTCTATTGTTGCTTATAGGGACATTTTTGTACACTCTGATAGCAGTCAGTAGATTTATTATTTTTATTCTTTTGTACCGAACCTTAAGACACGTTTTGTACTCTTTGGAGCGAGTCTACATTGTTTACTTTTGTAATAGGATAATTACTTAAGGTTTACGGACATTGTCCAGTGATTATAGCAGACTAGACAGAGTTACAGTAAGCGTCCCGTGTGCCAGGCACAGTGTGGTGTCGCTGATTTTTGTTTCTACTAGTACTGTAGATATAGCTGAAGACTATCAGCCAGTTGAGTTTTAAACTTGCATCATTTATTTTATTTGTACACCATATTCTTCTGTTCAGAATTAAAGACCCCAGAAGATATTTTTGTGTCCTGTGCTGGTTCAATTTAGCCAGGCTACACGTGTGTTACATGCAAATAACAGCTTAAAAGCACCTTCCCTGCGTGAAACAGCTATTACAGCCTTTTCCCCACATTAAACTTGTAAAAGCATTGTTTTGCACTTATTTGATGTTTAGACGCCATTTTGTGTTCAAAGACACTGGAATCACACTGAAACGACAGATGATCCACTCCAGAGTGCTTTTATGACTTAAATGTGATGATATCGATGGGACATTGAAGAATGCAGCTTATTTGACAACTGACACTGCAATAGTGGTTAAAACGTGTGTTACATGCAAATAACAGCTTAAAAGCCTCTTCCCTGCGTGAAAACAGCTATTACAGCCTTTTCCCCACATTAAACTTGTAAAAGCATTGTTTTGCACTTATTTGATGTTTAGACGCCATTTTGTGTTCAAAGACACTGGAATCACACTGAAACGACAGAAGATCCACTCCAGAGTGCTTTTATGACTTAAATGTGATGATATCGATGGGACATTGAAGAATGCAGCTTATTTGACAACTGACACTGCAATAGTGGTTAAAACGTGTGTTACATGCAAATAACAGCTTAAAAGCCTCTGCCCTGCGTGAAACAGCTATTACAGCCTTTTCCCCACATTAAACTTGTAAAAGCATTGT
Source organism: Eutrigla gurnardus (assembly GCF_963514095.1). Classification (NCBI taxonomy): domain Eukaryota; kingdom Metazoa; phylum Chordata; class Actinopteri; order Perciformes; family Triglidae; genus Eutrigla; species Eutrigla gurnardus. The sequence goes on from NC_139932.1 coordinate 41,828, forward strand.
TTTGCACTTATTTGATGTTTAGACGCCATTTTGTGTTCAAAGACACTGGAATCACACTGAAACGACAGAAGATCCACTCCAGAGTGCTTTTATGACTTAAATGTGATGATATCGATGGGACATTGAAGAATGCAGCTTATTTGACAACTGACACTGCAATAGTGGTTAAAACGTGTGTAGCCGGGTGGGAAAATGTAGTGCAACTGCTTACTAACGCCACCAGAGGGCGCTTTCTCAGTTTGATGAACTGGTTGTAGAGCAGGAAAAGAGATACCGGAGGTCGCCATCTTGCCCGCAGCGGTGCGACCACACTACGGTTTTCCGAGGTTAATGAGGGTAAATATGATATAAATGTGTCTGTTTGCATGAAGTATCTAAGGGAAATGTTTAAGAGTAATGCGTGTTTGCAGGCTGAAATGTTTATTGTTTATGTGGGCGTAGGTGTTAGTGGTTGGCAGGCAAACGGACGACGAGAGAGACCCAAAGGTTGTCGTGTAGCAGGCCGTCGTCAGTGCTGTTGGTGCTAGGCCTACGGGAAAAATGCACAAGTCAGTAACGTTATGTATTACAATACTGCACATTCGTTGTGATGTTTTGACCTGTGAATGTATGAGTGTTTAATGTGAATTTGTGGGCTCTTTGTGTTATAGGGTCGAGCCACTGTAGTTAATTCTTTGCACTCTATTGTTGCTTATAGGGACATTTTTGTACACTCTGATAGCAGTCAGTAGATTTATTATTTTTATTCTTTTGTACCGAACCTTAAGACACGTTTTGTACTCTTTGGAGCGAGTCTACATTGTTTACTTTTGTAATAGGATAATTACTTAAGGTTTACGGACATTGTCCAGTGATTATAGCAGACTAGACAGAGTTACAGTAAGCGTCCCGTGTGCCAGGCACAGTGTGGTGTCGCTGATTTTTGTTTCTACTAGTACTGTAGATATAGCTGAAGACTATCAGCCAGTTGAGTTTTAAACTTGCATCATTTATTTTATTTGTACACCATATTCTTCTGTTCAGAATTAAAGACCCCAGAAGATATTTTTGTGTCCTGTGCTGGTTCAATTTAGCCAGGCTACACGTGTGTTACATGCAAATAACAGCTTAAAAGCACCTTCCCTGCGTGAAACAGCTATTACAGCCTTTTCCCCACATTAAACTTGTAAAAGCATTGTTTTGCACTTATTTGATGTTTAGACGCCATTTTGTGTTCAAAGACACTGGAATCACACTGAAACGACAGAAGATCCACTCCAGAGTGCTTTTATGACTTAAATGTGATGATATCGATGGGACATTGAAGAATGCAGCTTATTTGACAACTGACACTGCAATAGTGGTTAAAACGTGTGTTACATGCAAATAACAGCTTAAAAGCCTCTTCCCTGCGTGAAACAGCTATTACAGCCTTTTCCCCACATTAAACTTGTAAAAGCATTGTTTTGCACTTATTTGATGTTTAGACGCCATTTTGTGTTCAAAGACACTGGAATCACACTGAAACGACAGATGATCCACTCCAGAGTGCTTTTATGACTTAAATGTGATGATATCGATGGGACATTGAAGAATGCAGCTTATTTGACAACTGACACTGCAATAGTGGTTAAAACGTGTGTTACATGCAAATAACAGCTTAAAAGCCTCTGCCCTGCGTGAAACAGCTATTACAGCCTTTTCCCCACATTAAACTTGTAAAAGCATTGTTTTGCACTTATTTGATGTTTAGATGCCATTTTGTGTTCAAAGACACTGGAATCACACTGAAACGACAGAAGATCCACTCCAGAGTGCTTTTATGACTTAAATGTGATGATATCGATGGGACATTGAAGAATGCAGCTTATTTGACAACTGACACTGCAATAGTGGTTAAAACGTGTGTAGCCGGGTGGGAAAATGTAGTGCAACTGCTTACTAACGCCACCAGAGGGCGCTTTCTCAGTTTGATGAACTGGTTGTAGAGCAGGAAAAGAGATACCGGAGGTCGCCATCTTGCCCGCAGCGGTGCGACCACACTACGGTTTTCCGAGGTTAATGAGGGTAAATATGATATAAATGTGTCTGTTTGCATGAAGTATCTAAGGGAAATGTTTAAGAGTAATGCGTGTTTGCAGGCTGAAATGTTTATTGTTTATGTGGGCGTATGTGTTAGTGGTTGGCAGGCAAACGGACGACGAGAGAGACCCAAAGGTTGTCGTGTAGCAGGCCGTCGTCAGTGCTGTTGGTGCTAGGCCTACGGGAAAAATGCACAAGTCAGTAACGTTATGTATTACAATACTGCACATTCGTTGTGATGTTTTGACCTGTGAATGTATGAGTGTTTAATGTGAATTTGTGGGCTCTTTGTGTTATAGGGTCGAGCCACTGTAGTTAATTCTTTGCACTCTATTGTTGCTTATAGGGACATTTTTGTACACTCTGATAGCAGTCAGTAGATTTATTATTTTTATTCTTTTGTACCGAACCTTAAGACACGTTTTGTACTCTTTGGAGCGAGTCTACATTGTTTACTTTTGTAATAGGATAATTACTTAAGGTTTACGGACATTGTCCAGTGATTATAGCAGACTAGACAGAGTTACAGTAAGCGTCCCGTGTGCCAGGCACAGTGTGGTGTCGCTGATTTTTGTTTCTACTAGTACTGTAGATATAGCTGAAGACTATCAGCCAGTTGAGTTTTAAACTTGCATCATTTATTTTATTTGTACACCATATTCTTCTGTTCAGAATTAAAGACCCCAGAAGATATTTTTGTGTCCTGTGCTGGTTCAATTTAGCCAGGCTACACGTGTGTTACATGCAAATAACAGCTTAAAAGCACCTTCCCTGCGTGAAACAGCTATTACAGCCTTTTCCCCACATTAAACTTGTAAAAGCATTGTTTTGCACTTATTTGATGTTTAGACGCCATTTTGTGTTCAAAGACACTGGAATCACACTGAAACGACAGATGATCCACTCCAGAGTGCTTTTATGACTTAAATGTGATGATATCGATGGGACATTGAAGAATGCAGCTTATTTGACAACTGACACTGCAATAGTGGTTAAAACGTGTGTTACATGCAAATAACAGCTTAAAAGCCTCTTCCCTGCGTGAAAACAGCTATTACAGCCTTTTCCCCACATTAAACTTGTAAAAGCATTGTTTTGCACTTATTTGATGTTTAGACGCCATTTTGTGTTCAAAGACACTGGAATCACACTGAAACGACAGAAGATCCACTCCAGAGTGCTTTTATGACTTAAATGTGATGATATCGATGGGACATTGAAGAATGCAGCTTATTTGACAACTGACACTGCAATAGTGGTTAAAACGTGTGTTACATGCAAATAACAGCTTAAAAGCCTCTGCCCTGCGTGAAACAGCTATTACAGCCTTTTCCCCACATTAAACTTGTAAAAGCATTGTTTTGCACTTATTTGATGTTTAGACGCCATTTTGTGTTCAAAGACACTGGAATCACACTGAAACGACAGAAGATCCACTCCAGAGTGCTTTTATGACTTAAATGTGATGATATCGATGGGACATTGAAGAATGCAGCTTATTTGACAACTGACACTGCAATAGTGGTTAAAACGTGTGTAGCCGGGTGGGAAAATGTAGTGCAACTGCTTACTAACGCCACCAGAGGGCGCTTTCTCAGTTTGATGAACTGGTTGTAGAGCAGGAAAAGAGATACCGGAGGTCGCCATCTTGCCCGCAGCGGTGCGACCACACTACGGTTTTCCGAGGTTAATGAGGGTAAATATGATATAAATGTGTCTGTTTGCATGAAGTATCTAAGGGAAATGTTTAAGAGTAATGCGTGTTTGCAGGCTGAAATGTTTATTGTTTATGTGGGCGTAGGTGTTAGTGGTTGGCAGGCAAACGGACGACGAGAGAGACCCAAAGGTTGTCGTGTAGCAGGCCGCCGTCAGTGCTGTTGGTGCTAGGCCTACGGGAAAAATGCACAAGTCAGTAACGTTATGTATTACAATACTGCACATTCGTTGTGATGTTTTGACCTGTGAATGTATGAGTGTTTAATGTGAATTTGTGGGCTCTTTGTGTTATAGGGTCGAGCCACTGTAGTTAATTCTTTGCACTCTATTGTTGCTTATAGGGACATTTTTGTACACTCTGATAGCAGTCAGTAGATTTATTATTTTTATTCTTTTGTACCGAACCTTAAGACACGTTTTGTACTCTTTGGAGCGAGTCTACATTGTTTACTTTTGTAATAGGATAATTACTTAAGGTTTACGGACATTGTCCAGTGATTATAGCAGACTAGACAGAGTTACAGTAAGCGTCCCGTGTGCCAGGCACAGTGTGGTGTCGCTGATTTTTGTTTCTACTAGTACTGTAGATATAGCTGAAGACTATCAGCCAGTTGAGTTTTAAACTTGCATCATTTATTTTATTTGTACACCATATTCTTCTGTTCAGAATTAAAGACCCCAGAAGATATTTTTGTGTCCTGTGCTGGTTCAATTTAGCCAGGCTACACGTGTGTTACATGCAAATAACAGCTTAAAAGCACCTTCCCTGCGTGAAACAGCTATTACAGCCTTTTCCCCACATTAAACTTGTAAAAGCATTGTTTTGCACTTATTTGATGTTTAGACGCCATTTTGTGTTTGAAAGACACTGGAATCACACTGAAACGACAGAAGATCCACTCCAGAGTGCTTTTATGACTTAAATGTGATGATATCGATGGGACATTGAAGAATGCAGCTTATTTGACAACTGACACTGCAATAGTGGTTAAAACGTGTGTTACATGCAAATAACAGCTTAAAAGCCTCTTCCCTGCGTGAAACAGCTATTACAGCCTTTTCCCCACATTAAACTTGTAAAAGCATTGTTTTGCACTTATTTGATGTTTAGACGCCATTTTGTGTTCAAAGACACTGGAATCACACTGAAACGACAGATGATCCACTCCAGAGTGCTTTTATGACTTAAATGTGATGATATCGATGGGACATTGAAGAATGCAGCTTATTTGACAACTGACACTGCAATAGTGGTTAAAACGTGTGTTACATGCAAATAACAGCTTAAAAGCCTCTTCCCTGCGTGAAACAGCTATTACAGCCTTTTCCCCACATTAAACTTGTAAAAGCATTGTTTTGCACTTATTTGATGTTTAGACGCCATTTTGTGTTCAAAGACACTGGAATCACACTGAAACGACAGATGATCCACTCCAGAGTGCTTTTATGACTTAAATGTGATGATATCGATGGGACATTGAAGAATGCAGCTTATTTGACAACTGACACTGCAATAGTGGTTAAAACGTGTGTTACATGCAAATAACAGCTTAAAAGCCTCTTCCCTGCGTGAAAACAGCTATTACAGCCTTTTCCCCACATTAAACTTGTAAAAGCATTGTTTTGCACTTATTTGATGTTTAGACGCCATTTTGTGTTCAAAGACACTGGAATCACACTGAAACGACAGAAGATCCACTCCAGAGTGCTTTTATGACTTAAATGTGATGATATCGATGGGACATTGAAGAATGCAGCTTATTTGACAACTGACACTGCAATAGTGGTTAAAACGTGTGTTACATGCAAATAACAGCTTAAAAGCCTCTGCCCTGCGTAAAACAGCTATTACAGCCTTTTCCCCACATTAAACTTGTAAAAGCATTGTTTTGCACTTATTTGATGTTTAGACGCCATTTTGTGTTCAAAGACACTGGAATCACACTGAAACGACAGAAGATCCACTCCAGAGTGCTTTTATGACTTAAATGTGATGATATCGATGGGACATTGAAGAATGCAGCTTATTTGACAACTGACACTGCAATAGTGCTTAAAACGTGTGTTACATGCAAATAACAGCTTAAAAGCCTCTGCCCTGCGTGAAACAGCTATTACAGCCTTTTCCCCACATTAAACTTGTAAAAGCATTGTTTTGCACTTATTTGATGTTTAGACGCCATTTTGTGTTCAAAGACGCTGGAATCACACTGAAACGACAGATGATCCACTCCAGAGTGCTTTTATGACTTAAATGTGATGATATCGATGGGACATTGAAGAATGCAGCTTATTTGACAACTGACACTGCAATAGTGGTTAAAACGTGTGTTACATGCAAATAACAGCTTAAAAGCCTCTTCCCTGCGTGAAAACAGCTATTACAGCCTTTTCCCCACATTAAACTTGTAAAAGCATTGTTTTGCACTTATTTGATGTTTAGACGCCATTTTGTGTTCAAAGACACTGGAATCACACTGAAACGACAGAAGATCCACTCCAGAGTGCTTTTATGACTTAAATGTGATGATATCGATGGGACATTGAAGAATGCAGCTTATTTGACAACTGACACTGCAATAGTGGTTAAAACGTGTGTAGCCGGGTGGGAAAATGTAGTGCAACTGCTTACTAACGCCACCAGAGGGCGCTTTCTCAGTTTGATGAACTGGTTGTAGAGCAGGAAAAGAGATACCGGAGGTCGCCATCTTGCCCGCAGCGGTGCGACCACACTACGGTTTTCCGAGGTTAATGAGGGTAAATATGATATAAATGTGTCTGTTTGCATGAAGTATCTAAGGGAAATGTTTAAGAGTAATGCGTGTTTGCAGGCTGAAATGTTTATTGTTTATGTGGGCGTATGTGTTAGTGGTTGGAGGCAAACGGACGACGAGAGAGACCCAAAGGTTGTCGTGTAGCAGGCCGTCGTCAGTGCTGTTGGTGCTAGGCCTACGGGAAAAATGCACAAGTCAGTAACGTTATGTATTACAATACTGCACATTCGTTGTGATGTTTTGACCTGTGAATGTATGAGTGTTTAATGTGAATTTGTGGGCTCTTTGTGTTATAGGGTCGAGCCACTGTAGTTAATTCTTTGCACTCTATTGTTGCTTATAGGGACATTTTTGTACACTCTGATAGCAGTCAGTAGATTTATTATTTTTATTCTTTTGTACCGAACCTTAAGACACGTTTTGTACTCTTTGGAGCGAGTCTACATTGTTTACTTTTGTAATAGGATAATTACTTAAGGTTTACGGACATTGTCCAGTGATTATAGCAGACTAGACAGAGTTACAGTAAGCGTCCCGTGTGCCAGGCACAGTGTGGTGTCGCTGATTTTTGTGTCTACTAGTACTGTAGATATAGCTGAAGACTATCAGCCAGTTGAGTTTTAAACTTGCATCATTTATTTTATTTGTACACCATATTCTTCTGTTCAGAATTAAAGACCCCAGAAGATATTTTTGTGTCCTGTGCTGGTTCAATTTAGCCAGGCTACACGTGTGTTACATGCAAATAACAGCTTAAAAGCACCTTCCCTGCGTGAAACAGCTATTACAGCCTTTTCCCCACATTAAACTTGTAAAAGCATTGTTTTGCACTTATTTGATGTTTAGACGCCATTTTGTGTTCAAAGACACTGGAATCACACTGAAACGACAGAAGATCCACTCCAGAGTGCTTTTATGACTTAAATGTGATGATATCGATGGGACATTGAAGAATGCAGCTTATTTGACAACTGACACTGCAATAGTGGTTAAAACGTGTGTTACATGCAAATAACAGCTTAAAAGCCTCTTCCCTGCGTGAAACAGCTATTACAGCCTTTTCCCCACATTAAACTTGTAAAAGCATTGTTTTGCACTTATTTGATGTTTAGACGCCATTTTGTGTTCAAAGACACTGGAATCACACTGAAACGACAGATGATCCACTCCAGAGTGCTTTTATGACTTAAATGTGATGATATCGATGGGACATTGAAGAATGCAGCTTATTTGACAACTGACACTGCAATAGTGGTTAAAACGTGTGTTACATGCAAATAACAGCTTAAAAGCCTCTTCCCTGCGTGAAAACAGCTATTACAGCCTTTTCCCCACATTAAACTTGTAAAAGCATTGTTTTGCACTTATTTGATGTTTAGACGCCATTTTGTGTTCAAAGACACTGGAATCACACTGAAACGACAGAAGATCCACTCCAGAGTGCTTTTATGACTTAAATGTGATGATATCGATGGGACATTGAAGAATGCAGCTTATTTGACAACTGACACTGCAATAGTGCTTAAAACGTGTGTTACATGCAAATAACAGCTTAAAAGCCTCTGCCCTGCGTGAAACAGCTATTACAGCCTTTTCCCCACATTAAACTTGTAAAAGCATTGTTTTGCACTTATTTGATGTTTAGACGCCATTTTGTGTTCAAAGACGCTGGAATCACACTGAAACGACAGATGATCCACTCCAGAGTGCTTTTATGACTTAAATGTGATGATATCGATGGGACATTGAAGAATGCAGCTTATTTGACAACTGACACTGCAATAGTGGTTAAAACGTGTGTTACATGCAAATAACAGCTTAAAAGCCTCTTCCCTGCGTGAAAACAGCTATTACAGCCTTTTCCCCACATTAAACTTGTAAAAGCATTGTTTTGCACTTATTTGATGTTTAGACGCCATTTTGTGTTCAAAGACACTGGAATCACACTGAAACGACAGAAGATCCACTCCAGAGTGCTTTTATGACTTAAATGTGATGATATCGATGGGACATTGAAGAATGCAGCTTATTTGACAACTGACACTGCAATAGTGGTTAAAACGTGTGTTACATGCAAATAACAGCTTAAAAGCCTCTGCCCTGCGTGAAACAGCTATTACAGCCTTTTCCCCACATTAAACTTGTAAAAGCATTGTTTTGCACTTATTTGATGTTTAGACGCCATCTTGTGTTCAAAGACACTGGAATCACACTGAAACGACAGAAGATCCACTCCAGAGTGCTTTTATGACTTAAATGTGATGATATCGATGGGACATTGAAGAATGCAGCTTATTTGACAACTGACACTGCAATAGTGGTTAAAACGTGTGTAGCCGGGTGGGAAAATGTAGTGCAACTGCTTACTAACGCCACCAGAGGGCGCTTTCTCAGTTTGGTGAACTGGTTGTAGAGCAGGAAAAGAGATATCGGAGGTCGCCATCTTGCCCGCAGCGGTGCGACCACACTACGGTTTTCCGAGGTTAATGAGGGTAAATATGATATAAATGTGTCTGTTTGCATGAAGTATCTAAGGGAAATGTTTAAGAGTAATGCGTGTTTGCAGGCTGAAATGTTTATTGTTTATGTGGGCGTATGTGTTAGTGGTTGGCAGGCAAACGGACGACGAGAGAGACCCAAAGGTTGTCGTGTAGCAGGCCGTCGTCAGTGCTGTTGGTGCTAGGCCTACGGGAAAAATGCACAAGTCAGTAACGTTATGTATTACAATACTGCACATTCGTTGTGATGTTTTGACCTGTGAATGTATGAGTGTTTAATGTGAATTTGTGGGCTCTTTGTGTTATAGGGTCGAGCCACTGTAGTTAATTCTTTGCACTCTATTGTTGCTTATAGGGACATTTTTGTACACTCTGATAGCAGTCAGTAGATTTATTATTTTTATTCTTTTGTACCGAACCTTAAGACACGTTTTGTACTCTTTGGAGCGAGTCTACATTGTTTACTTTTGTAATAGGATAATTACTTAAGGTTTACGGACATTGTCCAGTGATTATAGCAGACTAGACAGAGTTACAGTAAGCGTCCCGTGTGCCAGGCACAGTGTGGTGTCGCTGATTTTTGTTTCTACTAGTACTGTAGATATAGCTGAAGACTATCAGCCAGTTGAGTTTTAAACTTGCATCATTTATTTTATTTGTACACCATATTCTTCTGTTCAGAATTAAAGACCCCAGAAGATATTTTTGTGTCCTGTGCTGGTTCAATTTAGCCAGGCTACACGTGTGTTACATGCAAATAACAGCTTAAAAGCACCTTCCCTGCGTGAAACAGCTATTACAGCCTTTTCCCCACATTAAACTTGTAAAAGCATTGTTTTGCACTTATTTGATGTTTAGACGCCATTTTGTGTTCAAAGACACTGGAATCACACTGAAACGACAGAAGATCCACTCCAGAGTGCTTTTATGACTTAAATGTGATGATATCGATGGGACATTGAAGAATGCAGCTTATTTGACAACTGACACTGCAATAGTGGTTAAAACGTGTGTTACATGCAAATAACAGCTTAAAAGCCTCTTCCCTGCGTGAAACAGCTATTACAGCCTTTTCCCCACATTAAACTTGTAAAAGCATTGTTTTGCACTTATTTGATGTTTAGACGCCATTTTGTGTTCAAAGACACTGGAATCACACTGAAACGACAGATGATCCACTCCAGAGTGCTTTTATGACTTAAATGTGATGATATCGATGGGACATTGAAGAATGCAGCTTATTTGACAACTGACACTGCAATAGTGGTTAAAACGTGTGTTACATGCAAATAACAGCTTAAAAGCCTCTTCCCTGCGTGAAAACAGCTATTACAGCCTTTTCCCCACATTAAACTTGTAAAAGCATTGTTTTGCACTTATTTGATGTTTAGACGCCATTTTGTGTTCAAAGACACTGGAATCACACTGAAACGACAGAAGATCCACTCCAGAGTGCTTTTATGACTTAAATGTGATGATATCGATGGGACATTGAAGAATGCAGCTTATTTGACAACTGACACTGCAATAGTGCTTAAAACGTGTGTTACATGCAAATAACAGCTTAAAAGCCTCTGCCCTGCGTGAAACAGCTATTACAGCCTTTTCCCCACATTAAACTTGTAAAAGCATTGTTTTGCACTTATTTGATGTTTAGACGCCATTTTGTGTTCAAAGACGCTGGAATCACACTGAAACGACAGATGATCCACTCCAGAGTGCTTTTATGACTTAAATGTGATGATATCGATGGGACATTGAAGAATGCAGCTTATTTGACAACTGACACTGCAATAGTGGTTAAAACGTGTGTTACATGCAAATAACAGCTTAAAAGCCTCTTCCCTGCGTGAAAACAGCTATTACAGCCTTTTCCCCACATTAAACTTGTAAAAGCATTGTTTTGCACTTATTTGATGTTTAGACGCCATTTTGTGTTCAAAGACACTGGAATCACACTGAAACGACAGAAGATCCACTCCAGAGTGCTTTTATGACTTAAATGTGATGATATCGATGGGACATTGAAGAATGCAGCTTATTTGACAACTGACACTGCAATAGTGGTTAAAACGTGTGTTACATGCAAATAACAGCTTAAAAGCCTCTGCCCTGCGTGAAACAGCTATTACAGCCTTTTCCCCACATTAAACTTGTAAAAGCATTGTTTTGCACTTATTTGATGTTTAGACGCCATTTTGTGTTCAAAGACACTGGAATCACACTGAAACGACAGAAGATCCACTCCAGAGTGCTTTTATGACTTAAATGTGATGATATCGATGGGACATTGAAGAATGCAGCTTATTTGACAACTGACACTGCAATAGTGGTTAAAACGTGTGTAGCCGGGTGGGAAAATGTAGTGCAACTGCTTACTAACGCCACCAGAGGGCGCTTTCTCAGTTTGGTGAACTGGTTGTAGAGCAGGAAAAGAGATACCGGAGGTCGCCATCTTGCCCGCAGCGGTGCGACCACACTACGGTTTTCCGAGGTTAATGAGGGTAAATATGATATAAATGTGTCTGTTTGCATGAAGTATCTAAGGGAAATGTTTAAGAGTAATGCGTGTTTGCAGGCTGAAATGTTTATTGTTTATGTGGGCGTATGTGTTAGTGGTTGGCAGGCAAACGGACGACGAGAGAGACCCAAAGGTTGTCGTGTAGCAGGCCGTCGTCAGTGCTGTTGGTGCTAGGCCTACGGGAAAAATGCACAAGTCAGTAACGTTATGTATTACAATACTGCACATTCGTTGTGATGTTTTGACCTGTGAATGTATGAGTGTTTAATGTGAATTTGTGGGCTCTTTGTGTTATAGGGTCGAGCCACTGTAGTTAATTCTTTGCACTCTATTGTTGCTTATAGGGACATTTTTGTACACTCTGATAGCAGTCAGTAGATTTATTATTTTTATTCTTTTGTACCGAACCTTAAGACACGTTTTGTACTCTTTGGAGCGAGTCTACATTGTTTACTTTTGTAATAGGATAATTACTTAAGGTTTACGGACATTGTCCAGTGATTATAGCAGACTAGACAGAGTTACAGTAAGCGTCCCGTGTGCCAGGCACAGTGTGGTGTCGCTGATTTTTGTTTCTACTAGTACTGTAGATATAGCTGAAGACTATCAGCCAGTTGAGTTTTAAACTTGCATCATTTATTTTATTTGTACACCATATTCTTCTGTTCAGAATTAAAGACCCCAGAAGATATTTTTGTGTCCTGTGCTGGTTCAATTTAGCCAGGCTACACATTTTGGTACCAGGAGTGGGGTTCTGCAGAATTGGTGTTTCAGTAGATTTTTGTTTTTTAGTAAGCTGCATCAGAGTGTTGGAGTGCACAGAATTAACTATAGTGGCAACAATCCCCGGCGCCTGGTGTGAGAGAGACCTGCGACGGTGAGGCTTTCCTGGAGGTGCAGGCGTGGGCCGGGACCAGAGACCAGACCACGGGAAATCAGCCAACGACGGTGCTGCAGGCTCTTCGCAGAGGGGGACAACACAACCCAGCTGGGCCGGAGGCGACTGACATTGGTATCCAAACACTGAACTTACACTGAAAACTACACACAGACCCTCCACAATGTCACACCAAGGCAGTGATAATGAACAAAATTCAGAGGAAGGGGAGGGGAACCCTGTTGCTGAACTTCAGGCCAAATTAGCTGAACTGAGTGATAAACATGACCAAGCTATGGCCAAAATAACTGCTCTGAATAGTGGGGCTAACCGATCATATGTGTATTTACCCCGCGACCGCCCCATCCAGCCTTTTAGTGGAGACCCTACCGTTGATGGCCGCTCCATTGATGAGTTTATTGATGAATTGCAGCGGGCAGTAAAGGCCAGAGGCCTAGGCGAAGATGATCAGGTTCACTTCAATCTCTCGCTCCTCAGAGGTTCAGCACTGGAAGAGATCAGGTTACGCACAGATGGTGAAATAGAGGACCCTGATGAAATTTTCTATTTCCTCAGGGAGGCTTATAGAGAAAAGCGCAGTGTAGCCCAACTGTTACAGACCTTCTACAGTCGTCACCAGCAGGAGGGTGAAGATTTCTTTGAGTACTCACACACCCTGTCCCAGATCCTTCGTTCTGTCCTTAAGCAAAGCCCCGATGCCGTAGCTGATGTAAAAATGGCAGTCAGAGACCAATTTGTAGAGGGCGTCCAAGATTCCTCCCTCCGAAGGGAACGTCGCAAGATGATAAGGGAGAGGCCACAGTCCACACTTTTCGAGGTGCGTCAGGAAGCTATCTCTTGGTCTCTAGAAGACAGACCCACTAACACTAAAGTTGCAAAGAGCAAGAAGATACTATGCGATAGCGTGGGTGAGGGAGGTCAGGCTACAGGTAGTACGCCAGAGAAGTCTTCTGCTACCCTAGATGATATCCTTAGAGTGGTTTCTGAACAAGGCAAGGCTATTGTGGAATTAGTCAATGTGATGAAGGAAGGAGCCACGGTCAGAGAAAAGTCATACAAAAGTGGAAGACCAAGACCAAAGTTCCAGTTCACAGAGGATGGGAAGCCAATCTGTTTGAAATGCAGGGGGGTGGGACACATTGCTAGGGAGTGCAGATCACGACCACAGGAGAGTCAGTCCACTTCCCGGGGTTCATCTGCTCAGGGAAACTAGCTTCCTCGGTTGCCAAGAGCCGGGCAATCCGAGGCGAGACTCAAGGCTCCCAGACCCTCACCCGTGAAAGATTTTTCGAGCGAGCCGTAGGTGTGTGTCCTGAAGTTGAGGTGGAGGTGGGTTGAGTTACGGCTAAGGCCCTGTTGGATACTGGGAGCCAGGTTAGCACCATCTCTGAGGCATTCTTCCGACAGCACTTACTAGGCGAGAATGAAGACGTAATTCCTACAGCTAAATGGCTCAAGTTAACCGCAGCTAACTCACTGCCCATCCCTTACATAGGTTACATTGAGCTAGATGTGCAGGTTTTGGGATTAACTGTGCCGGAGTGCGGGTTTTTGGTAGTCAGGGACCCAGTGACAGAGCTGACAGGGTCAAACGAGCTAGTTTCAGATAGACATCAAGCAGGGAAGAAAGTTACAGAACAGCAAGACAAAGAGGAAGACCACAGGCCCAAAGAGCCCCCCCCTGTGCTCATCGGCATGAATGTAATTAAAAGATGCAGGGAATTAGCTATTGCCAGTTTTGACTCAGCTCTCGGAGGAGAGCTCAACTCAGCTTGGAGAGAAGCTTTTCAGAGAGCGCAAGCATGTGACGTTTTGAAAGAAACATCTACAGCCAGGGTAGCAGGGAGCGAAACAGTGCATGTGCCAGCAGCTTCAGTGGCCACAGTGTATGCAAAAGGACTCAAGAAGCTCTCCACTGATTCGACATTGATGCTCTTAGAGCCTACCAGCACTCCTTTACCTAATGGTCTCGTTGTCATGCCTACTCTGGTAGAGGCTGGCAAACATGTGTTTCCCGTCCAAGTGGTGAACTTCTCACAGGAAGATCTGTGGTTGCCACCCAGAATCAGGCTTGGTGTGCTCAGCCCGGTTGAGTGTGCTGGGGAGGCAGCAGAGGTGCACTTTAATCGCATCTCTGCTGAACATGAAGAAGTGTCAGTGGATAGGGAAGGGGTGGGGGCATCAGATGAGGAAGTGCAGTTCATGTTGCAGCGCTTAAAAATGGGCGGCTCACCAGAAGAGCAGGCTAAGTTAGCTGTACTTTTGGCTCAGTATGCAGATGTGTTCGCTTTCAAGGATGAGGATCTAGGCTACACAGATAAGGTCCGACATGAGATACACTTAGTTGATGATGTACCGGTCACTCAGCCTTACAGACGTATACCTCCAACACAGTACAAAGAGGTTAGAGATCACATAACTCAACTTCTAAAAAAAGGCGTCATCACAGAGAGCACTAGTGCCTATGCGTCTCCTATTGTACTTGTTAGGAAGGCAGACAACAGTTTGAGGCTCTGTGTAGATTATAGGCGACTAAATTCCAAGACCAGACGAGACGCATTTCCTTTACCTCGCATTGATGAGTGTTTCGATGCACTGCATGGTGCCAAGTTCTTCTCAACCATTGACCTTGCTAGTGGTTACCACCAGGTGGCGGTACAAGAGACAGACAGACACAAGACGGCCTTTACAATTCCTTTTGGGTTGTTTGAGTACATTAGACTTCCCTTCGGTGTTTGTAATGGCCCAGCGACGTTCCAAAGACTCATGCAGGCAACCATGAGTGACTTAGTGTTCCAGATCATGCTTGTGTACTTGGATGACATTTTAGTGTACTCACCGACTTTTGAAGACCACCTGAGACGACTTCAGACTGCGTTACAGAGACTCAGGGAGACAGGGTTAAAGGTCAAAGTAGAAAAATGTCACTTTCTCCAGTCCAGCGTACGTTTTCTTAGTCATCAGATCTCAGCTGAGGGCGTTGGTACAGATCCAGACAAAGTAGCTGCAGTGAAACAGTGGCCAGTTCCCACCACAGTTAAAGACCTGCGATCATTCTTAGGATTCTGCAGCTACTACAGGAGGTTTCTGCAGGGGTTTTCCCAGCTGGCAGGTCCCTTACATGATGTAGTGAATAGGTGCATCACAGAAAACAGCCCTGCTAGGTCAAAAAACCTGTTGAACAGTATATGGTCACCGGCATGTCAAGAGTCTTTTGAACAGCTGAAGGAGAAGCTTGTCAGTGCTCCTCTACTTGGTTACGCAGACTTCTCCCTTCCCGTTATCGTAGAGACTGACGCCAGTAACTTAGGACTAGGGGCAGTTCTGTATCAGTTACAGGAAGGGAAGAAACGTGTCATTGCATACGCCAGTAGGAGGTTGAGAGGTGCAGAGAGAAACGACAGAAACTACAGTAGCATGAAACTGGAGCTACTTGCTCTTAAATGGGCTGTGTCAGAAAAATATAGGGGTTTTTTGTTAGGGTCCAAGTTCACTATAATAACAGACAACAACCCTCTGTGTCACCTAAACTCAGCAAAGCTAGGAGCTATTGAGCAGCGCTGGGTAGCCCAGCTGGCTCCATTTGACTTTGAAGTCCAGTACCGTCCGGGCCGGTGTAACACAGCTGCAGACACACTCTCTAGGCAGCCATTAGCAGGGGAGCCTGAGCCAAACGGAGATGAGGAGTTTGATGGTTGCGTATCCATCTGCAATGTGGTCAGAAAAGGGACAGCTTTAGAGCCAGACTTAGTCAGTGCAGGTGTCAAGTGTTGTCAGGTCAGGCAGGCTCGTGTCACAGCATTTGAGCAAGATGCTGATGATGTTGTTTCTCAGGGAAACACTCCAACTCTGCCAGGTTATTCTAAAGATGAGTTGCGGCAGTTTCAGGACACTGACCCCACACTTAAGTCTTTCCGACACTTTTGGGACCAGAAGAAAAAACCCACCTCTCAGCAGAGAAGAGGTTTGTCCAAACTTGTCATCTCTCTACTCAGACAGTGGCCCAGAGTTAGCGAGATTGATGGATTGCTGTACCGGGTCATTGATGATGGACATGTCGCTGAATGCAAGCAGCTCATTTTGCCAATTTGTTTAAAAGAGGCTGTCCTTCAGAGTGTGCATGATCACATGGGGCATCAGGGGATAGAGCGCACACAGAACCTATTAAGACGGAGGTGTTTTTGGGTGGGGATGTATGAAGATGTGGAACAGTGGGTTAAACAGTGTCAGAGATGTGTACTTACCAAGTTGCCACAGCCCAAGATACGTGCTCCTATGAAACCCTTTCTAGCCACCAGGCCTCTTGAAGTTGTGGCAGTCGACTTTACTTTGTTAGAACCCGCTTCTGATGGTCGAGAAAATGTGTTGGTAGTTACAGACGTGTTCACCAAATTCACACAGGCATTCCCAACACGAGACCAGAAAGCGGATACAACTGCCAAGGTCCTCCTGCGGGAATGGTTTATGAAGTATGGTGTGCCTGAAAGGTTGCATGCGGATCAGGGCAGAAACTTTGAAAGTGAGGTCATTCAGGAACTGTGCAAGTTATATGGGGTTAAGAAGACGCGTACTACACCACATCACCCCCAGGGTAATGCTCAATGTGAGCGTTTCAACCGAACGCTTCATGACCTCTTACGCACTCTCCCGCCAGAGAAGAAACGCAGATGGCCTGAGTTTTTACCAGAGCTGGTCTATGCATATAATGTGACTCCCCATGCCACAACAGGTCACTCACCATACTACCTCATGTTTGGGGTGCATCCACACCTTCCTGTAGATGCTTTGTTGGGTCAGGAACAAGTACTGGATAAGAAACATGACTGGTTAGTGGTCCATCAGGAGCGCTTATATGAGGCACACAGCAGAGCGAGACAGTATGCTGAACAAAAAGCAGCAGCGAGGCTTGAACTGGAGAAGGACAGAGTGTACTGTCCCCCTGTGAACGTGGGTCAGCTCGTCTACCTGCGGCACTGGCCTCAGGGTAGAAACAAAATCCAAGATGCCTGGAGCCCTATTTTTTACAGGGTGGTGGAGATTCAGGGCAGTACACACACGGTGGAGCCAGTAGAGGGTGGGCCAGTTAAAAGGGTCCACAGAGCCAACCTCAGACCATGCGTCGGTCCAGTTCCTCCACCCAGGGCAAGGAAAAGTGGGGTCCCGACCACTGTAACAACAATCCCCATTGACGTGAGAGAAGAGGACTCAGATCCAGACCCAGAGTATGTGGTACTGGAGGAAACCATGTACTCAAATTTGGACCAAAGACAGGAAATGGACAGTGAGGTTTCAGAACCTGTGGACAATGTTGAGACTATTGTTGCTGCACCGTCTGTCATTGAACAGGTGATGGAGCCTGAACAGACTGTTCCTGTTCCCCGCAGCAGATCTGCAAAGGACAGTGGGGTGGCTGCACCCATTCCAGCGCATCGCCGGACCCAGAGAGCAAATGCTGGGTTGCATTCAAATCCGCATCACATTCCTATGTCAACATGTAATACTATTACTTTGAGTCCTGATGTACTGTCTCAGTTGTTAACCAGTATGGGTGCTGTGTTCTTTAGAGAAGCTGTAAATGTTAAAAGTTAAGTGTGTTAAGTAAGTCACCGAGGACGTTGCCTTTATAGCAGGGGAGAATGTAGCCGGGTGGGAAAATGTAGTGCAACTGCTTACTAACGCCACCAGAGGGCGCTTTCTCAGTTTGGTGAACTGGTTGTAGAGCAGGAAAAGAGATACCGGAGGTCGCCATCTTGCCCGCAGCGGTGCGACCACACTACGGTTTTCCGAGGTTAATGAGGGTAAATATGATATAAATGTGTCTGTTTGCATGAAGTATCTAAGGGATATGTTTAAGAGTAATGCGTGTTTGCAGGCTGAAATGTTTATTGTTTATGTGGGCGTATGTGTTAGTGGTTGGCAGGCAAACGGACGACGAGAGAGACCCAAAGGTTGTCGTGTAGCAGGCCGTCGTCAGTGCTGTTGGTGCTAGGCCTACGGGAAAAATGCACAAGTCAGTAACGTTATGTATTACAATACTGCACATTCAAAACCTGTGAATGTATGAGTGTTTAATGTGAATTTGTGGGCTCTTTGTGTTATAGGGTCGAGCCACTGTAGTTAATTCTTTGCACTCTATTGTTGCTTATAGGGACATTTTTGTACACTCTGATAGCAGTCAGTAGATTTATTATTTTTATTCTTTTGTACCGAACCTTAAGACACGTTTTGTACTCTTTGGTGCGAGTCTACATTGTTTACTTTTGTAATAGGATAATTACTTAAGGTTTACGGACATTGTCCAGTGATTATAGCAGACTAGACAGAGTTACAGTAAGCGTCCCGTGTGCCAGGCACAGTGTGGTGTCGCTGATTTTTGTTTCTACTAGTACTGTAGATATAGCTGAAGACTATCAGCCAGTTGAGTTTTAAACTTGCATCATTTATTTTATTTGTACACCATATTCTTCTGTTCAGAATTAAAGACCCCAGAAGATATTTTTGTGTCCTGTGCTGGTTCAATTTAGCCAGGCTACACGTGTGTTACATGCAAATAACAGCTTAAAAGCCTCTTCCCTGCGTGAAACAGCTATTACAGCCTTTTCCCCACATTAAACTTGTAAAAGCATTGTTTTGCACTTATTTGATGTTTAGACGCCATTCTGTGTTCAAAGACACTGGAATCACACTGAAACGACAGAAGATCCACTCCAGAGTGCTTTTATGACTTAAATGTGATGATATCGATGGGACATTGAAGAATGCAGCTTATTTGACAGCTGACACTGCAATAGTGGTTAAAACGTGTGTTACATGCAAATAACAGCTTAAAAGCCTCTTCCCTGCGTGAAACAGCTATTACAGCCTTTTCCCCACATTAAACTTGTAAAAGCATTGTTTTGCACTTATTTGATGTTTAGACGCCATTTTGTGTTCAAAGACACTGGAATCACACTGAAACGACAGAAGATCCACTCCAGAGTGCTTTTATGACTTAAATGTGATGATATCGATGGGACATTGAAGAATGCAGCTTATTTGACAACTGACACTGCAATAGTGGTTAAAACGTGTGTTACATGCAAATAACAGCTTAAAAGCCTCTTCCCTGCGTGAAACAGCTATTACAGCCTTTTCCCCACATTAAACTTGTAAAAGCATTGTTTTGCACTTATTTGATGTTTAGACGCCATTTTGTGTTCAAAGACACTGGAATCACACTGAAACGACAGATGATCCACTCCAGAGTGCTTTTATGACTTAAATGTGATGATATCGATGGGACATTGAAGAAAGCAGCTTATTTGACAACTGACACTGCAATAGTGGTTAAAACGTGTGTTACATGCAAATAACAGCTTAAAAGCCTCTTCCCTGCGTGAAACAGCTATTACAGCCTTTTCCCCACATTAAACTTGTAAAAGCATTGTTTTGCACTTATTTGATGTTTAGACGCCATTTTGTGTTCAAAGACACTGGAATCACACTGAAACGACAGATGATCCACTCCAGAGTGCTTTTATGACTTAAATGTGATGATATCGATGGGACATTGAAGAATGCAGCTTATTTGACAACTGACACTGCAATAGTGGTTAAAACGTGTTTTACATGCAAATAACAGCTTAAAAGCCTCTTCCCTGCGTGAAAACAGCTATTACAGCCTTTTCCCCACATTAAACTTGTAAAAGCATTGTTTTGCACTTATTTGATGTTTAGACGCCATTTTGTGTTCAAAGACACTGGAATCACACTGAAACGACAGAAGATCCACTCCAGAGTGCTTTTATGACTTAAATGTGATGATATCGATGGGACATTGAAGAATGCAGCTTATTTGACAACTGACACTGCAATAGTGGTTAAAACGTGTGTTACATGCAAATAACAGCTTAAAAGCCTCTTCCCTGCGTGAAACAGCTATTACAGCCTTTTCCCCACATTAAACTTGTAAAAGCATTGTTTTGCACTTATTTGATGTTTAGACGCCATTTTGTGTTCAAAGACACTGGAATCACACTGAAACGACAGATGATCCACTCCAGAGTGCTTTTATGACTTAAATGTGATGATATCGATGGGACATTGAAGAATGCAGCTTATTTGACAACTGACACTGCAATAGTGGTTAAAACGTGTGTTACATGCAAATAACAGCTTAAAAGCCTCTGCCCTGCGTGAAACAGCTATTACAGCCTTTTCCCCACATTAAACTTGTAAAAGCATTGTTTTGCACTTATTTGATGTTTAGACGCCATTTTGTGTTCAAAGACACTGGAATCACACTGAAACGACAGAAGATCCACTCCAGAGTGCTTTTATGACTTAAATGTGATGATATCGATGGGACATTGAAGAATGCAGCTTATTTGACAACTGACACTGCAATAGTGGTTAAAACGTGTGTTACATGCAAATAACAGCTTAAAAGCCTCTTCCCTGCGTGAAACAGCTATTACAGCCTTTTCCCCACATTAAACTTGTAAAAGCATTGTTTTGCACTTATTTGATGTTTAGACGCCATTTTGTGTTCAAAGACACTGGAATCACACTGAAACGACAGATGATCCACTCCAGAGTGCTTTTATGACTTAAATGTGATGATATCGATGGGACATTGAAGAATGCAGCTTATTTGACAACTGACACTGCAATAGTGGTTAAAACGTGTGTTACATGCAAATAACAGCTTAAAAGCCTCTGCCCTGCGTGAAACAGCTATTACAGCCTTTTCCCCACATTAAACTTGTAAAAGCATTGTTTTGCACTTATTTGATGTTTAGACGCCATTTTGTGTTCAAAGACACTGGAATCACACTGAAACGACAGAAGATCCACTCCAGAGTGCTTTTATGACTTAAATGTGATGATATCGATGGGACATTGAAGAATGCAGCTTATTTGACAACTGACACTGCAATAGTGGTTAAAACGTGTGTTACATGCAAATAACAGCTTAAAAGCCTCTGCCCTGCGTGAAACAGCTATTACAGCCTTTTCCCCACATTAAACTTGTAAAAGCATTGTTTTGCACTTATTTGATGTTTAGACGCCATTTTGTGTTCAAAGACACTGGAATCACACTGAAACGACAGAAGATCCACTCCAGAGTGCTTTTATGACTTAAATGTGATGATATCGATGGGACATTGAAGAATGCAGCTTATTTGACAACTGACACTGCAATAGTGGTTAAAACGTGTGTAGCCGGGTGGGAAAATGTAGTGCAACTGCTTACTAACGCCACCAGAGGGCGCTTTCTCAGTTTGATGAACTGGTTGTAGAGCAGGAAAAGAGATACCGGAGGTCGCCATCTTGCCCGCAGCGGTGCGACCACACTACGGTTTTCCGAGGTTAATGAGGGTAAATATGATATAAATGTGTCTGTTTGCATGAAGTATCTAAGGGAAATGTTTAAGAGTAGTGCGTGTTTGCAGGCTGAAATGTTTATTGTTTATGTGGGCGTATGTGTTAGTGGTTGGCAGGCAAACGGACGACGAGAGAGACCCAAAGGTTGTCGTGTAGCAGGCCGTCGTCAGTGCTGTTGGTGCTAGACCTACGGGAAAAATGCACAAGTCAGTAACGTTATGTATTACAATACTGCACATTCGTTGTGATGTTTTGACCTGTGAATGTATGAGTGTTTAATGTGAATTTGTGGGCTCTTTGTGTTATAGGGTCGAGCCACTGTAGTTAATTCTTTGCACTCTATTGTTGCTTATAGGGACATTTTTGTACACTCTGATAGCAGTCAGTAGATTTATTATTTTTATTCTTTTGTACCGAACCTTAAGACACGTTTTGTACTCTTTGGAGCGAGTCTACATTGTTTACTTTTGTAATAGGATAATTACTTAAGGTTTACGGACATTGTCCAGTGATTATAGCAGACTAGACAGAGTTACAGTAAGCGTCCCGTGTGCCAGGCACAGTGTGGTGTCGCTGATTTTTGTTTCTACTAGAACTGTAGATATAGCTGAAGACTATCAGCCAGTTGAGTTTTAAACTTGCATCATTTATTTTATTTGTACACCATATTCTTCTGTTCAGAATTAAAGACCCCAGAAGATATTTTTGTGTCCTGTGCTGGTTCAATTTAGCCAGGCTACACGTGTGTTACATGCAAATAACAGCTTAAAAGCCTCTTCCCTGCGTGAAACAGCTATTACAGCCTTTTCCCCACATTAAACTTGTAAAAGCATTGTTTTGCACTTATTTGATGTTTAGACGCCATTTTGTGTTATTAGAAGACACTGGAATCACACTGAAACGACAGAAGATCCACTCCAGAGTGCTTTTATGACTTAAATGTGATGATATCGATGGGACATTGAAGAATGCAGCTTATTTGACAACTGACACTGCAATAGTGGTTAAAACGTGTGTTACATGCAAATAACAGCTTAAAAGCCTCTTCCCTGCGTGAAACAGCTATTACAGCCTTTTCCCCACATTAAACTTGTAAAAGCATTGTTTTGCACTTACTTGATGTTTAGACGCCATTTTGTGTTCAAAGACACTGGAATCACACTGAAACGACAGAAGATCCACTCCAGAGTGCTTTTATGACTTAAATGTGATGATATCGATGGGACATTGAAGAAAGCAGCTTATTTGACAACTGACACTGCAATAGTGGTTAAAACGTGTGTTACATGCAAATAACAGCTTAAAAGCCTCTTCCCTGCGTGAAACAGCTATTACAGCCTTTTCCCCACATTAAACTTGTAAAAGCATTGTTTTGCACTTATTTGATGTTTAGACGCCATTTTGTGTTCAAAGACACTGGAATCACACTGAAACGACAGAAGATCCACTCCAGAGTGCTTTTATGACTTAAATGTGATGATATCGATGGGACATTGAAGAATGCAGCTTATTTGACAACTGACACTGCAATAGTGGTTAAAACGTGTGTTACATGCAAATAACAGCTTAAAAGCCTCTTCCCTGCGTGAAACAGCTATTACAGCCTTTTCCCCACATTAAACTTGTAAAAGCATTGTTTTGCACTTATTTGATGTTTAGACGCCATTTTGTGTTCAAAGACACTGGAATCACACTGAAACGACAGAAGATCCACTCCAGAGTGCTTTTATGACTTAAATGTGATGATATCGATGGGACATTGAAGAATGCAGCTTATTTGACAACTGACACTGCACTAGTGGTTAAAACGTGTGTTAAATGCAAATAACAGCTTAAAAGCCTCTTCCCTGCGTGAAACAGCTATTACAGCCTTTTCCCCACATTAAACTTGTAAAAGCATTGTTTTGCACTTATTTGATGTTTAGACGCCATTTTGTGTTCAAAGACACTGGAATCACACTGAAACGACAGAAGATCCACTCCAGAGTGCTTTTATGACTTAAATGTGATGATATCGATGGGACATTGAAGAATGCAGCTTATTTGACAACTGACACTGCAATAGTGGTTAAAACGTGTGTTAAATGCAAATAACAGCTTAAAAGCCTCTTCCCTGCGTGAAACAGCTATTACAGCCTTTTCCCCACATTAAACTTGTAAAAGCATTGTTTTGCACTTATTTGATGTTTAGACGCCATTTTGTGTTCAAAGACACAGGAATCACACTGAAACGACAGAAGATCCACTCCAGAGTGCTTTTATGACTTAAATGTGATGATATCGATGGGACATTGAAGAATGCAGCTTATTTGACAACTGACACTGCAATAGTGGTTAAAACGTGTGTTAAATGCAAATAACAGCTTAAAAGCCTCTTCCCTGCGTGAAACAGCTATTACAGCCTTTTCCCCACATTAAACTTGTAAAAGCATTGTTTTGCACTTATTTGATGTTTAGACGCCATTTTGTGTTCAAAGACACTGGAATCACACTGAAACGACAGAAGATCCACTCCAGAGTGCTTTTATGACTTAAATGTGATGATATCGATGGGACATTGAAGAAAGCAGCTTATTTGACAACTGACACTGCAATAGTGGTTAAAACGTGTGTTACATGCAAATAACAGCTTAAAAGCCTCTTCCCTGCGTGAAACAGCTATTACAGCCTTTTCCCCACATTAAACTTGTAAAAGCATTGTTTTGCACTTATTTGATGTTTAGACGCCATTTTGTGTTCAAAGACACTGGAATCACACTGAAACGACAGAAGATCCACTCCAGAGTGCTTTTATGACTTAAATGTGATGATATCGATGGGACATTGAAGAATGCAGCTTATTTGACAACTGACACAGCAATAGTGGTTAAAACGTGTGTTAAATGCAAATAACAGCTTAAAAGCCTCTTCCCTGCGTGAAACAGCTATTACAGCCTTTTCCCCACATTAAACTTGTAAAAGCATTGTTTTGCACTTATTTGATGTTTAGGCGCCATTTTGTGTTCAAAGACACTGGAATCACACTGAAACGACAGAAGATCCACTCCAGAGTGCTTTTATGACTTAAATGTGATGATATCGATGGGACATTGAAGAATGCAGCTTATTTGACAACTGACACTGCAATAGTGGTTAAAACGTGTGTTGTATGCAAATAACAGCTTAAAAGCCTCTTCCCTGCGTGAAACAGCTATTACAGCCTTTTCCCCACATTAAACTTGTAAAAGCATTGTTTTGCACTTATTTGATGTTTAGACGCCATTTTGTGTTCAAAGACACTGGAATCACACTGAAACGACAGAAGATCCACTCCAGAGTGCTTTTATGACTTAAATGTGATGATATCGATGGGACATTGAAGAATGCAGCTTATTTGACAACTGACACAGCAATAGTGGTTAAAACGTGTGTTAAATGCAAATAACAGCTTAAAAGCCTCTTCCCTGCGTGAAACAGCTATTACAGCCTTTTCCCCACATTAAACTTGTAAAAGCATTGTTTTGCACTTATTTGATGTTTAGACGCCATTTTGTGTTCAAAGACACTGGAATCACACTGAAACGACAGAAGATCCACTCCAGAGTGCTTTTATGACTTAAATGTGATGATATCGATGGGACATTGAAGAAAGCAGCTTATTTGACAACTGACACTGCAATAGTGGTTAAAACGTGTGTTACATGCAAATAACAGCTTAAAAGCCTCTTCCCTGCGTGAAACAGCTATTACAGCCTTTTCCCCACATTAAACTTGTAAAAGCATTGTTTTGCACTTATTTGATGTTTAGACGCCATTTTGTGTTCAAAGACACTGGAATCACACTGAAACGACAGAAGATCCACTCCAGAGTGCTTTTATGACTTAAATGTGATGATATCGATGGGACATT
This sequence comes from Eutrigla gurnardus, assembly GCF_963514095.1. NCBI lineage: Eukaryota > Metazoa > Chordata > Actinopteri > Perciformes > Triglidae > Eutrigla > Eutrigla gurnardus. The sequence continues at coordinate 67,551 of NC_139932.1, forward strand.
GAAGAAAGCAGCTTATTTGACAACTGACACTGCAATAGTGGTTAAAACGTGTGTTAAATGCAAATAACAGCTTAAAAGCCTCTTCCCTGCGTGAAACAGCTATTACAGCCTTTTCCCCACATTAAACTTGTAAAAGCATTGTTTTGCACTTATTTGATGTTTAGACGCCATTTTGTGTTCAAAGACACTGGAATCACACTGAAACGACAGAAGATCCACTCCAGAGTGCTTTTATGACTTAAATGTGATGATATCGATGGGACATTGAAGAATGCAGCTTATTTGACAACTGACACTGCAATAGTGGTTAAAACGTGTGTTACATGCAAATAACAGCTTAAAAGCCTCTTCCCTGCGTGAAACAGCTATTACAGCCTTTTCCCCACATTAAACTTGTAAAAGCATTGTTTTGCACTTATTTGATGTTTAGACGCCATTTTGTGTTCAAAGACACTGGAATCACACTGAAACGACAGAAGATCCACTCCAGAGTGCTTTTATGACTTAAATGTGATGATATCGATGGGACATTGAAGAAAGCAGCTTATTTGACAACTGACACTGCAATAGTGGTTAAAACGTGTGTTGTATGCAAATAACAGCTTAAAAGCCTCTTCCCTGCGTGAAACAGCTATTACAGCCTTTTCCCCACATTAAACTTGTAAAAGCATTGTTTTGCACTTATTTGATGTTTAGACGCCATTTTGTGTTCAAAGACACTGGAATCACACTGAAACGACAGAAGATCCACTCCAGAGTGCTTTTATGACTTAAATGTGATGATATCGATGGGACATTGAAGAATGCAGCTTATTTGACAACTGACACTGCAATAGTGGTTAAAACGTGTGTAGCCGGGTGGGAAAATGTAGTGCAACTGCTTACTAACGCCACCAGAGGGCGCTTTCTCAGTTTGGTGAACTGGTTGTAGAGCAGGAAAAGAGATACTGGAGGTCGCCATCTTGCCCGCAGCGGTGCGACCACACTACGGTTTTCCGAGGTTAATGAGGGTAAATATGATATAAATGTGTCTGTTTGCATGAAGTATCTAAGGGATATGTTTAAGAGTAATGCGTGTTTGCAGGCTGAAATGTTTATTGTTTATGTGGGCGTATGTGTTAGTGGTTGGCAGGCAAACGGACGACGAGAGAGACCCAAAGGTTGTCGTGTAGCAGGCCGTCGTCAGTGCTGTTGGTGCTAGGCCTACGGGAAAAATGCACAAGTCAGTAACGTTATGTATTACAATACTGCACGTTCAAAACCTGTGAATGTATGAGTGTTTAATGTGAATTTGTGGGCTCTTTGTGTTATAGGGTCGAGCCACTGTAGTTAATTCTTTGCACTCTATTGTTGCTTATAGGGACATTTTTGTACACTCTGATAGCAGTCAGTAGATTTATTATTTTTATTCTTTTGTACCGAACCTTAAGACACGTTTTGTACTCTTTGGTGCGAGTCTACATTGTTTACTTTTGTAATAGGATAATTACTTAAGGTTTACGGACATTGTCCAGTGATTATAGCAGACTAGACAGAGTTACAGTAAGCGTCCCGTGTGCCAGGCACAGTGTGGTGTCGCTGATTTTTGTTTCTACTAGTACTGTAGATATAGCTGAAGACTATCAGCCAGTTGAGTTTTAAACTTGCATCATTTATTTTATTTGTACACCATATTCTTCTGTTCAGAATTAAAGACCCCAGAAGATATTTTTGTGTCCTGTGCTGGTTCAATTTAGCCAGGCTACACGTGTGTTACATGCAAATAACAGCTTAAAAGCCTCTTCCCTGCGTGAAACAGCTATTACAGCCTTTTCCCCACATTAAACTTGTAAAAGCATTGTTTTGCACTTATTTGATGTTTAGACGCCATTTTGTGTTCAAAGACACTGGAATCACACTGAAACGACAGAAGATCCACTCCAGAGTGCTTTTATGACTTAAATGTGATGATATCGATGGGACATTGAAGAATGCAGCTTATTTGACAACTGACACTGCAATAGTGGTTAAAACGTGTGTTACATGCAAATAACAGCTTAAAAGCCTCTTCCCTGCGTGAAACAGCTATTACAGCCTTTTCCCCACATTAAACTTGTAAAAGCATTGTTTTGCACTTATTTGATGTTTAGACGCCATTTTGTGTTCAAAGACACTGGAATCACACTGAAACGACAGAAGATCCACTCCAGAGTGCTTTTATGACTTAAATGTGATGATATCGATGGGACATTGAAGAATGCAGCTTATTTGACAACTGACACTGCAATAGTGGTTAAAACGTGTGTTGTATGCAAATAACAGCTTAAAAGCCTCTTCCCTGCGTGAAACAGCTATTACAGCCTTTTCCCCACATTAAACTTGTAAAAGCATTGTTTTGCACTTATTTGATGTTTAGACGCCATTTTGTGTTCAAAGACACTGGAATCACACTGAAACGACAGAAGATCCACTCCAGAGTGCTTTTATGACTTAAATGTGACGATATCGATGGGACATTGAAGAAAGCAGCTTATTTGACAACTGACACTGCAATAGTGGTTAAAACACATGTTACCTGCAAACAACAGCTTAAAAGCCTCTTTCCTGTGTGAAACAGCTATTTCCGGCTTTTTGCCCACATTAAACTTGTAAAAGCATTGTTTTGCACTTATTTGATGTTTGGACGCCATTTTGTGTTGAAAGACAGTGGACTCACACTGAAACGAAAGAATATCCACTCCAGAGTGCTTTTATGACTTAAATGTGTTGATATCGGTGGGACATTGAAGAATGCAGCTTATTTGACAACTGACACTGCAATAGTGGTTAAAACGTGTGTTACCTGCAAATAACAGCTTAAAAGCCTCTTTCCTGCGTGAAACAGCTATTTCCGGCTTTTTGCCCACATTAAACTTGTAAAAGCATTGTTTTGCACTTTTTTTTAATGTTTGGACGCCATTTTGTGTTGAAAGACAGTGGAATCACATTGAAACGAAAGAAGATCCACTCCAGAGTGCTTTTATGACTTAAATGTGTTGATCTCGGTGGGACATTGAAGAATGCAGCTTATTTGACAACTGACACTGCAATAGTGGTTAAAACGTGTGTTACCTGCAAATAACAGCAGGTCACTACAGTGTACACCTTTTCAAAAGCTGTTTTTTTTGTATATGCATGAGTTTTTATGGCATAGTTGCATAGCAGCCACTACAGTGGACTCTATTGCATCATCTCATACACTTCCACTCAGTGGCAAGCCATTGCAAGTGCAAAAAAACCCAAGACAAAACCTACATGGCCGACAGACAGCCAGAAACTCCAAGTTGTTTATTTTCTTCTGTTCAAAACTTCTGTAAAAAGAGACCCTTGCAGGTAAGAAAAATATGGTGACATCAAGTAACATCTAAGGAGTCATCCAATTGCTAAATTGCCGAGGTATTGATTTTATTTTGGGAGGAAATTGTGATTAATCACATGTCCACTGTAGTGTACATCATGCATCATGAGCTATATTTCAAGTACAATTCATAGGCTACAATTAGTCTATTACTGCTGCTGTTCTTGAAAAAACTTCATTCCCAGTAATTTCCTTTCCCTGTAAATCAACTTGTTTATGTTTTTAGAATGTGATTTGAAGTTTTTGTAAATCTTTACATTTTGTAGAGCTCAGGAGCAGAGCGTAATAGACAGGCCTACAGGATAGTGGAGGAATTACCACAGTCAAGTGAGGATGATGATGATGCTAGTAGCAGTGAGGAGGAAGGGCTGCCAGAACAGGAAGGGTTATCAAGTGCTAGCAGTAGTAACATTGGAGCTGAGGACACTGAATCTGGAAAGGAGGCTGAGGAAGATGAGGCTGATGGAGCTGAGGATGCAAATGATGGTGAGGGAGTTGAGGCTGAGGATGCATCCATCACCATAGAACTCAAGGGAAAAGGACAGGCATTGGCCTTATAAAACAGTATGTAGAGTAGGTTTCCTTGCAGTAAAGCTTGCCATAAAAACATTCAGTGTAAGTTAGTGCTGGATGAATCGTGAGCAAGAGACTTGGGAATCTATACAGGAGAGTGAATTCCTCAATGGTGTTTTAGTTATGAATGAATACATTAAATTATATTATAGTTCACATGAAAATTTCACATTTCAATACACTATATTATATAAATGTATTCATTTGTTTATTAAATACGTTTCTACAAAAACGCATGCTGTCCACCTGAGTGTACATGTAATTATATCTTTATTACATATGGGTTGAAAAAAAATAAAGTTCAAACCTTGTATTTCATGCCTAAAGATGACTAAAAACACTAAGTAAAAAAATCCTGACTGAGGTTATCATAATTCATGCATGACAGGGTTAAATGTGTTGATATCGGTGGGACATTGAAGAATGCAGCTTATTTGACAACTGACACTGCAATAGTGGTTAAAACACATGTTACCTGCAAACAACAGCTTAAAAGCCTCTTTCCTGTGTGAAACAGCTATTTCCGGCTTTTTGCCCACATTAAACTTGTAAAAGCATTGTTTTGCAATTATTTGATGTTTGGACGCCATTTTGTGTTCAAAGACACTGGAATCACATTGAAACGAAAGCAGATCCACTCCAGAGTGCTGTTATGACTTAAATGTGTTGATCTTGGTGGGACATTGAAGAATGCAGCTTATTTGACAACTGACACGGCAATAGTGGTTAAAACGTGTGTTAAATGCAAATAACAGCTTAAAAGCCTCTTCCCTGCGTGAAACAGCTATTACAGCCTTTTCCCCACATTAAACTTGTAAAAGCATTGTTTTGCACTTATTTGATGTTTAGACGCCATTTTGTGTTCAAAGACACTGGAATCACACTGAAACGACAGAAGATCCACTCCAGAGTGCTTTTATGACTTAAATGTGATGATATCGATGGGACATTGAAGAATGCAGCTTATTTGACAACTGACACTGCAATAGTGGTTAAAACGTGTGTAGCCGGGTGGGAAAATGTAGTGCAACTGCTTACTAACGCCACCAGAGGGCGCTTTCTCAGTTTGGTGAACTGGTTGTAGAGCAGGAAAAGAGATACCGGAGGTCGCCATCTTGCCCGCAGCGGTGCGACCACACTACGGTTTTCCGAGGTTAATGAGGGTAAATATGATATAAATGTGTCTGTTTGCATGAAGTATCTAAGGGATATGTTTAAGAGTAATGCGTGTTTGCAGGCTGAAATGTTTATTGTTTATGTGGGCGTATGTGTTAGTGGTTGGCAGGCAAACGGACGACGAGAGAGACCCAAAGGTTGTCGTGTAGCAGGCCGTCGTCAGTGCTGTTGGTGCTAGGCCTACGGGAAAAATGCACAAGTCAGTAACGTTATGTATTACAATACTGCACATTCGTTGTGATGTTTTGACCTGTGAATGTATGAGTGTTTAATGTGAATTTGTGGGCTCTTTGTGTTATAGGGTCGAGCCACTGTAGTTAATTCTTTGCACTCTATTGTTGCTTATAGGGACATTTTTGTACACTCTGATAGCAGTCAGTAGATTTATTATTTTTATTCTTTTGTACCGAACCTTAAGACACGTTTTGTACTCTTTGGTGCGAGTCTACATTGTTTACTTTTGTAATAGGATAATTACTTAAGGTTTACGGACATTGTCCAGTGATTATAGCAGACTAGACAGAGTTACAGTAAGCGTCCCGTGTGCCAGGCACAGTGTGGTGTCGCTGATTTTTGTTTCTACTAGTACTGTAGATATAGCTGAAGACTATCAGCCAGTTGAGTTTTAAACTTGCATCATTTATTTTATTTGTACACCATATTCTTCTGTTCAGAATTAAAGACCCCAGAAGATATTTTTGTGTCCTGTGCTGGTTCAATTTAGCCAGGCTACACGTGTGTTACATGCAAATAACAGCTTAAAAGCCTCTTCCCTGCGTGAAACAGCTATTACAGCCTTTTCCCCACATTAAACTTGTAAAAGCATTGTTTTGCACTTATTTGATGTTTAGACGCCATTTTGTGTTCAAAGACACTGGAATCACACTGAAACGACAGAAGATCCACTCCAGAGTGCTTTTATGACTTAAATGTGATGATATCGATGGGACATTGAAGAATGCAGCTTATTTGACAACTGACACTGCAATAGTGGTTAAAACGTGTGTTACATGCAAATAACAGCTTAAAAGCCTCTTCCCTGCGTGAAACAGCTATTACAGCCTTTTCCCCACATTAAACTTGTAAAAGCATTGTTTTGCACTTATTTGATGTTTAGACGCCATTTTGTGTTCAAAGACACTGGAATCACACTGAAACGACAGAAGATCCACTCCAGAGTGCTTTTATGACTTAAATGTGATGATATCGATGGGACATTGAAGAATGCAGCTTATTTGACAACTGACACTGCAATAGTGGTTAAAACGTGTGTTACATGCAAATAACAGCTTAAAAGCCTCTTCCCTGCGTGAAACAGCTATTACAGCCTTTTCCCCACATTAAACTTGTAAAAGCATTGTTTTGCACTTATTTGATGTTTAGACGCCATTTTGTGTTGAAAGACACTGGAATCACATTGAAACGACAGAAGATCCACTCCAGAGTGCTTTTATGACTTAAATGTGACGATATCGATGGGACATTGAAGAAAGCAGCTTATTTGACAACTGACACTGCAATAGTGGTTAAAACGTGTGTTACATGCAAATAACAGCTTAAAAGCCTCTTCCCTGCGTGAAACAGCTATTACAGCCTTTTCCCCACATTAAACTTGTAAAAGCATTGTTTTGCACTTATTTGATGTTTAGACGCCATTTTGTGTTCAAAGACACTGGAATCACACTGAAACGACAGAAGATCCACTCCAGAGTGCTTTTATGACTTAAATGTGATGAAATCGATGGGACATTGAAGAATGCAGCTTGTTTGACAACTGACACTGCAATAGTGGTTAAAACGTGTGTTACATGCAAATAACAGCTTAAAAGCCTCTTCCCTGCGTGAAACAGCTATTACAGCCTTTTCCCCACATTAAACTTGTAAAAGCATTGTTTTGCACTTATTTGATGTTTAGACGCCATTTTGTGTTCAAAGACACTGGAATCACACTGAAACGAAAGCAGATCCACTCCAGAGTGCTTTTATGACTTAAATGTGTTGATCTCGGTGGGACATTGAAGAATGCAGCTTATTTGACAACTGACACTGCAATAGTGGTTAAAACGTGTGTTACCTGCAAATAACAGCAGGTCACTACAGTGTACACCTTTTCAAAAGCTGTTTTTTTTGTATATGCATGAGTTTTTATGGCATAGTTGCATAGCAGCCACTACAGTGGACTCTATTGCATCATCTCATACACTTCCACTCAGTGGCAAGCCATTGCAAGTGCAAAAAAACCCAAGACAAAACCTACATGGCCGACAGACAGCCAGAAACTCCAAGTTGTTTATTTTCTTCTGTTCAAAACTTCTGTAAAAAGAGACCCTTGCAGGTAAGAAAAATATGGTGACATCAAGTAACATCTAAGGAGTCATCCAATTGCTAAATTGCCGAGGTATTGATTTTATTTTGGGAGGAAATTGTGATTAATCACATGTCCACTGTAGTGTACATCATGCATCATGAGCTATATTTCAAGTACAATTCATAGGCTACAATTAGTCTATTACTGCTGCTGTTCTTGAAAAAACGTCATTCCCAGTAATTTCCTTTCCCTGTAAATCAACTTGTTTATGTTTTTAGAATGTGATTTGAAATTTTTGTAAATCTTTACATTTTGTAGAGCTCAGGAGCAGAGCGTAATAGACAGGCCTACAGGATAGTGGAGGAATTACCACAGTCAAGTGAGGATGATGATGATGCTAGTAGCAGTGAGGAGGAAGGGCTGCCAGAACAGGAAGGGTTATCAAGTGCTAGCAGTAGTAACATTGGAGCTGAGGACACTGAATCTGGAAAGGAGGCTGAGGAAGATGAGGCTGATGGAGCTGAGGATGCAAATGATGGTGAGGGAGTTGAGGCTGAGGATGCATCCATCACCATAGAACTCAAGGGAAAAGGACAGGCATTGGCCTTATAAAACAGTATGTAGAGTAGGTTTCCTTGCAGTAAAGCTTGCCATAAAAACATTCAGTGTAAGTTAGTGCTGGATGAATCGTGAGCAAGAGACTTGGGAATCTATACAGGAGAGTGAATTCCTCAATGGTGTTTTAGTTATGAATGAATACATTAAATTATATTATAGTTCACATGAAAATTTCACATTTCAATACACTATATTATATAAATGTATTCATTTGTTTATTAAATACGTTTCTACAAAAACGCATGCTGTCCACCTGAGTGTACATGTAATTATATCTTTATTACATATGGGTTGAAAAAAAATAAAGTTCAAACCTTGTATTTCATGCCTAAAGATGACTAAAAACACTAAGTAAAAAAATCCTGACTGAGGTTATCATAATTCATGCATGACAGGGTTAAATGTGTTGATATCGGTGGGACATTGAAGAATGCAGCTTATTTGACAACTGACACTGCAATAGTGGTTAAAACACATGTTACCTGCAAACAACAGCTTAAAAGCCTCTTTCCTGTGTGAAACAGCTATTTCCGGCTTTTTGCCCACATTAAACTTGTAAAAGCATTGTTTTGCAATTATTTGATGTTTGGACGCCATTTTGTGTTCAAAGACACTGGAATCACATTGAAACGAAAGCAGATCCACTCCAGAGTGCTGTTATGACTTAAATGTGTTGATCTTGGTGGGACATTGAAGAATGCAGCTTATTTGACAACTGACACGGCAATAGTGGTTAAAACGTGTGTTACTTGCAAATAACAGCTTAAAAGCCTCTTCCCTGCGTGAAACAGCTATTACAGCCTTTTCACCACATTAAACTTGTAAAAGTATTGTTTTGCACTTATTTGATGTTTAGACGCCATTTTGTGTTCAAAGACACTGGAATCACATTAAAACGAAAGAAGATCCACTCCAGAGTGCTGTTATGACTTAAATGTGTTGATCTCGGTGGGACATTGAAGAATGAAGCTTATTTGACAACTGACACTGCAATAGTGGTTAAAACGTGTGTTACCTGCAAATAACAGCTTAAAAGCCTCTTTCCTGCGTGAAACAGCTATTACAGCCTTTTCCCCACATTAAACTTGTAAAAGCATTGTTTTGCACTTATTTGATGTTTAGACGCCATTTTGTGTTCAAAGACACTGGAATCACACTGAAACGACAGAAGATCCACTCCAGAGTGCTTTTATGACTTAAATGTGATGATATCGATGGGACATTGAAGAAAGCAGCTTATTTGACAACTGACACTGCAATAGTGGTTAAAACGTGTATTACATGCAAATAACAGCTTAAACGCCTCTTCCCTGCGTGAAACAGCTATTACAGCCTTTTCCCCACATTAAACTTGTAAAAGCATTGTTTTGGACTTATTTGATGTTTAGACGCCATTCTGTGTTCAAAGACACTGGAATCACACTGAAACGACAGAAGATCCACTCCAGAGTGCTTTTATGACTTAAATGTGATGATATCGATGGGACATTGAAGAATGCAGCTTATTTGACAACTGACACTGCAATAGTGGTTAAAACGTGTGTTACATGCAAATAACAGCTTAAAAGCCTCTTCCCTGCGTGAAACAGCTATTACAGCCTTTTCCCCACATTAAACTTGTAAAAGCATTGTTTTGCACTTATTTGATGTTTAGACGCCATTTTGTGTTAAAAGACACTGGAATCACACTGAAACGAAAGCAGATCCACTCCAGAGTGCTTTTATGACTTAAATGTGTTGATCTCTAAGGGACATTGAAGAATGCAGCTTATTTGACAACTGACCTTTGCAATAGTGGTTAAATCGTGTGTTACCTGCAAATAACAGCTTAAAAGCCTCTTCCCTTGCGTGAAACAGCTATTACAGCCTTTTCCCCACATTAAACTTGTAAAAGCATTGTTTTGCACTTATTTGATGTTTAGACGCCATTTTGTGTTCAAAGACACTGGAATCACACTGAAACGAAAGCAGATCCACTCCAGAGTGCTTTTATGACTTAAATGTGTTGATCTCGGTGGGACATTGAAGAATGCAGCTTATTTGACAACTGACACTGCAATAGTGGTTAAAACGTGTGTTACCTGCAAATAACAGCTTAAAAGCCTCTTCCCTGCGTGAAACAGCTATTACAGCCTTTTCCCCACATTAAACTTGTAAAAGCATTGTTTTGCACTTATTTGATGTTTAGACGCCATTTTGTGTTCAAAGACACTGGAATCACACTGAAACGAAAGCAGATCCACTCCAGAGTGCTTTTATGACTTAAATGTGTTGATCTCGGTGGGACATTGAAGAATGCAGCTTATTTGACAACTGACACTGCAATAGTGGTTAAAACGTGTGTTACCTGCAAATAACAGCAGGTCACTACAGTGTACACCTTTTCAAAAGCTGTTTTTTTTGTATATGCATGAGTTTTTATGGCATAGTTGCATAGCAGCCACTACAGTGGACTCTATTGCATCATCTCATACACTTCCACTCAGTGGCAAGCCATTGCAAGTGCAAAAAAACCCAAGACAAAACCTACATGGCCGACAGACAGCCAGAAACTCCAAGTTGTTTATTTTCTTCTGTTCAAAACTTCTGTAAAAAGAGACCCTTGCAGGTAAGAAAAATATGGTGACATCAAGTAACATCTAAGGAGTCATCCAATTGCTAAATTGCCGAGGTATTGATTTTATTTTGGGAGGAAATTGTGATTAATCACATGTCCACTGTAGTGTACATCATGCATCATGAGCTATATTTCAAGTACAATTCATAGGCTACAATTAGTCTATTACTGCTGCTGTTCTTGAAAAAACTTCATTCCCAGTAATTTCCTTTCCCTGTAAATCAACTTGTTTATGTTTTTAGAATGTGATTTGAAGTTTTTGTAAATCTTTACATTTTGTAGAGCTCAGGAGCAGAGCGTAATAGACAGGCCTACAGGATAGTGGAGGAATTACCACAGTCAAGTGAGGATGATGATGATGCTAGTAGCAGTGAGGAGGAAGGGCTGCCAGAACAGGAAGGGTTATCAAGTGCTAGCAGTAGTAACATTGGAGCTGAGGACACTGAATCTGGAAAGGAGGCTGAGGAAGATGAGGCTGATGGAGCTGAGGATGCAAATGATGGTGAGGGAGTTGAGGCTGAGGATGCATCCATCACCATAGAACTCAAGGGAAAAGGACAGGCATTGGCCTTATAAAACAGTATGTAGAGTAGGTTTCCTTGCAGTAAAACTTGCCATAAAAACATTCAGTGTAAGTTAGTGCTGGATGAATCGTGAGCAAGAGACTTGGGAATCTATACAGGAGAGTGAATTCCTCAATGGTGTTTTAGTTATGAATGAATACATTAAATTATATTATAGTTCACATGAAAATTTCACATTTCAATACACTATATTATATAAATGTATTCATTTGTTTATTAAATACGTTTCTACAAAAACGCATGCTGTCCACCTGAGTGTACATGTAATTATATCTTTATTACATATGGGTTGAAAAAAAATAAAGTTCAAACCTTGTATTTCATGCCTAAAGATGACTAAAAACACTAAGTAAAAAAATCCTGACTAAGGTTATCATAATTCATGCATGAAAGTGTTAAATGTGTTGATATCGGTGGGACATTGAAGAATGCAGCTTATTTGACAACTGACACTGCAATAGTGGTTAAAACACATGTTACCTGCAAACAACAGCTTAAAAGCCTCTTTCCTGTGTGAAACAGCTATTTCCGGCTTTTTGCCCACATTAAACTTGTAAAAGCATTGTTTTGCACTTATTTGATGTTTGGACGCCATTTTGTGTTGAAAGACAGTGGACTCACACTGAAACGAAAGAATATCCACTCCAGAGTGCTTTTATGACTTAAATGTGTTGATATCGGTGGGACATTGAAGAATGCAGCTTATTTGACAACTGACACTGCAATAGTGGTTAAAACGTGTGTTACCTGCAAATAACAGCTTAAAAGCCTCTTTCCTGCGTGAAACAGCTATTACAGCCTTTTCCCCACATTAAACTTGTAAAAGCATTGTTTTGCACTTATTTGATGTTTAGACGCCATTTTGTGTTCAAAGACACTGGAATCACACTGAAACGACAGAAGATCCACTCCAGAGTGCTTTTATGACTTAAATGTGATGATATCGATGGGACATTGAAGAAAGCAGCTTATTTGACAACTGACACTGCAATAGTGGTTAAAACGTGTATTACATGCAAATAACAGCTTAAACGCCTCTTCCCTGCGTGAAACAGCTATTACAGCCTTTTCCCCACATTAAACTTGTAAAAGCATTGTTTTGGACTTATTTGATGTTTAGACGCCATTCTGTGTTCAAAGACACTGGAATCACACTGAAACGACAGAAGATCCACTCCAGAGTGCTTTTATGACTTAAATGTGATGATATCGATGGGACATTGAAGAATGCAGCTTATTTGACAACTGACACTGCAATAGTGGTTAAAACGTGTGTTACATGCAAATAACAGCTTAAAAGCCTCTTCCCTGCGTGAAACAGCTATTACAGCCTTTTCCCCACATTAAACTTGTAAAAGCATTGTTTTGCACTTATTTGATGTTTAGACGCCATTTTGTGTTAAAAGACACTGGAATCACACTGAAACGAAAGCAGATCCACTCCAGAGTGCTTTTATGACTTAAATGTGTTGATCTCTAAGGGACATTGAAGAATGCAGCTTATTTGACAACTGACACTGCAATAGTGGTTAAATCGTGTGTTACCTGCAAATAACAGCTTAAAAGCCTCTTCCCTTGCGTGAAACAGCTATTACAGCCTTTTCCCCACATTAAACTTGTAAAAGCATTGTTTTGCACTTATTTGATGTTTAGACGCCATTTTGTGTTCAAAGACACTGGAATCACACTGAAACGAAAGCAGATCCACTCCAGAGTGCTTTTATGACTTAAATGTGTTGATCTCGGTGGGACATTGAAGAATGCAGCTTATTTGACAACTGACACTGCAATAGTGGTTAAAACGTGTGTTACCTGCAAATAACAGCTTAAAAGCCTCTTCCCTGCGTGAAACAGCTATTACAGCCTTTTCCCCACATTAAACTTGTAAAAGCATTGTTTTGCACTTATTTGATGTTTAGACGCCATTTTGTGTTCAAAGACACTGGAATCACACTGAAACGAAAGCAGATCCACTCCAGAGTGCTTTTATGACTTAAATGTGTTGATCTCGGTGGGACATTGAAGAATGCAGCTTATTTGACAACTGACACTGCAATAGTGGTTAAAACGTGTGTTACCTGCAAATAACAGCAGGTCACTACAGTGTACACCTTTTCAAAAGCTGTTTTTTTTGTATATGCATGAGTTTTTATGGCATAGTTGCATAGCAGCCACTACAGTGGACTCTATTGCATCATCTCATACACTTCCACTCAGTGGCAAGCCATTGCAAGTGCAAAAAAACCCAAGACAAAACCTACATGGCCGACAGACAGCCAGAAACTCCAAGTTGTTTATTTTCTTCTGTTCAAAACTTCTGTAAAAAGAGACCCTTGCAGGTAAGAAAAATATGGTGACATCAAGTAACATCTAAGGAGTCATCCAATTGCTAAATTGCCGAGGTATTGATTTTATTTTGGGAGGAAATTGTGATTAATCACATGTCCACTGTAGTGTACATCATGCATCATGAGCTATATTTCAAGTACAATTCATAGGCTACAATTAGTCTATTACTGCTGCTGTTCTTGAAAAAACTTCATTCCCAGTAATTTCCTTTCCCTGTAAATCAACTTGTTTATGTTTTTAGAATGTGATTTGAAGTTTTTGTAAATCTTTACATTTTGTAGAGCTCAGGAGCAGAGCGTAATAGACAGGCCTACAGGATAGTGGAGGAATTACCACAGTCAAGTGAGGATGATGATGATGCTAGTAGCAGTGAGGAGGAAGGGCTGCCAGAACAGGAAGGGTTATCAAGTGCTAGCAGTAGTAACATTGGAGCTGAGGACACTGAATCTGGAAAGGAGGCTGAGGAAGATGAGGCTGATGGAGCTGAGGATGCAAATGATGGTGAGGGAGTTGAGGCTGAGGATGCATCCATCACCATAGAACTCAAGGGAAAAGGACAGGCATTGGCCTTATAAAACAGTATGTAGAGTAGGTTTCCTTGCAGTAAAACTTGCCATAAAAACATTCAGTGTAAGTTAGTGCTGGATGAATCGTGAGCAAGAGACTTGGGAATCTATACAGGAGAGTGAATTCCTCAATGGTGTTTTAGTTATGAATGAATACATTAAATTATATTATAGTTCACATGAAAATTTCACATTTCAATACACTATATTATATAAATGTATTCATTTGTTTATTAAATACGTTTCTACAAAAACGCATGCTGTCCACCTGAGTGTACATGTAATTATATCTTTATTACATATGGGTTGAAAAAAAATAAAGTTCAAACCTTGTATTTCATGCCTAAAGATGACTAAAAACACTAAGTAAAAAAATCCTGACTAAGGTTATCATAATTCATGCATGAAAGTGTTAAATGTGTTGATATCGGTGGGACATTGAAGAATGCAGCTTATTTGACAACTGACACTGCAATAGTGGTTAAAACACATGTTACCTGCAAACAACAGCTTAAAAGCCTCTTTCCTGTGTGAAACAGCTATTTCCGGCTTTTTGCCCACATTAAACTTGTAAAAGCATTGTTTTGCACTTATTTGATGTTTGGACGCCATTTTGTGTTGAAAGACAGTGGACTCACACTGAAACGAAAGAATATCCACTCCAGAGTGCTTTTATGACTTAAATGTGTTGATATCGGTGGGACATTGAAGAATGCAGCTTATTTGACAACTGACACTGCAATAGTGGTTAAAACACATGTTACCTGCAAATAACAGCTTAAAAGCCTCTTTCCTGCGTGAAACAGCTATTTCCGGCTTTTTGCCCACATTAAACTTGTAAAAGCATTGTTTTGCACTTATTTGATGTTTGGACGCCATTTTGTGTTCAAAGACACTGGAATCACATTGAAACGAAAGCAGATCCACTCCAGAGTGCTGTTATGACTTAAATGTGTTGATCTTGGTGGGACATTGAAGAATGCAGCTTATTTGACAACTGACACGGCAATAGTGGTTAAAACGTGTGTTACTTGCAAATAACAGCTTAAAAGCCTCTTCCCTGCGTGAAACAGCTATTACAGCCTTTTCACCACATTAAACTTGTAAAAGTATTGTTTTGCACTTATTTGATGTTTAGACGCCATTTTGTGTTCAAAGACACTGGAATCACACTGAAACGAAAGCAGATCCACTCCAGAGTGCTTTTATGACTTAAATGTGTTGATCTCGGTGGGACATTGAAGAATGCAGCTTATTTGACAACTGACACTGCAATAGTGGTTAAAACGTGTGTTACCTGCAAATAACAGCTTAAAAGCCTCTTCCCTGCGTGAAACAGCTATTACAGCCTTTTCACCACATTAAACTTGTAAAAGTATTGTTTTGCACTTATTTGATGTTTAGACGCCATTTTGTGTTCAAAGACACTGGAATCACATTGAAACGAAAGAAGATCCACTCCAGAGTGCTGTTATGACTTAAATGTGTTGATCTCGGTGGGACATTGAAGAATGCAGCTTATTTGACAACTGACACTGCAATAGTGGTTAAAACGTGTGTTACCTGCAAATAACAGCTTAAAAGCCTCTTTCCTGCGTGAAACAGCTATTTCCGGCTTTTTGCCAACATTAAACTTGTAAAACCATTGTTTTGCACTTATTTGATGTTTGGACGCCATTTTGTGTTGAAAGACAGTGGACTCACACTGAAACGAAAGCAGATCCACTCCAGAGTGCTTTTATGACTTAAATGTGTTGATCTCGGTGGGACATTGAAGAATGCAGCTTATTTGACAACTGACACTGCAATAGTGGTTAAAACGTGTGTTACCTGCAAATAACAGCTTAAAAGCCTCTTCCCTGCGTGAAACAGCTATTACAGCCTTTTGCCCACATTAAACTTGTAAAAGTATTGTTTTGCACTTATTTGATGTTTAGACGCCATTTTGTGTTCAAAGACACTGGACTCACACTGAAACGAAAGAATATCCACTCCAGAGTGCTTTTATGACTTAAATGTGTTGATCTCGGTGGGACATTGAAGAATGCAGCTTATTTGACAACTGACACTGCAATAGTGGTTAAAACGCATGTTACCTGCAAATAACAGCTTAAATGCCTCTTTCCTGCGTGAAACAGCTATTTCCGGCTTTTTGCCCACATTAAACTTGTAAAAGCATTGTTTTGCACTTTTTTTTAATGTTTGGACGCCATTTTGTGTTGAAAGACAGTGGACTCACACTGAAACAAAAGCAGATCCACTCCAGAGTGCTTTTATGACTTAAATGTGTTGATCTCGGTGGGACATTGAAGAATGCAGCTTATTTGACAACTGACACTGCAATAGTGGTTAAAACGTGTGTTACCTGCAAATAACAGCTTAAAAGCCTCTTCCCTGCGTGAAACAGCTATTACAGCCTTTTCACCACATTAAACTTGTAAAAGCATTGTTTTGCCCTTATTTGATGTTTAGACGCCATTTTGTGTTCAAAGACACTGGAATCACATTGAAACGAAAGAAGATCCACTCCAGAGTGCTGTTATGACTTAAATGTGTTGATCTCGGTGGGACATTGAAGAATGCAGCTTATTTGACAACTGACACTGCAATAGTGGTTAAAACGTGTGTTACTTGCAAATAACAGCTTAAAAGCCTCTTCCCTGCGTGAAACAGCTATTACAGCCTTTTCACCACATTAAACTTGTAAAAGTATTGTTTTGCACTTATTTGATGTTTAGACGCCATTTTGTGTTCAAAGACACTGGAATCACACTGAAACGAAAGCAGATCCACTCCAGAGTGCTTTTATGACTTAAATGTGTTGATCTCGGTGGGACATTGAAGAATGCAGCTTATTTGACAACTGACACTGCAATAGTGGTTAAAACGTGTGTTACCTGCAAATAACAGCAGGTCACTACAGTGTACACCTTTTCAAAAGCTGTTTTTTTTGTATATGCATGAGTTTTTATGGCATAGTTGCATAGCAGCCACTACAGTGGACTCTATTGCATCATCTCATACACTTCCACTCAGTGGCAAGCCATTGAAAGTGCAAAAAAACCCAAGACAAAACCTACATGGCCGACAGACAGCCAGAAACTCCAAGTTGTTTATTTTCTTCTGTTCAAAACTTCTGTAAAAAGAGACCCTTGCAGGTAAGAAAAATATGGTGACATCAAGTAACATCTAAGGAGTCATCCAATTGCTAAATTGCCGAGGTATTGATTTTATTTTGGGAGGAAATTGTGATTAATCACATGTCCACTGTAGTGTACATCATGCATCATGAGCTATATTTCAAGTACAATTCATAGGCTACAATTAGTCTATTACTGCTGCTGTTCTTGAAAAAACTTCATTCCCAGTAATTTCCTTTCCCTGTAAATCAACTTGTTTATGTTTTTAGAATGTGATTTGAAGTTTTTGTAAATCTTTACATTTTGTAGAGCTCAGGAGCAGAGCGTAATAGACAGGCCTACAGGATAGTGGAGGAATTGCCACAGTCAAGTGAGGATGATGATGATGCTAGTAGCAGTGAGGAGGAAGGGCTGCCAGAACAGGAAGGGTTATCAAGTGCTAGCAGTAGTAACATTGGAGCTGAGGACACTGAATCTGGAAAGGAGGCTGAGGAAGATGAGGCTGATGGAGCTGAGGATGCAAATGATGGTGAGGGAGTTGAGGCTGAGGATGCATCCATCACCATAGAACTCAAGGGAAAAGGACAGGCATTGGCCTTATAAAACAGTATGTAGAGTAGGTTTCCTTGCAGTAAAGCTTGCCATAAAAACATTCAGTGTAAGTTAGTGCTGGATGAATCGTGAGCAAGAGACTTGGGAATCTATACAGGAGAGTGAATTCCTCAATGGTGTTTTAGTTATGAATGAATACATTAAATTATATTATAGTTCACATGAAAATTTCACATTTCAATACACTATATTATATAAATGTATTCATTTGTTTATTAAATACGTTTCTACAAAAATGCATGCTGTCCACCTGAGTGTACATGTAATTATATCTTTATTACATATGGGTTGAAAAAAAATAAAGTTCAAACCTTGTATTTCATGCCTAAAGATGACTAAAAACACTAAGTAAAAAAATCCTGACTGAGGTTATCATAATTCATGCATGAAAGGGTTAAATGTGTTGATATCGGTGGGACATTGAAGAATGCAGCTTATTTGACAACTGACACTGCAATAGTGGTTAAAACACATGTTACCTGCAAACAACAGCTTAAAAGCCTCTTTCCTGTGTGTGGAAACAGCTATTTCCGGCTTTTTGCCCACATTAAACTTGTAAAAGCATTGTTTTGCACTTATTTGATGTTTGGACGCCATTTTGTCTTGAAAGACAGTGGACTCACACTGAAACGAAAGAATATCCACTCCAGAGTGCTTTTATGACTTAAATGTGTTGATATCGGTGGGACATTGAAGAATGCAGCTTATTTGACAACTGACACTGCAATAGTGGTTAAAACGTGTGTTACCTGCAAATAACAGCTTAAAAGCCTCTTTCCTGCGTGAAACAGCTATTTCCGGCTTTTTGCCCACATTAAACTTGTAAAAGCATTGTTTTGCACTTTTTTTTAATGTTTGGACGCCATTTTGTGTTGAAAGACAGTGGAATCACATTGAAACGAAAGAAGATCCACTCCAGAGTGCTTTTATGACTTAAATGTGTTGATCTCGGTGGGACATTGAAGAATGCAGCTTATTTGACAACTGACACTGCAATAGTGGTTAAAACGTGTGTTACCTGCAAATAACAGCAGGTCACTACAGTGTACACCTTTTCAAAAGCTGTTTTTTTTGTATATGCATGAGTTTTTATGGCATAGTTGCATAGCAGCCACTACAGTGGACTCTATTGCATCATCTCATACACTTCCACTCAGTGGCAAGCCATTGAAAGTGCAAAAAAACCCAAGACAAAACCTACATGGCCGACAGACAGCCAGAAACTCCAAGTTGTTTATTTTCTTCTGTTCAAAACTTCTGTAAAAAGAGACCCTTGCAGGTAAGAAAAATATGGTGACATCAAGTTACATCTAAGGAGTCATCCAATTGCTAAATTGCCGAGGTATTGATTTTATTTTGGGAGGAAATTGTGATTAATCACATGTCCACTGTAGTGTACATCATGCATCATGAGCTATATTTCAAGTACAATTCATAGGCTACAATTAGTCTATTACTGCTGCTGTTCTTGAAAAAACTTCATTCCCAGTAATTTCCTTTCCCTGTAAATCAACTTGTTTATGTTTTTAGAATGTGATTTGAAGTTTTTGTAAATCTTTACATTTTGTAGAGCTCAGGAGCAGAGCGTAATAGACAGGCCTACAGGATAGTGGAGGAATTACCACAGTCAAGTGAGGATGATGATGATGCTAGTAGCAGTGAGGAGGAAGGGCTGCCAGAACAGGAAGGGTTATCAAGTGCTAGCAGTAGTAACATTGGAGCTGAGGACACTGAATCTGGAAAGGAGGCTGAGGAAGATGAGGCTGATGGAGCTGAGGATGCAAATGATGGTGAGGGAGTTGAGGCTGAGGATGCATCCATCACCATAGAACTCAAGGGAAAAGGACAGGCATTGGCCTTATAAAACAGTATGTAGAGTAGGTTTCCTTGCAGTAAAGCTTGCCATAAAAACATTCAGTGTAAGTTAGTGCTGGATGAATCGTGAGCAAGAGACTTGGGAATCTATACAGGAGAGTGAATTCCTCAATGGTGTTTTAGTTATGAATGAATACATTAAATTATATTATAGTTCACATGAAAATTTCACATTTCAATACACTATATTATATAAATGTATTCATTTGTTTATTAAATACGTTTCTACAAAAACGCATGCTGTCCACCTGAGTGTACATGTAATTATATCTTTATTACATATGGGTTGAAAAAAAATAAAGTTCAAACCTTGTATTTCATGCCTAAAGATGACTAAAAACACTAAGTAAAAAAATCCTGACTGAGGTTATCATAATTCATGCATGAAAGGGTTAAATGTGTTGATATCGGTGGGACATTGAAGAATGCAGCTTATTTGACAACTGACACTGCAATAGTGGTTAAAACACATGTTACCTGCAAACAACAGCTTAAAAGCCTCTTTCCTGTGTGAAACAGCTATTTCCGGCTTTTTGCCCACATTAAACTTGTAAAAGCATTGTTTTGCACTTATTTGATGTTTGGACGCCATTTTGTGTTCAAAGACACTGGAATCACATTGAAACGAAAGCAGATCCACTCCAGAGTGCTGTTATGACTTAAATGTGTTGATCTTGGTGGGACATTGAAGAATGCAGCTTATTTGACAACTGACACGGCAATAGTGGTTAAAACGTGTGTTACTTGCAAATAACAGCTTAAAAGCCTCTTCCCTGCGTGAAACAGCTATTACAGCCTTTTCACCACATTAAACTTGTAAAAGTATTGTTTTGCACTTATTTGATGTTTAGACGCCATTTTGTGTTCAAAGACACTGGAATCACACTGAAACGAAAGCAGATCCACTCCAGAGTGCTTTTATGACTTAAATGTGTTGATCTCGGTGGGACATTGAAGAATGCAGCTTATTTGACAACTGACACTGCAATAGTGGTTAAAACGTGTGTTACCTGCAAATAACAGCTTAAAAGCCTCTTCCCTGCGTGAAACAGCTATTACAGCCTTTTCACCACATTAAACTTGTAAAAGTATTGTTTTGCACTTATTTGATGTTTAGACGCCATTTTGTGTTCAAAGACACTGGAATCACATTGAAACGAAAGAAGATCCACTCCAGAGTGCTGTTATGACTTAAATGTGTTGATCTCGGTGGGACATTGAAGAATGCAGCTTATTTGACAACTGACACTGCAATAGTGGTTAAAACGTGTGTTACCTGCAAATAACAGCTTAAAAGCCTCTTTCCTGCGTGAAACAGCTATTTCCGGCTTTTTGCCCACATTAAACTTGTAAAACCATTGTTTTGCACTTATTTGATGTTTGGACGCCATTTTGTGTTGAAAGACAGTGGACTCACACTGAAACGAAAGCAGATCCACTCCAGAGTGCTTTTATGACTTAAATGTGTTGATCTCGGTGGGTATTGAAGAATGCAGCTTATTTGACAACTGACACTGCAATAGTGGTTAAAACGTGTGTTACCTGCAAATAACAGCTTAAAAGCCTCTTCCCTGCGTGAAACAGCTATTACAGCCTTTTGCCCACATTAAACTTGTAAAAGTATTGTTTTGCACTTATTTGATGTTTAGACGCCATTTTGTGTTCAAAGACACTGGAATCACATTGAAACGAAAGAAGATCCACTCCAGAGTGCTGTTATGACTTAAATGTGTTGATCTCGGTGGGACATTGAAGAATGCAGCTTATTTGACAACTGACACTGCAATAGTGGTTAAAACGTGTGTTACCTGCAAATAACAGCTTAAAAGCCTCTTTCCTGCGTGAAACAGCTATTTCCGGCTTTTTGCCCACATTAATCTTGTAAAAGCATTGTTTTGCACTTATTTGATGTTTGGACGCCATTTTGTGTTGAAAGACAGTGGACTCACACTGAAACGAAAGAATATCCACTCCAGAGTGCTTTTATGACTTTAATGTGTTGATCTCGGTGGGACATTGAAGAATGCAGCTTATTTGACAACTGACACTGCAATAGTGGTTAAAACGCATGTTACCTGCAAATAACAGCTTAAAAGCCTCTTTCCTGCGTGAAACAGCTATTTCCGGCTTTTTGCCCACATTAAACTTGTAAAAGCATTGTTTTGCACTTTTTTTTAATGTTTGGACGCCATTTTGTGTTGAAAGACAGTGGACTCACACTGAAACGAAAGCAGATCCACTCCGGAGTGCTTTTATGACTTAAATGTGTTGATCTCGGTGGGACATTGAAGAATGCAGCTTATTTGACAACTGACACTGCAATAGTGGTTAAAACGTGTGTTACCTGCAAATAACAGCAGGTCACTACAGTGTACACCTTTTCAAAAGCTGTTTTTTTTGTATATGCATGAGTTTTTATGGCATAGTTGCATAGCAGCCACTACAGTGGACTCTATTGCATCATCTCATACACTTCCACTCAGTGGCAAGCCATTGAAAGTGCAAAAAAACCCAAGTCAAACCAACATGGCCGACAGACAGCCAGAAACTCCAAGTTGTTTATTTTCTTCTGTTCAAAACTTCTGTAAAAAGAGACCCTTGCAGGTAAGAAAAATATGGTGACATCAAGTAACATCTAAGGAGTCATCCAATTGCTAAATTGCCGAGGTATTGATTTTATTTTGGGAGGAAATTGTGATTAATCACATGTCCACTGTAGTGTACATCATGCATCATGAGCTATATTTCAAGTACAATTCATAGGCTACAATTAGTCTATTACTGCTGCTGTTCTTGAAAAAACTTCATTCCCAGTAATTTCCTTTCCCTGTAAATCAACTTGTTTATGTTTTTAGAATGTGATTTGAAGTTTTTGTAAATCTTTACATTTTGTAGAGCTCAGGAGCAGAGCGTAATAGACAGGCCTACAGGATAGTGGAGGAATTACCACAGTCAAGTGAGGATGATGATGATGCTAGTAGCAGTGAGGAGGAAGGGCTGCCAGAACAGGAAGGGTTATCAAGTGCTAGCAGTAGTAACATTGGAGCTGAGGACACTGAATCTGGAAAGGAGGCTGAGGAAGATGAGGCTGATGGAGCTGAGGATGCAAATGATGGTGAGGGAGTTGAGGCTGAGGATGCATCCATCACCATAGAACTCAAGGGAAAAGGACAGGCATTGGCCTTATAAAACAGTATGTAGAGTAGGTTTCCTTGCAGTAAAGCTTGCCATAAAAACATTCAGTGTAAGTTAGTGCTGGATGAATCGTGAGCAAGAGACTTGGGAATCTATACAGGAGAGTGAATTCCTCAATGGTGTTTTAGTTATGAATGAATACATTAAATTATATTATAGTTCACATGAAAATTTCACATTTCAATACACTATATTATATAAATGTATTCATTTGTTTATTAAATACGTTTCTACAAAAATGCATGCTGTCCACCTGAGTGTACATGTAATTATATCTTTATTACATATGGGTTGAAAAAAAATAAAGTTCAAACCTTGTATTTCATGCCTAAAGATGACTAAAAACACTAAGTAAAAAAATCCTGACTGAGGTTATCATAATTCATGCATGAAAGGGTTAAATGTGTTGATATCGGTGGGACATTGAAGAATGCAGCTTATTTGACAACTGACACTGCAATAGTGGTTAAAACACATGTTACCTGCAAACAACAGCTTAAAAGCCTCTTTCCTGTGTGTGGAAACAGCTATTTCCGGCTTTTTGCCCACATTAAACTTGTAAAAGCATTGTTTTGCACTTATTTGATGTTTGGACGCCATTTTGTGTTGAAAGACAGTGGACTCACACTGAAACGAAAGAATATCCACTCCAGAGTGCTTTTATGACTTAAATGTGTTGATATCGGTGGGACATTGAAGAATGCAGCTTATTTGACAACTGACACTGCAATAGTGGTTAAAACGTGTGTTACCTGCAAATAACAGCTTAAAAGCCTCTTTCCTGCGTGAAACAGCTATTTCCGGCTTTTTGCCCACATTAAACTTGTAAAAGCATTGTTTTGCACTTTTTTTTAATGTTTGGACGCCATTTTGTGTTGAAAGACAGTGGAATCACATTGAAACGAAAGAAGATCCACTCCAGAGTGCTTTTATGACTTAAATGTGTTGATCTCGGTGGGACATTGAAGAATGCAGCTTATTTGACAACTGACACTGCAATAGTGGTTAAAACGTGTGTTACCTGCAAATAACAGCAGGTCACTACAGTGTACACCTTTTCAAAAGCTGTTTTTTTTTGTATATGCATGAGTTTTTATGGCATAGTTGCATAGCAGCCACTACAGTGGACTCTATTGCATCATCTCATACACTTCCACTCAGTGGCAAGCCATTGCAAGTGCAAAAAAACCCAAGACAAAACCTACATGGCCGACAGACAGCCAGAAACTCCAAGTTGTTTATTTTCTTCTGTTCAAAACTTCTGTAAAAAGAGACCCTTGCAGGTAAGAAAAATATGGTGACATCAAGTAACATCTAAGGAGTCATCCAATTGCTAAATTGCCGAGGTATTGATTTTATTTTGGGAGGAAATTGTGATTAATCACATGTCCACTGTAGTGTACATCATGCATCATGAGCTATATTTCAAGTACAATTCATAGGCTACAATTAGTCTATTACTGCTGCTGTTCTTGAAAAAACTTCATTCCCAGTAATTTCCTTTCCCTGTAAATCAACTTGTTTATGTTTTTAGAATGTGATTTGAAGTTTTTGTAAATCTTTACATTTTGTAGAGCTCAGGAGCAGAGCGTAATAGACAGGCCTACAGGATAGTGGAGGAATTACCACAGTCAAGTGAGGATGATGATGATGCTAGTAGCAGTGAGGAGGAAGGGCTGCCAGAACAGGAAGGGTTATCAAGTGCTAGCAGTAGTAACATTGGAGCTGAGGACACTGAATCTGGAAAGGAGGCTGAGGAAGATGAGGCTGATGGAGCTGAGGATGCAAATGATGATGAGGGAGTTGAGGCTGAGGATGCATCCATCACCATAGAACTCAAGGGAAAAGGACAGGCATTGGCCTTATAAAACAGTATGTAGAGTAGGTTTCCTTGCAGTAAAGCTTGCCATAAAAACATTCAGTGTAAGTTAGTGCTGGATGAATCGTGAGCAAGAGACTTGGGAATCTATACAGGAGAGTGAATTCCTCAATGGTGTTTTAGTTATGAATGAATACATTAAATTATATTATAGTTCACATGAAAATTTCACATTTCAATACACTATATTATATAAATGTATTCATTTGTTTATTAAATACGTTTCTACAAAAACGCATGCTGTCCACCTGAGTGTACATGTAATTATATCTTTATTACATATGGGTTGAAAAAAAATAAAGTTCAAACCTTGTATTTCATGCCTAAAGATGACTAAAAACACTAAGTAAAAAAATCCTGACTGAGGTTATCATAATTCATGCATGAAAGGGTTAAATGTGTTGATATCGGTGGGACATTGAAGAATGCAGCTTATTTGACAACTGACACTGCAATAGTGGTTAAAACACATGTTACCTGCAAACAACAGCTTAAAAGCCTCTTTCCTGTGTGAAACAGCTATTTCCGGCTTTTTGCCCACATTAAACTTGTAAAAGCATTGTTTTGCACTTATTTGATGTTTGGACGCCATTTTGTGTTCAAAGACACTGGAATCACATTGAAACGAAAGCAGATCCACTCCAGAGTGCTGTTATGACTTAAATGTGTTGATCTTGGTGGGACATTGAAGAATGCAGCTTATTTGACAACTGACACGGCAATAGTGGTTAAAACGTGTGTTACTTGCAAATAACAGCTTAAAAGCCTCTTCCCTGCGTGAAACAGCTATTACAGCCTTTTCACCACATTAAACTTGTAAAAGTATTGTTTTGCACTTATTTGATGTTTAGACGCCATTTTGTGTTCAAAGACACTGGAATCACACTGAAACGAAAGCAGATCCACTCCAGAGTGCTTTTATGACTTAAATGTGTTGATCTCGGTGGGACATTGAAGAATGCAGCTTATTTGACAACTGACACTGCAATAGTGGTTAAAACGTGTGTTACCTGCAAATAACAGCAGGTCACTACAGTGTACACCTTTTCAAAAGCTGTTTTTTTTGTATATGCATGAGTTTTTATGGCATAGTTGCATAGCAGCCACTACAGTGGACTCTATTGCATCATCTCATACACTTCCACTCAGTGGCAAGCCATTGAAAGTGCAAAAAAACCCAAGACAAAACCTACATGGCCGACAGACAGCCAGAAACTCCAAGTTGTTTATTTTCTTCTGTTCAAAACTTCTGTAAAAAGAGACCCTTGCAGGTAAGAAAAATATGGTGACATCAAGTTACATCTAAGGAGTCATCCAATTGCTAAATTGCCGAGGTATTGATTTTATTTTGGGAGGAAATTGTGATTAATCACATGTCCACTGTAGTGTACATCATGCATCATGAGCTATATTTCAAGTACAATTCATAGGCTACAATTAGTCTATTACTGCTGCTGTTCTTGAAAAAACTTCATTCCCAGTAATTTCCTTTCCCTGTAAATCAACTTGTTTATGTTTTTAGAATGTGATTTGAAGTTTTTGTAAATCTTTACATTTTGTAGAGCTCAGGAGCAGAGCGTAATAGACAGGCCTACAGGATAGTGGAGGAATTACCACAGTCAAGTGAGGATGATGATGATGCTAGTAGCAGTGAGGAGGAAGGGCTGCCAGAACAGGAAGGGTTATCAAGTGCTAGCAGTAGTAACATTGGAGCTGAGGACACTGAATCTGGAAAGGAGGCTGAGGAAGATGAGGCTGATGGAGCTGAGGATGCAAATGATGGTGAGGGAGTTGAGGCTGAGGATGCATCCATCACCATAGAACTCAAGGGAAAAGGACAGGCATTGGCCTTATAAAACAGTATGTAGAGTAGGTTTCCTTGCAGTAAAGCTTGCCATAAAAACATTCAGTGTAAGTTAGTGCTGGATGAATCGTGAGCAAGAGACTTGGGAATCTATACAGGAGAGTGAATTCCTCAATGGTGTTTTAGTTATGAATGAATACATTAAATTATATTATAGTTCACATGAAAATTTCACATTTCAATACACTATATTATATAAATGTATTCATTTGTTTATTAAATACGTTTCTACAAAAACGCATGCTGTCCACCTGAGTGTACATGTAATTATATCTTTATTACATATGGGTTGAAAAAAAATAAAGTTCAAACCTTGTATTTCATGCCTAAAGATGACTAAAAACACTAAGTAAAAAAATCCTGACTGAGGTTATCATAATTCATGCATGAAAGGGTTAAATGTGTTGATATCGGTGGGACATTGAAGAATGCAGCTTATTTGACAACTGACACTGCAATAGTGGTTAAAACACATGTTACCTGCAAACAACAGCTTAAAAGCCTCTTTCCTGTGTGAAACAGCTATTTCCGGCTTTTTGCCCACATTAAACTTGTAAAAGCATTGTTTTGCACTTATTTGATGTTTGGACGCCATTTTGTGTTCAAAGACACTGGAATCACATTGAAACGAAAGCAGATCCACTCCAGAGTGCTGTTATGACTTAAATGTGTTGATCTTGGTGGGACATTGAAGAATGCAGCTTATTTGACAACTGACACGGCAATAGTGGTTAAAACGTGTGTTACTTGCAAATAACAGCTTAAAAGCCTCTTCCCTGCGTGAAACAGCTATTACAGCCTTTTCACCACATTAAACTTGTAAAAGTATTGTTTTGCACTTATTTGATGTTTAGACGCCATTTTGTGTTCAAAGACACTGGAATCACACTGAAACGAAAGCAGATCCACTCCAGAGTGCTTTTATGACTTAAATGTGTTGATCTCGGTGGGACATTGAAGAATGCAGCTTATTTGACAACTGACACTGCAATAGTGGTTAAAACGTGTGTTACCTGCAAATAACAGCAGGTCACTACAGTGTACACCTTTTCAAAAGCTGTTTTTTTTGTATATGCATGAGTTTTTATGGCATAGTTGCATAGCAGCCACTACAGTGGACTCTATTGCATCATCTCATACACTTCCACTCAGTGGCAAGCCATTGAAAGTGCAAAAAAACCCAAGACAAAACCTACATGGCCGACAGACAGCCAGAAACTCCAAGTTGTTTATTTTCTTCTGTTCAAAACTTCTGTAAAAAGAGACCCTTGCAGGTAAGAAAAATATGGTGACATCAAGTAACATCTAAGGAGTCATCCAATTGCTAAATTGCCGAGGTATTGATTTTATTTTGGGAGGAAATTGTGATTAATCACATGTCCACTGTAGTGTACATCATGCATCATGAGCTATATTTCAAGTACAATTCATAGGCTACAATTAGTCTATTACTGCTGCTGTTCTTGAAAAAACTTCATTCCCAGTAATTTCCTTTCCCTGTAAATCAACTTGTTTATGTTTTTAGAATGTGATTTGAAGTTTTTGTAAATCTTTACATTTTGTAGAGCTCAGGAGCAGAGCGTAATAGACAGGCCTACAGGATAGTGGAGGAATTACCACAGTCAAGTGAGGATGATGATGATGCTAGTAGCAGTGAGGAGGAAGGGCTGCCAGAACAGGAAGGGTTATCAAGTGCTAGCAGTAGTAACATTGGAGCTGAGGACACTGAATCTGGAAAGGAGGCTGAGGAAGATGAGGCTGATGGAGCTGAGGATGCAAATGATGGTGAGGGAGTTGAGGCTGAGGATGCATCCATCACCATAGAACTCAAGGGAAAAGGACAGGCATTGGCCTTATAAAACAGTATGTAGAGTAGGTTTCCTTGCAGTAAAGCTTGCCATAAAAACATTCAGTGTAAGTTAGTGCTGGATGAATCGTGAGCAAGAGACTTGGGAATCTATACAGGAGAGTGAATTCCTCAATGGTGTTTTAGTTATGAATGAATACATTAAATTATATTATAGTTCACATGAAAATTTCACATTTCAATACACTATATTATATAAATGTATTCATTTGTTTATTAAATACGTTTCTACAAAAACGCATGCTGTCCACCTGAGTGTACATGTAATTATATCTTTATTACATATGGGTTGAAAAAAAATAAAGTTCAAACCTTGTATTTCATGCCTAAAGATGACTAAAAACACTAAGTAAAAAAATCCTGACTGAGGTTATCATAATTCATGCATGAAAGGGTTAAATGTGTTGATATCGGTGGGACATTGAAGAATGCAGCTTATTTGACAACTGACACTGCAATAGTGGTTAAAACACATGTTACCTGCAAACAACAGCTTAAAAGCCTCTTTCCTGTGTGAAACAGCTATTTCCGGCTTTTTGCCCACATTAAACTTGTAAAAGCATTGTTTTGCACTTATTTGATGTTTGGACGCCATTTTGTGTTCAAAGACACTGGAATCACATTGAAACGAAAGCAGATCCACTCCAGAGTGCTGTTATGACTTAAATGTGTTGATCTTGGTGGGACATTGAAGAATGCAGCTTATTTGACAACTGACACGGCAATAGTGGTTAAAACGTGTGTTACTTGCAAATAACAGCTTAAAAGCCTCTTCCCTGCGTGAAACAGCTATTACAGCCTTTTCACCACATTAAACTTGTAAAAGCATTGTTTTGCACTTATTTGATGTTTAGACGCCATTTTGTGTTCAAAGACACTGGAATCACACTGAAACGAAAGCAGATCCACTCCAGAGTGCTTTTATGACTTAAATGTGTTGATCTCGGTGGGACATTGAAGAATGCAGCTTATTTGACAACTGACACTGCAATAGTGGTTAAAACGTGTGTTACCTGCAAATAACAGCTTAAAAGCCTCTTCCCTGCGTGAAACAGCTATTACAGCCTTTTCACCACATTAAACTTGTAAAAGTATTGTTTTGCACTTATTTGATGTTTAGACGCCATTTTGTGTTCAAAGACACTGGAATCACATTGAAACGAAAGAAGATCCACTCCAGAGTGCTGTTATGACTTAAATGTGTTGATCTCGGTGGGACATTGAAGAATGCAGCTTATTTGACAACTGACACTGCAATAGTGGTTAAAACGTGTGTTACCTGCAAATAACAGCTTAAAAGCCTCTTTCCTGCGTGAAACAGCTATTTCCGGCTTTTTGCCCACATTAAACTTGTAAAACCATTGTTTTGCACTTATTTGATGTTTGGACGCCATTTTGTGTTGAAAGACAGTGGACTCACACTGAAACGAAAGCAGATCCACTCCAGAGTGCTTTTATGACTTAAATGTTTTGATCTCGGTGGGACATTGAAGAATGCAGCTTATTTGACAACTGACACTGCAATAGTGGTTAAAACGTGTGTTACCTGCAAATAACAGCTTAAAAGCCTCTTCCCTGCGTGAAACAGCTATTACAGCCTTTTGCCCACATTAAACTTGTAAAAGTATTGTTTTGCACTTATTTGATGTTTAGACGCCATTTTGTGTTCAAAGACACTGGAATCACATTGAAACGAAAGAAGATCCACTCCAGAGTGCTGTTATGACTTAAATGTGTTGATCTCGGTGGGACATTGAAGAATGCAGCTTATTTGACAACTGACACTGCAATAGTGGTTAAAACGTGTGTTACCTGCAAATAACAGCTTAAAAGCCTCTTTCCTGCGTGAAACAGCTATTTCCGGCTTTTTGCCCACATTAATCTTGTAAAAGCATTGTTTTGCACTTTTTTTTAATGTTTGGACGCCATTTTGTGTTGAAAGACAGTGGACTCACACTGAAACGAAAGCAGATCCACTCCAGAGTGCTTTTATGACTTAAATGTGTTGATCTCGGTGGGACATTGAAGAATGCAGCTTATTTGACAACTGACACTGCAATAGTGGTTAAAACGTGTGTTACCTGCAAATAACAGCTTAAAAGCCTCTTCCCTGCGTGAAACAGCTATTACAGCCTTTTCACCACATTAAACTTGTAAAAGCATTGTTTTGCACTTATTTGATGTTTAGACGCCATTTTGTGTTCAAAGACACTGGAATCACACTGAAACGAAAGCAGATCCACTCCAGAGTGCTTTTATGACTTAAATGTGTTGATATCGGTGGGACATTGAAGAATGCAGCTTATTTGACAACTGACACTGCAATAGTGGTTAAAACGTGTGTTACCTGCAAATAACAGCAGGTCACTACAGTGTACACCTTTTCAAAAGCTGTTTTTTTTGTATATGCATGAGTTTTTATGGCATAGTTGCATAGCAGCCACTACAGTGGACTCTATTGCATCATCTCATACACTTCCACTCAGTGGCAAGCCATTGAAAGTGCAAAAAAACCCAAGTCAAACCAACATGGCCGACAGACAGCCAGAAACTCCAAGTTGTTTATTTTCTTCTGTTCAAAACTTCTGTAAAAAGAGACCCTTGCAGGTAAGAAAAATATGGTGACATCAAGTAACATCTAAGGAGTCATCCAATTGCTAAATTGCCGAGGTATTGATTTTATTTTGGGAGGAAATTGTGATTAATCACATGTCCACTGTAGTGTACATCATGCATCATGAGCTATATCCATTCATCCATTTTCTACCGCTTATCCTGTATTTAGGGTCGCGGGGGGGCTGGAGCCAATCCCAGCTGTCATTGGGCAAAGGCAGGGTACACCCTGGACAGGCCGCCATCATGAGCTATATTTCAAGTACAATTCATAGGCTACAATTAGTCTATTACTGCTGCTGTTCTTGAAAAAACTTCATTCCCAGTAATTTCCTTTCCCTGTAAATCAACTTGTTTATGTTTTTAGAATGTGATTTGAAGTTTTTGTAAATCTTTACATTTTGTAGAGCTCAGGAGCAGAGCGTAATAGACAGGCCTACAGGATAGTGGAGGAATTACCACAGTCAAGTGAGGATGATGATGATGCTAGTAGCAGTGAGGAGGAAGGGCTGCCAGAACAGGAAGGGTTATCAAGTGCTAGCAGTAGTAACATTGGAGCTGAGGACACTGAATCTGGAAAGGAGGCTGAGGAAGATGAGGCTGATGGAGCTGAGGATGCAAATGATGGTGAGGGAGTTGAGGCTGAGGATGCATCCATCACCATAGAACTCAAGGGAAAAGGACAGGCATTGGCCTTATAAAACAGTATGTAGAGTAGGTTTCCTTGCAGTAAAGCTTGCCATAAAAACATTCAGTGTAAGTTAGTGCTGGATGAATCGTGAGCAAGAGACTTGGGAATCTATACAGGAGAGTGAATTCCTCAATGGTGTTTTAGTTATGAATGAATACATTAAATTATATTATAGTTCACATGAAAATTTCACATTTCAATACACTATATTATATAAATGTATTCATTTGTTTATTAAATACGTTTCTACAAAAACGCATGCTGTCCACCTGAGTGTACATGTAATTATATCTTTATTACATATGGGTTGAAAAAAAATAAAGTTCAAACCTTGTATTTCATGCCTAAAGATGACTAAAAACACTAAGTAAAAAAATCCTGACTGAGGTTATCATAATTCATGCATGAAAGGGTTAAATGTGTTGATATCGGTGGGACATTGAAGAATGCAGCTTATTTGACAACTGACACTGCAATAGTGGTTAAAACACATGTTACCTGCAAACAACAGCTTAAAAGCCTCTTTCCTGTGTGAAACAGCTATTTCCGGCTTTTTGCCCACATTAAACTTGTAAAAGCATTGTTTTGCACTTATTTGATGTTTGGACGCCATTTTGTGTTGAAAGACAGTGGACTCACACTGAAACGAAAGAATATCCACTCCAGAGTGCTTTTATGACTTAAATGTGTTGATCTTGGTGGGACATTGAAGAATGCAGCTTATTTGACAACTGACACGGCAATAGTGGTTAAAACGTGTGTTACTTGCAAATAACAGCTTAAAAGCCTCTTCCCTGCGTGAAACAGCTATTACAGCCTTTTCACCACATTAAACTTGTAAAAGTATTGTTTTGCACTTATTTGATGTTTGGACGCCATTTTGTGTTGAAAGACAGTGGACTCACACTGAAACGAAAGCAGATCCACTCCAGAGTGCTTTTATGACTTAAATGTGTTGATCTCGGTGGGACATTGAAGAATGCAGCTTATTTGACAACTGACACTGCAATAGTGGTTAAAACACATGTTACCTGCAAACAACAGCTTAAAAGCCTCTTTCCTGTGTGAAACAGCTATTTCCGGCTTTTTGCCCACATTAAACTTGTAAAAGCATTGTTTTGCACTTATTTGATGTTTGGACGCCATTTTGTGTTGAAAGACAGTGGACTCACACTGAAACGAAAGAATATCCACTCCAGAGTGCTTTTATGACTTAAATGTGTTGATATCGGTGGGACATTGAAGAATGCAGCTTATTTGACAACTGACACTGCAATAGTGGTTAAAACGTGTGTTACCTGCAAATAACAGCTTAAAAGCCTCTTCCCTGCGTGAAACAGCTATTACAGCCTTTTCACCACATTAAACTTGTAAAAGCATTGTTTTGCCCTTATTTGATGTTTAGACGCCATTTTGTGTTCAAAGACACTGGAATCACATTGAAACGAAAGCAGATCCACTCCAGAGTGCTTTTATGACTTAAATGTGTTGATCTCGGTGGGACATTGAAGAATGCAGCTTATTTGACAACTGACACTGCAATAGTGGTTAAAATGTGTGTTACCTGCAAATAACAGCAGGTCACTACAGTGTACACCTTTTCAAAAGCTGTTTTTTTGGTATATGCATGAGTTTTTATGGCAAAGTTGCATAGCAGCCACTACAGTGGACTCTATTGCATCATCTCATACACTTCCACTCAGTGGCAAGCCATTGCAAGTGCAAAAAAACCCAAGTCAAACCAACATGGCCGACAGACAGCCAGAAACTCCAAGTTGTTTATTTTCTTCTGTTCAAAACTTCTGTAAAAAGAGACCCTTGCAGGTAAGAAAAATATGGTGACATCAAGTAACATCTAAGGAGTCATCCAATTGCTAAATTGCCGAGGTATTGATTTTATTTTGGGAGGAAATTGTGATTAATCACATGT
Source organism: Eutrigla gurnardus (assembly GCF_963514095.1). Classification (NCBI taxonomy): domain Eukaryota; kingdom Metazoa; phylum Chordata; class Actinopteri; order Perciformes; family Triglidae; genus Eutrigla; species Eutrigla gurnardus. The sequence continues at coordinate 101,384 of NC_139932.1, forward strand.
CCACTGTAGTGTACATCATGCATCATGAGCTATATTTCAAGTACAATTCATAGGCTACAATTTGTCTATTACTGCTGCTGTTCTTGAAAAAACTTCATTCCCAGTAATTTCCTTTCCCTGTAAATCAACTTGTTTATGTTTTTAGAATGTGATTTGAAGTTTTTGTAAATCTTTACATTTTGTAGAGCTCAGGAGCAGAGCGTAATAGACAGGCCTACAGGATAGTGGAGGAATTACCACAGTCAAGTGAGGATGATGATGATGCTAGTAGCAGTGAGGAGGAAGGGCTGCCAGAACAGGAAGGGTTATCAAGTTCTAGCAGTAGTAACATTGGAGCTGAGGACACTGAATCTGGAAAGGAGGCTGAGGAAGATGAGGCTGATGGAGCTGAGGATGCAAATGATGGTGAGGGAGTTGAGGCTGAGGATGCATCCATCACCATAGAACTCAAGGGAAAAGGACAGGCATTGGCCTTATAAAACAGTATGTAGAGTAGGTTTCCTTGCAGTAAAGCTTGCCATAAAAACATTCAGTGTAAGTTAGTGCTGGATGAATCGTGAGCAAGAGACTAGGGAATCTATACAGGAGAGTGAATTCCTCAATGGTGTTTTAGTTATGAATGAATACATTAAATTATATTATAGTTCACATGAAAATTTCACATTTCAATACACTATATTATATAAATGTATTCATTTGTTTATTAAATACGTTTCTACAAAAACGCATGCTGTCCACCTGAGTGTACATGTAATTATATCTTTATTACATATGGGTTGAAAAAAAATAAAGTTCAAACCTTGTATTTCATGCCTAAAGATGACTAAAAACACTAAGTAAAAAAATCCTGACTGAGGTTATCATAATTCATGCATGAAAGGGTTAAATGTGTTGATATCGGTGGGACATTGAAGAATGCAGCTTATTTGACAACTGACACTGCAATAGTGGTTAAAACACATGTTACCTGCAAACAACAGCTTAAAAGCCTCTTTCCTGTGTGAAACAGCTATTTCCGGCTTTTTGCCCACATTAAACTTGTAAAAGCATTGTTTTGCACTTATTTGATGTTTGGACGCCATTTTGTGTTGAAAGACAGTGGACTCACACTGAAACGAAAGAATATCCACTCCAGAGTGCTTTTATGACTTAAATGTGTTGATATCGGTGGGACATTGAAGAATGCAGCTTATTTGACAACTGACACTGCAATAGTGGTTAAAACGTGTGTTACCTGCAAATAACAGCTTAAAAGCCTCTTTCCTGCGTGAAACAGCTATTTCCGGCTTTTTGCCCACATTAAACTTGTAAAAGCATTGTTTTGCACTTTTTTTTAATGTTTGGACGCCATTTTGTGTTGAAAGACAGTGGAATCACATTGAAACGAAAGAAGATCCACTCCAGAGTGCTTTTATGACTTAAATGTGTTGATCTCGGTGGGACATTGAAGAATGCAGCTTATTTGACAACTGACACTGCAATAGTGGTTAAAACGTGTGTTACCTGCAAATAACAGCAGGTCACTACAGTGTACACCTTTTCAAAAGCTGTTTTTTTTGTATATGCATGAGTTTTTATGGCATAGTTGCATAGCAGCCACTACAGTGGACTCTATTGCATCATCTCATACACTTCCACTCAGTGGCAAGCCATTGCAAGTGCAAAAAAACCCAAGACAAAACCTACATGGCCGACAGACAGCCAGAAACTCCAAGTTGTTTATTTTCTTCTGTTCAAAACTTCTGTAAAAAGAGACCCTTGCAGGTAAGAAAAATATGGTGACATCAAGTAACATCTAAGGAGTCATCCAATTGCTAAATTGCCGAGGTATTGATTTTATTTTGGGAGGAAATTGTGATTAATCACATGTCCACTGTAGTGTACATCATGCATCATGAGCTATATTTCAAGTACAATTCATAGGCTACAATTAGTCTATTACTGCTGCTGTTCTTGAAAAAACTTCATTCCCAGTAATTTCCTTTCCCTGTAAATCAACTTGTTTATGTTTTTAGAATGTGATTTGAAGTTTTTGTAAATCTTTACATTTTGTAGAGCTCAGGAGCAGAGCGTAATAGACAGGCCTACAGGATAGTGGAGGAATTACCACAGTCAAGTGAGGATGATGATGATGCTAGTAGCAGTGAGGAGGAAGGGCTGCCAGAACAGGAAGGGTTATCAAGTGCTAGCAGTAGTAACATTGGAGCTGAGGACACTGAATCTGGAAAGGAGGCTGAGGAAGATGAGGCTGATGGAGCTGAGGATGCAAATGATGGTGAGGGAGTTGAGGCTGAGGATGCATCCATCACCATAGAACTCAAGGGAAAAGGACAGGCATTGGCCTTATAAAACAGTATGTAGAGTAGGTTTCCTTGCAGTAAAGCTTGCCATAAAAACATTCAGTGTAAGTTAGTGCTGGATGAATTGTGAGCAAGAGACTTGGGAATCTATACAGGAGAGTGAATTCCTCAATGGTGTTTTAGTTATGAATGAATACATTAAATTATATTATAGTTCACATGAAAATTTCACATTTCAATACACTATATTATATAAATGTATTCATTTGTTTATTAAATACGTTTCTACAAAAACGCATGCTGTCCACCTGAGTGTACATGTAATTATATCTTTATTACATATGGGTTGAAAAAAAATAAAGTTCAAACCTTGTATTTCATGCCTAAAGATGACTAAAAACACTAAGTAAAAAAATCCTGACTGAGGTTATCATAATTCATGCATGAAAGGGTTAAATGTGTTGATATCGGTGGGACATTGAAGAATGCAGCTTATTTGACAACTGACACTGCAATAGTGGTTAAAACACATGTTACCTGCAAACAACAGCTTAAAAGCCTCTTTCCTGTGTGAAACAGCTATTTCCGGCTTTTTGCCCACATTAAACTTGTAAAAGCATTGTTTTGCACTTATTTGATGTTTGGACGCCATTTTGTGTTGAAAGACAGTGGACTCACACTGAAACGAAAGAATATCCACTCCAGAGTGCTTTTATGACTTAAATGTGTTGATATCGGTGGGACATTGAAGAATGCAGCTTATTTGACAACTGACACTGCAATAGTGGTTAAAACACATGTTACCTGCAAATAACAGCTTAAAAGCCTCTTTCCTGCGTGAAACAGCTATTTCCGGCTTTTTGCCCACATTAAACTTGTAAAAGCATTGTTTTGCACTTATTTGATGTTTGGACGCCATTTTGTGTTCAAAGACACTGGAACCACATTGAAACGAAAGCAGATCCACTCCAGAGTGCTGTTATGACTTAAATGTGTTGATCTTGGTGGGACATTGAAGAATGCAGCTTATTTGACAACTGACACGGCAATAGTGGTTAAAACGTGTGTTACTTGCAAATAACAGCTTAAAAGCCTCTTCCCTGCGTGAAACAGCTATTACAGCCTTTTCACCACATTAAACTTGTAAAAGTATTGTTTTGCACTTATTTGATGTTTAGACGCCATTTTGTGTTCAAAGACACTGGAATCACACTGAAACGAAAGCAGATCCACTCCAGAGTGCTTTTATGACTTAAATGTGTTGATCTCGGTGGGACATTGAAGAATGCAGCTTATTTGACAACTGACACTGCAATAGTGGTTAAAACGTGTGTTACCTGCAAATAACAGCTTAAAAGCCTCTTTCCTGCGTGAAACAGCTATTTCCGGCTTTTTGCCCACATTAAACTTGTAAAACAATTGTTTTGCACTTATTTGATGTTTGGACGCCATTTTGTGTTGAAAGACAGTGGACTCACACTGAAACGAAAGCAGATCCACTCCAGAGTGCTTTTATGACTTAAATGTGTTGATCTCGGTGGGACATTGAAGAATGCAGCTTATTTGACAACTGACACTGCAATAGTGGTTAAAACGTGTGTTACCTGCAAATAACAGCAGGTCACTACAGTGTACACCTTTTCAAAAGCTGTTTTTTTTGTATATGCATGAGTTTTTATGGCATAGTTGCATAGCAGCCACTACAGTGGACTCTATTGCATCATCTGATACACTTCCACTCAGTGGCAAGCCATTGAAAGTGCAAAAAAACCCAAGTCAAACCAACATGGCCGACAGACAGCCAGAAACTCCAAGTTGTTTATTTTCTTCTGTTCAAAACTTCTGTAAAAAGAGACCCTTTCAGGTAAGAAAAATATGGTGACATCAAGTAACATCTAAGGAGTCATCCAATTGCTAAATTGCCGAGGTATTGATTTTATTTTGGGAGGAAATTGTGATTAATCACATGTCCACTGTAGTGTACATCATGCATCATGAGCTATATTTCAAGTACAATTCATAGGCTACAATTAGTCTATTACTGCTGCTGTTCTTGAAAAAACTTCATTCCCAGTAATTTCCTTTCCCTGTAAATCAACTTGTTTATGTTTTTAGAATGTGATTTGAAGTTTTTGTAAATCTTTACATTTTGTAGAGCTCAGGAGCAGAGCGTAATAGACAGGCCTACAGGATAGTGGAGGAATTACCACAGTCAAGTGAGGATGATGATGATGCTAGTAGCAGTGAGGAGGAAGGGCTGCCAGAACAGGAAGGGTTATCAAGTGCTAGCAGTAGTAACATTGGAGCTGAGGACACTGAATCTGGAAAGGAGGCTGAGGAAGATGAGGCTGATGGAGCTGAGGATGCAAATGATGGTGAGGGAGTTGAGGCTGAGGATGCATCCATCACCATAGAACTCAAGGGAAAAGGACAGGCATTGGCCTTATAAAACAGTATGTAGAGTAGGTTTCCTTGCAGTAAAGCTTGCCATAAAAACATTCAGTGTAAGTTAGTGCTGGATGAATCGTGAGCAAGAGACTTGGGAATCTATACAGGAGAGTGAATTCCTCAATGGTGTTTTAGTTATGAATGAATACATTAAATTATATTATAGTTCACATGAAAATTTCACATTTCAATACACTATATTATATAAATGTATTCATTTGTTTATTAAATACGTTTCTACAAAAACGCATGCTGTCCACCTGAGTGTACATGTAATTATATCTTTATTACATATGGGTTGAAAAAAAATAAAGTTCAAACCTTGTATTTCATGCCTAAAGATGACTAAAAACACTAAGTAAAAAAATCCTGACTGAGGTTATCATAATTCATGCATGAAAGGGTTAAATGTGTTGATATCGGTGGGACATTGAAGAATGCAGCTTATTTGACAACTGACACTGCAATAGTGGTTAAAACACATGTTACCTGCAAACAACAGCTTTCCTGTGTGAAACAGCTATTTCCGGCTTTTTGCCCACATTAAACTTGTAAAAGCATTGTTTTGCACTTATTTGATGTTTGGACGCCATTTTGTGTTCAAAGACACTGGAATCACATTGAAACGAAAGCAGATCCACTCCAGAGTGCTGTTATGACTTAAATGTCTTGATCTTGGTGGGACATTGAAGAATGCAGCTTATTTGACAACTGACACGGCAATAGTGGTTAAAACGTGTGTTACTTGCAAATAACAGCTTAAAAGCCTCTTCCCTGCGTGAAACAGCTATTACAGCCTTTTCACCACATTAAACTTGTAAAAGTATTGTTTTGCACTTATTTGATGTTTAGACGCCATTTTGTGTTCAAAGACACTGGAATCACACTGAAACGAAAGCAGATCCATCCAGAGTGCTTTTATGACTTAAATGTGTTGATCTCGGTGGGACATTGAAGAATGCAGCTTATTTGACAACTGACACTGCAATAGTGGTTAAAACGTGTGTTACCTGCAAATAACAGCTTAAAAGCCTCTTCCCTGCGTGAAACAGCTATTACAGCCTTTTCACCACATTAAACTTGTAAAAGTATTGTTTTGCACTTATTTGATGTTTAGACGCCATTTTGTGTTCAAAGACACTGGAATCACATTGAAACGAAAGAAGATCCACTCCAGAGTGCTGTTATGACTTAAATGTGTTGATCTCGGTGGGACATTGAAGAATGCAGCTTATTTGACAACTGACACTGCAATAGTGGTTAAAACGTGTGTTACCTGCAAATAACAGCTTAAAAGCCTCTTTCCTGCGTGAAACAGCTATTTCCGGCTTTTTGCCCACATTAAACTTGTAAAAGCATTGTTTTGCACTTATTTGATGTTTGGACGCCATTTTGTGTTGAAAGACAGTGGACTCACACTGAAACGAAAGCAGATCCACTCCAGAGTGCTTTTATGACTTAAATGTGTTGATCTCGGTGGGACATTGAAGAATGCAGCTTATTTGACAACTGACACTGCAATAGTGGTTAAAACGCATGTTACCTGCAAATAACAGCTTAAAAGCCTCTTTCCTGCGTGAAACAGCTATTTCCGGCTTTTTGCCCACATTAAACTTGTAAAAGCATTGTTTTGCACTTTTTTTTAATGTTTGGACGCCATTTTGTGTTGAAAGACAGTGGACTCACACTGAAACGAAAGCAGATCCACTCCAGAGTGCTTTTATGACTTAAATGTGTTGATCTCGGTGGGACATTGAAGAATGCAGCTTATTTGACAACTGACACGGCAATAGTGGTTAAAACGTGTGTTACCTGCAAATAACAGCTTAAAAGCCTCTTCCCTGCGTGAAACAGCTATTACAGCCTTTTCACCACATTAAACTTGTAAAAGTATTGTTTTGCACTTATTTGATGTTTAGACGCCATTTTGTGTTCAAAGACACTGGAATCACACTGAAACGAAAGCAGATCCACTCCAGAGTGCTTTTATGACTTAAATGTGTTGATCTCGGTGGGACATTGAAGAATGCAGCTTATTTGACAACTGACACTGCAATAGTGGTTAAAACGTGTGTTACCTGCAAATAACAGCTTAAAAGCCTCTTCCCTGCGTGAAACAGCTATTACAGCCTTTTCACCACATTAAACTTGTAAAAGCATTGTTTTGCACTTATTTGATGTTTAGACGCCATTTTGTGTTCAAAGACACTGGAATCACACTGAAACGAAAGCAGATCCACTCCAGAGTGCTTTTATGACTTAAATGTGTTGATATCGGTGGGACATTGAAGAATGCAGCTTATTTGACAACTGACACTGCAATAGTGGTTAAAACGCATGTTACCTGCAAATAACAGCTTAAAAGCCTCTTTCCTGCGTGAAACAGCTATTTCCGGCTTTTTGCCCACATTAAACTTGTAAAAGCATTGTTTTGCACTTTTTTTTAATGTTTGGACGCCATTTTGTGTTGAAAGACAGTGGACTCACACTGAAACGAAAGCAGATCCACTCCAGAGTGCTTTTATGACTTAAATGTGTTGATCTCGGTGGGACATTGAAGAATGCAGCTTATTTGACAACTGACACTGCAATAGTGGTTAAAACGTGTGTTACCTGCAAATAACAGCTTAAAAGCCTCTTCCCTGCGTGAAACAGCTATTACAGCCTTTTCACCACATTAAACTTGTAAAAGCATTGTTTTGCCCTTATTTGATGTTTAGACGCCATTTTGTGTTCAAAGACACTGGAATCACATTGAAACGAAAGAAGATCCACTCCAGAGTGCTGTTATGACTTAAATGTGTTGATCTCGGTGGGACATTGAAGAATGCAGCTTATTTGACAACTGACACTGCAATAGTGGTTAAAACGTGTGTTACCTGCAAATAACAGCTTAAAAGCCTCTTCCCTGCGTGAAACAGCTATTACAGCCTTTTCACCACATTAAACTTGTAAAAGTATTGTTTTGCACTTATTTGATGTTTAGACGCCATTTTGTGTTCAAAGACACTGGAATCACACTGAAACGAAAGCAGATCCACTCCAGAGTGCTTTTATGACTTAAATGTGTTGATCTCGGTGGGACATTGAAGAATGCAGCTTATTTGACAACTGACACTGCAATAGTGGTTAAAACGTGTGTTACCTGCAAATAACAGCAGGTCACTACAGTGTACACCTTTTCAAAAGCTGTTTTTTTTGTATATGCATGAGTTTTTATGGCATAGTTGCATAGCAGCCACTACAGTGGACTCTATTGCATCATCTCATACACTTCCACTCAGTGGCAAGCCATTGAAAGTGCAAAAAAACCCAAGTCAAACCAACATGGCCGACAGACAGCCAGAAACTCCAAGTTGTTTATTTTCTTCTGTTCAAAACTTCTGTAAAAAGAGACCCTTGCAGGTAAGAAAAATATGGTGACATCAAGTAACATCTAAGGAGTCATCCAATTGCTAAATTGCCGAGGTATTGATTTTATTTTGGGAGGAAATTGTGATTAATCACATGTCCACTGTAGTGTACATCATGCATCATGAGCTATATCCATCCATCCATTTTCTACCGCTTATCCTGTATTTAGGGTCGCGGGGGGGCTGGAGCCAATCCCAGTTGTCATTGGGCAAAGGCAGGGTACACCCTGGACAGGCCGCCATCATGAGCTATATTTCAAGTACAATTCATAGGCTACAATTAGTCTATTACTGCTGCTGTTCTTGAAAAAACTTCATTCCCAGTAATTTCCTTTCCCTGTAAATCAACTTGTTTATGTTTTTAGAATGTGATTTGAAGTTTTTGTAAATCTTTACATTTTGTAGAGCTCAGGAGCAGAGCGTAATAGACAGGCCTACAGGATAGTGGAGGAATTACCACAGTCAAGTGAGGATGATGATGATGCTAGTAGCAGTGAGGAGGAAGGGCTGCCAGAACAGGAAGGGTTATCAAGTGCTAGCAGTAGTAACATTGGAGCTGAGGACACTGAATCTGGAAAGGAGGCTGAGGAAGATGAGGCTGATGCTAGCTGAGGATGCAAATGATGGTGAGGGAGTTGAGGCTGAGGATGCATCCATCACCATAGAACTCAAGGGAAAAGGACAGGCATTGGCCTTATAAAACAGTATGTAGAGTAGGTTTCCTTGCAGTAAAGTTTGCCATAAAAACATTCAGTGTAAGTTAGTGCTGGATGAATCGTGAGCAAGAGACTTGGGAATCTATACAGGAGAGTGAATTCCTCAATGGTGTTTTAGTTATGAATGAATACATTAAATTATATTATAGTTCACATGAAAATTTCACATTTCAATACACTATATTATATAAATGTATTCATTTGTTTATTAAATACGTTTCTACAAAAACGCATGCTGTCCACCTGAGTGTACATGTAATTATATCTTTATTACATATGGGTTGAAAAAAAATAAAGTTCAAACCTTGTATTTCATGCCTAAAGATGACTAAAAACACTAAGTAAAAAAATCCTGACTGAGGTTATCATAATTCATGCATGAAAGGGTTAAATGTGTTGATATCGGTGGGACATTGAAGAATGCAGCTTATTTGACAACTGACACTGCAATAGTGGTTAAAACACATGTTACCTGCAAACAACAGCTTAAAAGCCTCTTTCCTGTGCGAAACAGCTATTTCCGGCTTTTTGCCCACATTAAACTTGTAAAAGCATTGTTTTGCACTTATTTGATGTTTGGACGCCATTTTGTGTTGAAAGACAGTGGAATCACATTGAAACGAAAGAAGATCCACTCCAGAGTGCTTTTATGACTTAAATGTGTTGATCTCGGTGGGACATTGAAGAATGCAGCTTATTTGACAACTGACACTGCAATAGTGGTTAAAACGTGTGTTACCTGCAAATAACAGCTTAAAAGCCTCTTCCCTGCGTGAAACAGCTATTACAGCCTTTTCACCACATTAAACTTGTAAAAGCATTGTTTTGCACTTATTTGAAGTTTAGACGCCATTTTGTGTTGAAAGACAGTGGACTCACACTGAAACGAAAGAATATCCACTCCAGAGTGCTTTTATGACTTAAATGTGTTGATATCGGTGGGACATTGAAGAATGCAGCTTATTTGACAACTAACACTGCAATAGTGGTTAAAACGCATGTTACCTGCAAATAACAGCTTAAAAGCCTCTTTCCTGCGTGAAACAGCTATTTCCGGCTTTTTGCCCACATTAAACTTGTAAAAGCATTGTTTCGCACTTTTTTTTAATGTTTGGACGCCATTTTGTGTTGAAAGACAGTGGACTCACACTGAAACGAAAGCAGATCCACTCCAGAGTGCTTTTATGACTTAAATGTGTTGATCTCGGTGGGACATTGAAGAATGCAGCTTATTTGACAACTGACACTGCAATAGTGGTTAAAACGAGTGTTACCTGCAAATAACAGCTTAAAAGCCTCTTCCCTGCGTGAAACAGCTATTACAGCCTTTTCCCCACATTAAACTTGTAAAAGCATTGTTTTGCACTTATTTGATGTTTAGACGCCATTTTGTGTTCAAAGACACTGGAATCACACTGAAACGAAAGCAGATCCACTCCAGAGTGCTTTTATGACTTAAATGTGTTGATCTCGGTGGGACATTGAAGAATGCAGCTTATTTGACAACTGACACTGCAATAGTGGTTAAAACGTGTGTTACCTGCAAATAACAGCAGGTCACTACAGTGTACACCTTTTCAAAAGCTGTTTTTTTTTGTATATGCATGAGTTTTTATGGCATAGTTGCATAGCAGCCACTACAGTGGACTCTATTGCATCATCTCATACACTTCCACTCAGTGGCAAGCCATTGCAAGTGCAAAAAAACCCAAGACAAAACCTACATGGCCGACAGACAGCCAGAAACTCCAAGTTGTTTATTTTCTTCTGTTCAAAACTTCTGTAAAAAGAGACCCTTGCAGGTAAGAAAAATATGGTGACATCAAGTAACATCTAAGGAGTCATCCAATTGCTAAATTGCCGAGGTATTGATTTTATTTTGGGAGGAAATTGTGATTAATCACATGTCCACTGTAGTGTACATCATGCATCATGAGCTATATTTCAAGTACAATTCATAGGCTACAATTAGTCTATTACTGCTGCTGTTCTTGAAAAAACTTCATTCCCAGTAATTTCCTTTCCCTGTAAATCAACTTGTTTATGTTTTTAGAATGTGATTTGAAGTTTTTGTAAATCTTTACATTTTGTAGAGCTCAGGAGCAGAGCGTAATAGACAGGCCTACAGGATAGTGGAGGAATTACCACAGTCAAGTGAGGATGATGATGATGCTAGTAGCAGTGAGGAGGAAGGGCTGCCAGAACAGGAAGGGTTATCAAGTGCTAGCAGTAGTAACATTGGAGCTGAGGACACTGAATCTGGAAAGGAGGCTGAGGAAGATGAGGCTGATGGAGCTGAGGATGCAAATGATGATGAGGGAGTTGAGGCTGAGGATGCATCCATCACCATAGAACTCAAGGGAAAAGGACAGGCATTGGCCTTATAAAACAGTATGTAGAGTAGGTTTCCTTGCAGTAAAGCTTGCCATAAAAACATTCAGTGTAAGTTAGTGCTGGATGAATCGTGAGCAAGAGACTTGGGAATCTATACAGGAGAGTGAATTCCTCAATGGTGTTTTAGTTATGAATGAATACATTAAATTATATTATAGTTCACATGAAAATTTCACATTTCAATACACTATATTATATAAATGTATTCATTTGTTTATTAAATACGTTTCTACAAAAACGCATGCTGTCCACCTGAGTGTACATGTAATTATATCTTTATTACATATGGGTTGAAAAAAAATAAAGTTCAAACCTTGTATTTCATGCCTAAAGATGACTAAAAACACTAAGTAAAAAAATCCTGACTGAGGTTATCATAATTCATGCATGAAAGGGTTAAATGTGTTGATATCGGTGGGACATTGAAGAATGCAGCTTATTTGACAACTGACACTGCAATAGTGGTTAAAACACATGTTACCTGCAAACAACAGCTTAAAAGCCTCTTTCCTGTGTGAAACAGCTATTTCCGGCTTTTTGCCCACATTAAACTTGTAAAAGCATTGTTTTGCACTTATTTGATGTTTGGACGCCATTTTGTGTTGAAAGACAGTGGACTCACACTGAAACGAAAGAAGATCCACTCCAGAGTGCTTTTATGACTTAAATGTGTTGATATCAGTGGGACATTGAAGAATTCAGCTTATTTGACAACTGACACGGCAATAGTGGTTAAAACGTGTGTTACTTGCAAATAACAGCTTAAAAGCCTCTTCCCTGCGTGAAACAGCTATTACAGCCTTTTCCCCACATTAAACTTGTAAAAGCATTGTTTTGCACTTATTTGATGTTTAGACGCCATTTTGTGTTCAAAGACACTGGAATCACACTGAAACGAAAGCAGATCCACTCCAGAGTGCTTTTATGACTTAAATGTGATGATATCGATGGGACATTGAAGAATGCAGCTTATTTGACAACTGACACTGCAATAGTGGTTAAAACGTGTGTTACCTGCAAATAACAGCTTAAAAGCCTCTTCCCTGCGTGAAACAGCTATTACAGCCTTTTGCCCACATTAAACTTGTAAAGGTATTGTTTTGCACTTACTTGATGTTTAGACGCCATTTTGTGTTCAAAGACACTGGAATCACATTGAAACGAAAGAAGATCCACTCCAGAGTGCTGTTATGACTTAAATGTGTTTATCTCGGTGGGACATTGAAGAATGCAGCTTATTTGACAACTGACACTGCAATAGTGGTTAAAACGTGTGTTACCTGCAAATAACAGCTTAAAAGCCTCTTTCCTGCGTGAAACAGCTATTTCTGGCTTTTTGCCCACATTAATCTTGTAAAAGCATTGTTTTGCACTTATTTGATGTTTGGACGCCATTTTGTGTTGAAAGACAGTGGACTCACACTGAAACGAAAGAATATCCACTCCAGAGTGCTTTTATGACTTAAATGTGTTGATATCGGTGGGACATTGAAGAATGCAGCTTATTTGACAACTGACACTGCAATAGTGGTTAAAACGCATGTTACCTGCAAATAACAGCTTAAAAGCCTCTTTCCTGCGTGAAACAGCTATTTCCGGCTTTTTGCCCACATTAAACTTGTAAAAGTATTGTTTTGCACTTATTTGATGTTTAGACGCCATTTTGTGTTCAAAGACACTGGAATCACACTGAAACGAAAGAATATCCACTCCAGAGTGCTTTTATGACTTAAATGTGTTGATCTCGGTGGGACATTGAAGAATGCAGCTTATTTGACAACTGACACTGCAATAGTGGTTAAAACGTGTGTTACCTGCAAATAACAGCTTAAAAGCCTCTTCCCTGCGTGAAACAGCTATTACAACCTTTTCACCACATTAAACTTGTAAAAGTATTGTTTTGCACTTATTTGATGTTTAGACGCCATTTTGTGTTCAAAGACACTGGAATCACACTGAAACGAAAGCAGATCCACTCCAGAGTGCTTTTATGACTTAAATGTGTTGATCTCGGTGGGACATTGAAGAATGCAGCTTATTTGACAACTGACACTCCAATAGTGGTTAAAACGTGTGTTACCTGCAAATAACAGCTTAAAAGCCTCTTCCCTGCGTGAAACAGCTATTACAGCCTTTTCACCACATTAAACTTGTAAAAGCATTGTTTTGCACTTATTTGATGTTTAGACGCCATTTTGTGTTCAAAGACACTGGAATCACACTGAAACGAAAGCAGATCCACTCCAGAGTGCTTTTATGACTTAAATGTGTTGATATCGGTGGGACATTGAAGAAGGCAGCTTATTTGACAACTGACACTGCAATAGTGGTTAAAACGTGTGTTACCTGCAAATAACAGCAGGTCACTACAGTGTACACCTTTTCAAAAGCTGTTTTTTTTTGTATATGCATGAGTTTTTATGGCAAAGTTGCATAGCAGCCACTACAGTGGACTCTATTGCATCATCTCATACACTTCCACTCAGTGGCAAGCCATTGCAAGTGCAAAAAAACCCAAGTCAAACCAACATGGCCGACAGACAGCCAGAAACTCCAAGTTGTTTATTTTCTTCTGTTCAAAACTTCTGTAAAAAGAGACCCTTGCAGGTAAGAAAAATATGGTGACATCAAGTAACATCTAAGGAGTCATCCAATTGCTAAATTGCCGAGGTATTGATTTTATTTTGGGAGGAAATTGTGATTAATCACATGTCCACTGTAGTGTACATCATGCATCATGAGCTATATTTCAAGTACAATTCATAGGCTACAATTAGTCTATTACTGCTGCTGTTCTTGAAAAAACTTCATTCCCAGTAATTTCCTTTCCCTGTAAATCAACTTGTTTATGTTTTTAGAATGTGATTTGAAGTTTTTGTAAATCTTTACATTTTGTAGAGCTCAGGAGCAGAGCGTAATAGACAGGCCTACAGGATAGTGGAGGAATTACCACAGTCAAGTGAGGATGATGATGATGCTAGTAGCAGTGAGGAGGAAGGGCTGCCAGAACAGGAAGGGTTATCAAGTGCTAGCAGTAGTAACATTGGAGCTGAGGACACTGAATCTGGAAAGGAGGCTGAGGAAGATGAGGCTGATGGAGCTGAGGATGCAAATGATGGTGAGGGAGTTGAGGCTGAGGATGCATCCATCACCATAGAACTCAAGGGAAAAGGACAGGCATTGGCCTTATAAAACAGTATGTAGAGTAGGTTTCCTTGCAGTAAAGCTTGCCATAAAAACATTCAGTGTAAGTTAGTGCTGGATGAATCGTGAGCAAGAGACTTGGGAATCTATACAGGAGAGTGAATTCCTCAATGGTGTTTTAGTTATGAATGAATACATTAAATTATATTATAGTTCACATGAAAATTTCACATTTCAATACACTATATTATATAAATGTATTCATTTGTTTATTAAATACGTTTCTACAAAAACGCATGCTGTCCACCTGAGTGTACATGTAATTATATCTTTATTACATATGGGTTGAAAAAAAATAAAGTTCAAACCTTGTATTTCATGCCTAAAGATGACTAAAAACACTAAGTAAAAAAATCCTGACTGAGGTTATCATAATTCATGCATGAAAGGGTTAAAAGTGTTGATATCGGTGGGACATTGAAGAATGCAGCTTATTTGACAACTGACACTGCAATAGTGGTTAAAACACATGTTACCTGCAAACAACAGCTTAAAAGCCTCTTTCCTGTGTGAAACAGCTATTTCCGGCTTTTTGCCCACATTAAACTTGTAAAAGCATTGTTTTGCACTTATTTGATGTTTGGACGCCATTTTGTGTTGAAAGACAGTGGACTCACACTGAAACGAAAGAATATCCACTCCAGAGTGCTTTTATGACTTAAATGTGTTGATATCGGTGGGACATTGAAGAATGCAGCTTATTTGACAACTGACACTGCAATAGTGGTTAAAACGTGTGTTACCTGCAAATAACAGCTTAAAAGCCTCTTCCCTGCGTGAAACAGCTATTACAGCCTTTTCACCACATTAAACTTGTAAAAGCATTGTTTTGCACTTATTTGATGTTTAGACGCCATTTTGTGTTCAAAGACACTGGAATCACATTGAAACGAAAGAAGATCCACTCCAGAGTGCTGTTATGACTTAAATGTGTTGATCTCGGTGGGACATTGAAGAATGCAGCTTATTTGACAACTGACACTGCAATAGTGGTTAAAACGTGTGTTACCTGCAAATAACAGCAGGTCACTACAGTGTACACCTTTTCAAAAGCTGTTTTTTTTGTATATGCATGACTTTTTATGGCATAGTTGCATAGCAGCCACTACAGTGGACTCTTTTGCATCATCTCATACACTTCCACTCAGTGGCAAGCCATTGCAAGTGCAAAAAAACCCAAGTCAAACCAACATGGCCGACAGACAGCCAGAAACTCCAAGTTGTTTATTTTCTTCTGTTCAAAACTTCTGTAAAAAGAGACCCTTGCAGGTAAGAAAAATATGGTGACATCAAGTAACATCTAAGGAGTCATCCAATTGCTAAATTGCCGAGGTATTGATTTTATTTTGGGAGGAAATTGTGATTAATCACATGTCCACTGTAGTGTACATCATGCATCATGAGCTATATTTCAAGTACAATTCATAGGCTACAATTAGTCTATTACTGCTGCTGTTCTTGAAAAAACTTCATTCCCAGTAATTTCCTTTCCCTATAAATCAACTTGTTTATGTTTTTAGAATGTGATTTGAAGTTTTTGTAAATCTTTACATTTTGTAGAGCTCAGGAGCAGAGCGTAATAGACAGGCCTACAGGATAGTGGAGGAATTACCACAGTCAAGTGAGGATGATGATGATGCTAGTAGCAGTGAGGAGAAAGGGCTGCCAGAACAGGAAGGGTTATCAAGTGCTAGCAGTAGTAACATTGGAGCTGAGGACACTGAATCTGGAAAGGAGGCTGAGGAAGATGAGGCTGATGGAGCTGAGGATGCAAATGATGGTGAGGGAGTTGAGGCTGAGGATGCATCCATCACCATAGAACTCAAGGGAAAAGGACAGGCATTGGCCTTATAAAACAGTATGAAGAGTAGGTTTCCTTGCAGTAAAGCTTGCCATAAAAACATTCAGTGTAAGTTAGTGCTGGATGAATCGTGAGCAAGAGACTTGGGAATCTATACAGGAGAGTGAATTCCTCAATGGTGTTTTAGTTATGAATGAATACATTAAATTATATTATAGTTCACATGAAAATTTCACATTTCAATACACTATATTATATAAATGTATTCATTTGTTTATTAAATACGTTTCTACAAAAACGCATGCTGTCCACCTGAGTGTACATGTAATTATATCTTTATTACATATGGGTTGAAAAAAAATAAAGTTCAAACCTTGTATTTCATGCCCAAAGATGACTAAAAACACTAAGTAAAAAAATCCTGACTGAGGTTATCATAATTCATGCATGAAAGGGTTAAATGTGTTGATATCGGTGGGACATTGAAGAGTGCAGCTTATTTGACAACTGACACTGCAATAGTGGTTAAAACACATGTTACCTGCAAACAACAGCTTAAAAGCCTCTTTCCTGCGTGAAACAGCTATTTCCGGCTTTTTGCCCACATTAAACTTGTAAAAGCATTGTTTTGCACTTATTTGATGTTTGGACGCCATTTTTCGTTGAAAGACAGTGGACTCACACTGAAACGAAAGAATATCCACTCCAGAGTGCTTTTATGACTTAAATGTGTTGATATCGGTGGGACATTGAAGAATGCAGCTTATTTGACAACTGACACTGCAATAGTGGTTAAAACACATGTTACCTGCAAATAACAGCTTGAAAGCCTCTTTCCTGCGTGAAACAGCTATTTCCGGCTTTTTGCCGACATTAAACTTGTAAAAGCATTGTTTTGCACTTATTTGATGTTTGGACGCCATTTTGTGTTCAAAGACACTGGAATCACATTGAAACGAAAGCAGATCCACTCCAGAGTGCTGTTATGACTTAAATGTGTTGATCTTGGTGGGACATTGAAGAATGCAGCTTATTTGACAACTGACACTGCAATAGTGGTTAAAATGCATGTTACCTGCAAATAACAGCTTAAAAGCCTCTTTCCTGCGTGAAACAGCTATTACAGCCTTTTCCCCACATTAAACTTGTAAAAGCATTGTTTTGCACTTATTTGATGTTTAGACGCCATTTTGTGTTCAAAGACACTGGAATCACATTGAAACGAAAGAAGATCCACTCCAGAGTGCTGTTATGACTTAAATGTGTTGATATCGGTGGGACATTGAAGAAGGCAGCTTATTTGACAACTGAAACTGCAATAGTGGTTAAAACGCATGTTACCTGCAAATAACAGCTTAAAAGCCTCTTCCCTGCGTGAAACAGCTATTACAGCCTTTTCACCACATTAAACTTGTAAAAGCATTGTTTTGCACTTTTTTTTAATGTTTGGACGCCATTTTGTGTTGAAAGACAGTGGACTCACACTGAAACGAAAGCAGATCCACTCCAGAGTGCTTTTATGACTTAAATGTGTTGATCTCGGTGGGACATTGAAGAATGCAGCTTATTTGACAACTGACACTGCAATAGTGGTTAAAACGTGTGTTACCTGCAAATAACAGCTTAAAAGCCTCTTTCCTGCGTGAAACAGCTATTTCCGGCTTTTTGCCCACATTAAACTTGTAAAAGCATTGTTTTGCACTTATTTGATGTTTGGACGCCATTTTGTGTTCAAAGACACTGGAATCACATTGAAACGAAAGCAGATCCACTCCAGAGTGCTGTTATGACTTAAATGTGTTGATCTTGGTGGGACATTGAAGAATGCAGCTTATTTGACAACTGACACTGCAATAGTGGTTAAAATGCATGTTACCTGCAAATAACAGCTTAAAAGCCTCTTTCCTGCGTGAAACAGCTATTTCCGGCTTTTTGCCCACATTAAACTTGTAAAAGCATTGTTTTGCACTTATTTGATGTTTGGACGCCATTTTGTGTTCAAAGACACTGGAATCACATTGAAACGAAAGCAGATCCACTCCAGAGTGCTGTTATGACTTAAATGTGTTGATCTTGGTGGGACATTGAAGAATGCAGCTTATTTGACAACTGACACTGCAATAGTGGTTAAAATGCATGTTACCTGCAAATAACAGCTTAAAAGCCTCTTTCCTGCGTGAAACAGCTATTTCCGGCTTTTTGCCCACATTAAACTTGTAAAAGCATTGTTTTGCACTTATTTGATGTTTGGACGCCATTTTGTGTTCAAAGACACTGGAATCACATTGAAACGAAAGCAGATCCACTCCAGAGTGCTGTTATGACTTAAATGTGTTGATCTTGGTGGGACATTGAAGAATGCAGCTTATTTGACAACTGACACGGCAATAGTGGTTAAAACGTGTGTTACTTGCAAATAAAAGCTTAAAAGCCTCTTCCCTGCGTGAAACAGCTATTACAGCCTTTTCACCACATTAAACTTGTAAAAGTATTGTTTTGCACTTATTTGATGTTTAGACGCCATTTTGTGTTCAAAGACACTGGAATCACATTGAAACGAAAGAAGATCCACTCCAGAGTGCTTTTATGACTTAAATGTGTTGATCTCGGTGGGACATTGAAGAATGCAGCTTATTTGACAACTGACACTGCAATAGTGGTTAAAACGTGTGTTACCTGCAAATAACAGCTTAAAAGCCTCTTTCCTGCGTGAAACAGCTATTTCCGGCTTTTTGCCCACATTAATCTTGTAAAAGCATTGTTTTGCACTTATTTGATGTTTGGACGCCATTTTGTGTTCAAAGACACTGGAATCACATTGAAACGAAAGAAGATCCACTCCAGAGTGCTGTTATGACTTAAATGTGTTGATCTCGGTGGGACATTGAAGAATGCAGCTTATTTGACAACTGACACTGCAATAGTGGTTAAAACGTGTGTTACCTGCAAATAACAGCTTAAAAGCCTCTTCCCTGCGTGAAACAGCTATTACAGCCTTTTCACCACATTAAACTTGTAAAAGCATTGTTTTGCACTTATTTGATGTTTAGACGCCATTTTGTGTTCAAAGACACTGGAATCACATTGAAACGAAAGAAGATCCACTCCAGAGTGCTGTTATGACTTTAATGTGTTGATCTCGGTGGGACATTGAAGAATGCAGCTTATTTGACAACTGACACTGCAATAGTGGTTAAAACGTGTGTTACCTGCAAATAACAGCAGGTCACTACAGTGTACACCTTTTCAAAAGCTGTTTTTTTTGTATATGCATGACTTTTTATGGCATAGTTGCATAGCAGCCACTACAGTGGACTCTTTTGCATCATCTCATACACTTCCACTCAGTGGCAAGCCATTGCAAGTGCAAAAAAACCCAAGTCAAACCAACATGGCCGACAGACAGCCAGAAACTCCAAGTTGTTTATTTTCTTCTGTTCAAAACTTCTGTAAAAAGAGACCCTTGCAGGTAAGAAAAATATGGTGACATCAAGTAACATCTAAGGAGTCATCCAATTGCTAAATTGCCGAGGTATTGATTTTATTTTGGGAGGAAATTGTGATTAATCACATGTCCACTGTAGTGTACATCATGCATCATGAGCTATATTTCAAGTACAATTCATAGGCTACAATTAGTCTATTACTGCTGCTGTTCTTGAAAAAACTTCATTCCCAGTAATTTCCTTTCCCTGTAAATCAACTTGTTTATGTTTTTAGAATGTGATTTGAAGTTTTTGTAAATCTTTACATTTTGTAGAGCTCAGGAGGAGAGCGTAATAGACAGGCCTACAGGATAGTGGAGGAATTACCACAGTCAAGTGAGGATGATGATGATGCTAGTAGCAGTGAGGAGAAAGGGCTGCCAGAACAGGAAGGGTTATCAAGTGCTAGCAGTAGTAACATTGGAGCTGAGGACACTGAATCTGGAAAGGAGGCTGAGGAAGATGAGGCTGATGGAGCTGAGGATGCAAATGATGGTGAGGGAGTTGAGGCTGAGGATGCATCCATCACCATAGAACTCAAGGGAAAAGGACAGGCATTGGCCTTATAAAACAGTATGAAGAGTAGGTTTCCTTGCAGTAAAGCTTGCCATAAAAACATTCAGTGTAAGTTAGTGCTGGATGAATCGTGAGCAAGAGACTTGGGAATCTATACAGGAGAGTGAATTCCTCAATGGTGTTTTAGTTATGAATGAATACATTAAATTATATTATAGTTCACATGAAAATTTCACATTTCAATACACTATATTATATAAATGTATTCATTTGTTTATTAAATACGTTTCTACAAAAACGCATGCTGTCCACCTGAGTGTACATGTAATTATATCTTTATTACATATGGGTTGAAAAAAAATAAAGTTCAAACCTTGTATTTCATGCCCAAAGATGACTAAAAACACTAAGTAAAAAAATCCTGACTGAGGTTATCATAATTCATGCATGAAAGGGTTAAATGTGTTGATATCGGTGGGACATTGAAGAGTGCAGCTTATTTGACAACTGACACTGCAATAGTGGTTAAAACACATGTTACCTGCAAACAACAGCTTAAAAGCCTCTTTCCTGCGTGAAACAGCTATTTACGGCTTTTTGCCCACATTAAACTTGTAAAAGCATTGTTTTGCACTTATTTGATGTTTGGACGCCATTTTTTGTTGAAAGACAGTGGACTCACACTGAAACGAAAGAATATCCACTCCAGAGTGCTTTTATGACTTAAATGTGTTGATATCGGTGGGACATTGAAGAATGCAGCTTATTTGACAACTGACACTGCAATAGTGGTTAAAACACATGTTACCTGCAAATAACAGCTTGAAAGCCTCTTTCCTGCGTGAAACAGCTATTTCCGGCTTTTTGCCCACATTAAACTTGTAAAAGCATTGTTTTGCACTTATTTGATGTTTGGACGCCATTTTGTGTTCAAAGACACTGGAATCACATTGAAACGAAAGCAGATCCACTCCAGAGTGCTGTTATGACTTAAATGTGTTGATCTTGGTGGGACATTGAAGAATGCAGCTTATTTGACAACTGACACTGCAATAGTGGTTAAAATGCATGTTACCTGCAAATAACAGCTTAAAAGCCTCTTTCCTGCGTGAAACAGCTATTTCCGGCTTTTTGCCCACATTAAACTTGTAAAAGCATTGTTTTGCACTTATTTGATGTTTGGACGCCATTTTGTGTTCAAAGACACTGGAATCACATTGAAACGAAAGCAGATCCACTCCAGAGTGCTGTTATGACTTAAATGTGTTGATCTTGGTGGGACATTGAAGAATGCAGCTTATTTGACAACTGACACGGCAATAGTGGTTAAAACGTGTGTTACTTGCAAATAAAAGCTTAAAAGCCTCTTCACTGCGTGAAACAGCTATTACAGCCTTTTCACCACATTAAACTTGTAAAAGTATTGTTTTGCACTTATTTGATGTTTAGACGCCATTTTGTGTTCAAAGACACTGGAATCACATTGAAACGAAAGAAGATCCACTCCAGAGTGCTTTTATGACTTAAATGTGTTGATCTCGGTGGGACATTGAAGAATGCAGCTTATTTGACAACTGACACTGCAATAGTGGTTAAAATGCATGTTACCTGCAAATAACAGCTTAAAAGCCTCTTTCCTGCGTGAAACAGCTATTTCCGGCTTTTTGCCCACATTAAACTTGTAAAAGCATTGTTTTGCACTTATTTGATGTTTGGACGCCATTTTGTGTTCAAAGACACTGGAATCACATTGAAACGAAAGCAGATCCACTCCAGAGTGCTGTTATGACTTAAATGTGTTGATCTTGGTGGGACATTGAAGAATGCAGCTTATTTGACAACTGACACGGCAATAGTGGTTAAAACGTGTGTTACTTGCAAATAAAAGCTTAAAAGCCTCTTCCCTGCGTGAAACAGCTATTACAGCCTTTTCACCACATTAAACTTGTAAAAGTATTGTTTTGCACTTATTTGATGTTTAGACGCCATTTTGTGTTCAAAGACACTGGAATCACATTGAAACGAAAGAAGATCCACTCCAGAGTGCTTTTATGACTTAAATGTGTTGATCTCGGTGGGACATTGAAGAATGCAGCTTATTTGACAACTGACACTGCAATAGTGGTTAAAACGTGTGTTACCTGCAAATAACAGCTTAAAAGCCTCTTTCCTGCGTGAAACAGCTATTTCCGGCTTTTTGCCCACATTAAACTTGTAAAAGCATTGTTTTGCACTTATTTGATGTTTGGACGCCATTTTGTGTTCAAAGACACTGGAATCACATTGAAACGAAAGCAGATCCACTCCAGAGTGCTGTTATGACTTAAATGTGTTGATCTTGGTGGGACATTGAAGAATGCAGCTTATTTGACAACTGACACGGCAATAGTGGTTAAAACGTGTGTTACTTGCAAATAAAAGCTTAAAAGCCTCTTCCCTGCGTGAAACAGCTATTACAGCCTTTTCACCACATTAAACTTGTAAAAGTATTGTTTTGCACTTATTTGATGTTTAGACGCCATTTTGTGTTCAAAGACACTGGAATCACATTGAAACGAAAGAAGATCCACTCCAGAGTGCTTTTATGACTTAAATGTGTTGATCTCGGTGGGACATTGAAGAATGCAGCTTATTTGACAACTGACACTGCAATAGTGGTTAAAATGCATGTTACCTGCAAATAACAGCTTAAAAGCCTCTTTCCTGCGTGAAACAGCTATTTCCGGCTTTTTGCCCACATTAAACTTGTAAAAGCATTGTTTTGCACTTATTTGATGTTTGGACGCCATTTTGTGTTCAAAGACACTGGAATCACATTGAAACGAAAGCAGATCCACTCCAGAGTGCTGTTATGACTTAAATGTGTTGATCTTGGTGGGACATTGAAGAATGCAGCTTATTTGACAACTGACACGGCAATAGTGGTTAAAACGTGTGTTACTTGCAAATAAAAGCTTAAAAGCCTCTTCCCTGCGTGAAACAGCTATTACAGCCTTTTCACCACATTAAACTTGTAAAAGTATTGTTTTGCACTTATTTGATGTTTAGACGCCATTTTGTGTTCAAAGACACTGGAATCACATTGAAACGAAAGAAGATCCACTCCAGAGTGCTTTTATGACTTAAATGTGTTGATCTCGGTGGGACATTGAAGAATGCAGCTTATTTGACAACTGACACTGCAATAGTGGTTAAAACGTGTGTTACCTGCAAATAACAGCTTAAAAGCCTCTTTCCTGCGTGAAACAGCTATTTCCGGCTTTTTGCCCACATTAATCTTGTAAAAGCATTGTTTTGCACTTATTTGATGTTTGGACGCCATTTTGTGTTCAAAGACACTGGAATCACATTGAAACGAAAGAAGATCCACTCTAGAGTGCTGTTATGACTTAAATGTGTTGATCTCGGTGGGACATTGAAGAATGCAGCTTATTTGACAACTGACACTGCAATAGTGGTTAAAACGTGTGTTACCTGCAAATAACAGCTTAAAAGCCTCTTCCCTGCGTGAAACAGCTATTACAGCCTTTTCACCACATTAAACTTGTAAAAGCATTGTTTTGCACTTATTTGATGTTTAGACGCCATTTTGTGTTCAAAGACACTGGAATCACATTGAAACGAAAGAAGATCCACTCCAGAGTGCTGTTATGACTTAAATGTGTTGATCTCGGTGGGACATTGAAGAATGCAGCTTATTTGACAACTGACACTGCAATAGTGGTTAAAATGCATGTTACCTGCAAATAACAGCTTAAAAGCCTCTTTCCTGCGTGAAACAGCTATTTCCGGCTTTTTGCCCACATTAAACTTGTAAAAGCATTGTTTTGCACTTATTTGATGTTTGGACGCCATTTTGTGTTCAAAGACACTGGAATCACATTGAAACGAAAGCAGATCCACTCCAGAGTGCTGTTATGACTTAAATGTGTTGATCTCGGTGGGACATTGAAGAATGCAGCTTATTTGACAACTGACACTGCAATAGTGGTTAAAACGTGTGTTACCTGCAAATAACAGCTTAAAAGCCTCTTCCCTGCGTGAAACAGCTATTACAGCCTTTTCACCACATTAAACTTGTAAAAGCATTGTTTTGCACTTATTTGATGTTTAGACGCCATTTTGTGTTCAAAGACACTGGAATCACATTGAAACGAAAGAAGATCCACTCCAGAGTGCTGTTATGACTTAAATGTGTTGATCTCGGTGGGACATTGAAGAATGCAGCTTATTTGACAACTGACACTGCAATAGTGGTTAAAACGTGTGTTACCTGCAAATAACAGCAGGTCACTACAGTGTACACCTTTTCAAAAGCTGTTTTTTTTGTATATGCATGACTTTTTATGGCATAGTTGCATAGCAGCCACTACAGTGGACTCTTTTGCATCATCTCATACACTTCCACTCAGTGGCAAGCCATTGCAAGTGCAAAAAAACCCAAGTCAAACCAACATGGCCGACAGACAGCCAGAAACTCCAAGTTGTTTATTTTCTTCTGTTCAAAACTTCTGTAAAAAGAGACCCTTGCAGGTAAGAAAAATATGGTGACATCAAGTAACATCTAAGGAGTCATCCAATTGCTAAATTGCCGAGGTATTGATTTTATTTTGGGAGGAAATTGTGATTAATCACATGTCCACTGTAGTGTACATCATGCATCATGAGCTATATTTCAAGTACAATTCATACGCTACAATTAGTCTATTACTGCTGCTGTTCTTGAAAAAACTTCATTCCCAGTAATTTCCTTTCCCTGTAAATCAACTTGTTTATGTTTTTAGAATGTGATTTGAAGTTTTTGTAAATCTTTACATTTTGTAGAGCTCAGGAGCAGAGCGTAATAGACAGGCCTACAGGATAGTGGAGGAATTACCACAGTCAAGTGAGGATGATGATGATGCTAGTAGCAGTGAGGAGAAAGGGCTGCCAGAACAGGAAGGGTTATCAAGTGCTAGCAGTAGTAACATTGGAGCTGAGGACACTGAATCTGGAAAGGAGGCTGAGGAAGATGAGGCTGATGGAGCTGAGGATGCAAATGATGGTGAGGGAGTTGAGGCTGAGGATGCATCCATCACCATAGAACTCAAGGGAAAAGGACAGGCATTGGCCTTATAAAACAGTATGAAGAGTAGGTTTCCTTGCAGTAAAGCTTGCCATAAAAACATTCAGTGTAAGTTAGTGCTGGATGAATCGTGAGCAAGAGACTTGGGAATCTATACAGGAGAGTGAATTCCTCAATGGTGTTTTAGTTATGAATGAATACATTAAATTATATTATAGTTCACATGAAAATTTCACATTTCAATACACTATATTATATAAATGTATTCATTTGTTTATTAAATACGTTTCTACAAAAACGCATGCTGTCCACCTGAGTGTACATGTAATTATATCTGTATTACATATGGGTTGAAAAAAAATAAAGTTCAAACCTTGTATTTCATGCCTAAAGATGACTAAAAACACTAAGTAAAAAAATCCTGACTGAGGTTATCATAATTCATGCATGAAAGGGTTAAATGTGTTGATATCGGTGGGACATTGAAGAATGCAGCTTATTTGACAACTGACACTGCAATAGTGGTTAAAACACATGTTACCTGCAAATAACAGCTTAAAAGCCTCTTTCCTGCGTGAAACAGCTATTTCCGGCTTTTTGCCCACATTAAACTTGTAAAAGCATTGTTTTGCACTTATTTGATGTTTGGACGCCATTTTGTGTTCAAAGACACTGGAATCACATTGAAACCAAAGAAGATCCACTCCAGAGTGCTGTTATGACTTAAATGTGTTGATCTCGGTGGGACATTGAAGAATGCAGCTTATTTGACAACTGACACTGCAATAGTGGTTAAAACGTGTGTTACCTGCAAATAACAGCTTAAAAGCCTCTTCCCTGCGTGAAACAGCTATTACAGCCTTTTCACCACATTAAACTTGTAAAAGCATTGTTTTGCACTTATTTGATGTTTAGACGCCATTTTGTGTTCAAAGACACTGGAATCACATTGAAACGAAAGAAGATCCACTCCAGAGTGCTGTTATGACTTAAATGTGTTGATCTCGGTGGGACATTGAAGAATGCAGCTTATTTGACAACTGACACTGCAATAGTGGTTAAAACGTGTGTTACCTGCAAATAACAGCAGGTCACTACAGTGTACACCTTTTCAAAAGCTGTTTTTTTTGTATATGCATGACTTTTTATGGCATAGTTGCATAGCAGCCACTACAGTGGACTCTTTTGCATCATCTCATACACTTCCACTCAGTGGCAAGCCATTGCAAGTGCAAAAAAACCCAAGTCAAACCAACATGGCCGACAGACAGCCAGAAACTCCAATTTGTTTATTTTCTTCTGTTCAAAACTTCTGTAAAAAGAGACCCTTGCAGGTAAGAAAAATATGGTGACATCAAGTAACATCTAAGGAGTCATCCAATTGCTAAATTGCCGAGGTATTGATTTTATTTTGGGAGGAAATTGTGATTAATCACATGTCCACTGTAGTGTACATCATGCATCATGAGCTATATTTCAAGTACAATTCATAGGCTACAATTAGTCTATTACTGCTGCTGTTCTTGAAAAAACTTCATTCCCAGTAATTTCCTTTCCCTGTAAATCAACTTGTTTATGTTTTTAGAATGTGATTTGAAGTTTTTGTAAATCTTTACATTTTGTAGAGCTCAGGAGCAGAGCGTAATAGACAGGCCTACAGGATAGTGGAGGAATTACCACAGTCAAGTGAGGATGATGATGATGCTAGTAGCAGTGAGGAGGAAGGGCTGCCAGAACAGGAAGGGTTATCAAGTGCTAGCAGTAGTAACATTGGAGCTGAGGACACTGAATCTGGAAAGGAGGCTGAGGAAGATGAGGCTGATGGAGCTGAGGATGCAAATGATGGTGAGGGAGTTGAGGCTGAGGATGCATCCATCACCATAGAACTCAAGGGAAAAGGACAGGCATTGGCCTTATAAAACAGTATGTAGAGTAGGTTTCCTTGCAGTAAAGCTTGCCATAAAAACATTCAGTGTAAGTTAGTGCTGGATGAATCGTGAGCAAGAGACTTGGGAATCTATACAGGAGAGTGAATTCCTCAATGGTGTTTTAGTTATGAATGAATACATTAAATTATATTATAGTTCACATGAAAATTTCACATTTCAATACACTATATTATATAAATGTATTCATTTGTTTATTAAATACGTTTCTACAAAAACGCATGCTGTCCACCTGAGTGTACATGTAATTATATCTGTATTACATATGGGTTGAAAAAAAATAAAGTTCAAACCTTGTATTTCATGCCTAAAGATGACTAAAAACACTAAGTAAAAAAATCCTGACTGAGGTTATCATAATTCATGCATGAAAGGGTTAAATGTGTTGATATCGGTGGGACATTGAAGAATGCAGCTTATTTGACAACTGACACTGCAATAGTGGTTAAAACACATGTTACCTGCAAATAACAGCTTAAAAGCCTCTTTCCTGCGTGAAACAGCTATTTCCGGCTTTTTGCCCACATTAAACTTGTAAAAGCATTGTTTTGCACTTATTTGATGTTTGGACGCCATTTTGTGTTCAAAGACACTGGAATCACATTGAAACGAAAGCAGATCCACTCCAGAGTGCTGTTATGACTTAAATGTGTTGATATCGGTGGGACATTGAAGAATGCAGCTTATTTGACAACTGACACTGCAATAGTGGTTAAAACGTGTGTTACTTGCAAATAACAGCTTAAAAGCCTCTTCCCTGCGTGAAACAGCTATTACAGCCTTTTCACCACATTAAACTTGTAAAAGTATTGTTTTGCACTTATTTGATGTTTAGACGCCATTTTGTGTTCAAAGACACTGGAATCACACTGAAACGAAAGCAGATCCACTCCAGAGTGCTTTTATGACTTAAATGTGTTGATCTCGGTGGGACATTGAAGAATGCAGCTTATTTGACAACTGACACTGCAATAGTGGTTAAAACGTGTGTTACCTGCAAATAACAGCAGGTCACTACAGTGTACACCTTTTCAAAAGCTGTTTTTTTTGTATATGCATGAGTTTTTATGGCATAGTTGCATAGCAGCCACTACAGTGGACTCTATTGCATCATCTCATACACTTCCACTCAGTGGCAAGCCATTGCAAGTGCAAAAAAACCCAAGTCAAACCAACATGGCCGACAGACAGCCAGAAACTCCAAGTTGTTTATTTTCTTCTGTTCAAAACTTCTGTAAAAAGAGACCCTTGCAGGTAAGAAAAATATGGTGACATCAAGTAACATCTAAGGAGTCATCCAATTGCTAAATTGCCGAGGTATTGATTTTATTTTGGGAGGAAATTGTGATTAATCACATGTCCACTGTAGTGTACATCATGCATCATGAGCTATATTTCAAGTACAATTCATAGGCTACAATTAGTCTATTACTGCTGCTGTTCTTGAAAAAACTTCATTCCCAGTAATTTCCTTTCCCTGTAAATCAACTTGTTTATGTTTTTAGAATGTGATTTGAAGTTTTTGTAAATCTTTACATTTTGTAGAGCTCAGGAGCAGAGCGTAATAGACAGGCCTACAGGATAGTGGAGGAATTACCACAGTCAAGTGAGGATGATGATGATGCTAGTAGCAGTGAGGAGGAAGGGCTGCCAGAACAGGAAGGGTTATCAAGTGCTAGCAGTAGTAACATTGGAGCTGAGGACACTGAATCTGGAAAGGAGGCTGAGGAAGATGAGGCTGATGGAGCTGAGGATGCAAATGATGGTGAGGGAGTTGAGGCTGAGGATGCATCCATCACCATAGAACTCAAGGGAAAAGAACAGGCATTGGCCTTATAAAACAGTATGTAGAGTAGGTTTCCTTGCAGTAAAGCTTGCCATAAAAACATTCAGTGTAAGTTAGTGCTGGATGAATCGTGAGCAAGAGACTTGGGAATCTATACAGGAGAGTGAATTCCTCAATGGTGTTTTAGTTATGAATGAATACATTAAATTATATTATAGTTCACATGAAAATTTCACATTTCAATACACTATATTATATAAATGTATTCATTTGTTTATTAAATACGTTTCTACAAAAACGCATGCTGTCCACCTGAGTGTACATGTAATTATATCTGTATTACATATGGGTTGAAAAAAAATAAAGTTCAAACCTTGTATTTCATGCCTAAAGATGACTAAAAACACTAAGTAAAAAAATCCTGACTGAGGTTATCATAATTCATGCATGAAAGGGTTAAATGTGTTGATATCGGTGGGACATTGAAGAATGCAGCTTATTTGACAACTGACACTGCAATAGTGGTTAAAACACATGTTACCTGCAAATAACAGCTTGAAAGCCTCTTTCCTGCGTGAAACAGCTAATTCCGGCTTTTTGCCCACATTAAACTTGTAAAAGCATTGTTTTGCACTTATTTGATGTTTGGACGCCATTTTGTGTTGAAAGACAGTGGACTCACACTGAAACGAAAGAATATCCACTCCAGAGTGCTTTTATGACTTAAATGTGTTGATATCAGTGGGACATTGAAGAATGCAGCTTATTTGACAACTGACACTGCAATAGTGGTTAAAACACATGTTACCTGCAAATAACAGCTTGAAAAGCCTCTTTCCTGCGTGAAACAGCTATTTCCGGCTTTTTGCCCACATTAAACTTGTAAAAGCATGGTTTTGCACTTATTTGATGTTTGGACGCCATTTTGTGTTCAAAGACACTGGAATCACATTGAAACGAAAGAAGATCCACTCCAGAGTGCTGTTATGACTTAAATGTGTTGATCTCGGTGGGACATTGAAGAATGCAGCTTATTTGACAACTGACACTGCAATAGTGGTTAAAACGTGTGTTACCTGCAAATAACAGCTTAAAAGCATCTTTCCTGCGTGAAACAGCTATTTCCGGCTTTTTGCCCACATTAATCTTGTAAAAGCATTGTTTTGCACTTATTTGATGTTTGGACGCCATTTTTTGTTGAAAGACTATGGACTCACACTGAAACGAAAGAATATCCACTCCAGAGTGCTTTTATGACTTAAATGTGTTGATATCGGTGGGACAATGAAGAATGCAGCTTATTTGACAACTGACACTGCAATAGTGGTTAAAACACATGTTACCTGCAAATAACAGCTTAAAAGCCTCTTTCCTGCGTGAAACAGCTATTTACGGCTTTTTGCCCACATTAAACTAGTAAAAGCATTGTTTTGCACTTATTTGATGTTTGGACGCCATTTTGTGTTGAAAGACAGTGGACTCAAACTGAAACGAAAGAATATCCACTCCAGAGTGCTTTTATGACTTAAATGTGTTGATATCGGTGGGACATTGAAGAATGCAGCTTATTTGACAACTGACACTGCAATAGTGGTTAAAACGCATGTTACCTGCAAATAACAGCTTAAAAGCCTCTTTCCTGCGTGAAACAGCTATTTACGGCTTTTTGCCCACATTAATCTTGTAAAAGCATTGTTTTGCACTTATTTGATGTTTGGACGCCATTTTGTGTTGAAAGACAGTGGACTCACACTGAAACGAAAGAATATCCACTCCAGAGTGCTTTTATGACTTAAATGTGTTGATATCGGTGGGACATTGAAGAATGCAGCTTATTTGACAACTGACACTGCAATAGTGGTTAAAACGCATGTTACCTGCAAATAACAGCTTAAAAGCCTCTTTCCTGCGTGAAACAGCTATTTCCGGCTTTTTGCCCACATTAATCTTGTAAAAGCATTGTTTTGCACTTATTTGATGTTTGGACGCCATTTTGTGTTGAAAGACAGTGGACTCACACTGAAACGAAAGAATATCCACTCCAGAGTGCTTTTATGACTTAAATGTGTTGATATCGGTGGGACATTGAAGAATGCAGCTTATTTGACAACTGACACTGCAATAGTGGTTAAAACGCATGTTACCTGCAAATAACAGCTTAAAAGCCTCTTTCCTGCGTGAAACAGCTATTTCCGGCTTTTTGCCCACATTAAACTTGTAAAAGCATTGTTTTGCACTTATTTGATGTTTGGACGCCATTTTGTGTTGAAAGACAGTGGACTCACACTGAAACGAAAGATTATCCACTCCAGAGTGCTTTTATGACTTAAATGTGTTGATATCGGTGGGACATTGAAGAATGCAGCTTATTTGACAACTGACACTGCAATAGTGGTTAAAACGCATGTTTCCTGCAAATAACAGCTTAAAAGCCTCTTTCCTGCGTGAAACAGCTATTTACGGCTTTTTGCCCACATTAATCTTGTAAAAGCATTGTTTTGCACTTATTTGATGTTTGGACGCCATTTTGTGTTGAAAGACAGTGGACTCACACTGAAACGAAAGAATATCCACTCCAGAGTGCTTTTATGACTTAAATGTGTTGATATCGGTGGGACATTGAAGAATGCAGCTTATTTGACAACTGACACTGCAATAGTGGTTAAAACACATGTTACCTGCAAATAACAGCTTAAAAGCCTCTTTCCTGCGTGTAACAGCTATTATCGGCTTTTTGCCCACATTAAACTTGTAAAAGCATTGTTTTGCACTTATTTGATGTTTGGACGCCATTTTGTGTTGAAAGACAGTGGACTCACACTGAAACGAAAGAATATCCACTCCAGAGTGCTTTTATGACTTAAATGTGTTGATATCGGTGGGACATTGAAGAATGCAGCTTATTTGACAACTGACACTGCAATAGTGGTTAAAACACATGTTACCTGCAAATAACAGCTTAAAAGCCTCTTTTCTGCGTGAAACAGCTATTTACGGCTTTTTGCCCACATTAATCTTGTAAAAGCATTGTTTTGCACTTATTTGATGTTTGGACGCCATTTTGTGTTGAAAGACAGTGGACTCACACTGAAACGAAAGAATATCCACTCCAGAGTGCTTTTATTACTTAAATGTGTTGATATCGTGGGACATTGAAGAATGCAGCTTATTTGACAACTGACACTGCAATAGTGGTTAAAACGCATGTTACCTGCAAATAACAGCTTAAAAGCCTCTTTCCTGCGTGAAACAGCTATTTCCGGCTTTTTGCCCACATTAATCTTGTAAAAGCATTGTTTTGCACTTATTTGATGTTTGGACGCCATTTTGTGTTGAAAGACAGTGGACTCACACTGAAACGAAAGAATATCCACTCCAGAGTGCTTTTATGACTTAAATGTGTTGATATCGGTGGGACATTGAAGAATGCAGCTTATTTGACAACTGACACTGCAATAGTGGTTAAAACGCATGTTACCTGCAAATAACAGCTTAAAAGCCTCTTTCCTGCGTGAAACAGCTATTTCCGGCTTTTTGCCCACATTAATCTTGTAAAAGCATTGTTTTGCACTTATTTGATGTTTGGACGCCATTTTGTGTTGAAAGACAGTGGACTCACACTGAAAAGAAAGAATATCCACTCCAGAGTGCTTTTATGACTTAAATGTGTTGATATCGGTGGGACATTGAAGAATGCAGCTTATTTGACAACTGACACTGCAATAGTGGTTAAACGCATGTTACCTGCAAATAACAGCTTAAAAGCCTCTTTCCTGCGTGAAACAGCTATTTCCGGCTTTTTGCCCACATTAAACTTGTAAAAGCATTGTTTTGCACTTATTTGATGTTTGGACGCCATTTTGTGTTGAAAGACAGTGGACTCACACTGAAACGAAAGATTATCCACTCCAGAGTGCTTTTATGACTTAAATGTGTTGATATCGGTGGGACATTGAAGAATGCAGCTTATTTGACAACTGACACTGCAATAGTGGTTAAAACGCATGTTTCCTGCAAATAACAGCTTAAAAGCCTCTTTCCTGCGTGAAACAGCTATTTCCGGCTTTTTGCCCACATTAATCTTGTAAAAGCATTGTTTTGCACTTATTTGATGTTTGGACGCCATTTTGTGTTGAAAGACAGTGGACTCACACTGAAACGAAAGAATATCCACTCCAGAGTGCTTTTATGACTTAAATGTGTTGATATCGGTGGGACATTGAAGAATGCAGCTTATTTGACAACTGACACTGCAATAGTGGTTAAAACGCATGTTACCTGCAAATAACAGCTTAAAAGCCTCTTTCCTGCGTGAAACAGCTATTTCCGGCTTTTTGCCCACATTAATCTTGTAAAAGCATTGTTTTGCACTTATTTGATGTTTGGACGCCATTTTGTGTTGAAAGACAGTGGACTCACACTGAAAAGAAAGAATATCCACTCCAGAGTGCTTTTATGACTTAAATGTGTTGATATCGGTGGGACATTGAAGAATGCAGCTTATTTGACAACTGACACTGCAATAGTGGTTAAAACGCATGTTACCTGCAAATAACAGCTTAAAAGCCTCTTTCCTGCGTGAAACAGCTATTTCCGGCTTTTTGCCCACATTAAACTTGTAAAAGCATTGTTTTGCACTTATTTGATGTTTGGACGCCATTTTGTGTTGAAAGACAGTGGACTCACACTGAAACGAAAGATTATCCACTCCAGAGTGCTTTTATGACTTAAATGTGTTGATATCGGTGGGACATTGAAGAATGCAGCTTATTTGACAACTGACACTGCAATAGTGGTTAAAACGCATGTTTCCTGCAAATAACAGCTTAAAAGCCTCTTTCCTGCGTGAAACAGCTATTTACGGCTTTTTGCCCACATTAATCTTGTAAAAGCATTGTTTTGCACTATTTGATGTTTGGACGCCATTTTGTGTTGAAAGACAGTGGACTCACACTGAAACGAAAGAATATCCACTCCAGAGTGCTTTTATGACTTAAATGTGTTGATATCGGTGGGACATTGAAGAATGCAGCTTATTTGACAACTGACACTGCAATAGTGGTTTAAAACACATGTTACCTGCAAATAACAGCTTAAAAGCCTCTTTCCTGCGTGTAACAGCTATTATCGGCTTTTTTGCCCACATTAAACTTGTAAAAGCATTGTTTTGCACTTATTTGATGTTTGGACGCCATTTTGTGTTGAAAGACAGTGGACTCACACTGAAACGAAAGAATATTCACTGCAGAGTGCTTTTATGACTTAAATGTGTTGATATCGGTGGGACATTGAAGAATGCAGCTTATTTGACAACTGACACTGCAATAGTGGTTAAAACACATGTTACCTGCAAATAACAGCTTAAAAGCCTCTTTTCTGCGTGAAACAGCTATTTACGGCTTTTTGCCCACATTAATCTTGTAAAAGCATTGTTTTGCACTTATTTGATGTTTGGACGCCATTTTGTGTTGAAAGACAGTGGACTCACACTGAAACGAAAGAATATCCACTCCAGAGTGCTTTTATGACTTAAATGTGTTGATATCGGTGGGACATTGAAGAATGCAGCTTATTTGACAACTGACACTGCAATAGTGGTTAAAACACATGTTACCTGCAAATAACAGATTAAAAGCCTCTTTCCTGCGTGTAACAGCTATTATCGGCTTTTTGCCCACATTAAACTTGTAAAAGCATTGTTTTGCACTTATTTGATGTTTGGACGCCATTTTGTGTTGAAAGACAGTGGACTCACACTGAAACGAAAGAATATCCACTCCAGAGTGCTTTTATGACTTAAATGTGTTGATATCGGTGGGACATTGAAGAATGCAGCTTATTTGACAACTGACACTGCAATAGTGGTTAAAACGCATGTTACCTGCAAATAACAGCTTAAAAGCCTCTTTCCTGCGTGAAACAGCTATTTCCGGCTTTTTGCCCACATTAAACTTGTAAAAGCATTGTTTTGCACTTTTTTGATGTTTGGACGCCATTTTGTGTTGAAAGACAGTGGACTCACACTGAAACGAAAGAATATCCACTCCAGAGTGCTTTTATGACTTAAATGTGTTGATATCGGTGGGACATTGAAGAATGCAGCTTATTTGACAACTGACACTGCAATAGTGGTTAAAACGCATGTTACCTGCAAATAACAGCTTAAAAGCCTCTTTCCCTGCGTGAAACAGCTAGTGGTTAAAACGCATGTTACCTGCAAATAACAGCTTAAAAGCCTCTTTCCTGCGTGAAACAGCTATTTCCGCACTGCAAAAACAGCCCTTCTAGAAAGAAGTAAAATATTCTCATATTCAATCAAATTATCTTGTATCAAGCAAAAAAATCTGCCAATGGGGTAAGCTTTTTTTGCTTGACAAGCAATTCTTAAAATAAGCCCAAATTTCTTAGCTCCGAAAGACTAAAATGAGACTTTAAACTAGACAGAAAATCTTAAACTAATCCAAATTCTTCTAAAACAAGCAATGAAAAAAACACTAATTCAAGATTAAATTACTCAAAATTAGAATTTAAGTCTCTTTACTAATTTAAGAAATTACACCTTAATCTGGGATTGATAATGAGCATAAAAGTAGTTAAAATAAGACATAATTTCTTAAAACAGCATAACAAATATAAAAGTGATGTCTTAAATCAAGATACTTGACTTGAAACTTTCTCAGTTAATTATTATTATTTTTTTTTTTATGGCTGGAGTGCCATGCAAGCCTTTTTTATTTTTATTATGAGAGAGACAGTGTGGAAAGGGGAGATAGAGGGGGAAGACATGCGTGAAGGAAATTGCCGGGCCGGGAGTCAAACCACTGATCTCCATGTCGAGGCTAAGCCTCCGTACATGGGGCGGCTGCCTTATCCACTGCGCCACCGACCGCCCCAGTTAATTTTTTTTATTAACTTTGCAATACAATTGCTCAATTCAACATCCAAAAAAAAAAGGGCACTTCTGCATTCCAGATCCATCATAATCAAACAGATTGAAAAGCCAGTTTTGATTTGAACCTCACTATCAAAATAATAATACATCAGTTATTGTAGCAGCATAGCAACTAAACATCATGTTGCAGCTGGTTTGCAGCATAATATCCCATATGGTTTTCAATCTCACCAAGCAACTGTCCTGTAATGAAAATGAAAATATTAATAATAAAAACTTTTGTCCTTGTTTCATGGCATTCTTGAATTGAGATGTTGTGCAAATGGTCTTACTCTTAAAATAAGGCAAATAATCTTGGTGCCCCGCTGGGTTTGATCGTAAAACATTTTTATACTCTTTTTCTGGTTCATTCTAGCTCAAAATTAGCTGGAATATCTTATCAAGAAAAAGTAAGGCATACTTTCTTAAAATGAGATATTTTTTCTAATGCAAAACTTGCTTGACAAGATTAATATTCTTTTTGGACAAAAAATAAGACTTATTTTCTTGATACAAGGCTTTTTTTACTTTCTTGAAATTCCATTTTTGCAGTGCGGCTTTTTGCCCACATTGAACTTGGAAAACCATTGTTTTGCACTTTTTTGATGTTTGGACGCCATTTTGTGTTGAAAGACAGTGGACTCACACTGAAACGAAAGAATATCCACTCCAGAGTGCTTTTATGACTTAAATGTGTTGATATCGGTGGGACATTGAAGAATGCAGCTTATTTGACAACTGACACTGCAATAGTGGTTAAAACGCATGTTACCTGCAAATAACAGCTTAAAAGCCTCTTTCCTGCGTGAAACAGCTATTTCCGGCTTTTTGCCCACATTAAACTTGTAAAAGCATTGTTTTGCACTTTTTTGATGTTTGGACGCCATTTTGTGTTGAAAGACAGTGGACTCACACTGAAACGAAAGAATATCCAGTCCAGAGTGCTTTTATGACTTAAATGTGTTGATATCGGTGGGACATTGAAGAATGCAGCTTATTTGACAACTGACACTGCAATAGTGGTTAAAACGCATGTTACCTGCAAATAACAGCTTAAAAGCCTCTTTCCTGCGTGAAACAGCTATTTCCGGCTTTTTGCCCACATTAAACTTGTAAAAGCATTGTTTTGCACTTATTTGATGTTTGGACGCCATTTTGTGTTGAAAGACAGTGGACTCACACTGAAACGAAAGATTATCCACTCCAGAGTGCTTTTATGACTTAAATGTGTTGATATCGGTGGGACATTGAAGAATGCAGCTTATTTGACAACTGACACTGCAATAGTGGTTAAAACGCATGTTTCCTGCAAATAACAGCTTAAAAGCCTCTTTCCTGCGTGAAACAGCTATTTACGGCTTTTTGCCCACATTAATCTTGTAAAAGCATTGTTTTGCACTTATTTGATGTTTGGACGCCATTTTGTGTTGAAAGACAGTGGACTCACACTGAAACGAAAGAATATCCACTCCAGAGTGCTTTTATGACTTAAATGTGTTGATATCGGTGGGACATTGAAGAATGCAGCTTATTTGACAACTGACACTGCAATAGTGGTTAAAACACATGTTACCTGCAAATAACAGCTTAAAAGCCTCTTTCCTGCGTGTAACAGCTATTATCGGCTTTTTGCCCACATTAAACTTGTAAAAGCATTGTTTTGCACTTATTTGATGTTTGGACGCCATTTTGTGTTGAAAGACAGTGGACTCACACTGAAACGAAAGAATATCCACTCCAGAGTGCTTTTATGACTTAAATGTGTTGATATCGGTGGGACATTGAAGAATGCAGCTTATTTGACAACTGACACTGCAATAGTGGTTAAAACACATGTTACCTGCAAATAACAGCTTAAAAGCCTCTTTTCTGCGTGAAACAGCTATTTACGGCTTTTTGCCCACATTAATCTTGTAAAAGCATTGTTTTGCACTTATTTGATGTTTGGACGCCATTTTGTGTTGAAAGACAGTGGACTCACACTGAAACGAAAGAATATCCACTCCAGAGTGCTTTTATGACTTAAATGTGTTGATATCGGTGGGACATTGAAGAATGCAGCTTATTTGACAACTGACACTGCAATAGTGGTTAAAACGCATGTTACCTGCAAATAACAGCTTAAAAGCCTCTTTCCTGCGTGAAACAGCTATTTCCGGCTTTTTGCCCACATTAATCTTGTAAAAGCATTGTTTTGCACTTATTTGATGTTTGGACGCCATTTTGTGTTGAAAGACAGTGGACTCACACTGAAACGAAAGAATATCCACTCCAGAGTGCTTTTATGACTTAAATGTGTTGATATCGGTGGGACATTGAAGAATGCAGCTTATTTGACAACTGACACTGCAATAGTGGTTAAAACGCATGTTACCTGCAAATAACAGCTTAAAAGCCTCTTTCCTGCGTGAAACAGCTATTTCCGGCTTTTTGCCCACATTAATCTTGTAAAAGCATTGTTTTGCACTTATTTGATGTTTGGACGCCATTTTGTGTTGAAAGACAGTGGACTCACACTGAAACGAAAGAATATCCACTCCAGAGTGCTTTTATGACTTAAATGTGTTGATATCGGTGGGACATTGAAGAATGCAGCTTATTTGACAACTGACACTGCAATAGTGGTTAAAACGCATGTTACCTGCAAATAACAGCTTAAAAGCCTCTTTCCTGCGTGAAACAGCTATTTCCGGCTTTTTGCCCACATTAAACTTGTAAAAGCATTGTTTTGCACTTATTTGATGTTTGGACGCCATTTTGTGTTGAAAGACAGTGGACTCACACTGAAACGAAAGATTATCCACTCCAGAGTGCTTTTATGACTTAAATGTGTTGATATCGGTGGGACATTGAAGAATGCAGCTTATTTGACAACTGACACTGCAATAGTGGTTAAAACGCATGTTTCCTGCAAATAACAGCTTAAAAGCCTCTTTCCTGCGTGAAACAGCTATTTACGGCTTTTTGCCCACATTAATCTTGTAAAAGCATTGTTTTGCACTTATTTGATGTTTGGACGCCATTTTGTGTTGAAAGACAGTGGACTCACACTGAAACGAAAGAATATCCACTCCAGAGTGCTTTTATGACTTAAATGTGTTGATATCGGTGGGACATTGAAGAATGCAGCTTATTTGACAACTGACACTGCAATAGTGGTTAAAACACATGTTACCTGCAAATAACAGCTTAAAAGCCTCTTTCCTGCGTGTAACAGCTATTATCGGCTTTTTGCCCACATTAAACTTGTAAAAGCATTGTTTTGCACTTATTTGATGTTTGGACGCCATTTTGTGTTGAAAGACAGTGGACTCACACTGAAACGAAAGAATATTCACTCCAGAGTGCTTTTATGACTTAAATGTGTTGATATCGGTGGGACATTGAAGAATGCAGCTTATTTGACAACTGACACTGCAATAGTGGTTAAAACACATGTTACCTGCAAATAACAGCTTAAAAGCCTCTTTTCTGCGTGAAACAGCTATTTACGGCTTTTTGCCCACATTAATCTTGTAAAAGCATTGTTTTGCACTTATTTGATGTTTGGACGCCATTTTGTGTTGAAAGACAGTGGACTCACACTGAAACGAAAGAATATCCACTCCAGAGTGCTTTTATGACTTAAATGTGTTGATATCGGTGGGACATTGAAGAATGCAGCTTATTTGACAACTGACACTGCAATAGTGGTTAAAACACATGTTACCTGCAAATAACAGATTAAAAGCCTCTTTCCTGCGTGTAACAGCTATTATCGGCTTTTTGCCCACATTAAACTTTTTAAAGCATTGTTTTGCACTTATTTGATGTTTGGACGCCATTTTGTGTTGAAAGACAGTGGACTCACACTGAAACGAAAGAATATCCACTCCAGAGTGCTTTTATGACTTAAATGTGTTGATATCGGTGGGACATTGAAGAATGCAGCTTATTTGACAACTGACACTGCAATAGTGGTTAAAACGCATGTTACCTGCAAATAACAGCTTAAAAGCCTCTTTCCTGCGTGAAACAGCTATTTCCGGCTTTTTGCCCACATTAAACTTGTAAAAGCATTGTTTTGCACTTTTTTGATGTTTGGACGCCATTTTGTGTTGAAAGACAGTGGACTCACACTGAAACGAAATAATATCCACTCCAGAGTGCTTTTATGACTTAAATGTGTTGATATCGGTGGGACATTGAAGAATGCAGCTTATTTGACAACTGACACTGCAATAGTGGTTAAAACGCATGTTACCTGCAAATAACAGCTTAAAAGCCTCTTTCCTGCGTGAAACAGCTAGTGGTTAAAACGCATGTTACCTGCAAATAACAGCTTAAAAGCCTCTTTCCTGCGTGAAACAGCTATTTCCGGCTTTTTGCCCACATTAAACTTGTAAAAGCATTGTTTTGCACTTATTTGATGTTTGGACGCCATTTTGTGTTGAAAGACAGTGGACTCACACTGAAACGAAAGATTATCCACTCCAGAGTGCTTTTATGACTTAAATGTGTTGATATCGGTGGGACATTGAAGAATGCAGCTTATTTGACAACTGACACTGCAATAGTGGTTAAAACGCATGTTTCCTGCAAATAACAGCTTAAAAGCCTCTTTCCTGCGTGAAACAGCTATTTACGGCTTTTTGCCCACATTAATCTTGTAAAAGCATTGTTTTGCACTTATTTGA
Organism: Eutrigla gurnardus; assembly: GCF_963514095.1. Lineage (NCBI taxonomy): Eukaryota > Metazoa > Chordata > Actinopteri > Perciformes > Triglidae > Eutrigla > Eutrigla gurnardus. The sequence goes on from NC_139932.1 coordinate 142,065, forward strand.
TGTTTGGACGCCATTTTGTGTTGAAAGACAGTGGACTCACACTGAAACGAAAGAATATCCACTCCAGAGTGCTTTTATGACTTAAATGTGTTGATATCGGTGGGACATTGAAGAATGCAGCTTATTTGACAACTGACACTGCAATAGTGGTTAAAACACATGTTACCTGCAAATAACAGCTTAAAAGCCTCTTTCCTGCGTGTAACAGCTATTATCGGCTTTTTGCCCACATTAAACTTGTAAAAGCATTGTTTTGCACTTATTTGATGTTTGGACGCCATTTTGTGTTGAAAGACAGTGGACTCACACTGAAACGAAAGAATATTCACTCCAGAGTGCTTTTATGACTTAAATGTGTTGATATCGGTGGGACATTGAAGAATGCAGCTTATTTGACAACTGACACTGCAATAGTGGTTAAAACACATGTTACCTGCAAATAACAGCTTAAAAGCCTCTTTTCTGCGTGAAACAGCTATTTACGGCTTTTTGCCCACATTAATCTTGTAAAAGCATTGTTTTGCACTTATTTGATGTTTGGACGCCATTTTGTGTTGAAAGACAGTGGACTCACACTGAAACGAAAGAATATCCACTCCAGAGTGCTTTTATGACTTAAATGTGTTGATATCGGTGGGACATTGAATAATGCAGCTTATTTGACAACTGACACTGCAATAGTGGTTAAAACACATGTTACCTGCAAATAACAGCTTAAAAGCCTCTTTCCTGCGTGTAACAGCTATTATCGGCTTTTTGCCCACATTAAACTTGTAAAAGCATTGTTTTGCACTTATTTGATGTTTGGACGCCATTTTGTGTTGAAAGACAGTGGACTCACACTGAAACGAAAGAATATCCACTCCAGAGTGCTTTTATGACTTAAATGTGTTGATATCGGTGGGACATTGAAGAATGCAGCTTATTTGACAACTGACACTGCAATAGTGGTTAAAACACATGTTACCTGCAAATAACAGCTTAAAAGCCTCTTTCCTGCGTGTAACAGCTATTATCGGCTTTTTGCCCACATTAAACTTGTAAAAGCATTGTTTTGCACTTATTTGATGTTTGGACGCCATTTTGTGTTGAAAGACAGTGGACTCACACTGAAACGAAAGAATATTCACTCCAGAGTGCTTTTATGACTTAAATGTGTTGATATCGGTGGGACATTGAAGAATGCAGCTTATTTGACAACTGACACTGCAATAGTGGTTAAAACACATGTTACCTGCAAATAACAGCTTAAAAGCCTCTTTTCTGCGTGAAACAGCTATTTACGGCTTTTTGCCCACATTAATCTTGTAAAAGCATTGTTTTGCACTTATTTGATGTTTGGACGCCATTTTGTGTTGAAAGACAGTGGACTCACACTGAAACGAAAGAATATCCACTCCAGAGTGCTTTTATGACTTAAATGTGTTGATATCGGTGGGACATTGAATAATGCAGCTTATTTGACAACTGACACTGCAATAGTGGTTAAAACACATGTTACCTGCAAATAACAGATTAAAAGCCTCTTTCCTGCGTGTAACAGCTATTATCGGCTTTTTGCCCACATTAAACTTTTTAAAGCATTGTTTTGCACTTATTTGATGTTTGGACGCCATTTTGTGTTGAAAGACAGTGGACTCACACTGAAACGAAAGAATATCCACTCCAGAGTGCTTTTATGACTTAAATGTGTTGATATCGGTGGGACATTGAAGAATGCAGCTTATTTGACAACTGACACTGCAATAGTGGTTAAAACGCATGTTACCTGCAAATAACAGCTTAAAAGCCTCTTTCCTGCGTGAAACAGCTATTTCCGGCTTTTTGCCCACATTAAACTTGTAAAAGCATTGTTTTGCACTTTTTTGATGTTTGGACGCCATTTTGTGTTGAAAGACAGTGGACTCACACTGAAACGAAAGAATATCCACTCCAGAGTGCTTTTATGACTTAAATGTGTTGATATCGGTGGGACATTGAAGAATGCAGCTTATTTGACAACTGACACTGCAATAGTGGTTAAAACGCATGTTACCTGCAAATAACAGCTTAAAAGCCTCTTTCCTGCGTGAAACAGCTAGTGGTTAAAACGCATGTTACCTGCAAATAACAGCTTAAAAGCCTCTTTCCTGCGTGAAACAGCTATTTCCGGCTTTTTGCCCACATTGAACTTGGAAAACCATTGTTTTGCACTTTTTTGATGTTTGGACGCCATTTTGTGTTGAAAGACAGTGGACTCACACTGAAACGAAAGAATATCCACTCCAGAGTGCTTTTATGACTTAAATGTGTTGATATCGGTGGGACATTGAAGAATGCAGCTTATTTGACAACTGACACTGCAATAGTGGTTAAAACGCATGTTACCTGCAAATAACAGCTTAAAAGCCTCTTTCCTGCGTGAAACAGCTATTTCCGGCTTTTTGCCCACATTAAACTTGTAAAAGCATTGTTTTGCACTTTTTTGATGTTTGGACGCCATTTTGTGTTGAAAGACAGTGGACTCACACTGAAACGAAAGAATATCCACTCCAGAGTGCTTTTATGACTTAAATGTGTTGATATCGGTGGGACATTGAAGAATGCAGCTTATTTGACAACTGACACTGCAATAGTGGTTAAAACGCATGTTACCTGCAAATAACAGCTTAAAAGCCTCTTTCCTGCGTGAAACAGCTATTTCCGGCTTTTTGCCCACATTAAACTTGTAAAAGCAACCTGGTCTCACAGACATCCGTGAAATGGCCACGGCCCGTCCGTGAAATGGCCACGGACCGTTAACTCAAAATCCGTGACACTATAACGGAAACACCCGAAATTCCGTGAAATGACCACGCAAATCACGCCAACGCAAATCAATGCCACTGACCACCCGTGGTCTACACACGGATTGCCCCTTTCAGTGACAAGTACAGATCTCACTCGATGGACGTGCTTTCTGACTTGGAAACGCAACATTTGAAGTAATATTTAGTTCATTTTCCTGACGTTTTATGATGACGCGGACAGCGGACAGCGACATTCCGTTAAAGAGACACGGACGGCGAGGTTCCGGTTCCGTGATATAAAAACGGACAGCGAGATTCTGTGACAGATACACGGACAGCGAGATACCGTGATAGAGACAAGGACGGCGAGGTTCCGGTTCCGTGATATAAACACGGACAGCGAGATTCGTGACAGATACACGGACAGCGAGATAACGTGATAGAGACACGGACGGCGAGGTTCCGGTTCCGTGATATAAACACGGACCGCAGTTTGATCGCGTTTTACAGCTCGGTAGGATAGCCCGAACTCAATTCTGTGAAATAAGCACAGAATAGCCTATTCTGTCATATGAACACGGATCTGGATGTCCTCCTCCAACACTGACCAAGCGTCGGTTTTTGACGTGCTTTGTGTGAGACTGTGTTGCATTCCAATGTAATCACATCCGCGGGGATATTTGAAGCTCAGAGCTAGTGTCCGAGCCATTCATTCATTCAGTATTAACCCGACCACGGCGCACACAGACGCACTGAGCATCCGTCCCATTGGCTAACGGAGGACCTGAATCCCGGAAGTATTCACCTTGCTGTCAGTTTTTACGTTAACAGTGATTTTACAGTGATATCTGCGACGTTTCTCAACACAAAAACACCAGTGTACCCTTGTTAATTACACAAAAGTGACGGGTTAATTGTATGGGCATTATTGTTTTTGTTTTCCCCTTCGATTTTAAGAAACAAGGAGTTTTTTCTCCGTTTTGGATAAATGAAGTCACTACACTACCCATGATCCTTAGCGGCCGTTGCTTGACAAATCAGTTTTAAACTATATTTTTTTCAAAATGAACTAGAATATGAATGTGAACTGATTAAAATTGATTAATAATTAAACAGCAACACCTAGTACTGTTGCACACCACAGTCTATTTCCCACACCGGCTGAATCCTACAATATGAACTCCCAAAAAAAACATGTTGTTAAGATTTTCTTACTGACGCAATATGACAGCAGACAATTGGCTTTTATAATATTTCTTTCTATACCGCAGTGTAATATTTAGTATTTTTATTGATAAATATTTTATTCCAAAAACGTGCCGTATAACGCGCTTGAATGACGTCATCGTGTGCGACGATCCCAAGATGCGCACATGCCGTCTTCCATTTAAGCAGGTAAGAACATCGACTTTATGTTAGAGAAAATACTAAAATATAAGCCACTATAATGAATGAAAAATTATAAAATCAGCCGAAATGTTGTTGTTAGCACCTCTAGAAGTGCTGGGTAGTAATTTAATTAAAACTGCTGTGCATTTGAGGTTCACTTTTTTTCGGTGTAATTTTATTTTAAGGGAAACTGCATAAAATTGAAAAGACAGTTGCCATGAATATGAAACAGTTTTCAGAAATGTTGTCGCTCATGATGTAATTTTAATGTGGTTAGCGTGGTTAGTGATAAGGCCTTCTAACGTTACGTCACTATCGCAAGTCGGACGCCATTAGTCAAACTTTAGTTTTACACTATTTTACCTGAAAACATTAAACCATTATTTATATTTGTATCTTAAACATAAGGTTTGATAGAATTTAGCCAAAAATTACCCGCCTCTATGCTTGAGGGTTCCAGTGGAAACTTAAGTTACATTAGCTCACAATTGTTGGTTAGTAGCCAAATAGTAATGTTGTAAGTAAATAAATAAAAACACTGGTGTGAAATTTAGGTTGTTCAGTTTTGAGTAGCGATGAGCGAGTACAGCATTATCTGTATCTGTATCTGTTAACCATATGAATTATCTGTATCTGTATCTGTACTCGGAGTGGGCGGGGCCTAACCCGGAAGTGGGCGGGATTTCACCCGGAAGTGGGTCTGGTTGTCTTGAAATGAGCGAGGTTTTAACTGGTATGTTATTTTAAGCATGCAATTGATATGGGCTGATCAGAAATTGTTATTTATTGCTGATTAGAAAACTATTTACAGGACAGCAAACTCTGACGACCGGCAGGGAGAGGGAGAGGGAGAGGGGGAGGGAGAGGGAGAGAGTGAGAGTGTGTGTGTGTGTGTGTGTGTGTGTGTGTGTGTGTAGTTTGATTTCCAATATTTATACCACTACCAGCTTTATTTTTTCACGAAATACAGCAAGAAAGTGTTAGAGCCAGGCAGCCAGATGACGGTTAAAAAAAGAAAAAGAAAAATCTCTGACAGGCAGAGACGCAACGCGAGTCGGCACCACGTCTGAACGAAGTACCAGAACTCTACTAGTTCATAAGTAAGTACCAACCTAAGTAATAACAAACCTGAAGCTGAAGAAAGAAACCCTAAACATTAACGGAAAACGACCCGCGAACCTGAGTGACTGAGGGAGAGACAGAGAGCTGTTCTGTGTGTGAGTGATCAGAGCGGACACAACAACACATCTGCGAGTGTGTAGGGGATGGGCTGTAGCATATCACAGGACGCAGACACAGTCAGCTACCCAATGAGGATTTTTATTTAATCCGAGCACAGATATTGACTCGTATTACTCGTATAATACTCGTACTCGGCAAAAGTGCTTTATCCGTACCGGATACTCGTTTCAGCCGAGTATCCGGCTCAACTCTAATGTCTAATGTCTAGGTTCTAAGAGGAGACTGAAAGTAAAATAGAGCAGTAAAGTAGTAAATGAAACACTTTTATTTCTTCCCACAATAACTCACACCAACAGCTAAACCGTTTAAATTCACTGTATTGGTTTCTGTTTCAATGTTTAACGGTTTGTTTCACTTTTTTCCGGTATTCACCTTCAAGTTAAACAATAGCTTTAAATGGATTTTTTTCACTTCAATACACTTTTTTATATTTGTAACTAGGACCTTTAACCTGGTACACAATTGGGCATGACAAAATTTAAACACACATCTGGCCCAATTTGAAGTTAAATTATCAATACCAAAACAAATATGGCAACTTAATTATCACCATGAAATTTAGCGATAAACTTGCATTCAACCTTGTATCAATGTACAAATAAATTGTTATGCCCGGCGAAGGGCGACCCGAACCTTCCTCCAAGTCCGTTGGCACCTCCTGACGAAGCCTTGGACCGAGGGAATGAAGATCTCCTCCTCAGAGGCAGGAAACAATGGCGGCTGGTACCCCAGGGCGCACTGGAAGGGAGACAGTCCAGAGGAAGAGTTAGACAGAGAATTGTGTGCATACTCAACCCAGGGGAGTTGGCCGCTCCAGGTTGTCGGGTGTCCCGAGACCACACAGCATAGGAAGGCCTCCAGCGACAGATTGGCCCGCTCCGTCGGACTGGGGGTGGTAACCGGAAGTGAGGCTGACCGTGGCCCCCAAAGCCTTACAAAAGGCCTTCCACACCTCCGACGTGAACTGGGGACCCCGGTCAGAGACTATGTCCGACGGAATGCCGTGAATCCTGAAGACCTGAGAGACCAGCAGATCCGCAGTCTCCCTGGCAGTGGGTAACTTGGGCAGGGGAAGAAAATGGGCAGACTTGGAGAACCGGTCAACGACTGTTAGTATGGCAGTGTTTCCTTGGGAAGGGGGGAGGCCAGTGACAAAATCCACTGCAATGTGAGACCAGGGTTTCCTGGGAATGGGGAGTGGGCGCAGGAGTCCAGAGCTTGGCCGATTAGACGTCTTGTTGCGGGCACAGACAGAACAGACCAGGGTGAACTCGTGGGTGTCAGTCTCCATGGTGGGCCACCAGAACCGTTGCCGGAGGATCTCCAGGGTGCGAGCAGATCCCGGATGGCAGGCAAACTTGGAGGTATGCCCCCACTGGAGGACCTGTGAGCGGACCGGCTCAGGAACAAACAGGCAGTTTGGGGGGGCCGCCTCCTGGGTCAGGTTGCTGCTCCTGCGCCTGGAGTACCTGGGCCTCAACCTCCCAAGTGAGGGCGGCGACAATGCGGGTTTGGGGTAAGATAGGTTCGGGGTCTTGTGGGGATCCTTCTCCAGAAAACTGACGGGACAGGGCGTCAGGCTTCGTGTTCCTGGATCCGGGGCGATAGGTGATGGTGAAGTTGAAGCGGCAGAAGAAGAGGGACCAGTGGGCCTGGCGGGAGTTCAACCTCCTGGCTGATCTGATGTACTCCAAGTTCTTGTGGTCTGTCCATACAATGAAAGGCTGCAAGGAACCCTCCAACAGATGCCGTCATTCCTCCAGAGCTAGCTTGACTGCCAACAGCTCATGGTCTCCGACATCATAATTCCTCTCGGCGGGGGTTAGACGGCGTGAGAAGAAGGCACAGGGGTGTAGTTTCTGGTCCACTGCGGCCCGCTGGGACAGGACAGCCCCTACCCCGGTGTCCGAGGCGTCCACCTCCACGATGTATTGTCTCTTGGGGTCTGGCTGAATCAGGATTGGTGCTGAAACAAAGCGTTGCTTTAGGTTGGAGAAGGCTTGGTCGGCTTCCGGGGTCCAGGCAAAGACCCTGGCGGTGGAGGTGAGGGCGGTCAGAGGGGCTGCCACAGAACTGTAGTTCCGGATGAAACGGCGGTAGAAGTTGGCGAACCCAAGGAAACGTTGAAGCTGTTTCCTGTCTCCGGGACGGGGCCACTCCGTCATTGCCTCCACCTTTAACGGGTCCATCTGGACCTCCTCGGACGAGATGATGTATCCCAGATAGGCCACGGTGGAAGAATGGAACTCACACTTTTCGGCTTTGACGAAGAGGCGGTTCTGGAGGAGTCGTTCGAGCACCTGGCGGACGTGGCAGACATGTTCCTGGAGGGTTCGGGAGTAGATTAGGATGTCGTCCAGGTAAACAAAGAGAAACCGGTTGAGCATCTCTCTTAAGACGTCATTGATGAGGTTCTGGAAGACCGCAGGAGCATTAGTGAGGCCGAAGGGCATGACCCGGTACTCAAAGTGTCCCAGGGGGGTGTTGAAGGCGGTCTTCCATTCATCGCCCTCTCAGATTCGGATGAGGTAGTAGGCATTTCAAAGGTCCAGTTTGGAGAAGATGGAGGCCCCATGCAGCGGAGTGAAGGCAGAGTTGATTAACGGAAGGGGGTAGGTATTCTTAACAGTAATGTCATTGAGGCCCCGGAAGTCAATGCAGGGACGGAGGGACTTGTCCTTCTTGGAGACAAAGAAGAATCCCGCACCGACGGGGGACGAAGAGGGGCGGATGATGCAAGCTGCTAGAGAGTCTCGGATGTAGGTCTCCATAGCCGCTTGTTCGGGTCTTGACAGGTTGTACAGTCTGCAGCGGGGCAGTGTGGCTCCAGGAAATAGGTCTATAGCACAGTCGTAGGGTCGGTGGGGGGGCAGGGACAGGGCCTGGTCCTTGCAAAAAAACCAGGGCCAGATTGTGATACTCAAGAGGGACCAGATCCAGGTTGGGAGGTTCAGAGGGTTGGGGTCGGGTTGCTGGCTTGGTTTTCCGGGGTCAGGGCGGACGTGAGGCAACGCTGGTGGCACTCCCGGCTCCAGGAACGGATATCTCTCTGCCGCCAATCGATGTGAGGATTGTGGTCTTGGAGCCAAGGGAACCCGAGAACCAACGGTGGGGTGGACTGGTCGATGAGGTGGAAAGCGATGGTCTCATGGTGATTTCCCCCCACCACCAGGGAGACCGGAACAGTCTTACGGCGGACTTGGGCCAGGTGGAGTCCGTTCAGTGCACGGGCCTCCAAGGGTGCGTCCAGGGTCTCAGTGGGTGTCCTCTCCTCAGACCCAGAATCCATCAGGGCTTGGAGAGGGATAGACTGACGCTGCCAGCTAGGGTTGCACGGTATACCGGTACTAATTTGGTACCGGGGTACTGAGGCATTTAAAACGGTACTATATTGCATTTGGACGGGACCGGTACTTGCAGCGCCGCCGGCAGCGCCGCAACAGCGCGGCGAACTCGCCACGTGACGTCACCGCGTTGTAACTACAGCTGAGAGGACGAGGAGCGAGCCGCAGCTTGGAGAGATAAAAGGAAAAAGCAAGCAAGCCGGAGGAAACCGCTAGCAAGTTAGCGAGCAGCGTGGACTGGAGCAACAAACGGAGCAGGAGGAAAGCTTGGAGAGAGCGCGAGAGAGAGAGCGAGAGAGAGAGAGAGCGCGAGCGAGAGCACGGAGAGGAGAATGGCTGCTGCAACCGTCACCACGCCGCAACTTGCGGACAAACCAGCGCCGCGAAGTGCGATATGGCCGTACTTTAGCTTAAAACAAATGCGCAAGGCGAGTAGTTAACGCCGATGCACCACTGTGTAAACGGTGTTTAAAACATGCATGGCTAACGGCGGAAACACCTCCGACTAAGCCAAACACTTAAAGGACCAGCACCCAGACCTGCACACTGAGCTCAGGGAACGACAGGTCATTTACTCAGGAAAAAAAGCCACATTCAGTGCTAAAAGCAAGCGCCACCGCCCTTCACTCTTAACAAAAGTAGCTCTGGAAGAAAAAAAATAGAGCTGGTTTATTTATATTATTATATTTTATATTATATTATTGTATTTATATTTTAACATTTTTAAAATTGTGTGCATTAGAAAAGCTTGTCTTTGTGGTATTTTATTTTATTTGCTGATTAATATGTTATTGTTCTAAGATTTTCTATTAAAATAAAGTCAGTAATGACATTTTTTGCGACCCTGCCTTCCCTGAATACAGGATAAGCGGTAGACAATGGATGGATGGATGGACATTTTTTGCGTTCACTTTTTATATGAAAAAGTATCGAAAAGTATCGAAAAGTACCGAAACACATGTTGGTACCGGTACCAAAATGTTGGTATCGTGACAACACTACTGCCAGCACAAGGCTACGGCCACTTGGAGACGTTGCGGGGGAGAAGTAGCGGTACGGCTCACCAGTAGTTCCCCCGTCACTGGTGAGCCGGACCTTTTGGTGGACGAGCAGGGCAGGAGGCGATGTAGTGGCCCGGCTGTCCACAATACAGGCACAGGTTCCCTGAGCGCCGTTGTAGCCTCTCGGACTCGGTGAGGTGGGCACAGCCAACTTGCATGGGCTCTGGCTGGGACTCTGGTAGGAGGTCCGGCAGTATTCTGGAACCCGGGAACTAGAGGTTCTGGTAGATCCCAGCGCAGCACGGCCGCTCCGTTCCCGCCTCCTCTCCCGGAGCCGGTTGTCGATCCTAATGGCTAGAGCGATGAGGTGGTCTAGGTCTGGGGGGTCATCACGGGTAGCCAGCTCATCCTTGAGAGCCTCACTTAGTCCCTTGTAAAAGGCACCCCGGAGTGCGCCGTCATTCCAGGTGCTCTCTGCAGCCAGCGTCTGGAACTCCACAGCGAACTCGGCGACACTTCTCGTGCCTTGGGAGATGGCCAAGAGACGGTGACTGGCGTTGTTGCCGCTGACTGGGTGGTCGAAGACCTTCCTCATCTCTGCCACGAATGCCACGTAGGACTCACAGACGCTGTCCTGGCGCCCCCAGACAGCCGTGCCCCACTCTCTCGCCAGTTCTGACAATAACCCGATGGTATAGGCTATCTTAGCATGATCAGAGGCATAAGAGAGCGGCTGCATATCGAAAACTAACGAGACCTGAGTCAAAAAGGCCCGGCAGGATCCTAATTCCCCACGGTAACGTTCTGGTACCGGCACTACTGGTTCGCGAAAGGGCGGGGGGAAGCTACCGCTAGTCGAGGCAGGATTAGCTGCTAATACAGAGCTGGGGGAAGAAGCCTGAGCAACTTGACCAGCCAAAGCCCTTAACTGGGTGGTTAGTTCAGAGACCTGATTGAGCATGACATGATTGCTATTTACTAGGGAACGTAACAACTCGTCGTGTTGCGCTAACAACCTTTCCTGATTAGCCATAATTTGTTGAAACGAGATGGCAGGGGAGGCTGCCTATGCGCCGGTCTCTTGGTCTGCTGAGCTCATTCTGGCCGGACCGTACTGTCACGGATCAGAACCCAAGGCTCAAATGCAGGCAAGAGACAGACCAGAGCAGTTTCAAAAGATAAGATATTTATTAAACCCAAACAATGCAAACAGACACAGGTCAAGAGGGAACTAAGGGGGGTAGCTAACAATAACCTAAGGCGCTGTCTACAAAAACGCCAGACAGGGGAATCACAGCGAACAGGAACTAAGGCGGTAAACGATTAACAAAAAACGCTGTCTGCAAAAGTGCGCGACAGGTACGGAAACTACTACAAGGTAAACACAAGCAAAAACGGGAACTAAGGCAGCAAATAATTAACATAAAACGCTGTCGGAAAAACGCGGGACAGGTACGGGACCTTACAATTACCAGTCTAGGCGAGAGAGAGAGAGAGCGTGAGCCGGACAGACTTGGGTTACGGGCTGGAGGGGAAGAGGCAGGTGGTGGTGGCGTGGTGCGGCCAGGCGGAGATCGGCGGAAGCCACTGAAGAGCCGGCGGGTCCGAGTGCACGGGCGGAAGAGGACACTGGAGGCAGAGACGGAGACAGGGATCAGAAACTGTTCAACTGGAAAACGTGCGAAAGACGTATCTCGATACTGACTGGTTTAGGGTTACGGTCCAGCGTCGGGTCGTGGAAGGCGTCTGGCTTTATGGCGGCAGGTGAATGAATGAGCTTGCTCCCCTCCCCGCCGCACGGATCACTCCGCTGATTGCGAAGTGGCTGCACCTGTCCGCCTGGAGACCGCATCACGCCACCGCCTGCTAGAGAGAGAGAGAGAGGGAGGGAGGGGGAGAGGCTGCCACTATCCAGTCCTAGACGTGGAGGGCGTGTCACAGTTCTTATGATAAATTCGGCACCATGTTTCACAAACCTAAAATATGAACGTTAAGGTTATGTTAAGTTACACTGAAGTTTATTTAACTTAAAATTAGTTCACAGAAGAGCTGGAAAAGTTAAAATACAGCTGAAATTAAAACTCTTCTTTATGAGTCATACAAAGTCATACGTTATGATTTACGTTTTGATTTACAAGTTATCTGTTAAATTGAGCATTATGTTAGCAGAGAGTAGCCGGCATTCACTGAAATACGAGTGTGTATTTTTAGGAGCAACGGACCGTCAAAGCAGTGGATAACGGCACATGGGCTTTCAGTCGATTAGGTCCTAATGGATGTGCTGTCCATAACTAAAGCTAGCTGGCATAACATGTATTAGTTACAACTAACGTTACAATACAATAACCAATACATGTTACGCTAGCTAGCTTTAGCTGAATTATTTAACGTTAGCTAACGTTACCTCTCTCGCTAACTTTCTTTGAGGACATGCAAACCAGGCTGATACCTTACACAGACAACTTTACGTTATGTTACCTAACACTTAACACGTTGAATCACATTTGAATTCTGTAGGATATTTATGTCCAACTTACATTTTATGGATGAGTGTTTGAACACCGTGTTGCTCCTCTGCTTCCGACATGACCTGTGCACATGTGCTTCTCTTTCAATTGAATGCAATCCGATATCAACAGTATTTAACTGTAATACGCATCATCTACAGTCAGAATACAACTTGTCTGTCATTTTACAATATGTTACTGTGGGAAAATGCTGTCAGCAACTGTAATTATTTTGGACCCATGATGCATTGCGGTGTACAGTTATATTTTGTTACAGGAGATGGGAGATCCAAGCTTCAGAAGTAATTTTCTCAGGGTTCCTTTGTGTTCTCAGGGTCACTTCACCGGCCTGTGAAAGCCTTCTGTTTGACTGGATCAACATCAAACAACAAGTGTTGTCAGCTGAGCTGAAGTGCCTTAAACTTGCATCATCTCTGCTGCCCATCAGGGGGCGACTCCTCTGGTTGTAAAAAAGAAATCTGAGAAAATGACTCGACTTCTCTCTTGATTTTTTATCTCATGTTTACATTGTAAACATGAGTTTATGGTCTCAATCTCTAGTTTTAAGTCTTCTTCAATCCAGCATGATGTTCATTTAGTACATTATGGTCCATTTAGAGTTCAACAGACCAGAAAGCAGGGGATGCTTTAGGGGCGAGACTACCTGCTGATTGACAGCTCGCTATCATGCTAGCTACTAAGAACACTTAGCTGTAAAGTTGACCTTGAATTATGAAGCTAACTTTGTTAACAGCTTCACACCAGAATCCACATGGATCCAGATCCAGCAAGGGTGCAGCTCGGGGGGCCGCCCTGCTGCTCGTGACCAAATATGGTCACTGGTTCAAAAATTTCAAGATGGAGACGGTCAAAGTGCCAACCGTAGTCTCTAAAACCATAACATAGTGCCACGTTGTCTATGTCCACCTCTTCGTCGATGGTAAACCACATCAGGTAAGATAACGATACATTTGTGATGAAGCATAGCTAAATTAGCTGGATAGCAACAAGACAAGCTAATGGACGTGACTCCAGGGATTATTTTTTAAATTGATGAAAATTATATGTGTAATTCATGGCACTTAAAAGGTCCAAAGAGTACTTTCTTATATCTTTATCTTTTTGTCTGAAAAAGGGTCACGAAAAAGGAACTCATCCTCTCTCCAGGTCTGGATGAAGCGTGAGCCTGTCTATCTGCATTAATCATGTGATGGACCTGCAATCTGATTTTCCTGCCCAGTGCACCCTGGTACACGCTCCGTCTCATTCCATCGTCGAATAGATCCGAACAAACACTTCCCTGGCATTATAGATGTGTGCTACTGTAAATGGCATGAATTAATTAGTATTGATTAATTGTTTTGGGTGATGGCCGTTATGCCTGGCTGCTCTGGGAGCAGCTCTCAGCCCGAATGGGACACATGTCATATCTGACAGACCTCACAATGTCAAGCATCTGGACCTCCGTGGTCAGCACTATCATATATGTGTATATATATATATATATATATATATATATATATATATATATATAGCTATATATGTGGATCAGAGAGGAACACGTGAAGATTTGTTGACTACGAGGTTCAGGAGGATGAGAGAAGTGTTTCCATCGTGTCGGAAGATGTGACGGTGACATTTAATGTCCCAATCTATTAGCCAAAATTTTAGAAAATAATTTCCCATCTAGGTTTAACAGAGAAATAGGGCAAAAAGAGCCAACCTCTTCTGGGTCCTTCCCCTTTTTATGTATCACTGTAATAACCGCTTCTGTTAAAGTAGGAGGTAGGACACCATCCGTGTGGGCTTGAGTGAACACCCTATGTAGATGTGGGCAGAGGGTTTCATTAAATTTTTTATACAGCTCACCTGGAAGGCCATCAGGGCCTGGAGCTTTATTGCTTTTGAGTGAAGTGATAGCTTTTTTAACTTCTTCAACAGAAATTTCAGAGTTCAGCTGAGCTGCCTCATTTTCATCTAGTTGGGAAAGATTGAACTTATTTAAGACATTTTTCATAGCTGTATAGTCTGTATCGTTTTTGGAAGTGTACACATTTTTATAAAATTGGAGAAATCGATCATTAATGTCCTTGGGTTTAATCAGAATCTCACCTTTATCAGATTTAATTTTATGTATTGTGCGATCATTTTCCTGTTTTCTGAGTTGCCGGGCTAAGAGTCTATGTGGCTTGTCATTAAACTACCTGTTGTTTGTTTTGCAAAAATCAACAGAGCCCGGATCATCCTGTCGAATCAGCACGCAGGGCTGTGTTCGTGCACACACAGAACCCCTCCCCCTTGGGTCGTTCCACTATCACATGGGGGAGGTGGAGGGAGGTAGCAACAAGCTTCCAATTCCTCAGTTAAAAACCGCAACGAGGAGGTCCAAAACAACCAAGGAAAAGAAAACACCGGTGGAAAAGAAGGTAAAATGCCCGTGATAAAACCAGAGTTAACATCGGACCTGCGTTTCAAAGGTGGATTGATCTATGGGATCTCAAAGGGCAGGAAGTGGAGGGGAAGGAGCTCTGTGGTCGTGGGGGAGGAGCTCTGTGGTCGTGGGGTAGAAGCGTAAAGGGTGCCATCTGTAGGCAGGGAGAAGAACTAGAATTGTCCATATCAATAATGCAGGGTTGAAGGTCAGGTGGGTTCCCTAGGTTAACCAGTTAACACCGGATAATTCCACGCTCTCTTATCACCTCCCATTCTCTTTATCATTCCCCATACTTCTCCTAACCTGGTGGAGTTCCCAATTGTTCCACAGAACTTGCTCCAGTATGTCCTCTTTGCATGTCTTATTGTCCTTCTTACTACTGCCTGTGCCCTTTTATATTGAACCAAACTGAAAATTATGAGACCGTTTGACAATTTTAAAGGAGTCATCACCAGGAAATCGCAATTTCTCTTGTTAAAACATGCATATCTGTGTTTGACCTCAGTTGAAACTTGCCTGAAAGGCTGGAGTTTGAAAGTGGCGCCGTTTTTTCGCTTCTGCTCTTTTTCCGAACAGGAATAGCACACAAGGGTGTGCATTCCTAAAGCACGAGATTTTGATTCTGCGCCTACGGTGACGTCACCGTGGAGGCTACTTGCATAAGCCCACCCCTCTTTCACCACCCAACCCCCCCCCCCCCCCGTCCGCTACCTGACGTCCTGCTGTAAACGTGTCTCTTCAACCGTCTCTGGCTCTTCACTCTCCGGTTCGGGTTCCGACTCTGGTTCGTACATAAATGCCTGAATTCCGTAAGGTTCGTCATTTAGTGTGTGCGCCATGACAGGGGGCTGTTTATGTTTTGGAGTCTGCATGCAGGCAAGCCCCCCCGGCTCTGTCCTTCCTGCGGCGAATCAACGCGCGCCTCATTACATATTATACAATGCACATCCGGACCAGTCAAAACCTCGCGCGTAATCTCGCGTGATAAAATCGCGGTACGAAAAAGGGTCAGAACAAGCTCAATGTTTGATTAAAATTCTTTTTTTTTTTCTAATAAGTTTTACGAATTGATCCAAAGCGATCCAAGGGGGGCTGGATACGTATAAAACCAGGTTATGACTCCTTTAAATGATTTGTTCCTGTTTTTCACTGCCTCTTTACATGTTTCGTTCCACCATGGCATTATTTTCTTTTTCCTGATACCTTTACGTTTTGGAATAGATTGTTCTGCTGCTTTAACTATACCCTGCTTCACTTTACAATCAAGAATTTCTAAGTCCGCCTCCTCCTCAATATAACAGAGATATCTGTCACTGTCTTCCAAAAAATTCTCCCACCTAGCTTTCTGAAAAATCCAATGCCCTCCTGGATTCTCAGTGATCAATGATGGTGTGGAAATACTTATCTTGCACCATAAAGGATAATGGTCACTGCCCAATGAACATTGATTATATACTGACCAGTCACATGATGGCACTAAAGTGTTTGAGGCCAAAGTTAGATCTAGAACAGACAACTTCCCTGTATTAATATCTATGCGAGTGTTACTGCTATCATTCAGACATACCAAGTTCTTTTCATCTAGCAGTTCCTCTATTATCTGGCCATTACTGTCTGTTCTTTCACTCCCCCATAGCCTGTTATGCCCATTAAAATCACCACACCATATTACGTTACCACCGTCTTGCCCTTCAATCCCCTCCAACTTTAGTTTGTTTCTAGTTTGTTACATGGATTATAACAGTTCACTATAGCCAGTGTTGGGAGTAGCGCGTTACAAACGTAATGCATTACTGTAATGCATTACGTTTTGCTGTAACGCGGTAATGTAAGGCATTACAAAAAAAAAACTGGTAATATTTTACTCGGTACAATTCTCAGTAACGCGCGTTACAATGCATTTTAAACCCGAAATCAATTGACTCTACATTCGCGATCGCGAGATGGGCATACGCTCTTGGAAAAGTGTGAAAGCCGGTCCGTGTGACTCTACACTATGTTAATTAAGCGCTGTTGTTAGCAGGCTCCATGAGCTGGACACCGACTCACAGAGCGGCTCCCGGTCGGTCAGAGCGCAGCCGCCCCCGGCAGTCACACCGAGGATCAACAGCTGAGGGGCGGCGGCGAAAAGGCGGAGGCTCCGATTCTCCCCGTCGGTTTTGGACCGCTTTTGGTGCGTGTTTAAAACAGTAGGTTTACTTCAAAACGCGAGCGTCAGACGCTGTCAGAGCCCTTATGAACAGTGTTTTAGAGCTCCCCCTAAATGTCTCAGGTAGGCTTTCAGGTAATTTCGCAGCATAACACAGCGCCTTCCGGGTCATTAAAAAAGACGTACGGACAATCTGGAATGAAAAATGGCACTGTTATTTCATCCCCGAATCCCATTCATGAACACAATAACTAATATCAGTTAACGAGTCGTTTTCCGTTTCTCGTTTTCCGTTTTTAAAACGAATAACGGGATACGAGTCATTTTCCGGTTTTCGTTCTTTTATTTTGAAGCGAATAACATCACATCCTGCTGTGTAATTAGCTGCATTGAACACAAGAAGATCTATTGAGAACATAAAATCCATATTTCCTTTTATTTTGGCAAAAAGTAATGCAAAAGTAATGTAAAAGTAGTGTAATGCCTTACAATTCAAAGAGAGTAATATTGTAATGTAACTGATTACTTTGAAATGACAGTAACAAGTAATAAATAATGCATTACACTTTTGAAGTAACTTGCCCAACACTGACTATAGCCACTTCCTTTCTATCAGCCCACACTTTAACCACAACATACTCCTGATCACTTCCAATGCCCAGTAATTTGTAAGGTAAACCTTGCTTTATAAATGTAACACATCCTCACCTGAGCCTTCTCTCCGGTCTCTACTTATTGCCACATATCCATACAACACAAAATCAAGAGAAGGCTTTAACCAGGATTCTTGAACACACACCACATCTGGTTTTTCTCTCCTGCTTAACGCAAACTATTTAAAGTCCTGCCCATAAGCTACTAGCATTCCACTGGAGGATCAGCATCATCATTATTATTATCCTATACATGTTGATTCTTGGCTAGACTGTACCTGGAGTTCATCATTTATTTCTTCCCCCTTTAGCCCTTTCGTGCCTTAGTGGTGTTCAACAGCTTTAGCAATAATATGAATCCTTAATGTTTTTGACTTTAACTCACATGTAGCGTTTATCACACCAGCAATAAAAGTGACCAATTTCTTCTTTTCCACCCACTTGTTTCTTTTATCCTGACGTTCTTTCACTCCCACCTGTTCTCTGACCACTTCTCTTACCTGTTCACTGACCTCTTCTCTTAGCTGTTCTCTGATCTGTTTTTCTGAACTCCCCTCTTACCTGATCTCTTAGCTGTTCTCTTACTTGTTCTCTGACCTCTTCTCTTACCCGTTTTCTGAACTCTTCTCTTACCTGTTCTCTTACCTGTTTTCTGACCTCTTATCTTACCTACCTGTTCTCTGCTCTTATTTAAGTTGTTCCTTCCAGTCATCTGAGCTGCCTAAGAATATGAGACTTTCTTCCTCATTTTTACCTGCTTCACCTCTACTTCTTTTTTCATAATTTCACACCCATAGTAAGCTGCACTATGGCTGCCACCGCAATTACAACACTTGATCTTCACCCCTTTCTCACATTTTCCATACTCATGCTCCCCACCACACCGAGCACACCTTAGCTTTCCTTTACACATTTTGGCCATATGTCCAAACCCCTGGGATTTGAAACATCTCATTGGCATATATTCCCTGACTCCATACCTCAAAAAAACTAAATACAGTTCCTTTTGTACCACACTTCCCTCAAACTCCACCAGAATAGTCTCTGTCTCACTCTTTTCCACTCCTTTTGTCATTCTCCTCACATTTTTCGCCGCCCTGTTCTTTATTTTAAGGTTTTCTACCAACTCTGACATATTGACAATGAGAGGAATACCCGATATCACTCCCTTACACCCACTAGATCTCTGCTCACCAACCTTCACCACCCTGACCACTTTAACTTTTCCAATTCCTTTCACTTTCCTAGCCCTCTCCACTTCCACATCTGACTTACATCCTGTCAACAAATTTCCATCTCCCAACACCTGTGCAAATTTCACCTCTCCTATCTTTTAGTCAGATTCAGCGGGTTCATTTTCTTCACCCCCCCCTCTCCCTCAAACCGCATCACCACATTCAACCGTTCTGTACTCTGCTTCCTTGTCCTCCTCTCTTCCTTCACTGGCTGCGTTTCGGATCGCATGCATTTGCGCCTATGCATGCAGGAGACTTGAGAGGATCCGCCGGAACTCGTCATAAACACATCAAGTTCCCACCACGTCAAGTCGGACACAGGTGCACTTCATGGACTTTGCACAAAGAATATGGCCTGCCCAGTAGCGCTGGCTTTCTTCATCGTGGACGAATTTGAGGCATTGAAACTCCCCTTGTTGATGGAGGCTGAGGAGCAACGGTGAGGAATTTTCTCACGTGGTAATTCTAACCAACTAGGGAAACGTTGAGGGGAGTGTCTTATGTCCGCACTTATTTGAGACCATCTGCACAGAAAAGCATGTGGAGGTAGGTACCCTGGAGGTCCCGTGAGTTTTTAAAGCGATGTGACATGTCGCAAAGGAAAGTTACCACCAGCATTTCGGACATTTTTATCCCAGAATGCCTGGTTATGCGAGGCAAATGCATGCACATGCATGATTGGAAACGTGCCTACTATCAGTGTCCTCCGAATTACTCCTCAGTGCTTTCTTCCTTTTCCAACTTTTCCTCCCCCCCTTCAGCCTTTTCCCAATCACCCTCATTTTCCACCTCACTACCCTCCATATTTTCTCCGTCAGTCTCGCTTCCCGACATACTGTGAGATTGCCAGGAATAGGGCACAAATACCATCACACACAATTCCTCACAATGCTCTTATCTAACACACTAAAACATTTTCAAATCCAAATCTCACTCTACTCAATGAATCGGTCGCGTAGGAGCAAGGAACTTCCTCTTGCTGGCAGTACGGGATCAGCTTTGTTTGCTCGTCAGGCTCATCAGCTGCAGCTGCGGAGGACCAATGGCTGGCGGCAGGAGGCGGGACCTGTAAATCAGACAGAGATGGTGCAGTGGAAAACAGGAGCGCTCACTCGGGCCTAAATGGCAAAGACTATCGGCTGGGGGCCGTAACAGTTTCCCTTGTCTTGCTGACGGGTCATTGTATTGTATATGTTGGTCCCTGCATGTTGCACCACCCTCTGTCCTTGTGATTACTTGTCTTCCTGCGTCAAGCCTCCCGTGTCCCTTCGTGTTCGTTTCTTAGTTAAATAAACATTTTTGTCCGTTACCCTTTGTCACCTGCCTGCTTTTGGGTCCAACCCCTTGTTCAGTCGTGACAACGCAACAGAAAGGGTGGACAATCTACAAATGGAAATAATGTGGGGGAAGTTTACAATTACAGGTGGTGGAGAATTCAGGGAAAACAAATGTTAAAATTACAAGATGTGGCTAAGTTACCTGATGGCAACTAATTACTTTGTAATAATACAAAAGCGGCCCCACTGCACAGCAAAAGAGAAAGTGCTCTACTACTGCTCTACTACTGGTTCCAAACACTGTCTCCGAGATCCCAGATCTGTTTTACCAAATGGTGGAAACAACCCTCACTCAGGAATTTTTTATGTTGAGTAAAACCTTTTTTCTGATTCAGTAAATACTCTACCTAATTTATTTTTGATGCCTCAGATTCCTCCTTGGTTCGGACCCCGTCACTGCTCTCCTCTCCAGCCGGGCCCGCCTTGCAAGGTGTTCAGGTCCGGTAGTTGGAGAAGAGAAACAGATATTGGGCCCCACGTTGGGCGCCAAAATGTTAAAAGAATTTGTCCGTAAACGAATAAATTCACCCAAGGAGATCGGAGACATAACTAAAGTCGACGTCTGACTTTAATCTTGATCAAGAGGAGCAGTTACAATGCAACAACGTGTGAGGATGCTACAGAGAAAGTGCTCAAATCACTGTTGTGACTTGAGTCTTTTAAAGGCACAGGAGATAATGCGTCATTGACAGTTAATCTTCATGCAGAACAAGACATCATGACTACCAGGCCTCTGATAACATTTAGGTCAGCAATGGGGATACTAAAGTAATAAACAGTTCAACACATAAAGCTGTAACCTGAACAAAGAGAACTTTAAGACATGAGGTTATACAAAATTCTGATAACAGAAGGGAGGGAGGAATAGTAACGCAGTATTTGCAGAGCCTCTCATAGCAGGGATCTCCTGGAGGAGTTGTTCCAGCAGCGACCTTGGCCAGGGCAGGGCGGCTGCCGCGAGGGGCCGGAATGCAGATTAGATTGTGGTTGTTTGGGTTAGGGTGAGTAGTCGTATTTCAGTAGACACAACTCTCACTCTTTGTCCAATTTGGTCTTCAAGTCGATCCATTCACCTTAGCAAAGCCGAAAGCTTCTCCAAGATGTTATCCATGTTGCGGTTTATAGCCACAGTCTGAGAGCTAGCGGCTCCACTCACTGTAAAGATGGCACTAGCAGGAAGTGGCTCACTTACTGGCATTTTCAAGGAGGACTGATACCAGCGCATTTATTACAGGCAGGAGTGATTGGTGACATGTACATCTGTGCACAGAGGAGCATGAAAAGAGCACTGCACACCAGACCTGTGCTGAAGCTTTTTTCTTAAGGAGCTCAAAAAGTAACATCAGCAGCTTGTTTGCTGGTAGTCAGATGTCGGCTCATAGGGAAAAAGTGGGCCTCACACAAGCCTCTCTGGATGAGGTTCAGCTGAGTTCAATTACATCTGTTTTCTTGATATCTGTGAAATGCGACGGGGTTGTTGATGTTTTTTTTATCTGTAGTACTATAAACTCATATATGCAGATGTGTGGAAAACTTAAATGTGTAATTCAAATAAAAGTTTTTTTTTTCTTCTCTACTATTAGCCTATGTTTCTTGCGCCAGTGGTCCGTAAACGAATAAATTCACCCAAGGAGATCGGAGAGCGCATTTCAACATTGAGCATTGTTTTATTATTTCGAAAAGTGGAGGATATAAATTTCCCTGACGCGGCTTGATCACTGAGCATTCGCTAAGAAGGCTGTTAAGAGTGGGTCAGCTCAATTTTACATTTCCTTCTTAGTGAAAGATCTTCTTTAGCTAAGAGCGACTCTGGGAAACACATCCTTCTTTCACAGCGTTCAACACTCATGCCCTCCTCAGGCATTTTTGGCCATTTTCCCTGATTTGTGTTTTTGATTTGGTGATAATTTTGGCTGTTACAGCTTGTAGCATGAATTTTTGCAAGAACTCTTCTTTTTAGTTATATTTTTGAAATCCAATGTTTTTTTATTTCACGTCTTTTATACTCTATTGACACATTTTGCACCCTCTGGACACCCTCGTGGCGAAAAAAGCCACGCACTTACAAACTGCTATAAAATCATCATACATCAATATTTTTTTCTACTTTTGTTTTCATAAATCTCTTCAACAACTTCCACCTTGCTCAAAACTACCAAACATTCAATCATTTTCAGAATTTTAACCCTATAAATACCAGTTTGAGTATTTTCATTTTTTAACGCAAAAAACAAAAAATTTGTTATTTTCTATATAATAAATAGGAGGTGGATGAGGCTTTGGTGGGAATTAGAGGCTTGGATATGTCAAAGATTAGCAACAAAATTGATTTGATTGCATTAGTATTTTTTCTGTAGTACCAGATACTCCCTCTGGACACCCTCGTGGCGAAAAATGCCCCATTGACTTCCATTCAAACCACATATTTTAATCTCACTGGCATTGCAGTATAAAACCATATATTCTGGTATGTTAGCTTTTCATTATGAACAAAAGTAGTGATATTTGACATTTTTATTGTATTTCACCATATTCAACCATTTTCCCATTGTAGGCCTATGCATGAAATTCTTCCACCTCCTATATTTTTGTGGGGTTTTTTTGCATTAAAAAATGAAAAAACTCAAACTGGTATTTATAGGGTTAAAATTCTGAAAATGACTGAATGATTGGTAGTTTTGAGCAAGGTGGAAGTTGTTGAAGAGATTTATGAAAATCAATAAAGAAATATTGATGTATGATGATTTTATAGCAGTTTGTAAATGCGTGGCTTTTTTCGCCACAGGGGTGTTGAAAGCGTAGTAAATTTGAGGAGGGCATGAGGGTTAAGAGTGCTCCTAAGAAGATCTTACCACAAGAGCTTCTTAACGAATCTGGGAAACGCTGCCATTATCGGTGTAAATGCAGCGGGTGCCGGTGGGATTTCTCTCTCACCCCTACTACAGTACGTCCCCGATCCCAAACTACTCGGTGATCGCTCGCTACAGGCAGACCGCATGGCTACTATAGGCTAAATTTGGCTCAATTGACAAATCTTTAAAAATCGTAGACCCAAGCTTTAAAGGGTGCTGTCAGTCATTTTTGGAAGCCTGCCGTGGGTTCCTCTAAGTAAGTACTGTATAGAATACATGATTCATCTATTTTTCAAGAGTGAAGAAGTCCATCAGGTGTCATCTTTCTCACCTTTCTCTGTTTGTCTCCTTTCAATTTTAAAAGGTTACCATGTTTGAGGAGATGTGCTGTGTTGCTGTGCTGACGGTTGCTGCTGTGGAGGTCTAATGTGACTGTGGATTGATGTGGTGAGTACATAGTCTGAGAAAATATCACGTAATCACAATCTCTCCTTTATACATTTTATTATTCAGCTCATCTTTGTTCCTCTGTCACATTTTCAGGATCCCATCATACATGTTTATTGTTTGTTCTGGAGGTCTTCTAAGTAAGTACTGTAGAGAGTATATGCTGCAACTATTTTCCCCACATTTTCTAGATACCAACTGTGATAATATAACTCCATTAAGTTTTATTCTTTCTCACCTTTCTTTCTCTGCCTCCTTTCACTTTTTAAAGGTTGCTATGTTTGAGGAAATATTCTATGTTGCTGTGCTGTTTGTTGGTGTGGTGAATAAATAGTCTATGAACATCACTAAATCTGTCATTAATTAATTTTAATAGTCATCAATGATTATGTCTCACCTCTATTCCTCTCCGTCCTGATTTCAGGATCCCATCATACGTTGTACATTGTTCAGGAGGTTAACTAGAACAGAGCCTTTAGGTTTCCGCTAAATACTGTATAGAATAACTGGACTGGGAGGATGGTGTAGGTTTAAGTTTATTAGACAATTACATGTACACCAACAAGAAAGTGTACAAGCATTGTCACAAAAAAGTTTGTTTTCATTCATAGGCTTCATTGTCTTTCCATCGATACCTGGTGGGCCGGTCTCGGCTGAAAATGCCCGGGTCGATTTTTTGTCCCAGTCCAGCCCTTGAGTGAACTCAACCTTTAGGTCAGTTGCCATAGTAACTGACTCTGTGAACCTAACCTGCTCGCAGGTTTGCTTCAACAAATCCTGAGTTTCTCCTACATGTCTCCGCCTTTTATTCCGGAATCTTAAGTCGATCATACAGCTGCAGTTAATTCAGAACGCTGCTGCTCGAGTCCTCTCTAAAACCAAAAAAGTGGGTCATATTACTCCAGTTCTCAGATCTTTACACTGGCTTCCTGTCTGTCAAAGAATTGACTTTAAAATACTACTGTTGGTTTACAAAGCACTGAATGGTTTAGGACCAAAATACATTTGTGATCTTCTGCTTAGCTACGAACCATCCAGACCTCTCAGATGGTCTGGGACAGGTCTGCTCTGTGTCCCCAGAGTCAGAACCAAACATGGAGAGGCAGCCTTCAGTTTTTATGCGCCACATATCTGGAACCAACTTCCAGAAATGTGCAGGTCTGCTGCAAATCTCAGCTCTTTTAAATCAAGACTGAAGACTTTTCTGCTGCCGCTGCCTTTTTTATGAACTTCTTATGCTGCACTGTATTTCCTATTCCTTGATATTCTTGTTTTTATTTTTTAGATGTTATTTCATTGGCTTGTTTTAATGCTTTTTCTCCAATGCTTTTCATGTAAAGCACTTTGAATTGCCCTGTTGTTGAAAGGTGCTATACAAATAAAATTCCCTTGCCTTGCCTTTATTTATGGGCACATACAGTAAATACTCTCCTTTTCTTCCTTACTCTAAAGTCCATGGAAAAGGCCTGACTAGAAGAACTACATCCAAACTCTGGGGTTTAGTATGTATGCAGTTCAAATGTGTAGTGAAAATGTGTATTTAAATAAACAGCATCTTTATTGCACACTACGCACAAAAGGAAAATGCTGGAGGTGTTTTAAAGATAAAGATTTCTCAGCCACATAAAGCAGCACAATGTTTCATCGGCGTATATCACCCAACATCCACCTACAGCAGTATGAATAAGAGGCAGTTGTGTTCATCTGATGCTTTATTGAAATGAGTGTCACCAGGTACATCGATCCAATCAAAATGGCAATAAGAGGTTCTGGTGCCAATAATATCTTTTTAATCGCCCAAGCCTGCTGGTTATGAACAGTTCCATCATGTCATGCTTATTATTTTACAACTTATAACAGCATTTTAAATGCTTTCAGAGTGTCTGATCCAAGCATCAACACAAGCAGTAGTGAACAGAAAAAAAGAATGATGGACTGTACTTTGTCAGCTTGTCCGGGGTTAGGGAAGGTCTGCCTTGACTTTCTTGCACACAGGGGCTCCACCACTTTGAACTGATCTCTTGCCCTGGTCACTCACAGCTTTTACCTGCAGGTCATTAACAAGAGGCTTCAGGTTCAAAGACCTACATGATGTGGACAGGGGGACACTAGAGGGGAGAACACTTAAGTCTACAGACAATCCTCCATTCTTCATCACAACGGCCGAGGCTGGCGACGCCTTGCTCTACTAACATCTTTTTAGGTTCCCTGCTCAATCAATACAGACCTATAGCTCAAACATCTACAATAAAATGGTCAAGAATGCCTTTCATAAGAGCTTAAAGTTGAGCTGAAACGTCATTTCCAGAGTCTCTCTCTTCCGTATGTTGATGTATTTACAGTAAAACAGCACCCATCAGCTGGGTGATGTTGTAACAGCCCCACTACACAGGATCCATCAGCTGGGTGATGATGCAACAGCCCCACTACACAGGATCCATCAGCTGGGTGATGATGTCACAGCCCCACTACACAGGATCCATCAGCTGGGTGATGATGCAACAGCCCCACTAAACAGGATCCATCAGCTGGGTGATGATGCAACAGCCCCACTACACAGGATCCATCAGCTGGGTGATGATGTCACAGCCCCACTACACAGGACCATCACTTAGTTGATCAACACGCTTTGTTGTGACTAGGGCTGTAGCGATACACTAATCTCACGATACGATACACGATATTCAGCTCACGATACGATATAAATCACGATATTCAGTCAACGATACGATTCGATATAATTCGATATACTTACATAATTTTCTGAAAGATTTAAAAGGTACAGTGTGATTTTGGTGACATCTTGTGAGTGTTCCATTTACTTGGATTGAATTAATATCAACTGAATGAATCAATTACACAATATATGGCTCTGACTGGACAGAGAGTCTCCAGCTTGCAAATGCTGGACAAAATAAATCAAATATGTGGTGAGAAAATAAGTTACATTTATTGAAGTGCAAACTGTAACTTACAAAGCACACACACACACAGTGGCGCCGCCAGCTGGAATCCTGTACGCACTGTGCGTACTTTTTTTGAAGGTGGGCTAGACCAAACAACGTCTGCCCAAGCAAGTCAGAGCTTTTCTTTCGCTCACACAGTGACCTGGAGAGACGCAGCCGCATTTGAGAGGACGATCGCGCGTGTTTGCGCAATTACGCATAGCGTGTGTTGGTCCCTCTCCACATCACAATATAGCTCGGCTCTAGTCTCGTCACCTCTCTGCTGCTGAGCACTGTGGGCCGAGCCGATGCATGTCCCTCTCCGAGTTATCATACCGTACTGTGCGTGTGTGTCCAAGCGTGTGTGGAGTGCTCACAAGCGTGCGCTTGTGTTTAGGGCGGGGATGGAGGGCACAAAAAAAATATTTGCACCGGGGCCTATCACCATGATATACGTTGTATTTTGCCGTTTCTGTGCGTACATTGAAATTGAATCCTGGCGGCGCCACTGCACACACACACATACACATATACATACACAGAGCAACGGAGTGGGCTGGCTACGGGGCGGGGGGTGGGGTTTTGGGTGTCTACAGTAATATGGCTTATTAATTTCATGAGGTTATTTACTTACCCACGATGAAAAAAAACAGCTCTGAATGAATAACAGCTGAGCAGAAGCACTTGTCGACCGTCGCGGAGAAATACGCGTCTGGTCTGAACTGGGGGGCAGCGGATCATGTGTGATTTTCGTGGCCGTGACGCTTTGCAGCAGCTGGTGTGAACCTGGCGTCATGCCGGCGTGAACCGGGCGGCCGCTGAAGCACCGCGAACGAAACACGCTTCCTTTCGGCGCCTTTGTTAACCGATAGTGCAGTTCAGACCAGATGCGAAGCGCCGCGATCCTGCGCGGCCGTCTCTCGGCGCAGCGAGCAGAGTGCCAGGGGGATTTGAATGGGACTTAATGTATCGATACTCGTGGCTAAAAAATCGATACTTTCTGTGGAAACAAAATATCGATTTATATCGCAGAATCGATAAAATCACTCAGCCCTAGTTGCGACAGTTAAGGAGCATCAACTCACCACAGCTGATCCGGTCCACGTTGTCCGCATCTTCATGCTGAGTGTGTGAGTGTGGCTCTTCAGCAGAGGGGCTTTGCAACCCAGCTTCATGTAGAAGTAGGTGGTGTATGGAGTGAAGCTGAAGTCCTCTCTGAAGTCAACACAAACAATATTACACACTATTAATGTCTTCTTCGTAGGTACGTATTGTAGATGACAGCAGAATGGGTCCTGAATGTCCAGAGGTAGCAACTCCAAGCCTTCATGTACTACAAGTCTACAAACAAAAGGCTGAGGACAAACTGAGGTTAGCTTGTGAAGGAACAAAATGTCTACTCTTTTGGACTAAATATGGTTGCGTTTGCTTCAACGTGTAATTTAAGAAGCTGAGCGATTTAAGGAAAACATCTCTTTGTATTTTTTTCTGACTGTACAATTGTAAAAACTGCCTCAAGCATTAATCACACATCTGTTATGATTTATTTCTTCATGAGTAGAAACAGATTCATATATTAATGAAGTTCAAACGTGGCATTTTCGTGATATGCTATGGTGGTAAAAAAAATCATATATATGAGATGAGTAGACAGAAGAGAACGTGAGGAGTAACCTGAGGTATCCCTGCAGCAGCAGCTGTACAATCACAGCTTCAGCCTGCAGCCGAGACAGCGTGGTGGTCTGGATCATCTTCTTATGCTTGGCTGGGCCTTTGCCCATCCATGCATCCACCAGCTTTAGAGGAGTCAGCTTCTCATCCATTGATGCTGCTACCTCAAGGATTTGCACAACCTGCTTGGCATTCTGGGTAATATCCATGGTGGTGTAGTCTGAAGGGATACAGGACTCAAATTTGGCTTTTCACATCCCTGAAGAACACCTCAATTAAAAAATGTTTTTAAAAATCACATACCTTTCACATGGCGGCAAGTGTCACACATCTGGTTGCATTCCTCATCATTCCACAACTCATCGAAATGAACAGCCATGAGAGAGCGCCGACACCTTCACGCAGCAAACGCAGTAGACAAGACGTAATGCATTTATCTACAAAAGTGTCAAATATTGAAGATAGCAAATTGACACCAGGTAGCATGAATGATGCAAATGTTGCACCCTTAGGCAGACATGACTCCGTCTCTTTTCTTTGGCAACTTTTATTCGCCTCAATTCTCCGTATCATTCGTTTTACACCAACCGGACCAGCTCAAACATCAGTCCACAACATCAAAACCACGTGACTCTATTCTTCTCTCTCGCGCTACTGCGCAGTTCAATGACATCACGTCTATATGGAACTCAGACCTCTACTAAGAAACATTAATCCAAATAGGATTTAGTATATTAACTATATCAAAATACAATGAAGTAAATAGTATCTTCTGCTTAAAACAGATTAAATCTATCTCGGCTCGTTTTAGTATACGTAATCAATATGCAAATTCCCAAATAGTTATAGGTCGCAACACAAATAAGGCAAAAATGCAAACGTCAGGTTATTTGCATTATTATTATTAGGGCCCAAGCGCCGACAACGTCGGGCTGCGAAGCCCTATTGTTATTCGAATGTTTATTATTCTTTCACCACTTCGACCTGCGTTGGAAAAAAAATTGGAGTGTCTATAGGGTCTGGCGAAAATTAGAGAATTTGGCGTCTTCGCATTCAACCACGAAAAAGTTGCTCGCTAGCCCCACCTAGAGTGGAGAATCGCCAAATCCGCTTGGAGTACCAAAGTCCGCCTACCGAAATTTTCCGCCATCTTGGATTTTATGAAAAAAAGGAAGTTTCGCATTTCTCGGACACCGTTGATCCGATTTGGACGAAATTTGGTACGCATACTCGCTTGACCTAGCTGAGGGTATGGTCTGAAAATGTTCTGAAAATATACATTTAATCAGGAGATATCGGCCAATGAACATTAGAGGGTTGGGCTACCAAAATGCAATTAACATAACTCTATAACCTTTGCCCCTAAAATTACGAAACTCGAAATCTTTGTTGCCATAGCTTCAAAGAACATGCATGTCAAGTTTCATCAAAATTGGGTAATGTTTGGCGCTGCCACAAATTTCCAAAAAGTGCCATTTTTGGCCGTTTTTGGCTGTTTTGGGCCTTTCACAGGGGTCGTACAAAATCGAACTTGTACTATACCGTTGATCCGATTGATACCAAAATTGGATATGTGGTTGGAAAGGCCTTAAGGACAAAAAGTTGGTCAAAGATGCTCCAAAAGTCTAGGGGCGTGGCCGCGCCGACGCCATGACTGCGCTACTATTTTCAACCTTCGCCATTGGCATTAAAGCTGTTATAACTTCACCGTTTCTTCACCGATCTGCTCCAAAATATTCATGCTTGTTAAGAGTCACGTCCTGAACACAACTGCACTGCAATTTTAACTGACAGGTAGAGCGCCACCTAATGGCGACATGAAATGTGACTGATTTTAGGCCCTTTTTCTGAGCAACAGCCCCCCCTCTAGGTTGAGCGTACACACATGAAATATTTTTTCCTAGATAGCCCAAGTGGAGCTGTACAAAAAAGCCTCTTGGACCCACCGCCTCAAGTCATGATAAAGTAGGAAAAAAAAATGTTTTTAGCCAAGTGTGTAAATCAGCCCAGTTTCTCACTCAATCCTCACTCAGGACACATAGGAGGGAGAGACACAGGCGCACAGCAACCACCAGATGGAGTCAGAGATCTATTAGTGACACATGGAGAACTGTGAATCTCACATACAGCTGCAGTCTGCCTCACACCAGATCAACAGTCATGCCACTTTTAATTCCATTTTTTAAATTCCTCTCATTTCAGCCTGGACACAAAGGGAGGAGGAGAGATGGCACACTTCGCATGCACCTCACACAGCTGTCAGTTGAACTCTGTCATACACATCCAAACTATTATTACTTCAGTGTTTCTTCTCTGATCTGCTCCAAACTTTCCACACTT
The DNA here is from genome assembly GCF_963514095.1 of Eutrigla gurnardus. Taxonomy (NCBI): domain Eukaryota; kingdom Metazoa; phylum Chordata; class Actinopteri; order Perciformes; family Triglidae; genus Eutrigla; species Eutrigla gurnardus. The sequence goes on from NC_139932.1 coordinate 172,379, forward strand.
GCTAAGAGTTCCTTCCTGAACACATCTGCACTTTCATATTCACTCACAGTCAGAGCGCCACCTACTGGCGATAGGAAATGTCATTATTTTTGTGACTTTTTCCAAGTTAAAGCCACACCTTTGTGATTTTTTTTAAAACTAATTCCTCTCATTTCAGCTTGCAAGGAGGACACAGGGGGAGGAGGAGAGGTCACACTAGGGGGAGGAGGAGAGATGTCAGGAAGGCATGAACATGTGTGTATGTGACAGACAGATGGCTTTGAATGTCAATCACTTGTGTCTAAACTTGCGCCACGAGGAGGTGGCCGCTGCAAAGGGTAGGCGGCTGCCACGCATGTCAATGCAGGCACTCCACGACCGCACGTGACAGACGGATGCCTTTCAGTGTCAATCGCTTGTGTCTCGACTTGCGCCACGAGAGGCGGCCGCGCCAAGGGCAGCGTCCACGACACTGCCCTGTGACCGCAGGCAGTCTACGGCCGCATAAGAGCGAGGGCCCGTCATGACACTGCTTAATTATCATTATTATTATATTTTCAACTTGAGTGAAAAATTTGGGTGACGCTGTGTCACTAAAGCCTATCAGCATTGAGACATCACTGAATCCTCAACGGAGGAACCAAATGTTGTGTCCTGTGTCTGTCGTCCCCCAGAGGTCTACGATAGTACCTCATATTAGTCCAGAGACCAGACCAGACTATGTGGAGGAACCAGAGACTGTCTGTGGTCCAAACAACCAGGTCACTGCTGTATTCATGTCTAAATTACCTTATTTGGAGTGTTGAGACCAGGAAGCAGAGTTGCAGTCTTACACACTTCTCAGCCCCTCCATTAGAGCAGTCACCCACCCAAAACCACATAAGAACGGTGTCTGTCGCCCGACCACCTTTAAACTAACTCAGTCAAACAGAAGAGGGATTTCACATGAAAACCTAATAAAAATGAGTACTTCTGATGTAGTACAACAAAATAAGAGAATTAAATGTGGACTCTTAAACTTAAATCTCTCTCATCTAAAGCAGTATTAGTCAATGATTTAATATCAGATAATCATATTGATTTATTCTGTCCGACTGAAACCTGGCTGCGTGATGAAGACTTTGCTTAGCCATATTAATACTAAAGGGTCATTCCATGTGAAAACAGCCAAATTCGGGGTACCATGTACATGACACCTCTCAGATTTAGCTGAAAAGTGGTGGAAATAGGCCTTATGTTACCAAACGAGGGAATCTGAAGTTTTAGGTCAATATCTCTAAAGGTTTGGCCGTGGCGTCCATTTGAATTTCAGGTGGCACACCCCTTTTTGACACATTGGAATTTCACATTTCATTTTTTGGCATTTTTGGAGGCCCATAACTTCTGTTCTATTTTTCACTTTTTGGGTGCCCCTAGCAACACGATTAATGATCATATTTATTCTAAACAGGATTATTTGTTATATTTGGGAACTTTTCTCTTGCCAAAATTAATTTGAAGGGTATGGTACCACTGGTGGGGGTTTTGTGAGGGTCCAAAAACCCTTTCGGGCAGAGGTGACTCTTTTGGAACCCCATATTTGGACCCCCAAATGACCATGTGGGCACTTGATGATCCTAATGGGATTTATACCAGATAAAGATACATATTTGTTCTTTTTAATGACATAAAACCTTTGACTATGAAGCTCCTTAATATTAATTTTATTCTTCATAATGCACCATTTGGCCATATATATATATATAAATATTAGGGCCGGGACTTTAACACGTTAATTAGGATTAATTAATTACACAAACATTAACGCCTTAAAAAAATTGACGCACTTATTTTTGCACCGCGGAAAGTTTCTCACTGGATGAGTTTCAGGCGGACCGATTACGCCTGGTTCACACCGGCCGCGGAAGCGCCGCGAATAGGCGCGTAGCGGAGCCCGCTTCCTTTCGGCGCTAGTGTGATTAAGCGATAGTGTAGTTCACACCAGACGCGGAGCGCCGCGAATAGGCGCGGCCATCCTGCGCCGTGAAGCGATCGTTTCGGCGTCTGCTCTATTTTTCAATTTGTCAATTCTGGCAGGAAATCACACAAAGAAACACGAGACAATCCGGTCAATTTCCAAAATAAAAGCACTTTTCAAAATAAAATACCGCTATTGACAAATGTGATCATATTTGTGTATCTCAACTTGCACTTGGAAACAGGAAGAGACAATACATTTAATAAATTTGAAGAGTAGATAAACAAATACGTGTATTTCAACTGTATATCTACACTACTACTGTCTACTACCATACACACTCTCTCTGTCTGTGTGTGTGTGAGTGTGTGAGTGTGTGTGTCTCTCTCTCTCTCTCTGAACCGATAAATAAAAGAAGTGTACAAACTTCTTGGTTACAGAAACATGGCGTATTTATTTTATGAAGTTATGATAAAAAAAATAGCTCTGAATGAACAACAGCTGAACAGAAGCGCTTGTCGACCGCCGCGGAAATAAGCGTCTGGTCTGAACACCTTTTCTCTTCCTCACCATTTGCTCCCAAGCCATGGTGAAGACCCCTTCCTCCCCTCTTGGAGTCATAAACTAACGACCTGGTCTGCTGGCATGCAGAGAGAGGTCACATGAACTCTGCAGGAAATCATGTTCACATTTTGACTAAACCAAGAAAAGGATGAGATATGTGTTCAACATTATTTTAAAACCATCCATAATAATCATTGAGGAATTATAAGCATACTGGCGAACTTCCCGTCGTTCTACGCCGAAGAACAGAGGAGTTACCAAAAATGCTAAAAATTAACATTGTCATTGTAATGGACTACTGCACTCACGCAGTCAGACGAAAATATGTTTGCTCATTAATCTGCCCGCATCACCGAGGACAAAATGCTTACTAAGTTATCAAACTTGTTTGGGCTAGCTTGATAGGTTTGCATTGTATGTGTTGGATCAAAGTTCCTTTCAACTCTACCAAAAATGATTTGTACAGAGGAATGTTTACAGTTCATGTTTCATTTGTTTTGACCTATCATTCTGTGTGAGAACTATATGCAATGTGCCAACTTTGACCATAACGGCGAGATGGTGTTCAAACGTTCTAGTCATAGTCACAAAGATTTCGGACTGTAACCCGAATGGGTCCCTCCTGGACACGCCCACTCGGTCAGCATAAAAGCTGCGTGTTACAGACACCCGTTGCTCTTGCCTCCCCGCTCGTGCCACCAGGCGCTGGCCACCCGGCCTTCGCCTTTGCTCTTACCCTCTTCAAGTTTCGTACTTTTGTTAGTTCCCAATTTTTACTCCTTTTATTAGAATAGTTTGTTCAACGTTAGATTCTTCATTTTTGCATTTTAGCCTCTCTTTTTACCCGCAAGGATTTTTGATCAATGCTCAACCAAGATTTGGCATATTGACTGGCGCTTATACCTAAGTCACCCAAGGCCAAACTCAAGGAGAAGACAGCTGTTTAACTAAGATGGATTACGGCAAAGAAGGACGCCCGTTACGAAACTACCGCAGATCGGCGCTAACGGTTCCCTCGGGCCACGGCAAGGAAGATCCCCTCGGGTCTACGTCACCGACGGAAGAGCGACCGCTTGGAGTTTCAGTAAGCCGGGTTGCAGGGTGAAACTAAGTATAGCGTCTGTTAATATCTAATATCTGTGAGGTAATTTATCCCATTATTCACCTTTTCCTCTTACTAAGGAGTCCAAATTCTTAGGAAAAACACTCTCTCCTTTATCGCCAAACATGCTAGATGAGCTGTTAATCATATTTCCAGTTATATTTCTGGCGTTGTATTGGTGTTTTGTTTATTACATCTGTTATTGTTTTATTCACTTTTGTTTAATCCCTAGTTAATCAATAAATAACCTTATAGCATAAAGTCATTGTCCGTGAATATTTCTTCTGTGCAGAATACAAAGATCCCTATTTTAAGAACTTATGATCTAAGGAAATGAGACTGATTTATTAAATTATATTGATTAATTGTTAATTAATTAATAAGTGGTCATTAGTAGGGCTGGGATAAAAAAATCGTTTCAATCGATTTTGGATCGATTTCATTTAAATTTTGCAATATCGATTCATAGGGCATGAGATCGATTTTTCCCCCAAGTTTACCCCAGTAGTGTCGTGCGTGATGCAGCAGTGGCGCGTTTACGTCCGGTTGACGTTCATTCAAGCGCACAAGCGTGCAAGATGGCTGACGCAGGTAAAACTCCGCTCAGCAAGCCGTCCCAACTTAAGTCTGACGTTTGGAACCATTTCGGATTTAAAACAACAAAGGACAAAGAGCCGGATAAAACCAAAGTGGTTTGCAAGATCTGCCAAGCGGAGGTCAGTTATTGTAGAAATACTACAAACCTCAAAAACCACTTGACAAGGTATCACGCTACGCTAACGTTAGCTTCCGACAACAAGCCGTCCGGGGCAAAACAAAAGCAACTGAGGGAATCCCTAACATTACCAGCCAATTCTCCGCGGGCCATAAAGATAACGGAGGCCATCACAACTTTTGTTTGCAAAGATTTACGCCCGTACTCGGTAGTGGAAAACGAAGGCTTCAATTCAAGCGGCTCGTTCAGGTGCTCGATCCACACTACGTTATGGTGCAACGTAAACATCTGACTGAAACCGTTATCCCCATGATGTATACCTGTGTGAAAGACGACATCCTTACGAAAATGCAGTCAGCAGAGAGAGTCGGCAACTTGTGACACCTGGACATCACTGTCAACGCAGTCGTACATGACAGTGACTTCTCACTATATCGACAACGAGTGGTGCCTCATGTCTCATGTGCTACAGACCACCGAGGTTCTCACGAGCCACACCGCTAATAATATAGCTGATATGTTGACGGGGGCAGGAGTGGGGGCTGACCAGCAAAGACCCAGCAGTTGTGACGAACAACGCTGCAAATATGGTTCGTGCGGTGGAGATAATGCAGCTGATGCACGTCGGCTGCTTCGCGCACACACTGAACTTAGCCTCACAAGCAGGTCTAAAAATCCCAGCCGTGTCACGTCTGCTTGCTCGAGTGAGGCGTATAGCAACGTTCAGTGTTTCCCCTAGAATTTTTTTCAGGCCCGGTGGTACCCACCGAAAAAACCCTAAACAGACGAGACGTGTGGGATGGTGTATTGGTGCAGTTGGATTAAGTCAGGTGTCACAGCAAGCAGTCTGCAATTCTGTAATTATTATATTTGCATTCAACATTTTTGTTCAACCAGAGTGTATTCAAGATCACAAGGAGAGAGTGACTTATTAAGGTGCTGGTTGATGGAAATGATCAGGGTCCAGAAAAATATGGCTGGAAAATGATGAGCATCACATCAATAGCTACAGATACTGTAAAACACTACAACGACATATGAGTGCATATATTGTCTTATTTTATCAAGTAAAATATAAGTTATAGGTTTACTCAACAGCAGTTAACTCAAAGTTCCACATCTTATCAAAAACAGGGGGGGCAAACGGGCTTTGGCCGGTTGTACATACGTCATCACGTCCTAATACTACACACACATGGCGTGATGTTGTTTTTAAGGAGCGCCGTCTCTGCTTATATTTCTCGACAACACTCGACCTGCATCAGCGCATGTGCGCACGAGCGGATCTGTGCGAGCAGACAGCGCGAGCGCAGCGGGTTTTGGACGGAGACACACAGCGGCATTTTTATTATGTAAAAATAAATAATAATGTAATGTAATAAAATAAATATTATGGACCCTATGGACCGGTTCCGCTCACACCACGAGTCTGAAGAGTGCAACAGCTCATCAAAATACAGTGTCAACGTTCCGTGTTTCCAAAGTAGAAAGCGACATCGTGGTGGTTTAACGAGGCGGAACGGCATCAGAACAACATCAAGCGCGTAAAGTACACAAAGAAAAAAGTAGCGGGAGCGCGCGGCGAGGATTGTTGCGGCCGCGCGTCTTGCAGAGCAAGTCTGCTGTGCTGCGCGGAGGCGCTCCTAATGTAAATGATTATTGATTTATGAATGAATTGATAGGTGGCTTATTTTATATTGATTTTCCTTGGCCTGGCGGGCCGCCAGGCCTGTACAATGGTAGGGGAAACACTGACGTTCTTTCACCGGAGTACGACGGCAAACCACATACTAAAGGAGAAACAGAAGCTGCTTCAACTGCCAGCGCACAAGCTAACATTAGACGTTGTGACTAGGTGGAACAGTGCACTGGACATGCTGGAGCGCTTTTTAGAGCAACAGCCAGCTATCTCTGCCACTCTCCTTTCACAAGATGTGCGCAGGAATGAAAAAGATCTGTGCACCCTAACAGAGGAGGATGTAACGATTGCCGAAGATTTGGTGCGGGTTTTGAAACCAATGAAAGAAGCCACACTGGCAATGTCGGAGGACAAGCAACCAACTCTGTCTGTCATCGCCCCACTACTCGCCCTGCTGCAGGAGGCCTTGACCCCCAGCCTCGAAGACTCCACAGTGGTGAGGGACTTGAAGACTGCTGTAAAGAACAACTTTGCTAATTGCAGTGTTATTGATTGTGTATATGTCACTGGATAACAGCAGGTTGTGAAGGCTAGTGCTTGAATTTCACGCCTTTTTAATTGTTAGATTGTTTTTATGCTTCTATGCCAATGATCACGATGATTGGCATGTGAGTATAAAACCTTTTATATTGAGACTGAATACAGTTTTAGGTTATCTTTTCCCTGATCCCAGGGTGGTGCCCCGTTTATACATGATTATATCATGATAATATATGAAATATATTTTTTTTTGATAACCAAATCTTCTCTTGCTACTACCCCAACATATGTGTGAGATTGTATATTTGCATGCATGCCACATTTACCCTCATACTGTGATGTTAACAAAAATAATTTGTGAAATGTCTTTAAGATATGATGCGCAGAAGGACACATTGTATGCAGCATCAGCGCTGGATCCTCGCTTTAAGGCCCTACCATCCCTGTCTGCTAAAGAGCGAGATGACAGCTTCTCCAGACTGCAGACTGAGGCTGCCACTGCAGCACGTGATGTAAGTATTTAAAAAAAACTGTTCAATTTAATAAGAATGTTTTCATTGAGAATTAAAAGATTCCTTATTGGATTATAAGGAATATTATATGACTTAAAAGAGTTCATAAATTATTTTAAATCTATTTATTTATTTCTGTTTGTTTTTTTTCTGTCTTATTTAACAGCAAAATACTGATGGTAATGATGCTGATGAAGGAGCTGAGGAGATGGGGGAAGCGACTTTGCCCAAGAAGCCCAAGAAATCCAGCACCTTGGAGTCTCTCCTTGGGGCAGTCTACTCACCAACATTAAAGGAACATGGAGAGAAAACTCCAGCAATGAGGGCTGAAGATGAAATCAGAAGATACAGGGTGGAAATACCTGCTGGGCTGAATGAAAATCCTCTGACTTAGTGGAGGTCAAATGAAAGGGAGTATCCACTGTTGGCTTGCCTGGCGAAGCAATACCTTGTCCCAGGGACCAGTATTGCGTCAGAGAGGGTGTTTTCAACTGCGGGTGATATTGTCACTGCAAAAAGGAGCTGCCTAACCCCAGATCATGTCAATGAGCTCCTTTTCCTGCACAAGAATCTCACAATTACCAAGTGAGAACAAAGTCACAATAACAGGACTTGACTTTAGACAGTTTACTTTTAGTTTTGTCACCAGTATTATTATTATTACTGCACATTAAGAAACAATGCCTTAATGCAATTTGCAGTGATGGAATGTTGTAGTCCAAGTACACTTTCACTTGCAATTCCTTTCTAATTTTCTTTTGAGACTTGAGACAGTTTTGTTTAAAGCTCAAGTTTAAACTGTCCAGTTTACAAGTCTGCACTTAAAACCTGTTGTTTATGGTGAAGAGCAAAAAATAAAGTACATCTGTATTTTGTAACACAGTCGAGCCATTTTCATTATTTAAGAGCCGTTTGAATCGAATCGAATTGAATCAAATCGAATTGTGATTAATCGATTCAGGACCTTATGAATCGAAATCGAATCGATTTAGGAAATTGGCCACGATACCCAGCCCTAGTCATTAGAGTCATTAACGTGAATTCTATAAAGTTCTGTCTGACCAACAGATGGTGTCCCTTTTACGAGAGCAGGTATTGAAATTGTGGATTAATAAACATTGATATACATATTTTAATATCGTCCTTAGTTTCCTTACATACACAGTTTACGTAGGTACCATTAGGTATTACCCTTACTCTCCTACACTATATTGCCAAAAGTATTCACTCACCCATCTAAATAACTGAAATCAGGTGTTCCAACCACTTCCATGGCCACAGGTGTATAAAATCTTCCACTGCCCCCCTGTTCAGACTAGACGTGTATTTCTCCGGACGGTCGACAAGCGCTTCTGCTCAGCTGTTGCTCATTCAGAGCTTTTTTTTTCTCATAAAATTAATACGCCATGTTTCTGTAACCAAGAAGTTTGTACACTTCTTTTATTTATCCGTTGTCTGTAGAAAGAGAGAGAGAGAAACACACACAGACAGAGAGAGAAAGAGAGAGTATGGTATGGTGGTAGACAGTAGTAGTGTAGATATACCGTTGAAATACACATATTTGTTTATCTACTCTTCACATTTCAAATATGATCGTATTTGTCAATTGCGGTATTTTATTTTGAAAATTGCTTTTATTTTGAAAACTGACCGGATTGTCTTGTGTTTCTTTGTGTGACTTCCTGCCAGAATTGACGTGATAGCTTGCGGCTCGCGCACAAAATAGACCAGACACCGAAACGATCACTGGACGCCGCGAGATTGCTACGTAGGATCGCGGCGCTTCACGTCTGGTCTGAACTACAATATCGCTCAACAAGGGCGCCGAAAGGAAGTGGGCTCCGTTCCGCGGCTATTCGCGGCGCCTTCAGCCAGGACAACGGTACTTGTCTGACTGCATTGTGCCACGTGTAAAGAAGTCTTACCCTTAGTTAGCACATCCTTATTGTATATGATCAACATGTCTTTATTAACAGGCTATGTGCCAGTCCTTTAAAGTAGCTGTAATTAAACCTCTTCTTAAGAAGCCTACTCTAGATCCTTGAGAAAGTAGTCGCCAATCAGCTGTGTGACTTTCTAAACAACAGTCTACTTGAGGACTTCCAGTCACGATTTAGAGTACATCATAGTACAGAGACAGCTCTGGTGAAAATTACAAATGACCTTCTAATCGCTTCTGGGAACTCCTACCTGTCAACATTCTGGCAGTAGTTGACGATTTGCAGCAGCTTCTGCTGACCGACGTTCTCCATGACCACCATGGTGCTGATCCTGAAGATATCAGAGAAGCCAAAGTAGATGATGCAGTCTGCTGGACGGTCGTCTCGACCTGGAGACACACAGACCCCAATGAGCTCTCTCAGTATGAACTAGTATTCTGTCCTGATAGAAATGAAGCAGTATCTACCTGCACGTCCACTCTCTTGGTAGTAGTTCTCAATGGATTTACTTAGGGTGTGGTGGATGACAAACCGGACATGAGGCTTGTCGATGCCCATGCCAAACGCCACTGTGGCTACCACCACCTACAGGACAACATGATCACAAACATGCTCACATGTACATTGTATTCAAGGCAGCTGTACATACAGAGGCTAAGTCCTGCCACTTCCTGTGTCCCCCATGGAATAGGGAAAATGATTGGGGAAAAACATTAAGTCAATGGCAAGAGATAAATATTACATGATATATGACATGTACTAATTTAGACACATCTGGCTGCAATCATTATAACTTGAATTGCTATTTTTAAAGGAAGTATATGACATTTTGAGTGATGAAAAGTTTCAAATTCCCTTTGAAATTGAAAGCCCAGAGTAACTGCTGGATCGTTGCCTCTCTCCAGCTGGAGAAACAGCTGTTACAGCTGAGCAGCGATCTCACACTGAAAAAGACATCAATGCATGCAACTATCTTTATTCTGGATAAGCATCTCATCTCAATATCCTGTCCTGAGAAAGTCAGGCATTTTGCTTCTCATCCCTTTCACAACCACATGCAAATGTGAAGTGGGATTTTCTGTGTAACAACAAAACATAGAAATAGACTGAACGCTGCACCTGATATATGCCTGAGAGGAAGCAATACTGAAAATGCTCTCCTGTCACACTAGCAATGTTTAAAAAGATTGTTTAAATAGAATTGAAGTAGGCCTAGAAAGATATTTGACATAAATAAAATCCATAATGGGCCAAATCTAATTTCATGTGGAATAGACATGATGTTGAATTGATTTACTGTTATTAATTGTCTGGTGGTTTGATCAGAGCTGAATTGAATCACAAGATTGTAAATAGTATACATTTAAAAGAAAAAAACATTAAACAGGTCAAGAAAAGTTTGTTATTGCACATTTAACTAGTCTCATGTATACAAGAGAGAGATTGTGGATTGAGTTGCTAGGGTTTATACCTCCTAAAAAGCTGTTGGTGATACATTAGGAAACACTGGGGAGTTTTCCTTCTGTATACAGCAGCAATAAAGTTGCAGCATGACGTGTTTGACTTAATTTGCCAAAAAAAAAAGCATGTCCCGCAGTGCAAACATCACAATGTCGATGCTGAAACAATAAATCGCGCAGCCCGTAATGAAAATTAATTCAAACTCATAGTGGACTAACTATGTTTTTATTTTAGTTCACCAACATAAAAACATTACTTAAACACTCATTCTACCACCTACTGCCCCACCAAACTCCGTTCTCAAATATAACATTTTAAAGTTACAAGTCACAAATTCTACTCCGTAAGATTTGAGATACGTTGCTTCTAGTGACGCAGACGAGGACCTAACTCTTGTTTCTAATTTTTCGCTCTTACTTTATCGGCAATGATATGTTGTGGTTTCTTTTTTTCGACAAATGAACTTATGTAAGTCGCTTTGGACGAAAGCCTCTTCTAAATGCCCTAAATGGAAATGCAAATGGAATGTAGCAGCCTCTTTGGCGGAAGACAAACTGAACAGTGTCGACTGTATGACGTCAGTTGTGATCCTGGTTTTTTCCCTCGTTGGCGGTCACTTTACTTCTTGATGACTTTCCTTCTTCACTTTAAGTAGTTTGTTGTTTCTTTTTCTTGGGACTGGAAGTTGAATGCTCTTCGTTCTCTGGCCGTTGATCCTCCATTGTGAGTCAGCAGTAATGAAATGTTACTGATGGTTACTGATTACAAGTAAACGCAGCATACTTCCATGAGTAGCTCCACCTAGGCAGATCAACCGCTGCTGACTGACGGAAAAAGCCTCACTAATAGAGCGTTGCCATTGAATTTTGCCTGGCAATGTCGCCACAGACACAGAGATCCTATTTCTCAGGTGCAGACACCGATATGGGTCTATATAATATAAAATAAAATTGAATTGAACTGAACTTTTCACCACAAGTTTTCATTGACTAAGTGATACATATCTTGGTCATAATCAATTTTGACCTTATTTTTTCTGCATATTGATTTATACGCTTTGTGCTCAAGTGAGCACTTGGAACAGTTCTTTTACTGGGATCAGCAGGCCCCCCAAGTAGATGTGTCACACAAAAGTACCTGGATTTTGTTGGCGGTCCATTTGCGGTGAACACGAGATTTATCGGCGGGGTCCATGCGAGCATGGTAGGGGTAGGCCACGACATCTCTCTTCTGTAGTTCAGAAGACACCAACTCCGCATCCTTCTGAGAGAACACATACACTATCCCTGTGGACACACATCAGGACATATGGAGTATACATACTTCAAATAATCTATTCAGTAGCATCTAAAAATCCCTGTATAGGTCTGAGCATATTAGCCTCAACGTGATGCAGCAGATTTGCATTGTTTGTTGCAGTACCTGACTGGTTCTTGTATCTGTTCTTGATCAGAGAGGCAACGTCACTTATTGATGCATCATAGTTAGTGTCTTTAACACGCACCTGATAAACAAGCAGACTGTTAGTGTCACAGGAAATGTGTCACCTTTGACAGGTCTAAAGAGTTTCTAGGTTATACATTTTTTAGTAAGATAAACATGCAAAAACACCACTAAGGTCTGACAAGTGTGTTCAGGGCCGATCATACGGAGATTCACTGATAGCATAGACTGGAGTAAGAAGTGGAAATTGTCACCATGACATCACCCGTTGGATGGTGATCTACGGTTTTGAAGCCATGAATTTTGGTCATTGCCCTCTTGGATTTTGGTCCTTGATAGCTTAAATTCTAAGATAGCTTAGAATTTTTGGAACCAGTAAAGGAAGAGACCTTATTTGGACTATGGAGGAGTGACGGGTGGATCTGATGAGCACAAGCAGCATAGCGGCCCCCCGAGCAGCAACTTTACTGGATCTGGATTCATGTGGATTCTGGTGTGAAGCTGCTAACAAAGTTAGCTTCATAATTCAATGTCAACTTTACAGCTAAATGTTAAAGTAATCTTAGTAGCTAACTGCATTGGTAGCGTGGTAGCAACCTGTCAATCAGCAGGTAGGCCCCGCCCCTAAAGCATCCCCTGCTTTCTGGTCTGTTGGACTCTAAATGGACCATAATGTACTAAATGAACATCATGCTGGATTGAAGAAGACTTGAAACTAGAGATTGAGACCATTAACTCATGTTTACTGAGATAATAAATCAAGAGAGAAGTAGGACCATTTTCTCATAGACTTGTTTTTAAGGCCAGGTGTGTCTGAATTAGTCCGGTTAGACATGTCATATGTCATACAGTATTTATCTCTTGCCATCGACTAATTTACATATTTCCCCCAATAATTTTCCCTATTCCATGGGGGACACAAGAAGTGGCAGGACTTAGCATCTGTACGTGCAGCCGTCTTGAATAAAATGTACATGGCAGTAGATGAGGTAGGAACGCTGAAAGTATGTATCCTTTTATAGTTTTTTTCCCCTACTCCTCATCCAACAGCAGAGCAGTCTGCTTGAATCATTTGATCACCTGGTTGATGACACACCCCCACTAGACAGGAACATCAGCTGTTTGACCGAAGCACTTTGACAAGAGGCGTTTTGGCTGAGCCTGTTACAAAGCATCAGATGTGATTGGCAGGTTTGTGAAGAGCACACAAAAGCGACATTTGGTGTGTTTATGTAATGAATGAAGCTGCCATAGTTACGACCTCGTAGTAGAGATTGTGTCGGTTAAAGGATGCAGAGAGCGTGATTGGCTGTGGCACACACAGGATGTTTTCACAGTCCTTGAGGACGCTGCTGGTTGCTGTGGCTGTGAGCCCAAGCAGTGGGACTCTGGGGAACTGCCTCTTCAGGATGCCAAGCAGTTTATAATCTACACACACCACACACCCCACACACACACACACAATTATCAAGTTTGAAGATAAGTCAAGGATTTGACGTAAAGGGGAACAACTATACTTCCACACGTGGTCTGTGACTATGTCTTCACCTGGTCTGAAGTCATGTCCCCACTGGCTGCAGCAGTGAACCTCATCGATAGCGATACGACTCAGCAGGTCTGCGTTATAGGCTTTCTCCAGACGAGACATGATCATCTTGCTCTTGGCGATCTTCTCTGGAGTCAGGTACAACAGCTTGAAAGGGGCTTTTGGATCCGTCATCCCAGCCATGACGGTTTTGGCGTGCTCCTAATAAAAGATTGGAAATCTATTTATAGCTATCTATTTGAAATTGTTTATTTGCAACATTTTGTTAACATGAAACAATGGTAAAATTATGTCCTGTTCAAATGATACTTATATCGTCAAGTTGATATTTTAGCATTGTTAAGTTGATGTTTAAGTGTGCCGTTAAAGGGACACTGTGTAGCGTTTTAAATAATTTATGAGCTAAAGTCAATGTCTTCCTAAATATGTCCTCATTGGTGAAAAATTACCTCTGCCAATAATCTGATCTATCTGAATTTACATTGGACGGGTAAGTCCTAATGAGGCTTCCATGTCCCCTCCAGGCTACCTCCAGACTACTCTCCTCTGCATTGGAGTGCTTGCCTGCTGCCGCTGTTATGCTGTAGATTGTCCCGTGGAAACTTCTGGATTGCACATCGCTCCTCCTTACCCCAAGACCTGGCTCCCAGTCACAAGCTCATGGTAGCATTTTGCTAGCGCTCTCCAACTGTACTCCATCTCTGATCTTCATCATCTCAATAATCACCAACAATCACCTGCTCTCAAAGAAGCTGGGATACTTTGCAGAGCCCACATTTTACACAGATGCTCAGTCCTCACAACCTATCACAAAGCACCATCGCCTGAAACTGGCTTTGCTTAAAGGCATCATATTTTATTATTCTCCAGGCCGGAGAAAATAATTGACTGTCTGTGAATTCTTACTTCCTGATTGCGCACACTCTGCCGATCTCAAGCACTCGTTGGCTGTGCACGAGCGGTGAGTCGTCTGCGCACCCGGCAGACGGAGGCAGTAGCTGCAGCTAGCCAGCGAGTTACACAACCAAAGTAAAAGAAGAAAATTCAAGAAGAAGAGCTGCAAAATGACTCCGAAATTACCAACAGCTGTTCGCAAAAGAAGAGGACAGACACAGTCAGGAGCAACACCAGAGTAAACATCGGTGATGGCAACAACCAGGGGAGAGAATATAAAATATACTGTATATAGTCTCTCTCCCCCAGGTGATCTCTCTTAAAAGGGACTTTAATGATGGCGCTCCTCCGAGTGCAACGTCGCAGAGCTCCCAAGAGTCAAGTTGCGTCTTTGTTGTTTTCTCGTTCTAGAGTTCCGACTATGGCAATCAAACATTCCTTAGCAATCGTATATGATCGTGCGAATTTACTGACACTTAGAGAGCGCAGTAGTTATGGCTTTTTCGACCTGAGTACACTGAACAATTACCCCAAGCTAGCACGCCACGTAGCAACACCAGGTCAAACTCAGGTAGGCTGCCCTCCCACCCATAGGAGCCCAAGGAGAAGACGCGGCAGACAGGGAGGATTGCAGCGAAGGCCCGGGCGTCTGGCTAGCAGAGGGAGGCTAACTCTCCCGATCGTGCTGTTCACGAACGTCCAGTCGCTGGATAATAAAATGGATGAGCTCTGTGCAAGGATATCTACGTAAAAGGACATCCAGGATTGTACCCTACTGTGTTTCTGCGAGACATGGCTGGGGGAAAGGACACCTGACGAGGCCATAGCACTGGATGGATACACAGTCGTCAGGGGGGACCGGTGCGCCAAGGAGAGCGGAAAGACCCGGGGAGGCGGAACGGCTATTCTCGTTAAAGAATCCTGGTGCCCAGACTGCCGGATTATTTGAAAATGTGGAATACCTGACGGTAAGACTAAGGCCGTTTTATTTACCCAGAGAACTGCAATGCATCATTGTTAGCGCTGTGTACCCGCCCTCTGCCAAGGAGGAGGCTGCACTTAAAGAACTGCACAGCTCGTTCAATGAGCATGAAAACTCCTACCCCGACGCTGTTTCCATCATTCTTGGAGATTTTAATCACTGTAACCTCCGGAAATATATCCCAAAACTGTACCAATCTGTGACTTTCCCCAACAGGGGAAACAAAACACTCGATCAGTGCTACTGTGACATCAAAAATGCCTTCACTGCTGAGCCATTACCACATTTTGGCAAATCTGACCATCTTGCAATAAGACTTAGGCCGGCATACATCAAGAGGCTAAAGGCGAGACCAGTCACAATTAAGTCTATTTACACATTGACTGACAGGGCACTGGTGTGTCTGCAGGGCTGCCTGGAAGCCACAGACTGGAGCATCTTCAGGGAGGCCACAAACAACATCCATGACTACGCAGAGGCAGATAGCAATTACATCTGCTGGTACATAAAGACATGCTGCCCCCCCAAATATGTCCGTGTGTTCCCTAACCAAAAACCTTGGCTCAATGGGGACATGAAACACAAAATCAGGGACAGGCGGGAGCGTTCAAGTCAGGAGACCAGGAGAGCTCAGTATGCGCTAAGGAGGGCCATTTCAGCTGCAAAAAGGGCCCACTCCCAAAAACTTGAAAGCCTCTACCTGAACAACAACATGCGTAGCATGTGGCAGGGAATCCAGGCAGCCACAAATTACAGGACTGCCACAACAAGCCCAGACAGCCTGAGGGCTCTGAGGCAGGTGAACCCCCATAAGGCTATGGGACCAGATGGCGTTCATCCCAGAGTCTTGAAGGGTAGCGGGTGTGTATGCTGACATTTTCAATCTGTCCCTATCCCAGGCAGTTGTCCCGAGTTTTCAAATCATCCACCATCATACCCGTTCCCAAAAAGTCAGACCCATCTACGCTGAGTGACTTCAGGCCTGTGGCGTTAACATCAGCCCCCATGAAGTGGCTAGAAAAGCTAGTTCTCAGCCACATTAACAACACAGTACCTGTCACCGTCGACCCGTTCCAGTTTGCCTATTGCCCCAACAGATCAGTGGATGATGCGGTGGCCATAGCCCTTCATCACAACATCTGGACAACCGCAGAACATATGCCAGGATGCTTTTCCTAGACTATAGTTCTGCCTTCAACACGATCCGCCTGGGCAAACTGATAGGCAAGCTGTCAGACCTAGGCGTCCCAACTCCCACCTGTAACTGGATCCTCAACTTCCTGACTGAAACACCACAGGTGGTGAGAGTGGGAGGCTGGGTGTCTGCCGAGCTCAAGGTCAGCACGGGTTCGCCACAGGGCTGCTGCCTCAGTCCCAAGCTGTTCATCCTCTACACGCATGACTGTGCCTCCACCCAGGACAACACCATCGTCATCAAATATGCCGATGACACCACCATCCTGGGCCTCATCAAGGAGGGTGACGAGTCGGGCTACAGGAGAGTGAGAGAGGACATTCTTGCGATGGAGAGGAGAAAAACCTCATCCTCAACGTGGCTAAAACAAGGGAGGTGATAGTAGACTTCAGGAGGCGCCCGCCCCCCCGCAGCCTCTCACCATCCAAGGGACTGAGGTGGAGAGGGCAGACAGCCACAGATTTCTTGGGCTGCAGATAACATCGAACCTGAGCTGGTCCCTTAACACTACGGCCATAGTGAAAAAGGCCCAGCGGCAGCTGTATTTCATCAGGCTGCTCAGGAAATCTGGACTGAACCAGCGCCCTCTCACCCTGGCCTACAGTGGACTTGTGCAAAGCATCCTAACCTCTGGCATCACTGTTTGGTATGGGAATACCACACAGGCAGAGAGGAGGGCTCTCCAGAGGGTCATAATGACTGCTGAGAGGATCATCAGCACCACAGTACCATCCATGGACTTTATCTACAGCCAGCGCTGTAGAAAAAGGGCAGCAAGAATCATCAGTGACCCAACCATTCAGCTCACCCACTACTCAAACCCATACAATGCAAATACAACCTCAGACATAGCAGAGCGGACAGTCTCATCACACACAAAACCAGATACCGTAACAGTTTTTTCTCAACCACAGTGAGACTGATGGCAGAAACAAGATATGTATGAACTGAAACAAGAAACATGGTGCAATACCCCCCCCCCCCCCCCCCTCCCCCCTTAGACTTAAATTCTTAAATTATTTTGATAACTATTTATTATATAGCTATGTTTGGACCAAATGGAGTAAGTGCAATATGTCCCTACCTCTTTTGTTAACTATTTAGTATGTTGCTGCTCTCTCTCTTTAGTTTAAATTTTTTTTTAATACTTGAACTTGAGTGTGGGAGAACCTGCACAAGAATTCCTATGTGTATTAGACTGTATGGCTGGTGCACAAATGGCAAATAAAACACTTTTGATATAATCCACAGTCCTCAACGTCACAATTTGCATTTGTGTGCTCTGTGGAATCTGAGGTTAATGCAATCTCGTGAAAGAGTAAGCGTAAAAAGAGATCAACAGACTGAAAAGTCAAGTAAATAAGCAGAATATGGTTGCCAGTGGTTACCTTGCTACTGGACGCATTCAGCATGACTGCTGGCACATCGATTGACTTCAGGTACATGATCTGGTCCTCCATCAGGGACACCAGGGGACTGACAACCAACGTAAACCCTGACACGTAAATGTGATGAGATAACAGTAGGTACAAAATTACAAAAGTTGTGTACAAGCATTAACAGTTTAAGGGGCCAATCACACAGAGACTAATTTCTAGACAGTGTTGCCTGCAAAACCATCCTGGCGTGCACTGCTCTCTTGTACAACACATCACATTTTCCTAGATGTACATAAAGGGTTAAAAAATTCACAACTTTTCAGCACCAGGTGCAGAGTCCACTCTTCAATGTCACACTGAACCCAGGCAGCCAATCAAATGGAGCAAGAGACGGGCTTTACTGCTCAACCACTTCCTTCCTGTTTTGATGGCAGTAGATGTGGTAGGAAAGGACAACAGCTGTGTCCTAAATCAGCGGCTGCATCCTTCATGGTCTATGTTCTTTGAAGACCACAAAGGCTGAACCAAGCAGTCTAGGATTATAGGTCTGGTCTACAGAGGATATCCTATTTGTATCACCTTTGCCGCTACCATTGCCTTAGCAACCAGATGCAGTTGACAAGAAAGAGTAAGCAGTGATAACCAATATTATCTGATTAAAATGGAGCAAGATATTATAACAAGTTTCAATCTGGCTTTAAAATCACACCATAGTACTGAATCAGCTGAAGGGTTTTTTCCGTTTTTCTTGTGCTTTTAGACTGCTGCCTGCCAATGTGGACAATAGCATCCTTTTATGGATCTGCTTGGATCCCCATTTGATCACGCACCACACTACACAGGTTCATCAGCACTTGAAAAACGTCATGTTTTTTAAGCGGCTGCACCTGTTGTGATGCGTCTCAGTGTGATTGGTGCAAAGGGCAGGGTTGTGTGTGTCAGTATACCCTTGGAGCAGACTGCAGGCAGCTGGAAGCAGAGGCTTTTTCCTCTTGCTGTGGGCATCACCAGGTACAGGTCTCGTCCTGACAGGGTCAGGTTGATGGCCCTCAACTGCAGTGGTCTGAACGTCGAGAGACGGAACGACTCCTTCAGGTGCTGCTCTACTGCTTCGGACCATGGAAAATCTACCAAACATGAAAAGATTAACAGTCTAGTTGTCTCTGCAGTTAAGACATTGTCCTCTCTGTGTAAATGAAAGGGGGGGTGGGAATCGTTGGTGGTTCACGATACGATTGATTGATTCTTGAGGTCATGATTAGATTCAGAATTGATTTTTGATTAGAAATTGATTATTTAATAAATTTGTTAATTATTTAATTAGTACATGCTTCAGGATATACTACAGTCCTATGTGAGCTAATAAAAGGCAGTGTGGCAAATTATGGCATGAGACCATAAGATTACAGAATTTTCATTTTTTGAACAAGTTTAACTGAATACAATAATGTAACACAAAGACCAAAGATGACATTAATTCATGTTTAACTTGTACAAACTTTTAGTATGTCTCAATTCTCAGTCAGTGGTTGTAAGAAAAAGTCAACTTACACAAATAAAAAAAAAGTATTAGAATTTCTCAATTCTCACTCTCTCAGTGGCTACGACATTACGCCAAGTTGTTGCAGGGGCTCTGAGACAATTTTTGCCCCGTCAGAGTCGTGTCAAAGTTTGCCGAAGTAGTGTGGTGCGGGTTGGTCGGCTGCTGGTGTTGGTCCCCGCTGCTTATCATTCAGCTTTAGGTGATGGCATACGATGCAAGCCCGGGCATTCGTAGTATTGCCCAAGTACTTGACTTTCATTTCAGAAACCTTGCATATCGAATGAGTCATGACCAGCTCCATCTTCCCCAGGAGGTTGTAAAAAAATCAGAAATGCGTTCAAACACTTTCCTTCCATGACTGGCTGAATTTCTTGCTGCTCCGTTTGGCATTTTACGGAGTCTGAGCTCGCGTTTACAGTGACTGAGTAGCTTGCCGCAATGGTCTTCAAAGGAAGCTGCGAAGTGCACACCATGAGATGGAAAACAGCGTTGGTTAAAATCAATTTTCGGAAATCATAAATCTATTAGAATATTAGAAGATAGGAATCTCAATTTTTACATTAATCACATTTTTGGCCCACCCCTAGTAAATTACCCTTCTTCTTCAGCTTCAGCTGCTGATTTCACTCTTTCAGCTTTCGCTAGTCACATTGGAGCTTGGACATTACTGCTGTGCAAACACAAAACACATTTTATCGCTCTACTCACAAGTTTTACCACAGCATAAAGATACATCGAGAAACTAAACGCCGTCCTGTCTGGGTTCATTAATATCATCCAGAGGTGATTTTACGTGTGACGCTGTATTCTCTGCATCTAGCAAGACGGCAATGTCTACTAAATGAGATGCAGTCATGTGTGAAGGGGGCTTAGTTGTACAATCATGTGTGTAGAGCACCTGTTCCATCATAGAGCTGCATTTCCTGCTGGCTCATTGCTGAAGCAGCTCCAGATGACTTTGTGGAGGATGAAGAGGATGGCTTTGCAGCATCACAGGCCTCCTCCAGCCGCTGCAGTAGTCCATCTTTACGAGTCGTCAGCTCAGCCTGCTTCTGCAGGAGCTCTGTGATCTGCAGCCCCACCAGCTCCAGCTCAGCCTCCACCGAGTCCAGCTCTGCCTGCACATCTGCAAACACCAGGAAAAAGTAAAGGTTAGGGACGACTAATGCAAGCATATCTAAATGCAGAAATTAACATGTGTTGTAAGTTGTAAGAACGAGCTGAACAATATTTATTGTGAACTAAAACATCAGGCTTCAGATTGGCTTCTGACCGCTGTGAACCCTCTGTTTCCACATTACATTTAGGTCATTGAGCAGACGCTTTTGTCCAAAGCGACTTACAATAAGTACATTTGTCAAAAGAAGGAAACAAAGAAACCACAACATATCATTGCCAATAAAGTAAGAGCTAAAAATAGAACAAGTGTTAGATCCTCGTCTGAGTAAAGTAGTAGCTGTTCAGCAAAACAAAGTCTGAGTCTTGAGCCTTTTTCGGAAGATGGCAAATGACTCTGCTGTCCCGACATTGGTCGGGAGTTCGCTCCACCACTGAGGCGCCAGAACAGAAAAGAGTCTGGACTTTGCTGAGCAACATTTGTTGAATTTCAGCGATGGTTGTACTAGCCGGCCAGCTGAAGTAGAGGAGCGAAGTGCTCGCTTTGGGGCGTGTGGTTTGACCAGTGTTTGAAGGTAGATGGGTGCCGTTCCATTGATGGCCCTGAAGGCCAGTGCCATCGTCTTGAACAACAGGAAGCCAGTGGAGGTCACGGAGGAGGGGGGTCACATGGGAGAATTTGGGTAGATTGAAGACAAGGCGTGCTGCAGCGATCTGGATACGCTGCAATGGTTTAGTCGCAGAGGCCGGGAGTCCAGCCAGGAGAGAGTTGCAGTAGTCAAGGCGGGAGATGACCAGTGCTTGGACCAGAAGTTGCATTGCATCCTTTGTGAGGAAGGTCAGAATCCTGCGGATATTGTAGAGGGCAAATCTGCAGGATTGGGCCACAGCAGTGATGTTGGGGGTGCAGGAAAGTTGATCATCAAGGATTATACCCAGGTTCCTCGCAGCTGAGGAAGGCAATACTGTGATGCCCTCGACAGTGACCGACAGGTCCATGCGAGGGCAGTCTTTCCCCAGGATGAGGAGAACCCCCCTGCCAGAAAATGAGAGCCCTTGCATTTGCAGCCCAGTAATAATGCCTAAAAACCGGGAGGCCGAGACCCCCGCTTTTTACATTCTTCTGCAGATGGGCTTTAGAAATGCGAGGGGGTTTATCTGCCAAAACAAATGACAGGACAACTGAATCTAGTTGTTTAAAAAAATGTAACGGCAAATAAATAGGGAGGTTTTGAAAAAGATACAAGAACCTTGAAAGTGCAACCATTTTAATGGCATTAATACAGCCAATCATTGAGAGAGGGAGCAGTTTCCAGTTCTTAATATTAGCTTTTAGTTTATCCACCATATCCAAAAAATTCAATTTCAGTAAGAGTTTGGGGTTTCTGGAAATCTTAAGGACAAGGTAATTAATATGGGTAGTAACTAATTTAAATGGCAAAGATTTCAAGAAAATATGACACATATTAGTCAATGGCATGAACTCACATTTGTCCCAGTTAATTGTGTACCCAGACAATTTTCCAAATGATTTTATATAATTCAGAAGGTTGGGAACTGAGACCACTGGGTCTGATAAACAGATCAATAAATCATCAGCATACAGATTAACAAGGCTTTCGACATTACCAAACTTTACACCATGAATACCTGGGTGACCCCTTATACCTATTGCAAGTGGTTCCAAGGTAATATCAAAGAGAAGAGGAGAAAGAGGGTCGCCCTGCCTTACACCCCGCTGTAATTTAAAGGGTCGGGACCTATCTGAATTAGTGAGAATAGAGGATACTGGTTTAAGATAAATTATTTTCACCCATTCAATAAAACTTTCCCCAAAACCAAATTGCTTTAGAGTCTTTGACATGTAGGGCCATTCAATCTGATTGAATGCCTTCTGGGCATCAAGAGATAAAATAGCAGCCTGTGTATTTTCCCCATGTACTGAATATATTGTATTTAAAAGCAGACGGACATTACTAAAAGAAAACCGACCTGGGATAAATCCAGTCTGATTAGGATGTATAATTGTGGAAATATGCCTACCTAATTTTGTAGCCAAAACTTTAGTTATTATTTTCAGATCACAATTTAAGAGAGCAACCGGTCTTTAACTTGCAGGGTCCACCGCTTCCCTTCCCCCTTTCAAAAGCAAGGAGATATTTGCCTCATATAATGAACTGGGGAGCGTCTTATTTCTCATAGAATCTTTCACCATTCTCAGCATGAGTGGAACTATTTTGCCATGAAATGATTTATAAAATTCACAGCCAAAGCCATCTGGGCCGGATGTTTTTCCAGAGGGGAAGGCTCAAATAGCATTCAAGAGGTCAGTTTCAGAAAATGGGGCATCTAAGTCATCTCTAATTGGGGAACATTTAAATTAGCAAAAAAATTACAGAAATCTGCTTCAGTGGCCTTTACTTTACTAGAATACAGTTCCTAGAGGAATTGGGGGCGCTGCTCTTGTGGCGACCGGCAGCAGGCGTTTGGCGTGTGCGTCGAGTGTGTGTGTTTTAATTGTTTACTAACTTAGCAGTGTTTACTAACTTTTAAACTAGCGGCATCCTGTTTTAATGCTCTTATGCGCACTTTAAAGAGACTTTTGTAGCGCTGGAGTCGAAGATGGAGATAGTATTTTTACTTTTCCTGACGGCCACCCTGAATCACACACTGGGACTGGTTGTGAATCCTCCTCACTCAAGTAGGATTCAATACAATCGTGACATCCTTCTCGGATTTCAATCGCATGGCTTCCCAGAGGATCTACTCGTGGACTTTTCCCCTTCCAGTGGCGAGTATGTTTTTAACTGCAACAATGACTTTATGCGCACTTCTGCGAACACTCGGAGCGAGGCGAGGAGGAGGAAGAGGGGAAAGAAAGGCGGTGTTCGACAGCGGCTAAGGAAGCTGACCCGGGCTAATCGTCTCCCTTTACCATCTATAGTCCTGTCAAATTTCCAGTCGTTAAAAAACAAGACTGATGAACTGCAAGCGTGTGTGTCCTTTATGCACGAGTTCAGGGATGTGTGTGTATTGGCTCTCACTGAGACGTGGTTAACTGACGCAGATCCAGACTCCACTCTTATCATAGATGGATTCGGAGCTCCAATACGGCTGGACCGTGACCCGAGGACGACAGGAAAGAGCCGCGGCGGGGGCGTCTGTCTGTACATCAATCCCAGGTGGTGCACTAATGTCACGGTGCGTGAGCGAATCTGTTTACCGGACATCGAGCTGCTGTCGGTATCAGTGAGGCCCTTCTATCTACCGAGGGAATTCCCTCAAATATTCCTGACGGTAGTGTACATCCATCCCAGCGCAAACGCGAATGCTGCTGCTGACGTCATTCATTCGGTGTCACAGCGACTTCAATCTCTGTCACCTGATGCACCAAGTTTCTTCCTTGGAGATTTTAATCATGTCAACTGCAAAAAGACTTTGAATGGCTTCAAGCAGTACGTCACCTGTCCTACTCGTGGCAACAATACGTTGGACTTGTGCTACGGCTCTATTAAAGGGGCCTACACCTCTGTTGCTGGCCCACCTCTCGGTTCCTCAGACCACAACGTAGTGCACCTGCTTCCCACGTACAAGTCTGTGCTGCGCAGGGACAGAGTGCAGACACATGATGTACAGGTGTGGAATGAGGAGAGCACTTTGGCACTACAGGGGTGTTTTGACTGCACCATTTGGTCTGTGTTTGAGGAATCATCCAACAGTATTGATGAACTGGCAGATGTAGTGTGCAGCTACATATCCTTTTGCACTGACAGTGTGATCCCACATAAAAAGGTTTTTTCCTATCCGAACAGCAAACCATGGATAACGAAGGAACTCAAAAGCCTACTCAGAGAAAAAAAGACTGTCTTCAAGAGTGGTGACAAGGCTGCATATGCACAAATTAGAAAAGTTGTTAGAGCTGAGATCATAAAGGCGAAAAGTGCCTATAAAGAAAAAATTGAATCCAAACTGTATGACTCTGATCTCAAGTCTGTGTGGAATGGCATGAAACTGATGACAGGCCTACAGAAATGTAATAATAATTCTGTATCTTTGAATGGCTTTACTTCCAACATGCAGCTTGCAGACGAGCTAAATAAATTTTACTTGAGATTTAATGTAGATGTTTTTAATGATAAAATAAGTAACATGAGAGAGCTTGTCAGAGACACTTCTGCCCCTGACATTGACCTGTCCTATGTCACCAACCTTCTTAAACAGACTAAAGTAAATAAGAGCCCGGGGCCAGACAATATTAGTGGCAGAGTGCTCAAGTCCTGTGCCTCGCAACTTAGTGGAATTTTAAAAGTCATTTTCACTCAGTCTCTCCAGCTGCAGACCGTTCCTAAGGTGTGGAAACATGCAACTATTGTCCCCGTGGCTAAAATAAAAAGCCCCAAAGTCTTAAATGACTTCCGACCAATAGCCCTCACCTCTTTGGTGATGAAGGTCTTTGAAAAGCTAGTTAAGAAGGAAGTATTGAAGCAGGTCAATGGCCTCCTAGATCCTCTGCAGTTTGCCTATCAGGCAGGTAGGGGCGTGGAAGATGCAACTCTGTTTTTAATAAATGTCTTAGTTAAACATCTGGAGGCCCCTAAGACACATGCAAGGCTTTTGTTTGTCGACTTCTCGTCGGCATTCAATACCATCCAGCCCTATCTTCTTGCAGAGAAACTTACTTTGCATTTTAATCTGAACCCAAATCTTGTTGGCTGGTTACTGGACTTTTTGTTAGATCGATCACAATGTGTGAAAGTCAATGGTGTGTTATCATCTAAGTTATTGTCTTCAACGGGTTCCCCACAGGGCTGTGTCCTGTCCTCACTGCTTTTTATTCTGTACACAAACTCCTGTAGGAGTACATATGAGAACAGGCATATTCTGAAGTTCGCTGATGACTCTGTCATAATAAGTCTTTTAAAGGACAGTGAAACTGAGCATGGTACTGTGGTAGATGATTTTATAACATGGTGCAATGATTTCTTCTTGTCAATCAATGTGCTAAAAACAAAAGACATGCTTATTGATTTCCGAAAATCCCAACCTATCACTCCTCGGACAATCATTCAGGACAAGGAGGTTGAGATTGTATCAGAATATAAATATTTAGGGACTCTCATCGACAATAAGCTGAGTTTTGAAGCAAATACAGATGTAGTATGTAAAAAGGTTCAGCAGCGCCTGTTCTTTTTAAGAAAATTGAATTCATTCAAAGTCTGTAATATCTTAATGACCTTATTCTATCAATGTTTTATCGAGTCTGTTCTTACTTATTGCTATGTGGCCTGGTTTGGATTCCTCACCCTGTCCAACAAAAACAGGCTAGCAAGGCTTACCAAAGTGGCAAGCAAGGTGATCGGGGTGCAGCAAGCCCAGCTTCAGGACATATATCTCAAGCGAATATGGACCAAAGCTAAACTTATTATTGACTGTCCTGACCACCCACTTTATAAGGAGTTTGACCTCCTTCCATCTGGACGCCGTTTTAGGATGCCTAAGACCAGAACGCGGTGTGCCAGGGTCTCCTTTATCCCTGCTGCCATAGACAGGCTTAATCTCTTGGGCTAGGCTTGGTTATTCTCCCAGGCCTCTGCACTTAAATGCACTTGGGTATTAAGTGTTGTTTATCTTATTTTATTTTTATTTCCTATTCTTGCAGCACTATGCACTTTAATGCATTGTGTAGACTGCTTGCATTCTTACTTGCGCAGAGCATTATGCATTATGTATTATGTATTGTTATTATTATTACTATTATTATCAACAGTAATTTATTAGTAGTATGTTTCTATTACTCGTACTGTTTTTAATGTATTACTGCACTATGGTGTGCCTGGTGACATGTTGATGTCTTGGATGCTGTTTTTTTGTCTTGTGTCTGTAATGCTTGCTGCAAATCCATTTTCCCTCGGGATATGAATAAAACTGAACTGAACTGAACTGAACTTATAGAAGTCCTTGAAGCATGCATTTATCTCTCTCGGATTGGTTAGGAGTATGCCTGATTTGGATTT
Organism: Eutrigla gurnardus; assembly: GCF_963514095.1. NCBI lineage: Eukaryota > Metazoa > Chordata > Actinopteri > Perciformes > Triglidae > Eutrigla > Eutrigla gurnardus. The sequence goes on from NC_139932.1 coordinate 198,900, forward strand.
TATCCTATGAATGGCCTGTTTAGCCCTGTTGCCTTTAAGTTGGCTAGCTAGCAGTTTCTCTGGTTTATCTCCAAGTTCAAAATATTTCTGTTTAATTTTTAATAGAAGACTACCAACACGTTTATTAAGAATGGTGTTATATTCATATTTCAATTTCAAGATCTTATTGTAATCAGAGGATAAGAGGGAAGATCTATAAGCCTCTTCCAGTACAGGAAGCATTTTTTCAATGTCCTTAAGGCGGTTGTTAAATTCTCTTTTCTTGGCGGATTCAAATGAAATAATGTGGCCCCTTGCAACTACTTTGAAGGCCTCCCACAAAACAGAATCCGAAACTTCCCCATTATCATTTGTAACAAGAAATTCGTCTATACGTGCATTCATATGCTCAATGAAAGACTGGTCCTCAAGAAGAAGAGGGTTGAAGCTCCAGCTGTATTTTGGACTAGATAGGATATTTCTGAAGTTAAGAGAAACTGGACTGTGATCAGACATTAAAATATTATGATACGTAGAATTAGTAACACTAGGCAGTAATTCAGAAGCTATCAGAAAGTAGTCGATCCTAGTGTAAGACTTATGGACATGAGAATAAAAAGAAAACTCCTTATCTGTAGGATGCTGCAGACGCCATATTTCAACCATATTCCTTGTTTTAATTAAATAATTCAGAATTCCCACTGAAGCTATAGTGGGAGGTGGTTTTGTAGAAAACCTATCTAGGACGGGGTCCAGATAACAATTAAAGTCTCCCCCAATAATAACATTCGGGGTGGAGTCCGGTATCAAATCAAATGCTTTACGGAAGAAATCAGGATTATCAATATTTGGACCATAGATGTTAAGCATCGTTATTGGAAGGGAGTTTATGTGTCCAGATATCATCAAATACCTGCCATATGGGTCTGCTGTCATACAATCAAGCCTAAATTGTATATTTTTTTGGAAAAGAATAGCAACCCCCCTAGACTTGCGGGTAAAAGGTGCTTGATAAACTTCCAATTTGCTCTCAACTTGTGCTGCTCGTTTACACCGATGTGTGTTTCCTGAAGAAAAATTACGTCTGGTTTTAATGATTTGAGATGTGAGAAGACGCGACCCCTTTTAATCACATGACCCAATCCCTTTACATTCCATGAGACCAATGTAAATTTATCATTTATGCTGCTACATGTTACGTTTACTGATACTGACAATATCCCTGTAGTAAAAACAATCTGGTATCCTCTCAAAAGTGCACAGAATATAATAAAACAAGACACACAAAGAACATCCATTGTAACCTGAGGTAACACCTTCAAACAAACCCATGAACCTGAACATGTCCCCTACCCACCCGCAAGCACTCCTCCAAACGAAGCACAGGCATCCCTTCATGCACGGGGCCGCTACACGCACGGCCTGAAACCCGCTTTCAAACCTAACTGGCTATTAAAGCTGTGATAGCTAACTTAGTCTGCGATGCGTTATTGATACAATGGTGCCAAGTATAAATATACTTTTATTTTTTATTTTATTTTGGAATGATGGCACTCATAGACATGTTCAGTCAGTGTGTTAAAGAGCGACAAAGCTAAGACTGAACATTGTTGACACAAATCGGTATCATCAATATTAAGCGCAAAATATTGTGATATTATCGTATCGTGAGTTACTCTGTCATTTCCATCCCTAATGTGGATGTTTGCTTCTAAGTTTGCATTGGTCTTTAATAAGGTTTGGTCCAGTTTTCATGCAAATTAAGCTGATGCAAAGTAGTTCACTGACAAATATCTCAACTGTTCGTGTCTTGGCTTGGAAAGAACAGACCTACCATTAAAGCCGCCACCACCATCCATGTTTCTCGGGAGCCAACCTTCAGACGGTTGGAGATGTTGATGTGATTCTCTGTAAGACAGAATGGCATGTTCAAATTCTACTTTTCTTTATATGTTCATCATTCTAGGGCTGCACGGTGGTGTAGAGGGTAGCACTGCTTCCTCACAGCAAGAGGCCCCGGATTCGATTCCCAGTTGGGGTTCCTTCTGTGTGGAGTGTGCATGTAAGTGTGGGTTCTCTCCAGGTTCTCCAGCTTCCTCCTACACTCAAAAAACGTATTCAGGCCCTTAGATGTGACACATTTAATTGGTCTTTGATTTACTGAAAATAAATCTATTAAACACTTATACATGTACATTTAATTAAGATACTATACTAGTTTCACGTTGACGTTCACAAACGCAAAACAACTGAGTTTCATTTGAATTGGGACCGCCCATTGCGCATGTGCGAGGCATCAGCACCCTTGTCTGTTTCTCCCGGTCTTTTCGCTTCGCTTCGGACATCTTCCATCGACACTGCTGCGCAAGATACTATTGTGCGGAGACACCCAAAGCTGTTTATTTTACCCTCAACGGTGAGTACTTTTTTTTGTTGTATTTATAAAGCTTGCTGTTAACGGACCGTGTTTTACCGTCAGTGAAGTGAAGTTGGACTTTGAGGGCTGGCTAGCTACGATACAGGACAGAGAATAAAGTTGAGTAAGTGTCTGTGGTTACTCTGACTAGTGTTATAACCATAGACTGTATATAAAAGAGGTTATAACCACGCATATTTTCTGTACATGAGCATGTATTGTGACCTCTGTCAAGAAATTAACCTGTTTTGGCAGACCTCCCCTCCCCCACTCACGCAATCTGCACACTCGCGGATTCAGTCACGTCGTTTACTTTCAAGTTAGACCTTCGTGGCTTTTAAAAGACCAATTACTTCGCCGTTTTGAACGATGTATGTTCTTTTTATAGTGTATGGTTACAATACCAAAGTTTTATATTTGAACGGTCTGGTACAAAGGCGTAGAATTGGTTAGGGACGCTAGGGACACGTCCCTACCAATATTCAGCCGCTACTGTGTAGTCACTATCAATACAACCGCTGTCCGTAGTGTTTAGTCAATGATTATGGCACACAAAGGGTTATGTCGGTCTCTGCTAGAAGTCCCGCCTCTAACCTTAATACCGCTCCCTGATCGGCTGCCGGTTTCTCGCTAACGTACATGTGATTGGCTGTCCCCACTGCCACTCCTTCTGCTTGTTAAAACTACCTGCAACACCACTAAGCCACTGCAATCAAAGTTCCTGTCGCAGTTTGACCATTTTTCGGAGAAGCTAATGGAGATCTTCACGTGCAAAGGAGGAGTTAAGGGACAAAAGATCAAGTGCATCCTGGCAATGAAAGACTCGGTTAGTAAATACTTCAAATACATTTTTACTGTGTTGTGGTGGTTTAGTTTTTTCATCTATAGCTGCTCAGTTAAAGAATACTTAACAAGTGAAAATATGGTGTTTTGATAACACTAGGAAATTGGTGCTACATGATCAGAGAAAATTGGCTGTGGCATTTGCTTTTGCCCAAACAAAAACTACAAGAATGCACTGCAGTGCACCATACACAAAAACACCTCTTGCAACTTTCTACCTACTGCAGATATTATTTTAAGATAAGCTGATGAGTCTTTATTGTCTCCCTTGGGATATATTCATTTTGGACAGACATGAGACTGCACCACCATCACAACCAGATGTCTTTATTTGTCACCCATGTTTTAGTCCGATGACATCAACGTAAGGAGAGAGTGCATCCTGCGAAGCCTTGTGGCCAAGTCAATGAAGACCCGGATGTGGTTTTCATAGAATAATTGGTAAGTTAATACATTTCTTTCTCATGTAGTATAATTGTTACCCATACGTATCACTAATGTAATTATGCAACATAAAAAATACTGTAAACTCTCATTCTGGAACGTAAAACCCAGTTTCCCTCATCTCAGGGTTCACTTACTCTGAGTTGTCACACACAAAACCCGCTCTCTAGAATACCCCACTGGAAACAACACTGACGTGCATCCGGCAATTCTATGAAAATCTGACACCACCATCATTACTAATGGCTGATATCTTAGGTCAATTGATAGCGGCTACAGCCGTCTTAAAAAAACATCTGTTTTTTTGTTTTTTATCAAGACAACTGATGAACTGTTGCATATATATTTTGTGTATGGTTTTCTGTTTGTTATTTAGCATTTTATTTAAATTTGTTTTTCTGTGTTTGTGTTGTTCAGCCCACTGCTGTTGAGGATGCAGAGAGGGACATCACCACCAAAGTCATGGGCATTTACAGAATCCGAAGAGACGGACATGAGGAGCCTGAGGACGTGGGAGTTGTTATTGAGGGCATTAAAGTTCTCAACAACCTTGGAAGTGTCACCACGGGCTTCATCATGCTATTTGGGCTCATGTATGTCCTTGATCTGGCCTTTCCCGAAAATCTGAAGTACACTTTCGTGTTCTTTCAGAAAATCGTATTGAACCTTGATGGACACAAGCTGAATGTAAAAATACAGCAGCTGAAAATAAGCTCTTTTCATAAGAGACTCGGACAAGGGGCACTTTGCAATTTATGGTAAAACAAACGTTTCCATGTTTAGTCTGAATACCTTGCCTTAGCTGTTGTAATTATTGAAATTATATTGTTGTGTTCCAAGTACTAGTAGGCTAACTAGTTTTTAAATCAGCAGGGGAATTTTCTTTTCTTTTCTAAAATGTGATAGTTAAAGTGATGGTTCGGAGAAAAATGCACCCTGGGTCATTTCCACTGTGACATCCAGCAAAATACCCCCTCAGAAGCATTTTTAGCGATGGTCAACGTTGGTCAAGATAGGGCTATCAGCCGAACAGTACTAGCGCTGTAATTTACGAGATATACATAATGTACCATTCGCGCTAGTACTAAGCCAGTCGGCTGATAGCCCTATCTTGACCAATGTTGACCATCGCTAAAAATGCTTCTGAGGGGGTATTTGGCTGGATGTCATGGTGGAAATCACCTAGGGTGCATTTTACTCCGAACCATCGCTTTAATGCGCTGTGTTCATCGCAGAGAAAAAAACTTGAGAAGAGAATAAATCCAAGCTCTCAGTCAAGTTCAAAGTACTTTTATTAACCAGTTTTGAGCTTGGTGGAAATATTTCCATGTTTTGTACTGCTGCTATGTGTGAATGTGCTGTATGTATATTTCATACCAGTTTTAAGCATTATATATTACAGTTGGTAAAAAAATGTTCATGCTTGATCCCAACTTGCCATATCTGTGCTTGTAAAGTTTTTCTGTGTATGACACAAGTCATAATGTGGCTGAGTTTATCGATAATTTAAACAATCAATCCGTTGATGACTTTCATGTGGAAGTTCACAAGATATATGTATTTGGATGCATTTTTATCAGTTTTAAATAAAAACACATCAACCAGATTTGATTTTGTGTGTCTGAATTGGGGGTCAAATGAAAGAATGGAAGAATTTTGCCCTAATTTATTTTAGACTAATCATATTAATTTGAGTTGAACAAATGTAAATCAGTTAAGGTCAGTTAATGTAATTATTTTTATTTTGGCTGTAATTGATAGAAAAAAGTTTGGCCAACTCAATTTTATCATGTTAGAGGGAGATACTTAAATTGAGTTGGGCCTAGATGAATTCAATGCGTGGAAAACCTGCCCAAAATGTATTTGTGTTCATCCAATGAGTCATTTTTTTGAGTGTACAGTCCAAAGACAAGCAGGATGGGGATAGGTTCATTGATGACTCTCAATTGCCCGTAGGTGTGAACTGGGATGGGCTCCAGCCCCCCTGCGACCCTGAATACAGGATAAGCAGTAGACGAGGGATGGATGTTCATCATTCTGCATGATTTGAGAATGAGAATTTGATTTTAAAAATCTGTTATGTAAATTTTTGTAGTAAACATTCAAACAAGTCGTGCCTTTGGTTGCAACTTTGTAGGTGTAGCAGTATACCTGGAGGACGTTTGGTCCGCTATGTGACTTCCTTTCTTGGCGCCCTTTGACCCAATCAGCTGTTAATGTCGACTACTTGCTCACATGGAACTGAAATTCTGTAGCATGAGTTTTACCTGGAATGTTTGGCAGCGCACCAGCCTGGTTAGTTAATCAGCTCAATGGATCACGATTGGTGCTAGGGATGGGTAAAAATATCGATTCAGCAATGCATTGCGATTCTTTTCCCCGCAATTCAATATCAATTCAGCAATCTTCTGAATCGATTCAAGCCCCTGGCCAGTGGGGGCGCTGTGACCGACACCCTCGTGTGATTCGGGCTGTACGGACGGGGGCCGCACTACACCAAACCTTCCTTTCGGCGCCCCTGTTAAGCGATAGTGTAGTTCACACCAGATACATGTTTCTTTGTGTGATTTACTGCCAGAATTGACGCGTTCGCATCAATTCTGGCAGTAAATCACACAAAGAAACACGAGACAATCCGGCCAATTTTCAAAATAAAATACCGCGATTGACAAATGCGATCATAGTTGTGTATCTCAACTCGCACTGGGAAACAGGAAGAGAAAATCAGTTAATAAATGTGAAGAGTAGATAAACAAATATGTGCATTTCAACGGTATATCTGCACTACTACTGTCTACTACCATAGCTTCCGCGGCCGGTGTGAACCCGTTACATGCACTGTAGTTCAGTGTTTGATAGACTGGCGAGCTGTCCAGGGTTTACCCTGCCTTCGCCCGATGACAGCTGGGATCGGCTCCAGCCCCCCCCGCGACCCTGAATACAAGGATAAGCGGTAGAAAATGGATGGATGGATGGGCCCCAGGATTGAGCCTTGGGGAATGCCAATATTATTATGTTGAGGAATCGACTTTTTTGGGGTCGATCCTCACACATTGCTTTCTTGAATGTAAATAGGAAGCAAACCAGCTGAGAGCTTGTTTGGAAAAATTTAATTTTGACAGCTTTGATAGCAGTATGTCGTGGCTGACAGTGTCAAACGCCTTCTTTAGGTCGAGAAACACTGCACGACATTACCCCCATCCATAATACGCTTAAGATTTTCAACAAAAAAACAAATCGCTGTTTTTGTGGAGTGTTTATGTCTAAACCCAAAAGAAGTTGGTTTGACTCTAAATAGCCAACTAATTGTTCTGTCACAACTTTTTCCAAAATCTTTAACAATGCAGGGAGTATAGAAATTGGATGATAATTACATAGCTGGTCTGTGTCCCCTGATTTAAAGATGGGAGAAACAAAAGCTGTTTTCCATTGATCTGGAAACCTTTCTGACGTTAAAGAAAGATTTATTAAATGAGTTAATGGTTTTATGATTGAGGAAATATGATGCTTAATAAAAGCTGTGTCCAAATTAGACACATCTGTGGATTTTGAGCTAGTTGTTGGTTAAATCTTCCCTTTCAATGTTATTTAGTGATAGAGGATCAAAACGTTGAGCAAGTTCCTTGACTGACTGGATAAAAAAAAGATTAAACTTGGTTGCAATTAGCATACTATCTGTTGTGGGTTGTCCACCGATCCTCAGTTCTCTTATCTTATTATGCTTGGGTACCTTATTTGTTAGTTAGTAAGAAGATCAGTGGACAAACCACTTGACAGAGCTGTTTTGAGGGCGAGATCTCTTTTTTTCATAAGTAGGAAGATCTCTCTGTTTAACCAGGGTAGGCGAGTCTTCCTCTGTGAATGTTTCATTTTAACAGTGTATTTCTCCGCCACCCTGGTCAAGCCACCAGTCAATGAATTACAACATTTATCAACATCATCCATTTGCAGAGTATTGTCCCAGTTAATTGCTTTAATATCCTTCTCCATCTGTTTGATTTTAGTCTTGGGAATTCCCATTTTTGTTTTTTCGGGAACTTTACAGGGATATATCTGGGGGCGTTTTTTTTTATAGTTTCCTTACCGCCAAAGTCATGTTATGATCAGATAATCCCGTTATTAAATTATATATTTTTGTTATCCGTTCCTCTCTGTTACTGAAAATGAGATCAATTAAGGATTTACTATTTCTTGTTATTCTTGTGGGTGAGTTGACCATTTGTTGAAAGTTGTATTTAAGCATGAGTGTTTTCAATTTTTGTTTACTTTTCTTGTCCAGCCAATTGATGTCATAGTCCCCATATATAATAGTCTCTGATTTGTGATCAAGCTTTTTCATAACATCTTGCAAATCTTTGTAAAAAGAAACATTGTGTGATGGGAGGTTGTACAAAATCACAATACTGAAATTAGTTTGAGGTGATAAAACTACACTCAGAGCAAGACATTCAAGAGAGGTGTTTAGTTGTATTTCATTACATTTAAGGGTATCTCTGATATAAATCAAAACACCCCCTCCCTTGCCAAAAGATCTATCCTTTCTGAAGTAAAGTAAAGTACTCAAACGTAACCAGGGACATTTATCATGTTTGTAGGAATATGATTATGAAGCCAAGTTTCACTCAGACAGAGATAGTCCACATTTGACTCTGTCAGTAATGTATGAATCTTATCTCCGTAGTTTTCTCTTTACTAGTGATGACATGTATAGCCGCATGTCATCTTTCCACCGCTGGCTGTCGAGGTGGTGTCCAGATAACGATGTGGGCTTCGTTAATAATTGGCAGCCTTTCTGGGGAAAACCTGGTCTGATCAGGAGAGATGGCATCCACCCCACTTTGGATGGAGCTGCTCTCCTATCTAGAAACATCGCTGATCTCATTGGTAGTCCTAGAACATGACAAACCAGTGTTGAGACCAGGAAGCAGAGTTGCAGTCTTACACACTTCTCTGCGCCTCCTTTAGAGCAGTCACCCACCCAAAACCAAAACCGGTGTCTGTCCCCCGACCAACCAAATTAATTAGGTCAAACAGAAGAGAGATTTCACATGAAAACCTAATAAAAATTAGCACTTCCGATGTAGTAAAACAAAATAAGAGAATTAAATGTGGACTCTTAAACATTAGATCTCTCTCATCCAAAGCAGTATCAGTCAACGACTTAATATCAGATAATCATATTGATTTATTCTGCCTGACTGAAACCTGGCTGCGTGATGAAGACTATGTTTGCTTAAACGAAGCTAGTCCTCCCAGCCATATTAATACTCATATATCTCGAGGCAGCAGACGTGGAGGAGTTGCAGCCATTTTTGATTCAAGCCTGTCAATCAATCCTAAGCCAAAACTAAATTATAACTCATTTGAGAGTCTGATTCTCAGCCTTTCGCACCCAAACTGGAAAACAATGCAGCCAATTCTGTTTGTTATTGTGTATCGTGCTCCTGGTCCATACTCTGAATTCCTATCTGAATTCTCTGAGTTGCTATCAAGTTTAGTCCTTAAAATCAGATAAAGTAATTATTGTGGGGGATTTTAATGTCCATGTGGACGTTGTAAATGACAGCCTTAGTGTAGCATTTACTTCCTTAATAGATTCTATTGGCTTCAGTCAGAGTGTACAGAAACCAACTCACTGTCATAGCCACACTCTCAACCTCGTCTTATCTTATGGCGTTGAAATCGAAAACTTAATAATCTTTCCTCAAAATTCTTCTTTATCTGACCATTACTTGATAACCTTTGAATTATTGTTGCTGGACTTCACTCCTCTAGGAAAAAGCTACTACTCTCGGTGTCTATCGGATAGAGCAGTAGCTAATTTTAAGGAAGTAATTCCGCCAGTCTTGAGTTCACTTCCATGTCTTAATGAAACTGAGGACTTCTATGTTAATCTTAGTCCCTCCCAGATTGATTCTCTTATAGATGAATCTGGAAGCCTACTGCGAACGACTCTTGACTCTGTTGCTCCGCTAAAACAGAAAACTATAAAGCATAGGAAGTTAGCTCCCTGGTATAACTCCCAAACTCGTAAACTAAAACAAAAATTGCGTAAACTTGAAACCATCTGGCGCTCCACCAAACTGGAAGAATCCCGCCTAGTTTGGCAGGACTGACTTAAAATATATAAGAAGGCTCTCTGTAATGCCAGAGCAGCCTACTACTCATCTTTAATAGAGGAAAATTAAAACAACCCTAGATTTCTTTTCAGTACTGTAGCCAGACTGACAAAGAGTCACAGCTCTACTGAGCCATGCATTCCTAGAGATCTTAGTAGTAACGACTTTATGAACTTTTTTAATGATAAAATTCTAGCAATCCGCAACAAAATTACTTGCATCTTGCCTTCAATTGGAACTGCGTTACCCTCAAACTCAGGAGTTTTAGAACTAGCATTAAGACCTGATATATATTTAGACTGCTTTTCTCCAATCAACCTAAACCAACTAACGTCAATGATCTCTTCTTCTAAACTTTCAACCTGTCTCCTAGACCCGATACCAACCAGGCTACTGAAAGAAGTCTTACCCTTAGTTAGCGCGTCGCTATTAGATATGATCAATGTGTCTTTATTAACAGGCTATGTGCCACAGTCATTTAAAGTAGCTGTAATTAAACCTCTTCTTAAGAAGCCTACTCTAGATCCAGGGGTTTTATCAAACTACAGACCAATATCAAATATTCCTTTTCTCTCTAAAATCCTTGAGAAAGTAGTCGCCAATCAGCTGTGTGACTTTCTCAACAATAACAGTTCTCTTTGACACCACTTATAGCTAGGGCTGGCTCAGGTTTGCCCTGAGCCAGCTCTTGGTTAAGCTGCTATAGGCCTAGACTGCTGGGGGATTATAGTGACACACTGAGCCCCTCTCTCTCTCTCTCTCTCTCTCTCTCGCGCTCTCTCTCTGTGTATGAGTCCCTGTGCTCTCTTGCCTAGCAGGTCTCCCTGGACCGTGGTGGAACCTGGTCCGGACTGCACCGATGTTGTGGTCTTGTTTGCCTCTTACTGCCAGTATTTTTAATTAAAGTAATTGACTAAAATCGGCATCTCTACTGTCACTAACTTAAGTCTGGCTATGCTTTCTGGTCCAGCAGAGTCCACTGAGGTCCTGACCGATGCAGACTGCTAACTGGCCTGATGCTGGAAACACCACATTGTAGCTCCACCTGCCCGCTGTGTGACTGCTCAACTACTCCTGCTTTCTGGTCTACGGCGAAGTGGTTGGGGTGGATCGATCTCAGCTGTGCCTGCTGCCATGGACTACTACTGTTGATACTATTGCTTCTGTAATACCACCACTACTGTTAATGCTACTACTACCATACTACCAGCACCAAATGCAGTTGGAACCCAAGGGCCTGGGCTGCACGAGATTTCTGCCTAAAATCCTATTAAGGCAGTTTTTTCTCGCCACTGTAGCTGTAACGCTTGCCCCTGGGTGATGTTGGGACTTTGAAAATGTGTTGACTCTTGAAATTTTGAGCGTATTCTAGTCCTGCTCAATGTGTTAAGTGTCCTGAGATGACTTCTGTTGTGATTTGACACTATAAATAAAATTGAATTGATTTGAATCTGGGTCATTCCATGTGAAAACAGCCAAAATCGGGGTATCATGTACATGACACCTCTCAGATTTTGCTGAAAAGTGGTGAAAATAGGCCTTATGTTACCAAACGAGGGAATCTGAAGTTTCAGGTCAATATCTCTAAAGGTTTGGCCGTGGCGTCCATTTGAATTTCAGGTGGCACACCCCTTTTTGACACATTGGAATTTCACATTTCATTTTTTGGCATTTTTGGAGGCCCATAACTTCTGTTCTATTAGTGGTAAATTGGTCTGTTAGTTCATTGTAGTTTGCACTACAGAATTCTGAAGGCAGAATTAACATTCCTTACTGTTTGGGTAAGAGGTGGGTCACCGAAGTCCTAAAAAAAAATGACGGCATGTGTGATTTTTCACTTTTTGGGTGCAATTTGTACGTTTCCTCGTGTTTTTTTTATATTTTCTGCACTAACAAAGAAGAATGTAATGTTCTTAATGTTTTCTTTTGCCCATTGAAACATCTCCATTGGTGTCAGAATGTGGTTTGCATCAGTGGCCTGCAGACTTGCTTGTGCTGCAAGTCGCTTGTCACAGGTGGGTCTCTTTCATCGGGGATAAGGGGTTAATTTGTGATTTTCAGGAAATGAATGGCCAGCAGTCGTGGTAAGTTATTTCCACTATTTTCATGCTTTATCATCACTAAATTCTCCCTGATCTACATTCCAGACTTCTGGGAAAAAAAAGTCCAAAATGGTGCATTTTGACGAATAAAATTCATATTAAGGAGCTTCATAGTCAAAGGTTTGATTTTATTAAAAGAAAGAACAAATATGTATCTTTATCTGGTATAAATCTCATTAGGATCATCAAGTGCCCACGCGGTCATTTGGGGGTCCAAATATGGGGTTCCAAAAGAATCACCTCTGCCCGGGAGGGTTTTTGGACCCCCATAAAACCCCCACCAGTGGTACCATACCCTTCAAATTCATTTTGGCAAGAGCAAAGGTCCCAAATATAACAAATAATCCTGTTTAGAATAAATATGATCATTCATTGTGGTGCTAGGAGCACCCAAAAAGTGAAAAATAATTTTGGCCGTCGAAAATAAATTGGACTTTGGTGACCCACCTCTCACCCAAACAGTAAGGAATGTTAATTCTGCCTGTAGAATTGTGTAGTACACATTACAATGAACTTACAGAGCAATTTCAGCCTTCTATCACTATTAGAACAGGAGTTATGGGCCTCCAAACATGCCAACAAATGAAATGCGAAATTCCAATGTGTCAAAAAGGGGTGTGGCACTTGAAAATCAAATGGACGCCACGGCAAACCGTTTGAGATATTGACCTGCAACTTCAGATTCCTTTGTTTGGTAACATAAGACATATTTTCACCGCTTTTCAGCAAAATCTGAGAGGTGTCATGTACATGGGTGGCTGAGTTGGCACGGAATGACCCATCTCCTTTTGCAATGATGCTTCTTATGTTAAGATTTCCACCTAAAATCCCCTTCGGCTTGGATTGCGAGTCCAATATCACTTTAGCGTGGTTGACAGTCTGGAAGAAAATATATTGTTTTTGTTTTCGCGTTGCTTGAGAGTCAGCGGGCTTAACACCCACCTCTCCTCGTCGCAGCTTGGTTAGGCTTCCATCCCCGCCTGCATGTCCCCCATGCTGGGCTCAGGCAGCGCCTGCACGCCTTCAGCCCCTAATCCGCAGGGAGCGCGGCGCAGTCCGTCCGGAGTCCACACCATTCACCGCCCGCTTGCGCCATATCCCGGTTCAGCTCCCCCTGCTCTCGTAAGTGACCCAGGCTCGAGACACCCCCATCAAAGCAGAGCGCCTCACTATCCCACCCAGCGTCGCCGCAGGGAGCCAAGCCAAGGGCAGAGACACCTCCATCCAGGTCAGGCGCCACACAGCCTCGCTCCGCGCCTCCGACCGGAATCAACAACATAATTCAAAGTGGTCAGTAGGCTGTACACTGACACAGATGTCATTCCCTCTGATGAGAATCTATATCTCTCATAGAAAACACTGTCAGGGAAAGAAAAAGGGTTTTGCCGGTCTCTGAACAGACCTGATCCACGATCCACCAAGCTTCTTTTTTTTTTATCCGTGCACCAAGAGAGCCAATTGGTCAGTCGGCGGTGTTTTTCTACACGTTAGGAACATAACCTGCTCCAGAGCAGGTTAGCTCTGCAGCGTAAGTTACCATGGCGATCTACCTATAAGAAGTGAACCAGCGTCGTAGGACGGAAAACACAGAGGGGTCATTCCGTGTCGTTTCATAACATTTCTGAAAATCTTCCCACCTGACCATCACAGAATTTCTTGAAAAAATTAGTACAAAGACTCAAATTAAGATTATTATTTGATTTGGTTGTGTAATCTTTGTGTATGTATATACTTAATAGGGGTGGGGCGATACGGGTAACTCACGATTCGATACTGTGACGATATTTGGCCCACGATAACGATAATATCACGATACACGATATCTGCGATATTCGATATATTGCAAGAAATTTCATCAACGATATATCACGATATGTGATTGAAAAAGAAAAAATATGCATAAAAAATAAATTCCAAAACTTCGTACAATGTACAAATGAATAAACACTGTCCAGCTGGACACATTAAAGTGCATGAACATTAATAACATGTCTTATGTAAACCAGGACAGTGCTTTCTGATACTGAAAAGTCAGTAGCAACTTGTTTTATGTAAACTTGGGCCCGTTTTAGTTTAACAATAGCTAAACAAGATAAGAATAACATCAGAATTAAATGAAATATTGGGCACATTTCAGTATGCAACCAATTATGTGCAGAGTTATGTTCACCCATCCAGTACCTGGGAAGTCGGGCCTCAAACCGCTTGGAGATCACAGCAACACCGGGCAGCACACGGCATCGCGGATCCACACATGCGGACCCTCCGGCGAACGGTAAACACGCGCCGCCCGGAATCCTGCCTGTAAATAGGCAATCGAGCCCGGCCGAAAAGTGGGTCCGCATGCCCTCAATGCTGTGTGAAAAGCGCTTGAAGCTCACAACAGCACCGGCCAGCACACGGCCACGCTTACAATTACGCACCGCAAACCCGAAGTTCTGCTCCGTCCGGAGAACCGTAAACTCTAGCGCGCCGCTCGGAATCCTGCCCGTAAATAGGCAATCAAACCCGGCCGAAAAGTCGGCACTCATGCCCTCAAGGCTGTGTGAAACCCGCTTGGAGCTCAGACCGACCCCCGGGGAGCGGGCGGCCCCCGTGGATCCGCTCCGGAGAACCGTAAACTCTTAGACGCACCGACGGGAGTCTAAAAAAACCCGTAGACCCAAAATATCGATATTTGCCGTCAGTGTATCGATTTATTTATTGCGACAGAGAGCACAACAATATATTGCAATATCAATTTTTTCCCCCACCCCTAATACTTAAAGGAACTTAGGCAGGGGTTGAAATTAAGCTGTTTTACTCGCCAAATGCGAGTAATTTTTGTATTTGTCGAGTAATTTATGAAGACCACTCGCCACTCTGGCGAGTAATCTAAAAAAATAAAAGCCCATCATATCTTTCTTGTGTAGAAGCTTTTAATGTGAAGCAGCAAAAACAGGAAGTTGTGTGTTTTGATCAGCAACTTAACACGTCTCCCGTCAGTTCTGGGATGGACGCCTCTCATTGGCGGTTAGGTGTAGGCATGAGGAGTGAGGAATCAGGGTAAGCCAATCAGAGGCAGAGTAAGGCGGGCTATCCCAGATGATCCCGCGAAAATCAACACCACTTCCCACACTTGTTCATTCATACTTTGTAGACCTTTTTACCGCAGCCTATAAACTATTTTTTCCCGATTTAGCTACTCCATTATGTGGAGATTTCTTGTGGGGGGGCAGCCCCCAAGAAAAAAAACGAGGACGGAGGAAGAATCGACCGACAGCGTCTCAGCGCCTACCTCGTCTCAGTCATAACCGGCGAAATATTATGTTCGGAAATTTAATGAGAAGTGGCGCTACACGGTGTCGGGTGAGGCACAGAGATTGAAGTGTGTTACAAATGAAATGAAAAATGTTTCTGTATATATACAGCTAATAAATATTGTGAAGAAAAGAGACTGCGATTACTATGATTGAAAATCAATTTAGACAGACATACGAAAAAGTAATTCTAACAAATGGCAATTTAAAATTTTTGTCTGGTAAAAAATCTGTTTGTCTAGTAAAAATTTTCATCTACTCGCCAGTTGTCTGGTAAGCCAAAAAGTTAGTTTCAACCCCTGAACTTAGGGCAGGATCAAGAAATAAGTGACACGACGGCCGTTAGGGTAACTGCAGCCATCTGCCAAGCAGGCGCGGGAGCGCGCATGAACTCTTCAGTGCAGCTGATGCTGTGACACGGTTATTTATTTACTCGCTGTTCACGTGACTGTTTACTACAAGACCTCCGCACATGCCTCTGCGGAACTACGTTGGTAGCATACATCTGCGAACAGCATCATGTCAAGCGACGAAGTAAGTAAACAAGTGTTTATTTTAGTGTAACTTTGGGATGTTTCTTTCACAACATTAGCGCATTCATTCAGCAAAATGACAGTTGTAATGTAAAGTACGTTTACCTTACACTGGCCAAATGGTTACTAAAGTTCAAACTTCACCAGCCACGGTGAATAACGAGCTAGCGATAACCATTGAGTGAGTGAAGCTAATGTGCCTGCCACCAACGTTATGGTATTTGAAGAGCATTTGGCTTTATGGCTGCAGCTAATTTCTGACTGTGGTAATTACCAACATAGCTAATATTTATAACATTGGATAAAGCTTGCTAACAAGCTGACATAAGTGTACAGTCATTATCATATAACAGCAGTAGTATGATTCAATGTCTCAAGCCAAGTGTTATGTGCCAGTGTCACTGAGATAATTTGTGAAACCATGTCCATTATAAGACAATATAAATGGTATGAATAGCACTGATGAAAAGTAAATACAAGAAAAACAGAAATGTCAATATGTCATAACTGGTATTATACTAAGTTGAATCAGAATAAAAATAACATAAAATAAAATCATAACATCCCTTTGAGGATTACTAAAGTTATTATTATTATTGTTCTCAATGTTTTTGTTTCAGGATTTGGAATTGACTCTGGAAGGAGTGGCACACATGTTCCAGATAGAGGGCAGCCTGCTTGGTGCACCTGCCTGAACTGCCGACGCATGCCAACCCAAATGGAGAACTTGTGCTGTCGGCAGGCTCCGGACCAGTGTCTGAGCAGGAGTGCCCATCTGGAGATGTACTTCCTGGATGAGGGTACACTGCGTCTGGTCAGGATGACGTGGAACGACATCTTCGCTCTGGAGGACAGCCCAGATGTGGGCAGCGATAACAGAGAGTTTCGGTTTGCTGCCTACCGGCAATTTACGATATGGCAGAATGGGCGTCTGGGAAGAGGGAACCGGAGGCCGATACCGAGCTGCTGTGTTATTCGCATCCGGGCCAAATTCCCTGACCCTTTTGCGAATTACACAGGTTCAAGGAAGCTCCATTTAGGGTGCCGGACTGACAATTTCTACAATACCTCAAAAAATAACATTTTTCAGCCAAAGATTTCATCCAAAAATAAAAACCATTTATGTACATTCTATATTTTTATATTTATTTTCAAAGTTTACAGAAAAACAAAGTATTTTTCAAATTTGCAGTATGTACATAGTTTTATTTTGTATTTATTTTTTATATGTTTATAATAAAATAAATGTCTGGTAAACAAGACGGTCTTGTCTTCTCTCTTCTCTTGCTCACATCTCTGGATCATGTAGCTGAGGCCTTTATGGAGAGAAGAGAACAGTAGCGTTAGAACACATACCAATGCTCCAACTCCAGCCTTTAGAATATCTTCCCTGTCAAGATAATGTCACCAGTGTAATCAGTGGTGTGTGTGTAGTTGGGAAGTGTGGCTAAATACATGTCAGCACTTCATGTTATTTCATATTATAATATTTTTCAATGTTTTGTCTATATTCTGAAAAGATTGAAATTCCTGAAAACATACTAACCCCTCAGACACTGGTTCGATTGGTGATAATCGATGAGAGATTTTAGCAGCTGTCCGCTTGCTGGGTGTTGATGTTCTCATCTCCTTACTTCCCTGAGTAGCTGCTTCAGGAGTTTGCTTCTTCTGGTAGCTGGAAAACAGCAATATTTTAAAAAGTTACAGTCTGAGTCAGCAAGCTGGCTGTGACTTTGCTACCTTGGTGTCTTTTCTCTTTGGCCAGAACAACTATGGCCATACAATGTTTGCCTGCAACAATAATAATATGAAAATACGCGTCTCAGTCGTTCGGTAATATTGTGCGCTTCACTTTTACTAACAATTTCTTCTGCTTTACATACAACGCAATGTATAATGTCCGGAGCAATCTTGTGTGGAAGGTACAACACAAGTCAAAAAAAATAAATGCTAAAAGCTCTCTCTCTGAACTTGTTTACATGCGATTGTGCACTTCACGGTTAGCTCTAAATGCCTTTTATTCAGCTACATCACAACAGTATCATCAACACGTCAACACAATAGCCCCTAACACACAGCCTGTAAATACCGTTACTGTACCCCCAAAATACTGTATTTCCCAGGGACGGGAACGAGACGGGAGCCGGTGCTGTGTGTATGATATAGCTTTATCCCCTACACTCACGAAGCAGCCGGGGAGCCGGCTCGCTGTGTGTAGCTAGCGGCTAATATGACTACACAGACACGAACAAATCGTTAGCCTGTTGCTACAGCCAGCTGCTAACGTCACCTCCCGGATAACAGTTGGGCTTTCGGTCCCATATATAAAGGGACATATTTATAACTATTCGGTTTCAGACTAAAGGACCGTGGACAATGCGCAGTCTGTAATTATTCAGTGTTACACAGCGTTGGACTAAGTTACATGTTAGCAGCTAACGCTACTTTGCACTTTAGCTCATTCCGAGTCCTCAGTGATCTCATAAGATTTTCAAATCAAGCCGTAAACATGACCTGTAATGTATTCTTACCTGGTTAGTAGGAAATTAGCCATGTCAGCATCTGTTTTCAGTCCGAGTTCAAATTGAAGCAGCCTCCATGAGTCGAACGCATATCCAATGTTTATCCGGGTGCCAGCCCGGCTTTGGTCATAACTTCGTTTGGACTCACGACTTGCCGCTGATTGGAAAATCCAATCAAATAATCTTAAATAATCGGGATAAATACATTTTGAAAAAGTGCTTTTTAGCCTGTATTTTTTTTTAACTAGGCTCTATTTTTCACCTCTTTGCCATAAAAGTGAGCTAGAGGGCTTTACCAAGTCATTCAGGATGATATTTACAATTGTAACAAATCACCAAGATCAACTTATTGTAAGTGAATATCGCAATATCCTATATCGTCCCAACCCTAGTTTATTGATGCATAAATAGTAGAAGATGTCAAAGTGTTTGAGCCGCTACAATGAGCCTTCACATGATCATTTTAAGGTGCTATTGACAACATTGATAACATCCAGGCACTAGATGTCGCACTCACACTTCCCCCCGATAGGAGAACTCAAAAGGATTTAGGAAAAGTCGACCGCAGTGCTCAGAGAATCCAACCGGACTTTCACTAAGCTACGTCATTATAATGCTGATGATTGACAGCTGATGATCGGCACCGGTGATTGACGTGCGAGAAACTACAATAATGGACTACAAAAAGCACGTCGTCGACTTCTCCCCATGATGTTGGTTTTATTAGCAGCTGGTCCACTGACCGGCTTCAGCACTAGCAGCTCCTCCTTCCTGTTTGACCGTTTGCTGTATTTACATTTCATTTGTGGCTTTAGTTTAATTTCTGTCAAACATTTGTAACATACAGTGGTGTGAAAAAGTATTTGCCCCCTTCCTGCTTTCTTCTTTTTTTGCATGTTTGTGACACTTAAATGTTTCAGATCATCAAACAAATTTTAATATAAGTCAAGGATAACTCAAGTAAACACAAAATGCAGTTTTTAAATGAAGGTTTGTATTAGGGCCCGACCGATTCATCGGCCTGCCGATTTAATCGGCCGATTATAGCCTTTTTGAAAATAATCAACATCTGCCAAAAGACGCCGATTACAAACGATTTTTAATTTTTTTTTTTAATGTTATTGCGCTTAGTATCCAGCAGAGTGCGCTCCTACTCCATTCTACTTAAGAAAGGCTCTCAGTCTCACCCACCGCACTCATTTTTGGACACAACACCGGAGCGCATGTAGCTTGAATGTGCTGAGCTCATTGGATAAACCGAGCAGAGTTTCCCCCACGGTAAGTTTATAACTAGTTTGTGTAATGAACAATTGGTCCTTTTTAACGTGTAGGTCATGCTTAAAAAAAGGAAAAGTACACCTAACCCCCCACTACCCTTCAAATACAGTAAAGCTAACCTAGCCTTGCTAACTAGCAACTTTTAGCCGGAGTAAAAAAGCGCGCTCACCTCACCAATGTACACAAGACGCGTTGTTTGAGCATGTTGTGCCTGTTTTTCTTTAGGTCCGAGGCCATGTTAATTTGTTATACTGTTTGTTCTTCTTCCTGTACTGTCCTGTACTACTTTGTTAGAACTATGTGTTGGGGTTGTAGCAGGAGCAGATTTGGTTATCAACAGTTAACTATCAATATCAATATGATTATCAGAGGGAGATACACACGTGGAGTGTGTGTGTGTGTGTGTGTGTGCGTGCGTGTGCATGTGCGTGTGCGTGTGTGTGCGTGCGTGTAGAGAGAGAGAGAGAGAGAGAGAGAGAGAGAGAGAGAGAGAGGGAGAGATGGCTATGGGCGGCCACCAGATGGAGCTATTCCTCGCAGTGTTCAGGGGCGGAGCCACTGAGGTTCGATGGGGTAGCGAGAGAGAGAGAGAGAGAGAGAGAGGTGGAGCTATTCCTCGCAGCGTTCAGGGGTCGGAGCCACTGAGGTTCGATGGAGTAGCGAGAGAGAGAGAGAGAGAGAGAGATGGCCGTATGTAGCCACCAGATGTAGCTATGTCCCTAGCGTCCGCCGGGAACAGCTGGCTTAGAACACGTGTGTGCGGCGTGTATGTGTGTGTGTGTTTAGCGGGACACAAACATAGAGAGAGGATGCGCGAGCGATATTCGGAGGGACAGAAAGCGTGCTGCTATCACACGGGCTCGAGTGAATAAACTGGCGTTTATTCCGCGAGACCGGTCTTTTAACTGATAGTAGAGGCTTTCTGAGCTCGCGAATATGGCGGAGGTTAGTCGCAAACACTGTTACAGAAATCAACCCAGCTGCGTGGGTACCCGATCAGTATTCAAATACAGCAGCACATGAACCAACGGACTCGGCGGTCCGCGATCAGAACTTAGAACACATTAACAAGAATTACAAGCATATCCTACACTATCACTTGTGTCTCTGCCCAGACTGATAGCCTCTTACTGGTATCGTTGCGTAAGACGATGACGGCGTTCCGTAACGGCGGTGGTTCGTGAGTCCCCGGCGTCAGCGGGGGACGTGATGAGTCGGCTTCGTCCAGACGAGAGCGGAGCGGGTTTCCTCTCGTTGATCAAACTCAAATAAAGAAAACAGTTGGTGTTTCCTCCTTCCACGAGCGGCGATATAATCGCGGCTTGGCGATTTAGTCAGCTTACTTCAGACAGCGTCTGGTAGCTGGAAGGCAGGAACCGGCTTGGTTCCTCTTGTTGCAGCGGTGCGCTGCAGGAGGGGGTCGCCTCCCGTTGCAACGTGGTGTTGCGCCGGTTGTAGGAAGAGACGCCAGAGTAGGAGTCGGAGTAGGAGTCAGTAAGAGAGCGTTCTCCGGGCGGCTTCGGTTTATAAAGCTCAGGCCGCTCCAGGGGACCCCCCGGGGACCCCCCGGGGTTCCCTGAAGATGTCAGCCAATAGGGCACTGGTTGTGTGGCGTCGCATCTCTCACCTGGGTAAGATGTGAAACTAAAATGGCGGTGTAGTTTTTTAATCCCCTTTGTCCCTTTGTCCTGCGTAGGCTTTGTAGGCTTCTGTAGGCCGCATTGTGTAGTCCTAACGGTTAGGTCCCAACATATGTTACCAATAAAAATAAGTTCCTGCACTCATTTTTTTAAGATGTTTTTATTTTATTTTATTGACAATAAGATAAGGCTGTATTTGCACTCATTTTTGACTGTAAATGTATTCTAAAACACTCAAAGGTTCTGCATTCAATTCACATATTCGTCAAAAGTGTTTAAAGTATATTTAAGGTATCAAAAAATACGTTTTATATGCTTTTTTTTTTTTTTTTTTTTTTTTTAAATAATCGGCCGATTAAATCGTTATCGTAATTTTTCTCTGAAAATAATCGGCATCGGCATCGGCACTCAAAAATCAATATCGGTCGGGCCCTAGTTTGTATTATAAAGGGAGAAAAAAATCCAAAACTACATGGCCCTGTGTGAAAAAGTATTTGCCCCTCCAGTTAAAACACAACTTAACTAAGGTTTATCACTTCAAGGTTCAATTTCTCTAGCCACCCCCAGGCCTGATTACTGCCACACCAGTTCCCAATCAAGAATTCACTTAAATAGGACCTGCCTGACAAAGTGAAGCTCCTCAATAGCAAGACATCATGGTGAAAACCAAAGAAATTCAGGAACAAATGAGAAAGAAAGCAATTGAGATCTATCAGTCTGGAAAAGGTTATAAAGCCATTTCTAAAGCTTTGAGACTCAAGAGAACCACAGTGAGAGCCATAATCCACAAATGGCAAATACATTACACCGTGATGAGCCTTCCCAGGAGTGGCCGGCCAACCAAAATGACGCCAAGAGTGCAGCGACGACTCATCCAAGAGGTCACAAAAGACCCCAGAACAACATCAAAAGAACTGCAGGACTCACTTGCATCAATTAAGGTCAATGTTCATGACTCTACCATAAGAAAGACACTGGGCAAAAATGGCCTACATGGCAGAGTTCCAAGACGAAAACCACTGCTGAGCCAAAAAAATATTAAAGCTCGTCTAATGTTTGCCAGGAAACATCTTGATGATCCCCAACACTTTTGGGAGAATACTTTGTGGACTGACGAGACAAAAGCTGAACTTTATGGAAGGTGTGTGTCCCAATACATCTGGCGTAAAAGTAACACCACTTTTCAGAAAAAGAACATCCTACCAACAGTAGAATATGGTGGTGGCAGTGTGATGGTCTGGGGCTGTTTTGCTGCTTCAGGGCCTGGAAGACTTGCTGTGATAAATGGAGCCATGAATTCTGCTGTCTACCAACAAATCCTGAAGGAGAATATCCGTCCATTTGTTCGCGACCTCAAGCTGAAGCGAACTTGGGTTCTACAGCAGGATAATGATCCAAAACACACCAGCAAGTCCACCTCTGAATGGCTGTAGAAGAACAAAATTAAGACTTTGGAGTGGCCTAGTCAAAGTCCTGACCTGAATCCTATTGAGATGCTGTGGCATGACCTCAAAAAGGCGGCCCATGCTCGAAAACCCTCCAATAAGGTTGAATTACAACGACTGTGCAAAGAGGAGTGGGCCAAAATTCCTCCACAGCGCTGTCAAAGACTCATTACAAGTTATCGCAAACGCCAAACCAGTTATTAGGTTTAGGGGGCAAATACTTTTTCACATAGGGCAATGTACATTTTTTCCCCCCTTAATAAAAGAAAACTTCATTTAAAAACTGCATTTTGTGTTTAGTTGTGTTGTCCTGGCCTTATATTAAAATTTGTTAGATGATCTGAAACATTTAAGTGTGACAAACATGCAAAAAAGAAGAAAGCAGGAAGGGGGCAAATACTTTTTCACACCACTGTACATCCATCCATCCATCCATCCATCCATCCATCCATCCATCCATCCATCATCTACCGCTTTATCCTGTATTCAGGGCCGCGGGGGGGCTGGAGCCAATCCCAGCTGTCATTGGGCGAAGGCAGTACACCTGGACGGATAACCAGTCAATCACAGGGCTGACATGTAGAGACAGACAGGTAACCAGTCTATCACAGGGCTGACATGTAGAGACAGACAGGTAACCAGTCTGTCACAGGGCTGACATGTAGAGAGCCTAGCATGACCCCCCCCTCCCAAAAAAAACCTTTACCTATAGCACTCTGATCATAGCACTGTTGCTCTTAAGGTACTACTTTACTCAGATGAGGACCCAACACTTGTTCTATTTCTAGCTCTTACTTTATGTTATATATGTTGTGGTTTCTTTGTTTCCTTCTTTTGACAAATGTACTTATTGTAAGTCGCTTTGGACAAAAGCGTCTGCTAAATGACCTAAATGTAAATGTAAATGTAGACATGTAGAGACAGACAGTCATCAATCAACCTATCCTCATCCTGCATGTCTTTGGACTGTGGGAGGAAGCCGGAGAACCTGGAGAGAACCCACGCGTACACAGTGAGAACATGCAAACTCCACACAGAAGGAACCTGAACCCGACCCGGGAATCAAACCCGGGACCCTCTCGCTGTGAGGCGACAGTGCTACCCACTACACCACCGTGCAGCCCATTTGTAACATGATTTAAATAAATAAAAACACCATTAAATTATAATCACTGTCCACACACATTTATCAGCACAATTCCAATTACTGTATGTCGGCATGAAACTAATTGTTATGCAAATAGGCATATCGTTGGAACGGCCGAGGTTTAAATGTTGGTCTTGCAAAGAATTGTGGGTCAGCGTGATCTCCTTTCCTTTTGTACAAGAAGGTCCATTGTATCCGATGCTAAAGGAGCTCTGAAAGGAAGCATTAGAGCTCCTTTTCTTTTGCATTTACAGAATTCGAACGGCTATTATCATGGTGGCCACTTGTTAACTTCTGGGTCACTTCTTCAATTAGGAACCTTCCCAGCAAAATGGGCTATTCCACCGCAGCCCTTGAAACTCCTTCAGCTGACGCCCAACGATCAAACGCCGAACCAATGTTCACTCTGATGTGCTCCTCCTTTTGTAACTTAGCACTTGGGACTGGTACCGAAATGCCACCCACTTACCGTCAAACTCAGCCATTTTTCCCACACTAACTGGCAACCCCAAAGACTCTTGACCCCTGACTACGCAGAGATACCACGTGATACAAACGTCGTTATTCTGTTGGTTCACAAGCCTTGCTAGAAGCCGCAGCCACATGTCATACATCTACACCGAGCTAAACAAAACATTCATTTTGGACCCGTCAATTTTTTTTTAAATGATTCATTCACAATCAAAACATTTTTTCACGAGAAGTGATACTTTGATTCTGCACCTTTCTAAAAGCTCTGTGGATGTATTTTTTTTAAATAATTAATTTTAATAAAAATGTTATCAATATGACCTTTAAGTCTGTTGGGTCTAAGTGAGTTCAAGTCACAGCCCAGTTTAGGAATTATCAACAGGTGCCTTAGTTGGACCTGCATTTCTATTGTGGGTTTCTAGTCTTTTCAAGAGTTCAACCGTTAAGTCAGAATTATGGCAAATGAGCAACTGTTGAATGTTTATCATTTTCAAAATAAAACATTTCTGCATTTTCTGTTTTCCCCTCCCCGAAAACGTACCAAACTGTGAACCAAAAACCAAGGTAGGCTACTTGCCAAACCGTCTATTTGTGGACCGTTACTTGACACAATGAGCAGGACTAGAACACAGATTTTCAGAGTTAATACATTTTCAGTCAACATCACCCAGGGTCAAGCTTTACAGCGGCGAGAAAAACTGCCTTAAAGGCTTTTAGGCAGAAATCTCGTGCAGCCCAGGCCCTTGGGTTCCAACGGCATTATGCTTAAAAAGTCACATTGAATGGCAAATGCTGTCCGAACGACGTCAATCAAACTGATTAAATCACTAACGTAAACTAACGTAGGTAATAGGCGACAAACCTACACCCGTTTCTTCATCAGGGAGCAGCAAGTTAACTTCGCTTGTTAACCGACATACCGTACTTATGTCGGGCTCTTACTTAAATTGTTTCTCTCTGTGTTGTGGTCAAAACAGTTAAATTATGGGAAAAGACTTGCATACTATTCAAATGACTGACCATTCAGCAACTCCGTCCAAGTCCCTTCCTGTTCGCGAGTCCACTTCAGCTTTGCTAGCAGAAGCAGGCGTCTGGTGGAAGGTGGTGGTGGTGGTGGTGGGGGGGGGGGGGGGGGGTTCTTCTTCTTCTTTGTGGGTTTTTTGGCGGTTGGCAACCAGCGTTAAGGTACATTACCGCCACCTACTATGTTGGAGTGTGAACCAGAGTTATCTACCCATTAATCTGCTAAATTCTTCCCATCAGTCCTGTTTGTCTCAAATATTTAAATAGTTTTCCTAAAAAACAAACTAAAATCTTCTATTCCCATTTCCCTTATTTCCCTTTTTAATGTTTCCCGTTCTTGTGAATATTTTTGACAGTGCATAATGACGTTTAACTGACTCTTCTAATCCTATACAACTCTCAAATAAACCTGTAGGATGTTTCTTTATTAAATGCAATGTTGAGCCCGGGGTTTCGCCTGCCAGGTTGGCTTAAAGTCCCGCCTACTGCTGTGGGATTATCACACATTATAAAACGTGTGTAGGTTTTTTTTTTTTTTTTACAGCTTTTGTCGTTTATGTTAATACACAATCCGGAAGGGTGTTCGAAATGCCATACTAACGTACTGCCTACTACATACTCGTACTGCATACTGCCTACTAAATGAACGTTTGAGTATGCTGTTTCCCCTCAGACTGTTCACACTGAAGTATACACATCTCAAACTACATTTTTTTTTTTTTACTTTATTGACATCTCGTCCTCATCTTCTCTCACGTAACCGAATCGATTACGTTAGCGGTTCTAGCTCCCGTTTAATGGAAATTACTTATCAAAATATAAAGCATGATTAGGCTACTATTACACTTAATTAAATATTTCTAAATATTTTTTAAGTCAAATTACCATTGTCTTGTTTTCTACAGTTTATTATATATGCGCGCTCCCACGCTTTCCCTCTTTCTTCCTCTTACCTGGGTAGCTGCCTTCACTCGCCATCGATCGCGACTATTAAACAGCTTTTATCGATCATTAATCGTCCGTTCATAGATCGTATTATACCTCTGACCACGGGACACCAGCACCTTCACAACGCAGACGACGCAGGCAATCTGCCCGTCGGAGGAGCTACATTATTCACATGTCCATGGAATTTGGATTTCCCTCTGAAGTAAGTAATATGACTTATCTGGTTTAAAAACGTTCCTTTATTATTTGATTATCAATAGATGTGCATATTCATGCATAAACAAATGTAGGCTACATGTAGGCTAATATAAGTGGTTGCAATACGTGTACGATAAGAAATAAGTAGTTTATCAACAAATGAATAGGAAACCATTCTGAATAAATGTAATATCTGATATTTTCTGTTACAGGTTGGTGCAGACGGCCATACTGCAGGTCAATCCTCATGTTCCCCCAATGGGCCTCTACTTTGGG
Source organism: Eutrigla gurnardus (assembly GCF_963514095.1). Classification (NCBI taxonomy): domain Eukaryota; kingdom Metazoa; phylum Chordata; class Actinopteri; order Perciformes; family Triglidae; genus Eutrigla; species Eutrigla gurnardus. The sequence continues at coordinate 225,583 of NC_139932.1, forward strand.
TAACGGGATTTAAGGAAGGACTTCTGTCTTTCAAGGCGTTCCACGGAGAACCTCGTCCACTGCTTACTAACAGAACAGATGGGTTCCATGTCCATAGTTCCACGGTGGTGATGGGGATGACAGCGACGAAGCCAACGAGCCACTCCAGCAGTCCTAGGATATCCTCAGAGGCTCGTAACTGCAGTGTCTGCTCCAAATGTCCAGATCCCTGTGTTGAAGGAACATGATTATTGTTGAGGTTTTATTTTTGTTTATCAGTAGTGCAGTTTATAAGTAATACCACACAGTAGAAGTTCTTACAGACAAATGTTTCCTGTTAAATGTTTTACGATTATTAGGTTGTGTACAAATCTAAATAATAAATATCTGAATATATATATTATTGTTGACTCATGTTTTAGGCCTGCAGGTCTATTTCCCTCCTGCTCTGGAGGAGAGACCCTGCTGCAGTGGTTGGCATCATGGCTGAGGAAATGGGGTGTAGTAGGGTAATAGCAGGTCTTTGCTCCATCACCTCATCCATGACAACAAACACTTCCAGTGTGCAGCAGTGACCTCTCCTCCCTCAGTGCTGACACATGTCATACAAACAACACTTCTCATAATCATTGTTTAGATCAACTATTCACCACTAGACATATATTATAATATGTACTGTATAGTATGTACTGGACCAACTAAATGGACTCTGATGTTTGAACACATTGTAGATAAGACCCAGCACTGACTTTGCCTGATTATTAATAAGAAAGACAACTTCATCTGGTTTCTTTTATGCTGTAGAGTTCAATACTTGAAACTGCTTCCAACACACCTTGTATTTCTGCTTCATGTTCTCCCACTTCTTCTTTGTCCATCTGGCTCCACCTTCCCTCCATCCCACGTTCTTCAATAAACATCCTATATGAAGAACAGCACGTAGAAAAGTGTTACAGTTCATTGATGATTTCTTGCCGACTAAAATAACTGTTAAACAGAACGTTTCAGGTAGACATCTCAGGCGAGCAGTACATCTCCCATCTATATACGCTGGTGTTCAACCTTATATCATTGAGTAGCTAAATATGCAACAGTAGTAAGCCCTGCATATGATAATTATAACATTTAACACCACATTTTTTAAGTGAAGCCTTAGAGTCTCCTCATCGTTCCCTCCACTGAATGAGGCGTTCGGTCTCTGCATCCGTCCCTTTAACGGACAACGGTGCACCGCGTTATTTACCACCGTTAGTAAATATATAACCACGTTTTAACATAAGCACGACCTTCTTAGTTAACGTCGGTAAAAACGGCACATTTGCCGCTTCGGTTACGCTACGATTCGTAACGTTAACGTACAATTCCAACAACAATAAAGTAACGTTCATTATCAATACGATTAAAAGTCAGCTGGAAACATAAAAATCGTGTAACAGTATACTTACATGTGTACGCGGTTTGTGTCGGGCTGTCGCCAGAATCACCGCATTCGTCCTTCTTCTTCTTCTTCTTCTTTTGGAGTTTATTGGCGGTTGGCAAACCAACTTAAATGTGCATTACCGCCACCTACTGGACTGGAGTGTGGAACAGTAAATTGGCAGACAAAATAACTTAAAACAAACAAACAAAGCAAATATACAAAAAATAAAGAAATAAAATAAAATAGCAGGAAAACTAACTAAAAAAAAACTAAATAAAGTTGGAATTATATCCTCTCCATTAGACCTGTATCTTTCAGATATGTCATCAAATGCTTGAGCATACTGTCAGCCTCTGCTCCTAGCAGGTTCTCCATACTTAATGCCCCCATGGATTTCTCTGCAGCTGCTGACAATGTTCTTCTTTCCTCCTCGTACCCTCTACAGTCCAACAGCACATGTTGGACAGATTCAGTCTGCTCACATTGGTCACATTTGCCATCCGGATGCTTTCCTATTTTATGTAATGTACCGTTCAGTCCTGTGTGCCCTATCCTAAGTCGTGTGATGACTGCTTCCTCCCTGCGGTTCCTGCCCCTCCTTCTTCCCAACCCAACCTGTTTCTGTATGTTATAAAGGTGTCTTCCTGTGTCTTGGATGTCCCAGTATTCTTGCCAAAACTTTCCCCAAATGTTTCTTGATTATTGATTTACCCTCTGCCCTACATAATGGAATTACTGTATCTACCGTGAGTGATCTGAGTGATTGTTTGGCCAGCATGTCAACTTCCTCATTTCCTTCTATCCCTTCATGGGCAGGAACCCAAATGAAGCAAACTGTCATGCCCTTATTGTGCATTCTGAGAAGTAGACTATGTATTTGATATATGAGATCTTGTCTACACGATTTCATGGTTTTGATGCTTGTAAGTGCTGCCCAACTGTCAGATGCTATTAGTGTATTGTTGTGGTTATTTTCCTCTATCCACTCCAAGCCTAAAATGATAGCTACAAGCTCAACTGTATACACTGATAAATGGTCCGTGGTTCTTTTCTTGATGTGTATTTTTTTATTGTGGAATGAAAACTGCAGCTCCTGTTCTACCAGTATCTGGGTCTTTTGACCCATCAGTATAGATTACCGTCTTGTCTGAAAAATGTTGCTCCAGATAGCTTTCAGCTACCCTTCCCGCCGAAACATGCCTTTTTCTTTTCTTCAACTGTTTATCAAAGTTTACTGATGGTGTTATGTATAACCAGGGAGGAGTACATGAATGTGGGACTGTCGGACTGAACTGTATATGATCTGAACCTGCTTGTACTGCTTTAATATTTCCAATCCACCCAAAACTCATAATATTGGATTTATTGTGTTCCCAGCAGTCCTCCAGGATGGTTTTAGCAGGATGTGATGTCCTATGCCCTTGTAGATTTATCCAGTATGCCAACAGAAGTTTGGTTCTCCTGATCCGTAATGGTTGCTCCCCCATTTCCACCTATATGGCTGCTGCTGGAGAGGATTTAAAAGCTCCACTACATATTCTCAGTCCCTGTGTTTGCTGCACATCCAGCTTTTTCAGATGACTCTCCGCTGCTGCTAGATAGCCTTAACACCCATGATCAAGTGTTGCTCTCATAATTGCATGATAGATATTTAACAGAGACACCGCATTCGTCCGCCATTATTCAAAACTTTTCAGAAGTCAGACGAGCCGCAATGCATTTTGGGGAATTTGAGTAGATTTAGCAAGCTCCGCTGTGATTCTTGCCAATGCAGTATACATCCGGGCATTTCTCGCGTACACAAATCCACATCAGTGCTGCCTGGCAGACTTAACCCAGGGGTAACATGCCCAGAGACAATGACAAAACCTTTCGATAATTTAAATGTTTCTCCCCTTCAGTACAATAGTAGGGGAATTCGACTTGATGTAGCCGCCTGCAGCGCGCTACCTAACGTGATGGATTGTAGGTTGAAGCAATGCATGATGGCTAGAATTTGTGTCCGACTTGACGGCGTTTGGCTACAGTCTCTTTTAAAGCCCGCCCCCTCAGACACCTGCAGCTCTCGTCGGCGTGATAAGTCGAGTCAAGTCAAGCCAAGACCATCCTGAACAAGTCTAGTATGTCGCTGCAGACCCGGAGACCTGCAGATTCAGATCCCCGCACTTATGGCCCCGCCCCCGCACTTCTGGACCCGCACGTTCAGACCCCTTGTGGTTTTTTGACAATGCCACCTACTGGTTGACTGTAAAACTTCAACTGCACACAGTGGACCCTTATGGATTTTCGACAGGGCAAAGTCCAAATAAAACACCAAGATCTAATAGTTTGTGAAGCTTGAATTACTTTTAAACTTTTTGGGGCTAAATAAATAACTAACCTCCAATGAAATGACATGCTTTTAAATGTTCTATTGTATGGGGTTATAATGACAAAACAATCTTAACATAGCCTACAATGAAATGAATGAAATGAAATGGTTTTAAATGTTTTATTGCACAGGCTTTCACTTTAGCCTCACTTTTAACCTCATCTGCCTCTCAAGCCTCCTGAAGAACTCGTCCACTTCACTGAAACAGACACAAATGATAAATACTGGAATAGAAGAACCATCAATGTATTTAGAAATTCCTACTTCTCTCCTCTTACCTTTGATGGATAACAGGCCCTGCAAGGAAGACCTGCTCTGCCTCCTCCCATGAAATGGCATTCACTGATGAGATTCCATATATGATGGCCTAAACAGAGTTTTAAGCAATTAAATTGATTTAAAATCAATACAAAAACTTCAAATATCTGCCATTCATTCCAGCTTTTAAAATTCTGTAGCATGCACAAGGTTATGCTCACCTCTGGAAAGAGAACCCCACAAATAAAGCCGCAGTACAAGCAGTGGTAGTGAAGCTGTGGCCGACATCCTAGTCCACATCTGTGAATTGTATATCCTTAAACAAAAGAACATATTTGAATTGAATTAATAGTCAGTCCTTGCTGACATATTTTCCTGAGACATCATTCTTTCATTTGGTATGCTGTTTTTAAAAATATAATGCACTGATCCTACAATATATAAAAAGAGTCTGAAAAGTGTGACAACATGCCCTGGGCTTCCCTATCAGGTAAGAAGACAAGAAGGATGTGACACACAAACCATGTCCTGAATGTGTTCAGACTTTACCTTGATAATTAACAGATCTGTTAAAATGGGACTGTAGGTGCATTCTACATTTGCTCAACTTCGTTGGCTGGAACGAAGTTGAGCTGCAGAATGGGCAATGGACCGGTTTGCAGCATGTCCTGCATTGCTCCAGTTGGGGCAAATTTTGCCCATGCTGGATTGTTATATGCACCTTCAAAAGAGAGAAAGAGACAGTGTCATAAATCTAAGTTTAATAAACACACTAGACAACACACACACACACAAACACACACACAATATTTGGTTTAATGTCACAGACAGTGCCAACGTTGACCTACACATAGGTTACTTAGTTTCTGTTTAATTTAATGCACACGGTATTAAAAGTATCAGTTTCATTAAAAACAAAATGTGCCGGCCAAGAGAGCTTCAAGCAGAAAAATGCGAAGCTTGGTTAACCTAAATATTATGTTGCATTTTACGTGCATAAGGCTAATTGTAAACGTATTATAAGTCAAAAGTTTGTGACGCTGTCAGATACATTTTCAACAAAAACTTTTATGACATGAAACGAACGATGTGATTAACGTTCAATACCTTTCTGTCCGGGTCTGCAGAAACGTCCTCCATATTCAATAGCCGAGTAGGTAACATTAGCATAACACAAACCAGGTGGCGCTGTAGCAAAAAACCAAGGGGTCTGAATGTGCGGGTCCAAACGTGCGGGTCTGAATCTGCAGGTCTCCGGGTCTGCAGACACATGCTTCTCCTTCAGTAAAGATTCTCGTCAAATGCAATCCAGTAGTGTGTGTCGCCTTTGCTGATACTAGGCTTGTTCGGGATGGTCTTGGCTTGACTTGACTTGACTTATCACGTCGACGAGAGCTGCAGGTGTCTGAGGGGGCGGGCTCTGTAGCCAAACGCCATCAAGTCGGACAACAAAGTCAACGTGACTATGGTGCTCAAGCGATAGAACACAGCAGCAATATTTGCTGCTCTGTTCTATCGGACCTGCTGCTGTGTTGGGACCTCATCATGAGGACTACACAATGCGGCCTACAAAAGCCTCCACATGCGGTCAGGACAAGGTCCCCGGGAGCAGCCGTGAGCTATATAATCCGGCGCCGCCTGAAGAACTTCCTCTCTCCACCGTAACACACGTTACAATAGGAGGTGAACGTTACGTCTGCAGCATTTTCCTTTGTCCTGTCTTTCCCCCAAACTCGCTGGACGAGCAACAGACTGTTTTACCTCTCTTTTTCTCTACTCGCTTTATTTTTCTTATTTTGGATCTTGAGGAGACCGCCGCGACCGCGCAACTCTCCTGTTTACTCGCGGAAGGGAAGAAAACACTTTCTTTGTCCCAGCTGCCAGCAGAACAGATAACTACTACGACCCGTTTTTGTCTGAAATCAGCTGACTAAATCGCCGAGCCCCGCGATTTTTATTGTTGCCTGCAGAAGGGAGAAATACTAACTGTTTTCTTCAACTAATTTGATCCGGCGCTGAACGAGCGCTCGCGAATCACCGTCCATTGCCGGCATCAAGAAACGCCATCACCGCACAGGACAGAAACCTCACATCGACACATCTCACATCGACAAAAGTAAGAGGCTATTTGTCTGGGCAGAAGCAGAGATTCGATAGTGTAGGACATGCTTGTAATTCTTGTTAATGTGTTTTAAATTTTGATCACGGACCGCCGAGTCCGTTGTTTTATGTGCTGTTGTATTTGAATGCTGATTGTGTACCCACGCCGCTGGGTTGATTTCTGTAACGGTGTTTATGACTAACCTCAGCCATATTCGCGAGCTCAGTAAGCGTCTACTATCAGTCCCGCTGAACGAACGCCAGTTCATTCACGAGCTCTCGTGTGATAGTAACACGCCTCCTGAGCCCTAGAATATTGCGCACGCATTCTCCCCCTCTCTTTGTTTGTGTCCCGCTAACACACACACGCACACACATACACCGCCCCCACACGCATCCTCCGCCAGCTGTTTTCCATCTCTCGCTCTCTCTCTCTCTCTCTTGATTCTATCAGACGTCAGCCTGAACGCTGTGAGGAATAGCTCCATCTGGTGGCTACACCCGGCCATCTCTCCCTCGCTCTCTCCCTCTCTCTCGCTACTCCATCTGACGTCAGTGGCTCCGCCCCTGAACGCTGTGAGGAATAGCTCCATCTGGTGGTCGCGCCCGGCCATATCTCTCTCTCTCTCTCTCTCTCTACACACACGCACGCACACACACGCACGCACACACACACACACACACACACACTCCACGTGTGTCTCTCCCTTTGTTTAGCTTAGCTTTGTGTGTTAGGTAGTTAGGTAATAAGGCTTTGTTAATTGCAGTGTTATTGATTGTGAATATTATTACTGATTTTAATAAATCTTATTATATTATAACTAGCGGTCTCTTGTGCTTGTTGTGTATATGTCACTGGATAACAGCAGGTTGTGCTAGTGCTTGAATTTCACGACTTTTTAATTGTTCGATTGTTTCATACTTCTATGCCAATGATCACGATGATTGGCATGTGAGTGTAAAACCTTTTATATTGAGACTGAATACAGTTTTAGGTTATCTTTTCCCTGATCCCAGGGTGGTGCCCCGTTTATTCATGATTATATCATAATAATACATTAAATATAATTATTAATATCGATAATCATATTGACATTAATAATTAGCTGTTGATAACCAAATCTGCTCCTGCTACATCCCCAACATAATTGTCGTGTGAGGCCTTCTTAAACCAGCTTTATCCAGAGATTTATGCACAATAACCTGAGAGGTATAGTAATAATAATAATAATAGTAATTATTGTTATTATTAATATGATTGTTTAGAAATCGATTTTCAAGGATCGATTTGGTTGTTCCCCATTACTATTTGCCAAGCAAGTACAGTTGAGGGTTGCATATGCATGTTGTGATTAGCCATTTATTGTTTAACAACAATACTAACAAACGCAGGGTTAGGGATACTAAGACGCGTTATAACACTGTTATTACTCACCAGAGGTGCTAGAGACACCTCACTAACAGTCCACAGACTGTAGAAGTGTATTAACATTTCCATTGTAAGTCACAGGTCGACGCCGCTCACCTGTGCACCCACATCAGCATAACAACATATACATTCTTTTTCGCTGTTAAAACCAAAGAAGTGAAGCCACCGGGTTCTGCCTTTTACTAGAGGTAAAATGAGCAACTACGGCCCGAAAGAACAAGGAGCTAAGGCTCTCCAGGTATCAGTCGACGCAGACCTGCAGGATGCGGTCGCTGGTCTCCTCCAGCTGTCCCTTGAGGACAGGGAAAACCTTGAGCACTACGATGTAGTGACATGCAATGATCAACTGCAGGAGCTTGTTGATTATGTTAATCACCCGTCAGGGAAACCTGACGTGGTGGGTCGAATCTTCCTCCTGTCTCAGCGCAAAGCACAACTGCAGAGAGCTGAGGATGGGGAGCTAATCAGTCAACTGGGTCATGCAGCCATCTCCCTGCGACAGGAAGTGGCCGAACTGAAGGAGGAGTGGGAGGAAGCCCTCCGCAGGCCGTGCAGGGAGGAGAGAGAACTCAAACGTGAGGAACCTCAGGCTGCCCAGGTAAGTACACCCCCAGACACGGACATGCCTGACCTGTGGGACCTTGAAACCGCGCCCCCTACGGACGCACACCGGCCCATGCGCAGGGAGAGACCCGTACAGTCGGAAGAGCCCGAACGTCGGCGCTACCAGGCGCCACCGTCCGCCCACCAACTGGAACGAGAAGCCCTACCTCACAAGTGGAGCTACTCCCAGCGGGACGAGTCCCCACGCCGAAGCGCAAGCTACCTCCCGATGGCTCGGAGCTCGATGGGGGATTCCAGACCCCCACGTACATACCACCGACACTCGTTAAGAGAGTCACGCATGCCTCGGACTCCATCCCCACCTCCGAGGGGGAGGGGTCACTCTGTCAGAGACAATTACCGTGGTGACAACGGGTCGTCAAGTGAATCAGATGGCCTGTATCCAGCCCCAAGCTATGGCCTGCGCACCCGACAGTTAGAGTCCTTCGCCAGAGACATTGAACGGTTTGATCCGACTCACAAAGAGTCGGATATTGATGGCTATCTCAAAGAGATAGACCACTGTCTGCGTGACCTACCCCATGCCTCCTCACGCGAGAAGCTCAAGCTAGTCTGGAAGACCACTACCAGACATGTCCACAGTTTCATAGAAACACTTGCACCCGGAACCCGGGACCGATTTACACCTCGGTGGTGGTAGGAGGGTGCGTCACCATCCTTGCCCTACTCGACTCAGGCTCTGAGATCAGTCTAATGTGCCAACGCACCTTTGCGGAGGTGACCCGAACCATGCTCTCCCTAGGTAAACCACTTCAAATTGAGCCCTGCCACGTTAGAATCACCAGCTACACGCAGGACAGGTCACCCATCACAGTGGGTGGACCTCACGTTTCAGGGAGTCACTCTTGTGCACCCCATCCACATTTGTGCCCTTGACACCGAACCACTTCTCATTGGTCAGGATCTCCTGGACCGGCTGGCACCGCTTATCGACTGCCATCAGGGGCACATCTGGGCTCAAGTCGAGACGCCAAAACCGCTCCACCTCTCAGGTGGCCTGATGGCCTCCGACGAACGAGTCGCCGTCATCCAAGAGTCCAGAGACCCTCTACAGATTGACCCTGGACACGGTCAATCAGATTCTGTGGTCCCAGGCTAATGCTAAGAGCGAGCCCCTGTCCATTGAACTGGAACACATAACATCAGGCCAAACCATCCTGGAGGCATGTCAGGTTGCCAGCGAAGTCGACATGATGGTCCCTGCCAGGCTCGCCATCCTTAAGGGACAGAAGATGCCTGGCTCCCAAGCATTCTTCCAGCCCTTACCCCATTTCTGGGAACTTAACCTCTGTGGCACGCCCCTGCTTGAGTTGAACAATCGTTCAACCTACATCCTGGTCCAAAACTTGACACATGCCCCAATCCAGGTGGGAGCACGGAAACCGATAGGGTTGCTGGTCGACAACTCTTTCCATGACTTTGAACTGACCATACCAGTCAAAGGGGAGTTACCTCCCTCCCTAGCCAGGAGTAAAAACTTAGACGATCTCCTTTTCACATTCCCAACCGCAAGGATCACCATGGCCCGTCATGAAACCCTTCACGGGGAAGCCATTTGTGGCACAGCACTGGGAAAAGGGGGTGATCTGGTCGTCTATGCATTAACGATTCAATCAACAGAAGCAACCTCAGGTGAGACACACCAACCACCTGAGGAACCCTATTCGGGCTTTGAGTCTGAGATAACCTAACAGCTTGCCAAAGCAGATGCCCTCACTACCGAGAACCAGAGAAACGCGCTACGGAAGTTGTTCCACGACTTCCAGCCGATCTTCTCCCGAGACTCGCAGGACTGTGGGGAGACCCCGCTTCACACGGTCTGCATCCCCACTGATCCGAATGCGCCACCGACCTTCGTACGCCAGTACAGGATCCCGTTAGCCGCATACGAGTCTATCCGAGACATCCAGGATAAATTGCTGGAGAGGCAAATCATCCGGGAATGCAACTCAACATATAATTCTCCAATCTGGCCGGTCTTGAAACCCACTGGGAAATGGCGTCTCACCATCGACTACCGGCCACTACCGGTTCCTCTCTCCTGCTGGCCCATGATTCACCTGGATCAGGAGCTAGCTAAGGTCAAGGGAGCCCGCTTCTTCTCAACGGTAGACATCGCCAATGGTTTCTGGACAATGAAAGTTGATCCAACTGACCAATATAAGCTTGCCTTCTCCTTTGGGAACTGCCAGTACACCTGGAACCGCTGTCCTTTTGGGTATTCAAACTCCCCAGCCAAGTTCAACATTTTCCTCCACAAGGCAATGAGTGACGCGGCTGCACGCGGCAACCTCATCTACGTGGACGACATCCTCATGAGGAGTCGGACCTTCGAGATCGTCGGAAAGCGATTCCCAGTAGCTTACCACATCAGGGTCTCAAAACCAACGCACCCATCTGCATACAAGTGGGTTCATGCGAATCAGATCAAGCCCTATAAACAGTGGCGGCTCCAGAGATTTTCTGTTGCAGGTGCTATGGGGATGCTCAACACTTAAGAGAAGGTGCTTTGAATTTCGGAGCATTTCATTATGGCGGTGCCATCGGACCACCCTTGGTATATATAGCTACACACGCGTACACGCATTAACTATACTCGTTCCACGACTATAAGCAATATATGTAAAAGTATTCAACACAAGGGCTATAGATACAACATACATGACATCAAGGACAAAATTCTGATTTCAGAGGTGGGGGGACACAAGTATTTTTAATAAAACTCTAACTCTTTCAGTTCACTGTGTTTTCTAGTAGTTCTTCTAGTTTTCTATTGCTACTTTTAAGTGTACTGTTCCCTTTTTTGGTTTGACTGGTTGTAAATCATGTAGCAAAACATTATCACCCAATTCTAATCCAATATTAATAATAACAACAATAATAATACTAATACATTTTATTGATCAGATTATTGAGAGCTTTGTAGATGATGAGGAGGATCTTGAAGTGGATATGCTGCTTTATTGGGAGCCAGTGAAGGTGTTGCAGGACGGGTGTAACGCATTTCTTTGAGTAACTTACACTTTGACTTGAACATAAGTCTTATGTCCAAGTCTTTTTTTAGACATCCTGGCTGCGTCTAATTACCAAACACACACGCACGCGCACACACACGCGCGAGCGCACATACGCACACGGACACCGATTCAAACGTAAATGTAAATGAAACCTCTGATATTAACATCCTTCTAGCGGACGTGAACTAACTTCCAGTAGCGGACTCCTGTAGGACTCCTGACCGCAGACTAGCAGACCGTCGGTGTGCAAGATGGAGTGACAGCGGGGACGGCCAATCACACAAGAAACGGCAGAGCCAATCGAGGAGCTTGTGGGCGGTCTAAACTAAGGGAAACAGGCTTCAGCTTGAGCGGACGTTTTCCGCTTGGTCCTAGTGCTTGACGTGTCTCTGTTTACTATAGCGTAACATTGTTTTTGGACGGTAAAAAGTGCAACGGACCAAAACGGCCTTTTGAAAAAGTGCAGGGGACATTTCCCCTGTGTCCCCCCCCTAAATTACGTCCATGCATGACATTAAAATATAAATGTAAAAAAACTACAGACATTTCTTGGGGGTGCTGGGCGGGTGCTATGGCTATTATAGGGGGAGCTACAGCACCACCTAGCTCCCCCCTGGCGCCGCCACTGCCTATAAACCTTTCACACCTCTTAGAGACCGCAGTTGCCACATCCGAAAGGGGGAGGCAGTCTCCCTCTCAGAAGGGAGAAGACTCACCATAGCCACAGTAGGGTGTAACCGCATGCACTAACACCTAAACATCAAACCCTTCTCACAGTGACAACAACTGCAGAACTTAGGCAACACCCCTTTAGTGAATCGTAGCCACTGTCAACTTACACTCCGACCTGCTCAATAACACCTTACATGCCTTACATCAAGAAAATCCTCCAATCCGCTATTTCAACTGTGGTGCAACCTTCATAAGTGCATTTGGCATAAGTCTTGGCAATGCAATCCTGATCTCAGTAGACCCCAGGAACCTGGGCATAGGATTCATCCTCAATCTATCTATCATAGGGAAACAGGATACACATAGGCTAAAGCCATACTAAATGTTGGGTTTTGGAGAGATACCACACACGTCCCACAAGCGAACTCCAACCTCCTCCCGGAGTAAGCCTAGCGACCACTAACCCCTTTTCCTTTTCCTCGCTTTCCCCTTCCTTCTTCGTTCTGTAGTAGGAATATGTCCTGTTTAAAATTTCCCGAATGAAATGATAAGGCTGATGTTTGTATAAATTGTGCCTTAGTGATGTTTAATATAGGTTAGATAGTTAGAAGTCTCTGCCCAGACGTTGCCTCAATCTCTGTCCAGACTTTGCCTCAATCTCTGTCCATCAAAGTTATGGACTCTGACCTGAATGAACTGTTTAACCTCTTTTCCATGGAATGTAGACTGTTTGGACTCCCACGGGTTTCAAGGAATACATGGACTGTTCGGCCCTTATGTTGCACCGAAGGTTGCGTCCCACACCTCAACCTTCAGACCAAAAGGGGGAATGTTGGGACCTCACCATGAGGACTACACAATGCGGCCTACAAAAGCCTCCACATGCGGTCAGGACAAAGGAACAAAGGAGATAAAAAACTACAACCACCATTTTAGTGTCACCTCGCACCTGGGTGTGAAGTGCAACGTCACACAACTGGTGCCCTATTGGCTGACAACCACAGGTACCCCAGGGGGTCCCCGGGAGCAGCCGTGAGTTATATAATCCGGAACTGCCTGAAGAACTTCCTCTCTCCACCGTAACACACGTTACAATAGGAGGTGAACGTTACATCTGCAGCATTTTCCTTTGTCCTAGGCCGCAGTCTTTCCCCCAAACTCGCTGGACGAGCAACATATGTATTATCATTCTATGTTTGTATTAACCAGACCTCACATCATATAAATAGACCTATACTCACAGCACAATGCACAGAACTTTAGATCCAGCCATGAGATCAAAGCCACCAAAATAAAAACAACACACATCATTGAACTTTAAACCAATGAGAACCATTCCTCTGTAGCGGAGGTGTGGACAAGCCGGTTGCAGCCGTCGTTAGACCGCGCTGCCAAGCGCTGCAAGAAGCGGCTCTTAAAAACTTGTTCCCGCGATTTTTTGGGTCACGTGATATGGTCGCGACCCTGTGACATCTGTGCAGTTGGCTGCTAAGTCGGACACAAATTCTAGCCACTATGCATCGCTTCAACCCACAATACATCACATTAGGTAGCGCGCTGCAGGCGGCTACATCAAGTCGAATTCCCCTACTAACTCTATGAGGAACGAAGACGTTAAAGTAAAGTTGCCACTTTGAACGTGAAACAATACTATTCCGGAAGATGACAAAGAAGCTCGTTGGAGATGATCTCTCTCTCTCTCTGTGTTTTATGATGGTTGACAAACAAAGGACTTTTTGGTGCATTACCGCCACTTAAGGCTTGGTTATGCTTCCGCGTAGTGATCACGCAATGGCCACGCAGTTGCTGGGAGACCGTGATGGTTCTGCGTTGGGTTTACGTGTCGAAATTCAATTCAATGCCATACCGGTAAAGGGCGCTATGTTTTTTGTAAAGACTGACCGACCGACCGAGAATCTTGACGTTTATAGTCGTTAGCCTCGTTATAGCCTATTTGTTTACCTTCCGGCTTTAAACATCCCAAAAATTTCAGAACTTGGTGTTTTATTTCCTATTAAAAGTTTAAATGGCGGTGTTTATGAGTGGAAACCGGATAGCGGTCTCCAGCGGATGTAGTTAGCGGACCAATCACAGCCAATGCCACTGTGTTGGTGTTTTTGGGAGGTGCACGTCAGGCCCTTGCGTTGTGTCAACGTGGAAGCATAACTTGGGCTTTACTGGTATGGAGTGTGAATCGGGACTTTATACACTATAAATAAATACAAATAAATAAATAAATACAAATAAATACGAAAAATAAATGAATATTAATTAAATAATAATTAACAAAATCATATTCTCGCTATCAATTTTGTTCTCCTTAGATACTTAAACAAAAGGGGCTAACATGCGTCTCTGTAAAAGATCCTGTTGCTTTCTGCTCAATTATCCATCCAAAACTTTTTGTTTCTCTTCTCTCCTTTTCCCAACAATGTTTCAGTATTTGTTGTGTTGAATGATCTTCATTATGACCTTTTAAATTAACCCAGTAATTTAATGATAGCTATGTTCTTCTTAACTCCAGTGGCATTTATTCCATTTCCACTTGTAATGCTGAAGTTGGTGATCCAAATGCTATACCACCATAATCTAATACTGATCTGATCAATCCTACATAAATGGTTTTCAGTGATGTTCTCTCAGCTCACCATTCATTTCCATTTTAAATTGCCGACAATTATTTTCCTTGTAAATGTGGCCCGTCGCCGCCGCGGCGTGCATTTGGCCCCGTCGAACTGAGCAGCAGATCTAGAGAATCTATATAACACCGACAACGCCACCTTAGGACTTTCACCTAAAGAGTATACTCCTTTAACTTTAATATCTCAGAGAGGGTTTCCCGAAAACATCCCATACACAGGTCCGCACACAAATGAATAAAGGCACGTATGATGTATAAGTTGACAATCTTTATTTCTCGCAGTAAACAATTTTTTATTAAGTTAGTTCTAAAACATTGATATAGTTATTTTCTTTAATGTCAGACAAAATATGGTGTTCCACTTACACCCATCTGTAGCGGTCCAGCTAAGAGGAAGGGGGCCGATAAACAGCTAGCTCCAGCAGCGGTCACTGCTCTTAAATAAACTAAAAAAAACAAAGAATCAAATCAACTGGAAACTCAAACGAGAAAACCAAGACAAACCATGCAACATATATAAATTTAGCAGGTCCTTCACTGTCACTGCTGCAATAATTTCCCTCTACCCCCCACTGACAACTCACGGTCTGATCTGAGCAGACAAGATTGAACTCCAGCAGCTTCAGTCGCGTACGCAGAGCAACGCGACTGGTTACAGCCAAGTACGCAGAGCAACCGACTGGTTACAGCCAAGTACGCAGAGCAACGCGACTGGTTATACTTGCAAGTTTGGACTAGTTACAACTAAACAGAGCAACGCTAAGTAAACAAAGCGAGGCTAATAAAACAGAGGCCAACCACACAGAGCAAGGCTAATAAAAAGAGAGGCCAGGCATTAGAGGCAAGAGTTTGGAGGCAAGAGTTTGGAGACAAGAGTTTGGAGGCAAGGCAGGGCACACCGCAGCCCAACGCCAGAAAAGCTTCAAAAACAAAAGCAATCGTTAGTGACAATACCTAAACACACTTAGCAGACAAAAATAGCACTTAGCTCATAGCACGGGTTACCTGCGTCGAGCCCGCATCAGCGCTAATAGCTGGTAGCAGCTACAGCGGCAGCAGCGGCAGCTAACCGGACAGAGGGGGACACACACACGCACACACACTATCTTGGCCCACCCCGCCAACCTGCGGAACACTGCACAGACGCCGGGATACGATGGCTCGGCGGAGCTGCCAACACGCAGCACCCGCTTCGGCAGAAGAGAGAGAGAGACTAAATAACTGGGGGGTATATAAACCACCCTGCATTAGCGGCCGAGGCCACGGCGGCACTACAGGTACCGGAAAGGGCCGTGTCACACCTGCCGTGATCGCCATACCTGTCGCAAAAAAGACTAACGAGGACACCAAAGAACCGAAATAAATAGATACCATATATCATCCGGTTACTTAAAGAACATTGGGCCTCATTCACGAACCGTTCTTCAGAACAAATTTGTTCTTAAGTCCTACTTACGAAGATTTTGCGAAGATTGTGGCATTCATCAATGTTTTCTTATCCAGGATTTGTTCTTAGGTACGAACAAATCGAACACTCAGGAGTACTCTTACGCACAAATGTGCTGATATGTTCGCATGGTTGTGTTGTCTTCTTTTGTCCAGTTCATTAAAATATGATATTACAGTGATCTTTCTGTCACATTTATTTATTAATTAATTTATTCATTTTATTTTGGGGTAATTTACAGAACATTTTTCTTATTTTAAAATAAATGAAATGTAAATTAACATGAATCAAGTCGATTGGAAACCATGCCATTAATTAGTGATCCCATCCTATTTATATGTGTAATTTCTCCATTCAAGGCCTGCGGAAACAATTAATTTCTCGTTTGTAAATAAAGTTGCATTAAAACAACTTGAATCCAACAGTCTGATTCACTTCAAAAATGAGGACAGACCGGTTTCAGAGCACATCTTTATTTTTTAAGTTCTTATTCATTTCTTTTAGTGTTCCTGAGATAGTTACAAGTGTTGATGCAATCTTCTCGAGTGTGTCTGCGATCCTTTTTTGATTGTCCAGCACCGTGTCCGAGATCAGGCGTGGGGAGGCACGGGACCGAGTACGCGTGTAGGTACTGCTGCAGGAGGGTTCTGGTTCCGTTTCTTTGCTCTTCGGGACTTCATCTGTGAATAAATAAAAAATTAAGGCATTGTTGCGACCCACAGTAATACTAAGAAGTATTCTGATCTTACACACATTATGGTAAACTCCTGACTTTAGGACACACGTTTTAAATAAAGGTATTATTTCAGAAAGTAAATAACCTTCCGATTCTTCTGGAGTAGCCGCAGCACAGGGAGGGGATGAAACCGTTGCCTCGGGGCCCAGGTCTGTATTCAGACACTCAGTCGATGGTCCCAAAAAGTAAGGGGGGGGGGATTAAACAATTAAATAATAATTTAAAAAAACAGTGATTTACATTTTCCCCATATAGCATACCTGAGAGTGTCGTCTCCCCGATGACGGCCCCGATGCGCTGGTCCATCTCAGATTTGTGAGAGTTTTGGGTGGCTGATGGAGGGGTCCTGTCCGTTGCATCTCCCGTCGGTATTTTGCGATTTTTTGTTTTGTTTCTGATTTTAAGTCAAACCATTTCTTTTTGACCTCCTCTGTTGTTTGCCCTTCGCCAGATACGGTGTCCACTGCTTGTCTGACTGCCTCCCATGTTTCTTTTTTATTTGTTTGTGTAGCCTGCACTGAGGCTACTAAATATAATTTTTTCCTGCGGGTTATTTCCTGCAGCAGTACCTCCACTTCTGAACTGCTGAAGTGTTTTTTCCTCTTTACCTGAGGCGCTCCACTTGCTTTTCGTTTAGCTTTTGGCATTGTTTCCGCTGTATGACATGTGTCTGCTCACGGTCCTGCAGTCTCTTTTATGGGCATTGATGGGTGGTTACCTATGCAAATCCTATGTAAATTAGACTCACATGGCACGCACTTTCAATTTACGAGGAGATGGCATTCATCAATTTACGAACACAGCTGCGAACAATTCTGCAGTTTAAGAACACGTTGATGAATGCCACGTAGATTTTTCTTAAGAACCTTCTAAAGAACAGCTTAAGAAAGAATCTAAGAAAATTCATAAGAAGATATTGGTGAATGAGGCCCATTGTCTTTTTTATCAACTGAGAACCTAAATCCCCACTTAAATGACCATTCTTCTATTTTAATAATAGCCTCTTGTCTTTTCTTTACAATAAATTCCAAATACCCCTCTTCCAAATTACCCCATCATCCGCAAAAAGAGAAAATCCCATCCCATTTTCTAAACTCAGAAAAACATACAAGAACAACAAGGACTCACTATATTCTTTCTCTGTATAACTCTTCCCTATTTTAACTTGAATAGATCTTCCCAATAAAACATCCTTGATCCATCTATACATTGGTCCTTTAATCCCCAATTTATTTAATTGAATTAATAATTCTTCCACAATTCCAAATTTCCACATCATATCATAAGCCTTTTCTATATCAAAAAAGATGGCTACTACACTTTCCGTATTAATCTGTGCTTTCCTTACTTCATGTTCTAAACATAGAGCAGGGTCCAAGGTACTTCTACCTCTTCTGAATCCACTCTGATATTTTGATATATAACCTTTAACGTTTTCTACGTAATATGTGAATCTTTCATTATCATTCTTTCCATTATTTTGCATACATTAGATGTTCAAGCAATGGGCCTACAACTTCCTGGGTTTTTACAATCTTTTCCTGGCTTACGTATCAGAATTATTACAGCTTCTTTCCACATTCATGGTCATTTCCCCTTCTCCCAAACTTTATTGTAGTGCCAGTGGAATGTTTTTATATAATTCACGAAGACGATTTAACATAATTTAACATATCTGATCTTTTCCTGGAGATGACATCTTGGTTTTCTTAACAGCACGATTCAGTTCTGCCTGTGTGAATGATACATTTATTAAATCATTGGCATCTTCTTCTTGTATTAATAGTTCCTCATTCTCATCTATTGTATTTTCCCTTCCTTTTCACCCCTCTTCACTGATAGAGCTATGAATTTTGATGAAATTCTGTGCCAACAACTCTGCTTTTTGCCGCTCTGTCACTGATACAGTTTCATTTTCATTTAAGACTGGATAGCCATATTCTCTTTTAATTCCATACATTCTTTTAATCATTCCCCATGTATTACCTATTTCTGTTTCTCTTCCTATTGAATTACAAAATTTCCTCCAATAATCCTTCTTTGAATTTTTAATTGTTTTCCTCACATTTCCTTGCAACCTTTTAACTAACATCAACTTTTTCCATTTCCTTATCACTAATCTGCTTAAAATTTTCCCAGTCAGCATTACTGAAAACCCATCTTTCTACTCCTCCAGTCTCATACTCTTCCAATCTCCTGCCTACTTCTGTTATTATTGGATAATGGTCACTTCCCACTGTTGTTTCTTTTACAATTTCACAAGTACAAATACAGTATACCTGCCACTGTTAAAGCAGAGTACCATTCAGTCCTGTGTGATCCACACTGAGTGTTACCGCAGAGGAGGTCTATTATCATTTCCTCCTGGCTGGTCCTTTCCTAATAATTCTTTGTACTAACAGACTTTTGTATTTTATGATATCCTCTTCCTTTCCTGTCTTCCTCCCACCGTTTCTGCCATATTTGGTTGTAAATGTAGGAGGCATTCACAACATATGTTCTCCTGCGCACAGAGTTCTTTTTTCTTCTTCTACTTATTCTATCTTCCGGGTCAGAAAGTTTGGCCCTTAACTCCTTTAACATTTTTCAATGTATTTACTCCATTCAAACACAGAATAGTCATCTCAATTGGGAATCAACCGCATCTATTTTTTTCTAATTGATATCATTCATAATGTCAGAGATATTTAAAGTTTTTCTGCCATTTCCCCCAATTCAAGCAGATTACGGAATCTTCAAAAAATCCTCAATATTCTCACTTTTTCAAGCATTTTCAAAGCTTGTCTAGTCATTCACACTAAAACTCATTCAAACTGGGAAACGTTCACAAAGATTAGGACTTTCTCACATCAATTCAACTTTGCTACAGCATTCATACTTTTTGCATAGTCACAGTTCAAATATTGGTCACAGTTTTTATATATTCTGGACATTATTCAAAGTTTTCAAAAGCAGCAATACACATTTGAAGCATTCACAACCGCAAGTTCTTGGAACTGGAACTTGCCTCCTCTAGTTCAATTCCTTTCTTCTTAACCACTGGTTTTCCTTCTCCTTTTCTTAGTGGAATTGGAACTATTATTTCCTTTTAGAGTAGAATAGAGTGATGGAGGCACAGAGTTTAGATAGCAGAGTAGATTATAGTAGAGTACAGCACAGTAGGGTAGAGTGATGGAGGTTCAGAGTTTAGATAGTAGAGTGGAGTATAGTAGAGTACAATACATAGGGTAGAGTAGGGTGATGGAGGCTCAGAGGTCAGAGGCGAAAGCATCCCAGCAACCTCCCTGATTGGCGAAGAGATGACGGCCATCTTGGATTGTAGTGGGGAGGAAAGATTGATGCGGTAAGCCTCTTCTTTATTCCTTTAATTTCTTTCTTCAGCAAACACTCAGTGTAACATCATTGAAATAATAACACAATTCGTGTGGAAGTTAGCACGGAATCATATTGTGGAGCGAGCGGATAATGCGACATTAAACCCGGCAGTCCGGTGTCGCTGCTTTTTGTTGTTGTTTTGGGGGGCCAACCGACGGAGGCACAGCAGGCCCAAACCCGAACAAAACACACCTGGCCGCCGGTCTCCTGTCTCCAGGTGGCCATGTCTGCATCACCGCATTAAAACCGATGTTGTCGGTTTACTAGATCGTGGTGTAACTGCTTAAGACTGCCCCCGTACTGGTGTTCTTAGGTTACTGTTAGCCGAAAGCCTAGCGTTAGCACACACGCAAGGAATAGCCTAGTATTCCTATTGAAATAGCTGCTAGCTTACGTGCACGTCTCGGCTAGCACGTAGCTCTTGACAAACATCATAGCTAACACGATAATGCCTGCCAATAGCTAATACATGGAACGCACCAACATAACTTAAATCAAGATACACCCGTTAATATTGGCTCTCTTAATTTAATGTCGGAATTATTTAGAGAGATTATCGGAGCTAGCCTTAGCCTACTTGGCTAACATTAGCTACCCTTTTGTGACACTGTTGCACCGTTAACGTTGCCTTGAAACAAGAACAGTAACGCTGGACTTTCTAACTCAAAACACACAGTTTAGAAGCAATATTACATTTTTATAAATAAACGTGTTAGGGGCGAATAAACCGTTCATTTCGGTATCGATGCTACACTGATAGCTAAAGCTATCAAGGGAAGCCTGTGTCTGGCTAACTTACAGTAGTAAACAAACGTAATCCTGAGAGATCACTGTTCAAACACGGTTGTGGATTTATATGTTCACACTACCTCATGAACAGTAGCTAGGTTTCTTCAGGGTTTAAACATGATTTGGGGCAGGTATAGTCCATTACATTGTGATATGAGGTAATATTCTTGTGCAGTGGTTTATAATGTGCAAACTGACTGTTTCACACACTATAGGGTTAAAATGAGCAACATTCTACCATCTACGGTTATTTGCAAGTTGAAGTGCAAAAACAAAAAACATTTTTTATTTTTTAATTGTATTTGTTAGTCTGGACATAACTTTTTAGACTTGTTTAGTTTTAAGTATTAGTCGTACCATATGCAGAAAATACGACACATTACATAATTCACATTCACCATTGTGTGTGCAGACTAAGGTGTTCACACCATGTGCATAGCTGTGTCGTCACTGAATCAGAGACAAAACTGTTGTAGCAGTCTGTGGTCAACCTGGGGCCTGTTCCAGAAAGCAGGCTCAACCAACTCTGAACCTAATCTTGAACTCTGAGTCGACCAACTCGGAGATGGGCAACTCTGAGTTTTGGGTTCCAGAACAGCAGTTCTGAATTAGTTCAATCAACTCAGAGTATGTAAACTCTGAGTTACGTGCGTGCCTGCCCTACAAAGCCATCATCAATGGAGCTCCGATACTACGATTCATCCTGGCAACCGGGAGAGAGTTATTAGATATTACTGAGTGTTTATGTAGAAAACGAGCTCATCCATAGAAAGCGGAGCAACGTAACTGCAGCAAAGTAGAGATAGTTGGCGTGGCAGACATTTACGGCCCGACTTAATGCGTATAACTGAATGAAACAGTCGATTGATCTAAAGGTGATAAGTCTTCGTTTTCAATTGTCGCTGAGCGTCTCTGTGGTGTAATGGTTAGCAATGCTGCCTACAGTGCAGGCGACGGGTTCAACTCCCGTAGTTCACAAAGTAGCGCAATGAACTAATTATCGTTTTCATATAGGTGTTATCCCCCCAGGCACAAAAAGAAAGTGCCTTCAGCTGAAAATTAAGCATAAGAATATTACACAAATATGTAGACTAAGGGTCATTCCGTGTCATTTCATCAAATGCCTCCCACTTGACCATCTCAGAATGTCCTATGGTCATATGGTCTCTCTCAGATGATTAGTTTCACAGATATTAAGGCTTAAAGGAAAACACCACCGCATTTCCATACTGAACTATGTTCTGCTCTGATCTTAGACGAGGTGATACATACCTCCCTCTTCTCTGTGCGTGCACTCAATGGCTCTTGCGCGCACTCCGCGCAGCGCTAATTTGCTAGCATGTAGCTTGTCCCAGTATATTCCTTAGGATCCAAAGGGGGGTGAAGTTAGAAGCGACCAAGCACTTCCACGTTGTCCCTATTTAAATACGGTTACGTGTAGTTACACGACCCAAGTTTGGTTACACAAAATGAAACATGCCAATTTTTCTAAGCGGATAACAAGGATAACTATATAGTATGGTGGGATAACAACTGGAAGCACTTTGACGTCGGCGCAGTAATATCATCACTCAAAACATGACGGGACTATATCTTCTGCTTGTTTTCACAACCCTGTACGATGCATGTTATAACCATGATGTTTGATTGTTCACAAACTATCTTACTACAACCTGATGCTTCCTCAACTGTGCACAAACTACTACAGGTAGTGCAGGCGACGGCGTGCAGGTCACGTAGGTTCTATTGACGGAAGTAAGAGGGGGAGGGGAGTGATGATATTATCCTTTTTATCCGCTTAGAAAAATTGGCCTTATAGCCTTACGAAAACATTAAAATGTAGCACAGATGTAGTTGCAGAGGCAATAAGTCCTTGAATGTGAGTTAAACATGCTGAAAGCAGCTTTTAATGTCTTAAACCATGAACAAACATAGCATAATATTGAAGACTGTACATTTTGTCATACTTAAAGTATATAAATTACACAACCAAATCAAATAATAATCTTAATTTTTGAGCATAAAGATTTTACATTAAAGTACAAAAGTCTCCAAAGTTTCATATTGAATAACGGTTTGTCTCTATGAATGTGACGAAGGAATTGGATCTCAAAGATGAAAAATATGTGATCCCTCATGGTGAGCATAGAGACAAACTGTTATTCAATATCACTATTTGGAGACTCTTGTACTGTAATGTAAAGTCTTTATGGTCAAATTAAGACTATTATTTGATTTGGTTGTGTAATGTGTACTTAAAGTATGACAAAATGTACAGTCTTCAAAATTATCCTATCATGTTTGTTCATGATTTAAGACATTAAGGCTGCTTTCAACATGTTTAACTCACATTCAAGGACTTATTGCATCTGTAACTACATCTGTGCTACATTTTAATGTTTTTGCAAGGCTAAATTTATCAGTAGCATTTAGTCACATGTAAGTCTTTGGTAAATGGTAAAAAAACACAATTGAACTGTCCTGCTGTGATGTTTACCAGTAGGATATTAGGACATGCAGTATCAAAACCATCCACAAAAACCCCACCAATATCAGGATTTTAAAAAATCACTGCGACAAATTGAGGCAAAATACCCTCCCGATTTTTTAATATGATTTTAACAGGACTATGACCTTCCAAAAAAGTAAGTTTGGACCTGATATGTGTTGTCAGTTTTTTGGAATATGACTCTGAAGTTTGGGGAAGATGTGTTTACTTCCATTTTTGAGCTTTAATATGTGTGAAACTAATCATCTGAGAGAGACCATGTTTTGTAGAATGTTTAAGCTAACACCAGAGATAGAGGCAGATGTGATAGAAGTCTTTTATCTGCAAAAATGGGAGCTCAGCCACTCTTCAAATGTACTACTTCATTTCGACAAGCCTCATTTTAAGTACCTACCATACTAAGTTATCATTGAGCTACACCCCTGATATTTCAGGTCTGGAGGCTATTAGTAACAGATATACACTGGATAAATTTTGAAGGCCACAGGTGAGATAGTTTTCCAGATATTGCTGTTTAAAAATGGCTTTTCAGAGTATGATGCCAAAAACCGTCTAAACTACCCTTCATTCAATGATGTTTCATGAGAAAACTGTTGACAGTAGAGATCTAATATTTTGGAATTGTCCTATTAACAAGTGTGTCTTTGTACTTTAATTTTTTCAGGACATTCTGAGACGGTCAGGTGGGAAGATTTTCAGAAATTTGATGAAATGACACGGAATTACCCATATATATATATATATAGTACCGTTTTAAATGCCTCAGTACCCCGGTACCAAATTAGTACCGGTATACCGTGTAACCCTAATGTTGACTCTGGTTTTATCACAGGCACCATCGCAATCTTTCTTTTTTTCCTTCTTTTCCACCGGTGTTTTCTTTTCCTTGGTTGTTTTGGACCTCCTCGTTTCGGTTTTTAATGAGGAATTAGAAGCTTGTTCCTACTTCCCTCCGCCTCCCCCCTGTGATAGTGGTACGACCCGAGGGAAGAGGGGCTCTGTGTGCACGAACAATACCCTGCGTGCTGATTGGACAGGATGACCCCGGGCTTCGTTGATATTTTGCAAAACAAACAACAGGCTCTACGTGCACGTAGAGGCGCGTAGAGGCACACTTTTTTTTCTAAAACCGGATGATTTATGTTGTTCTATCGGAGCATAGTGTCGGCTTCGGTGAATATGATCAAAAAAATGTTGCAGACTGGGACTTTAACATAAATTAACATTTTATATATTTCCCATATACACTGTTAATTCCTTAACACGTTCGTTCAATGACTATAAACAGGAATAAGGATAAGAAAAACAGAAAGGGTGAATGTTTTTCTTTATTTAAATCTCAACACAAACAAGAAATCAAAATAACCTAAATTGTTAAAAATAAACTTAAAATGCTCGTGATATTATAAGCACTGTTAAATGTTACTATCATGTCTGACTCCTCACTGCTCCAGTTTGTGGCTGCCTGACACTGAGACGCCGAGGAGGGGGGGCTGCTCAGCCCACCACACACCTGTCCCGGTACCGGTTGTGTTTCTGGTTCTGAAGGCAGCGTTCCCAGCCTGGCTCTGGCCGTACTGCATATTGTTGCCCGCCCGCGGCGAACCGGAGACCAAATCAAACGACATGTTCTTAAAACTACGCCAGACCGGACCGCCCAGTTCTTAAAACTACACCCGACCAGACAGCCCAGTTCTTAAAACTAGGCCCGACCGGACTGCCCGGTTCGCAAAACTAGGCCCGACCGGACTGCCTGGTTCGCGACACCGGCTTGGACGGATACAGGACCGGTGTCTTACGGGAGGGGAGACAGGTGTTATGGGCACAGCAACTTTCTGTATGAAAAAAACAATCGACAGTTGTCTTCATTTTTTTTTTAACATATCTTTATTGGTTTTTGTATTCATACAGCAATCTACAACAACATCCAACAATGTAAACATATGGCAGCAATGAAAATAATAATGAAAATAATAATACGGAAAAGATAAATAAATTAAATGTCCTAATGAAATAAATAATTAAAAATATAAATTGAGCCAAAAAATAAGTCAAGAAATTACTGAGCACTAAATAATAAATTAAATAAATACATAAATAAAAATAATCTAAAATAATAATAATAATCAATTACTATTAATAAGAATATTCTTAATATAGGTTACATTGTACACTCCCACCATCAAGTTGTCTTAATTTTTGACGCTGAAGTTACTCCGTCTGATTACATTTCCTCACAATCATTCAGCGAAGAAGAGACCGGGGTCAGAGCCAATCAGAGACAAAGGCTCGCCCCTACTCGGCCTCTGATTGTCTCAGACCGTGGTGATTCATCTCTGTATGCTGTGGGGGGAGACAAACATGAAGCTACACTAGGGTTGCAAAGGGGCGGAAAATTCCCGGTAAATTTCCGGAAAGTTTCCGGTAAATTTCCACGGGAACTTAAGCTTGGGAATTTTGGAAATATTCCATATTTGGAAACTCTCCATGGGAATAATGGGAATTATGGGAATTAATGGGAATTTAGGGGAACTAACTGGGAATATATTATATCCAAGCATAAATATGAACAGAAGTCATAAGAAAACATCCATACAAAATGTTTTCAACAGATATTTCAACAGATTTATTTGAAAGTAGAACAGAACATGTTTTAATTAGTTGCTTCATGGGTGAAGTCAAAAACAGGAATGTTCATTACTCCCAACCCCACTCATTCAAAAATGGAATGGAATGTTCCCATTCATGTCTATCAGTGTTTCCCCTACCATTGTACAGGCCTGGCGGCCCGCCAGGCCAAGGAGACCTGCCGCCAGGCCAAAAAAAAAATCAATACGCCAAAAATAAGCCACCTATCAATTCATTCATAAATCAATAATCATTTACATTAGGAGCGCCTCCGCGCAGCACTTGCTCCGCAAGACGCGCGGCCGCAACAATCCTCGCCGCGCGCTCCCGCTACGTTCTTCTTCATGTAGCGCTTGATGTTGTTCTGATGCCGTTCCGCCTCGTTAAACCACCACGATGCCGCTTTCTACTTTGAAAACACGGAACGTTGACACTGTATTTTGACAAGCTGTTGCACTCTTCAGACTCGTGGTGTGAGCGGAACCGGACCGGTACCGGAACCGGACCGGGGCATTTATAAGAAAAATGCCGCTGTGTCTCCGTCCAAAATCCGCTTTCCTCGCGCTGCCTGCTCGCACAGATCCGCTCGTGCGCACATGCGCTGATGCAGGTCGAGTGTTGTCGAGAAATATATGCAGAGACGGCGCTCCTTAAAAACAACATCAAGCCATAGGCAGCCTAATAAAATAAGGATTGTTTGTGATAAGCTGTGGAACTCTGAGTTAACCTATTTCTACCTGAATTTCTATGAACTATTAGGCTGTTGAGTAAACCTATAACTTATATTTTACTTGATAAAATAAGACAATATATGCACTCATGTCGTTATAATGTTTTATAACGTATAAAAGTATCTGTAGCTATTAATGTGATGCTCCTCATTTTCCAGCCATATTTTTCCGGCCCATAATTTTGCATCATTTCCATCAACTGGCACCTTAATAAGTCACTCTCTCCTTGTGATCTTGAATACACTCTGGTTGAACAAAAATGTTGAATGCAAATATAATAATTGCAGAATTGCAGACTGCTTGCTGTGCCACCTGACTTAATCCAACTGCACCAATACACCATCCGACACGTCTCGTCTGTTTAGGGTTTTTTCGGTGGGTACCACCGGGCCTGAAAAAAATTCTAGGGGAAACACTGTCTATGTAAGAAGCCGTGCAATGCCGTCACGGAGCGGCGAATTTCGAGAGACGGAGCGCCGCTGCCCGCAAGCAATCGAAAATCTTTTAAACTGACCGGTGTCGATCTAAATTAAAGACAGATTCAGCAACTGCATAGCTTATTTCTCGCCTAACATGCTTTCAGAAACACATTTCAGTGAACTATTTTCGTAAAATAAGAGGGAGGTGGGAGGCTGCGGGGGGAGAACGATACGAGCTCGGGGGAGCACAGAGGGGAGGGGAGGGGTGTGTGTGTGTGTGTGGGGGGGGGGATGCTTTTCAAACCTTTCAAATCGTAGACTAGAGCTGTAATAAATATATTTCCCCATAATAGCATCAAAACTTACTTCACTTTGTTTAGTCCAGAAGCTCAAATGTGTGCCTTCAATAGTCTTTGTGCTTCAGGCTCAAAAGTGTGGTCCAGTCTTCTAGTGATCTTCTGTACATGTGATGGAGGCATGCACAGTGCCAGTAGGGGGTGTGGTCTCAATAGCCTGCAATAAGCAGTGTGCTCTGTGCATGTGGGTCATTCCGTGTCATTTCATCAAATGCCTCCCACCTGACCATCTCAGAATGTCCTGAAAAAAATTGAGTACAAAGACACACTTGTTACTAGGACAAATCCAAAATATTAGGTCTCTACTGTCAACAGTTTCCTCATGAAACATCATTGAATGAAGGGTAGTTTAGACGGTTTTTGGCATCATGCTCTGAAAAGCCATTTTTAAACGGCATTATCTGGAAAACTATCTCACCTGTGGCCTTCAAAATCTCTACAGTGTATATCTGTTACTAATAGCCTCCAAACATGAAATATCAGGGGTGTAGCTCAATGATACCCTAGTATGGTAGGTACTTCAAATGTGGCTTGTTGAAATAAAGTAGTAAATTTGAAGAGTGGCTGAGCTCCCATTTTTACAGATAAAAGACTTCTATCACTTCTGCCTCTATCTCTGGTGTTAGCTTTAACATTCTACAAAATATGGTCTCTCTCAGATTATTAGTTTCACAGATATTAAGGCTAAAAAATGGAAGTAAACACATCTTTGCCCAACTTCAGAGTCATATTCCAAAAAACTGACAACACGTATCAGGTCCAAACTTACTTTTTTTGAAAGATCATATTCTTGTTAAAATCATATTAAAAAATCAGGAGGGTGTTTTGCCTCAATTTGTTGCAGTGATTTTTTAAAATCCTGATATTGGTGGGGTTTTTGTGGCTGGTTTTGGTACTGCATGTCCTAATAGCCTACCAGTAAACATCACAGGAGGGCAATTCAAATGTGTTTTTTACCATTTACCAAAGACTTACATGTGCCTAAATGCTACTGATAAATTTAGCCTTACGAAAACATTAAAATGTAGCACAGTTGTAGTTACAGAGGCAATAAGTCCTTGAATGTGAGTTAAACATGGTGAAAGCAGCTTTTAATGTCTTAAACCATGAACATAATAGCATAATATTGAAGACTGTACATTTTGTCATACTTTAAGTATATAAATACCACAACCAAATCAAATAATAATCTTAATTTGAGCATAAGATTTTACATTACAGTACAAAAGTCTCCAAAGTTTGATATTGAATAACAGTTTGTCTCTATGCTCACTGTGAGGGATGACACATTTTTCATCTTTTAGATCCAATTCCTTCGTCACATTCATTAATTTGGCAGTCACTTTAGAAATTGTCTAATGTACATCTCTGCTCTGTTGTGCTCATCTTTTTTTGATGGCATACATGCACCCAGTTACTGTAGAGGGAACGTCAAATCTTGCAATTCTATGCTGCAGTGGGACATTGCACATGTCTTCTCTTCTTGGCCAGTAGAAACTCTTGGCAGGGCCATGTGGGTGCATGAACTGAAACAGTACATCTTCATCTTGATCTGAAACATCTCTGATACTTCCTATCCACCATTTCTGATCATAACTCACATATTGTCTCATAGTGAGCATAGAGACAAACTGTTATTCAATATCAAACTTTGGATACTTTTCTACTGTAATTCAAAATCTTTATGCTCAAATTAAGATTATTATTTGGTTTAGTTGTGTAATTTATATACTTAAAGTATGACGAAATGTACAGTCTTCAATATTATACTATATTTGTTCATAAGACGCTCATAAAGCTGCTTTCAGCATGTTTAACTCACAGTCTAGGACTTATTGCCTCTGTAACTACAACTGTGCTACATTTGAATGTTTTCGTAAGGCTAAATTTATCAGTAGCATTTAGTCACATGTAAGTCTTTGGTAAATGGTAAAAAACACATTTGAATTGCCCTCCTGTGATGTTTACTGGTAGGATAATAAGACATGCAGTACCAAAAACGGCCACAAAAACCCCACCAATGTCAGGATTTTAAAAAATCACTGCGACAAATTGAGGCAAAACACCCTCCCGATTTTTTAATATGATTTCAACAAGAATATGATCTTTCAAAATAAGTAAGTTTGGACCTGATGCGTGTTGTCAGTTTTTTGGAATATGACTCTGAAGTTGGGCAAAGATGTGTTTACTTCCATTTTTGAGCCTTAATATCTGTGAAACTAATAATCTAAGAGAAACCATATTTTGTAGAATGTTTAAGCTAACACCAGAGATAGAGGCAGAAGTGATAGAAGTCTTTTATCTGCAAAAATGGGAGCTCAGCCACTCTTCAAATGTACTACTTTATTTCAAAAAGCCTAATTTTAAGTACCTACCATACTAGGTTATCATTGAGCTACACCCCTGTTATTTCATGTCTGGAGGCTATTAGTAACACATATACACTGTAGAAAATTTGAAGGCCACAGGTGAGATAGTTTTCCAGATATTGCTGTTTAAAAATGGCTTTTCAGAGCATGATGCCAAAAACCGTCTAAACTACCCTTCATTCAATGATGTTTCATGAGAAAAGTATTGACAGTAGAGACCTAATATTTTGGATTTGTCCTAGTAACAAGTGTGTCTTTGTACTTGCATTTTTTCAGGACATTCTGAGATGGTCAGGTGGGAAGATTTTCTGAAATTTGATGAAATGACACGGAATTACCCATGTGGTTGAGGAATGGCATGGATATTCAAGTGTATTTGAATGGCATCTGTTTGTTTTAGTCAAGATTATGCTACAAAATAACTCCTCAGCTATATTTTTTGTCCCCTTTGAAGAGCCAACCATCAATTTTAAAAATTTCCAGTTTATTCCCGTTTATTCCCGTTTATTCCCATAAATTCCCATGGAAAGTTTCCACTTTTGAAAATTCCCGGAATTTTGCAACCCTAAGCTACACACATAAACAGACCAGCTGAATGTTAGGAGCACCGGTAGGAACAGGCCGCATAATGCACAAGATAGGAATTTGACGAAGCTTCCAGTCAGAGTTTTTGCCTCAAGCATTTTTTGTAATCAAGTTACTCAAGTAACTCGAGATGCTGAGGGACTTCTTCAACACCACAGACTGGGAACTGTTATGTGAACCTCACGGGGAAGACATCGACAGCCTGTCAACCTGCATCACGGACTACATAAACTTCTGTGTGGAAACCACTGTGCCTACCAGGAAGGTATGGTGTTTTCCCAACAATAAACCTTGGGTGACCCCTGAGCTTAAAGCCCTGCTTAATGAAAAGAAGAGGGTTTTCAAATCTGGGGACAAGGAGGAGCTAAGGAGAGTACAGAGGGAGCTGAAAATGGGGATAAGGAGAGGCAAATACATCTACAGGAGGAAGCTGGAGGAGCGCCTCAAGGGGAGCAACGCCAGAGAGGTCTGGAGAGGCCTGAAAACCATCTCTGGCCACTCAAAGGACAGCAGGAGGGGCCCTGAATCTGGAGACCAGGACTGGGGAAATGAGTTGAATCTCTTTTTCAACAGATTCGACTGTGCCACCCCACCCTCCCCCTCTCACCAGTGCTCAGACCTGACTGTGCTAGCACACCACCACCCCCCCTCTCCCCCCATAACACCTCCGACACCAACAGCACCCTCCTCACACCACATCACCCCCCTCCACTCCCTGGTAGACTGAGGCCCCGTACACATGAAGCAAAACTAACTTTTTTTCTCCGTTTTGCCTTGGCGTCGTTTCAAGAAAATCTGCGTCCAGACGAATCCACTGAAAACGACTCTGTAGTACATATTCCAGGCCCTTATGCGGCGGAGAGACGGAGCGTGACCGGATGTTTGCCGTTGCTGTGGCAACACGTGAGAGCTACGGCTAAATATCCACCCGACCACCCGATCAATAAACACCCATAAGATGACAATTTGGCCCGTATAAATAAAACCAACAATAAGCCCCAACAGCCATCACCCTAAGTACCTTAGGACGAGGCGTTCTCACAGGTTGGGATTGTTATGGGAATTTTGGATGTTTGTAATTTATAATCAGAGTCTTTGTCAGGTCAGACGATCCGCATCTCCTCTTCTCAACTGTTATGCTATGACTAAAATGAATGCCTGTGTTTTTTAAATCTTGTCTTTGTCTGTACATCTTGACTTTGTAAGATAGGACATGAACCATCTTTTGTCTACGGTACCATTCCTCCTCCTCAAAAGGGAGATTGCTGTTAGGGGCAGATTCATTTTTTCCACAACAGGATGGATTAATTAGACAAATAAATGCCTACATTCATGGGAAGTTAGCTAGCGGTTGTTTGTTAGCATCGTAATAAAGTAGCATATCTGCAACTTTTTTCCCGGAATATCGCCCCCCTCTCTCGGCTCCGTTTTGCCTGACTTCTTCCCCCGCGACGTCTCGTAACAACAGCAGCCTACGTGCTCGTAGCAGATATTCTGCTCATCTGTACGACGGCGTATCAGGGCCACTGTATGAAAAAAAGTGTGGACAGCCTCTTAACCTCTCACCTGATGAAGACCATGGAGAGGATCGTTCTCACCCACCTGCGACACCTGGTGCACAGCGAGATGGACCCCATGCAGTTCGCGTATCGACCGGGCATTGGGGTGGATGACGCTGTCATCTACCTGTTGCACTGGTCCCTTTCACACCTGGAGAACACTGGGAGCACTGTGAGAGTCATGTTCTTTGACTTCTCCAGTGCTTTCAACACAATCCAACCATCACTGCTCAGGGGGAAGCTGGAGGGAGATGGAGTCGACTGCCACCTGGCTGCATGGACCACCGACTACCTCACCAACAGACCACAGTATGTGAGGCTCCGCGACTGTGTGTCTGATGTGGTAGTCTGCAGCACTGGGGCTCCGCAGGGTACAGTGCTCTCTCCTTTCCTCTTCACGCTGTACACATCAGACTTCTGTTACAACACGGACAACTGCCACCTCCAGAAGTTCTCCGATGATACAGCCATCGTTGGACGTGTGTCTGTGTCCTGTACCCCTCTGTAGGACTGTGGAGCAGACGATGTTCAGAGGGACCTGGAGCAGCTCACCATGGCAGTGTTTGTGATTCGGAAGGAGGAGGAAATTTCCCTAAGTTTGTAGGGAAAGGTTGCATTTCAGTTTTGATGTGTTCAGTTATACAACAAACTCTTGTGACAGTGTGTAACAGTGTGATTTAAAACTCCAAAAGAAGTGTTCATAATATTCATTGGCTAAAGCTAAAGAGAAGTTTCTGTATACTCTTGGGGCACTTTTTCATAGTTGTGATAACACTGTATGTGTTGAGATTGTTAGGCATATTTGTATAATACTTTGTTGCACTATTTCACACTTTGCTGACAACTTTTTGGTCCTACAAAAGGACAAATGTGTAATGTGTGTTGGCCCAAAAGCTGTGTTGGTGGCCATAAAGTTAATGGTTTGTTACATTTATACAATAAACTATTTAAAAGGAACATTGGATTTTGATTTTGTTTTTATATATATATATATATAGTTTCAGCCAACTTAAAATGCAGGGCTCCAGACTAACTTTTTGCATGGGTTGCACTGGTGCGCCTAACTTTTTTTTTTTAGGTGCACCAGCACAAAATTTAGGTGCACCCACATTTTTCATCGTGTCGCCTTTTAATGCCAAAAAGTCACCTTTTTATCGCTCTCCTTTTACATAATGACACCCCCCTTATGGCCTAGGTTAACTGCAGCACCATCAGCACCCAGAGGAACCGTTTTCTCCAGCCAATCTGCACACTGATGCCCAAGCGCAGCAAATGCTTGCTTTGTGGCACAATAAAAAGATCATACAGGTCACTAGCCTATAGATTTCAAATGGAAAACTGTTTATGTGATCTTAGCCTAGCCTACTTATATTTTTACTTAGGCTATTCATTTTTAATAATATTAGGAATAGGCTACTATACAATTTCCTATTCATGATCTCTCATGCTGTAATGTGGGCCTTCAAACACTGTGCGTGTCCATGCTCCACCGGACATGTCCAATTAACATGTTGACCGGCCTCCCTTTATGCAAAATGCAGCAGTAGACAATAACGCACTCCTTCGTAGAGACGTCTGTGTCGCCGTCAATCATGAATGACGTGTACGTGGCGTTTCCAACCTCCGCAACTGTCTTGTTCTTCAGTGTGTCGGCATTTTTTTCATCAGAATAATTTCGGACTTAAATTTAGTGAACGGCAACTCCTCCGTTGCAATATTGTATGCGACGTTTAATTTTATAATAATTTCAGATTCCTCAGCGGACCTGATCGATACAGCCTGACGCTGAAATGCAGCTGGATGAGAGGCCACTTTATTAACACACTTATCACGGCATGTAGTATGCTTTTTGGACATATTGCGCTTTTTCAATGTCTCGATGCGAAATGTTGTTGACTCCTCCACAAACGCACTATTACCGGCCAAATGCTGACCGCACTCCCGACAATAAATCCTTTCTTCATCGTACATCAGCCAGGGAAATTGCTTCAACCAGTCCCGTCTGAAGGCATATTTTTGGGCTAGGGTTAGGGTTAGGGTTAGAACTGACACAATTTACAGCAATGAAAAGGACCACAGCCAATCAGAGGCAAGGACCCGCCCGAGCTCCGTCTCTTATTGGTTTAGACCACGATACCGTCAGGAGAACATAAAGAGATGCTGCGCTTATAATTTTTTTTTCACCCGAGCAGCGTTAGGTGCACCAGTGCGACCTACAATTTTTTTCAGTCGCACTCGTAAAAATTTTGGTCGCACTCTGGAGCCCTGAAATGGTAATTTTAGTTTTATTAAACAAACTAAAATTTTATTTTAGGGTTACCCCAAAAAGTAATTTACACTAAACCATATTATTAGGTTAGAAAAGAGCAATATTTTACTTCTGGGTTATGCAAATTATTGAGTTGGAAAACTGGAAAACTTTAAGTTGACCTGCCTTAATTTTAAGTTAGATTAATGCAAAATGTTGATTTGAGTACAATTAATTTATTAAGTACATGTGACTAAATCAATTGTGTTAAACTAACTTATTAACTTAATTTCAACGAACTTAATTCATTTAGGTGTTACCAAATGAAACAATTCAATTAAGTTGGTTCAACTATTTTCTTTTTTCAGTGTGTAAAGCGTCTCTCACCGCCTGCACGTGCCACTCGAGAGCTTTGTCCCACCGACTACACGTCTGATTCCAGCCAATCAGAATGGAAGGCTGAATGCACAGAAAGTTTCATGTTCACGGAGAGTCAAAAGCATGCCTCGATCATACCGTTATAAAGAACTTTGCTTTGCCCCGTAATGCCGCAACAGTGTCTCTTTTTACAAAGCATCCCGACTTTGGGGAACAAGAGACCCGTGCCTGTGTGTCGCGCTAAATGAGCATCAGAAATCTGATGAGCTCGAGCGCATACAAACAACAATAATAAGTGAACTTTTGCTTGTCTTGCATAAACACGACTCATCAACTGCAAGTGAAGTTGCTGTGCATCATAAACATGTCGATGCGTACAATGGTGGCCTCGTACGAACAACCACCTGCTTTTTATCTTCTTCGGATCTACGCGTTGAGCTTGTTAAATCTGCCGGATTTATCAGCGGAGCGTCACCCTGGTAACATGTCTTCACCATGCTCAGTCTTTTCCACTTCGCTCCGTTTACGCTTGTGGTTTTATTTATTTATTCCATTCATTCATTTGTTTGTGTTTAACTTTATCAGAGGTCAGAGGTAACGCCAAGCGCCCCTCAGGTGGAGACTGATTGTCCCACTGTGCACTGAGCAGGGAACGCGCACGCATGCTCGCCCACGCCGAACCTTTCCGCTGTGTGTGAGGCTCCGCAGGTGAGGTGGAGGTGTAATCAGCTGAGCGGGAAGGCTTTGTGTGCGCTAGGGGTGGTGGAAAAAAATCCATAATCGATTAATCGCGATTATGAATCGATTATTAATTTTCCAAAAATCAATTATTTATATTTTTCAAAATGTAATACAACGGCGAGTCCTCCTGTTACTGGCTGTCATACAAGATTTAACCACAAGGTGGAGCTGTTAACTGTTTGTCACAACAAGACGCCTTGTAACTGAGCCAGCGAGCCGAGCAAGTGTGTCGGCGCTAATGCTAACCAGGTGCTAACCGAGCACCATTTTTCAGCCTACGCAGGGCTCCAGACTAACTTTTTGCATTGGTTGCACTAGTGCGCCGAACTTATTTTTTTAGGTGCACCAGCACAAAATTTAGGTGCACCCACATTTTTCATCGCGTCGCCTTTAACGCCAAAAAGTCATCTTTTTAATCGCTCTCCTTTTACATAATGACACCCCCTTATGGCCTAGGTTAACTGCAGCACCATCAGCACCCAGAGCAACCGTTTTCTGCAGCCAATCTGAACACTGATGCCCAAACGCAGCAAATGCTTGCTTTGTGGCACAATAAAAAGATCATACAGGCCACTAGCCTATAGATTGCAAATGGAAAACTGTTTATGTGATCTAAGCCTAGCCTACTTATATTTTTATAATTTCTGACTTAAATTTGGTGAACGGCAACTCCTCCTTTGCAATATTGTATGCAACGTTGAATTTTATAATAATTTCAGATTCCTCAGCGTTGATACAGCCTGATGCTGAAATGCAGCTGGATGAGGGGCCACTTTATTAACACACTTATCACGGCATGTAGTATGCTTTTTGGACATGTTGCGCTTTTTCAATGTCTCGATGCGAACAACAACAACGGCAGCCTCCGTGCTCGTAGCAGATATTCTGCTCGTCTGTACGACGGCGTATCAGGGCCGCTGTATGAAAAAAACAACGGAGCCGAGAGAGGGCGGCGATATTCCGGGGAAAAAGCTACTTTATTATGATGCTAACAAACAACCGCTAACTAACTTTCCATGAATGTAGGCATTTATTTGTCTAATTAATCCATCCCAACGTGTGACAACGCCTCGTCAAGGTCCTTAAGGTGACGGCTGTTAGTGCTTATTGTTGGTTTTATTTATACGGGACAAATTGTCATCTTATGGGTGTTTATTGATCGGGTGGTCGGGCGGAGATTAGCCGTAACTCTCACGTGTTGCCATAGCAACGGCAAACATCCGGTCACGCTCCGTCTCTTCTTCTGCATTTTTGTAGCAGAAACAGCGCCGCATAAGGGCCTGGAATATGTACTACAGCG
The DNA here is from genome assembly GCF_963514095.1 of Eutrigla gurnardus. Taxonomy (NCBI): domain Eukaryota; kingdom Metazoa; phylum Chordata; class Actinopteri; order Perciformes; family Triglidae; genus Eutrigla; species Eutrigla gurnardus. The sequence continues at coordinate 262,264 of NC_139932.1, forward strand.
CGCTGAGTCGTTTTCAGTGGATTCATGTGGACGCAGATTTTCTTGAAACGACGCCAAGGCAAAACGGAGAAAAAAAGTTTGTCCCCGTGTGTACGGGGCCTTAGTCTCGGGCGAGGCTTTCTGCCTCTCTTCATTTTCAAAGAGAATCGAAGCGCTCAGAAGTACCTGCTCAGCTCGCTCGCATTTTTCGAACTGACACAATTTACGGCAGTGAAAAGGACCACAGCCAATCAGAGGCAAGGACCCGCCCGCGCTCCGTCTCTTATTGGTTTAGACCAAGATACCGTCAGGAGAACACAAAGAAATGCTGCGCTTATGATTTTTTTTTCACCCGAGCAGCGTTAGGTGCACCAGTGCGACCTACAATTTTTTTCAGTCGCACTCATAAAAATTTTGGTCGCATATGCGACCAAAATGGTCGCACTCTGGAGCCCTGCTACGGCTGAGGGAGAAAAGACAACTACCGGCGACCAACTAATCCACCCAGCTCCATCTGGGTTCAAAGCAAGTGTGTGGGTACATTTTGGTTTTCATGGGAAGTCTTCAAAAGATATTGACAGAGTGGATGTTGTCTGCAAGCTTTGCCACACTAAGCTAAAGTACTGCGGCAATACTAGCAACATGAGGGCTCTTGTGTATCCTTGCCTGGCCAAGCTGGCCAAACGATACTTATGTATCCCTGGAACAAGCGTTGCTGCCGAAAGAGTGTTCTCCTCTGCGGGGGACATTGTGTCAGCAAAAAGGAGTATGCTCACTCCACAACATGTGGACCAGCTGGTCTTCCTCCATAAGAATCTGGATGTTCCAGAGCAATGAATATTGTTCAGTATATTTAATCACTGAAGTTGAAGTTACACAGCGTGTTCTGTTTTTATAACTGTGTACAGTATAGTTACGGTTACATTGAAATGTGTGCAAGCTGGTTGTTCCAGAGCAGTAAATATTGATCAGTGTTATTTGATCACTGAAGGTACACAGTGTGTTGTGTTCTGTTTTTATAATTGTGTACATTATAGCTATAAGGCTACAGTAAAATGTGTGTTGCGTCTCTTTAAGAAAATAGACTTCAGCCGGTAACTAATTTAAAGCTAATTTGTGACGTGTTCAAAAATACAAAGGGTCCATGATCAGTTAAAGTTTATTGTAACCAAGAATAAAAAAAATGAGCCAACAAGCAATCAAAGCAAAAAAAGAGAAAAATCAATCTGTGGTTTTCAGTAAATAAGAATAATAATAATAATTCAGCAACTGACTGATGTTGAGTAAATTGAAGATCAATAATCATTAATAATCAAATCGATAATCGTTAATAATCGATAATCGGTCTGTAATCGAATCGGGAAATTGGGCCAATTAACCACCCCTTGTGTGCGCACGCTGAGTCGACGGACGCTGAAGAAGTGGTCAAGAAACAGGTTTGCTCTGCTGATCTGTGAGCGTGCGGGGATGTTATTCATAGAAATGCACTGTTTTATTTACAATATTTCAGTTAAAAGGGTGTAGGGCTGTTCGATTTTGCCCAAAAATAAAATCCAGATTTTCTTCTCTCAAAATCCGAGTTACGATTACGATTATTTTGTGAAATGACAAAAGGGAAAGAAATTATTTCAAATATGCTGTTTTTTATTGAACATTTTGCAAATATTTTCCCCATTGGGACTTGTAAACAAAAACAAAAAAATACAATCCCTTTGGGATTAAGAGAAAAACCTCATTTTCACATGTATCTTAAGGTCTGTCCATTAAACAAAAATAAATGAATAAAGTGCAGAACTTTAACTAAAAAATCGATTTTACGATTTTCACGTTTTTAACATTGTCCTAACTACATAATTAGGGCCACGGTGCAATCGCACCGAGCACTATTGTTATTCATAGGAATTTTTCCTAGTTGGTGGAAATGCTTTAAAGCATTTCCAACCTATGTTATCCTAATCTTTATTGGTGGAAATGCTTTAAAGCATTTCCAACCTATGTTATCCTAATCTTTATTTATTTATTTTTTTTTTATTATTCTTCCGTACGTTTTTTGGTCGTCTCTAACTTCTGCATACTTTCAGCTACAAAAACCATTCAACTATCAAAATGTTCAGCTTTTTCAGCTCTTTTATGCTCACATTCAACCTTTTTTCTACCTTTCATACTTTTTCATATATTCAGCCTTTTCCATATTTTTTTTTCAATGCATTCCTATGGAGATCAGCCTAAAAACCTCTTTAACATCCTCCTCTTTGAACTCCGACTAGTTTCACATACTTCCACCTACAGACTCCATTTAAACTTGAAACAACCTACAAGACTTTGAACTATTCAATTCTTACTCAGTTTTTTGATATCTTTTTTTTTTTGTGATCAATTATTTATTGTTTTTTTTAACAGACAACTGATAGGGCATGAAAGGAAACACAATCGGTGGGGTAGCATAATGAAATAATGCCTTGTTATCTTCGTTTTACCCCATTAATCCCCTTCCCCCCACCCTCCTCCCGATTGGCATATTGAATTAACAGAGTTGTTCAATCAATCAAAACCAAACAAACAATAATATTAAAAAACAACAACAACAACAATAACAACAAAGAAGACAAAACAAAACCAACAATATCCCAAAGCACTCACTCATACATCATTCATTCACTCACTCATTCTACCCTAACCCAGAAATTCCATGACCACACACATAGCCAGTATGTCTGTTGCATGCACATCTGTACATGTACATTTTATATGTTTTAGTCAAATAGACAGACCAAAGTACACAAGAAATAGGCAGTTCACTGCACAGCCAGAAAAATAAATAAATAAAAATAAAAAATACAATTCTTACATTAAACTTTCAATTTTTTTTACCAAGTTTGACCAACAGCTGACATTTTGTGTTTTAGCTGAATGTAATCGTGCAGTGGTAAGCTCTAGCTGTGCAATGTCCTTGTATGAAGAAAGCCATTCCTTGATTGACATTACATGTGGGGGTTTCCAGCGGCAGGCTATCATCCTCTTAGCTGCTGTAAGCCCAGCAAACAGAAGATGGCTATTATTTGTTGTTAGTTTCAGAGAAGAAATATCATTAAGTAATAGTAGAGAAGGAGAGCAAGGAATAGTTCTCTCCACTACAACAGACAATATACTTGAAATATTTTCCCACAATCTGTTAACTTCCGGGCACTGCGAAACTAAATGAAAAAATGTACCAACGGTATTGCCTGAACAAAAATCACAAAATGGGTTACTTTTAAGTTTCATTTGATAAAGTCTTTGGGGTGTAAAATAAAATCGATGGACAAACTTATAGTGAATCATCTGATGATTCGGGTTTCTAGATGAGATAGTAATATTTGACCATATAGATTGTCAGTTGAACTCTGAGGAAGCATTTATAATGTCACTTTTCCAAAGTCTATTTAAAGGCAGATGTTTGTATGAAGCCTCCACAATCAGTTTGTACAACTCAGAGGCAATACCCTTATTTTTAACTTTAGTATTCAGTTTAATATGAAAAGGATGATCTTCTAATTTGGAGTCCCACGGAACACCTTGAGCACGCATTGCTGCCCGTAACTGTAAATAAAAGAAAAAGGAAGTGCCCGGAAGATCAAAAGTTTTTTGTAATTCCCGGAATTCAAGGAGACCTTGTATCCCTATAATGTCCTGGAGTGTATTAACTCCCTTATCACTCCACTGGGGAAAAGAAATGGGTTTCCCATCTATTAAAAGACTAAAGTTATGAAAGATTGGAGACTGACGAAAAAATTTTGAGTATATTTTTGCAAACTGTTGGACTTTAAGCCACACAGTGAAGAGATAGGCGATAATTGGTCCAAAGTCACGTTTCACTAGCTTGTGAGAAATATTAGAATGTATCAAGTTATGCAAGTTATATATGGAGATGTTAATTTCTCCTCGATGGGGAGCCATGAAACCTGACTGTTTGGATTTAACCAGACAGCAAGTGGACGTAGGACAAAGCTCCACGAGTACCACTCAAAATTGGGCAAGTTCACACCACCTGCTGATTTGTGCCTTTGCAATGTAGAGGTTTTAATTCTCGTTTTTTTCTTATTCCAGAGAAACTGATTTATGATAGAATGCAACTTTTTCCAATAGTTGTTTGGAGGGGCAAGAGGGATCATTGAACTTATAAAATTTACACGTGGCAAAACATTCATCTTAATCACCGATAATCTAGAATGAAAGGAAGTAGGGAGTTTACCCCATTTCATTAAGTCTTCCTCTACATCCTTCAAAGCCTTATTATAATTATTTATGGTTATCAAATCCAAAGAAGGAAAGATAGAGAGTTTTTTGATATCTTTTACAGTTTTTCTATAATCACAGTTTATGTTTTATGTTTTTTTCAGACCTCATCAGAGTTTATAATGGGTGTGTATTGCGCCTGCTAGAGTGCGTGACATCATCGTTAGAGTGTGAGGGCTCCTCGACATACTTCAGCTTTTTTTTCTTTCCAAACTCCTCCCGGCCACAATTTTCACGTTACAGACGTGATATTTTCCAATTTTGTAGACAAACTTGTCCTGTCTCTCACAATGTGCTCAAAAACTCTGTGAGATTTACAGAATTTGAACTAGCAACCTCTAAGCGCGGCCACGTCGTTTTTTTCTCCCAATGGGCTGCCATACAAAGTGAGAAACAGATTTTCAAAGAAACCTGAAATGAGCAGCATTTCTAACTCGCCCTAGCGTCCACATTTCTGAGACTAGGAAAAAATAAAAGTCATCAGTGTCTTCAGCCGAGTCTTGTGGCGCTAACGGTGCAAACATTTTGGCGATAGGAGTTTCGGTGTGAGCGTGGCAAGCTTTTGTTCGGACCCTCCGCAGAGGGGGAATGGAGCGATAGAAAGAAGCAGAGAGAGGCTCCAAAGCAGTCATACACACGCAGCAAGGGCCGTTGCCATGGTGACAGCACTGTGGGGCACTGATCTTCATAACTGACAGCAGGTGTGCTCTGATTGGTGGACAGGAAGGTGCAGTCCGTGGGAAATGTAGTCCATCGTCAACTCAGCCATACTTTCACCTAGAAACTACATTTAAACTTTAAAATGGAGACTATCTGTCTCTGTCTCACTCAGAAGTGATAGCAGGTGCGCTCTGATTGGCAGAGTTGTAGTTTTTCAAACAATACATAGTACCTACTACTAGGGCTGGGCGATATGGAAAAAAATGTTATCACGATAAGTTTTTCCATATTGATCGATCTCGATTCTTATTACGATATGTAGTTTTTGTGTGCTGCCAGTGTGAGGGACATCCTGAAGCTTAAAGAAACAAGAGACTCACTGAAACTTTATAATAAAGTTTAATAACATAAACAATTAAATATTAAATAATAATAATCTCAAATATTTGTAGAGGCAGCACAAAACCAATCTTAGTAAACATGTGGGTCACACCCTCTGACACATTCAAGTACTAAACAAAGACAAAATAAATGTAAAAACTAAACCACTATAATACTATTATCCTGGTTAACCTCCCAGAGATTTTTTGGAGATATTGAAAAATGCAAAAATAAAAGGTTGTGCACATCATTTGTAATTTCAAACATAAGTCATCTCTCTTTACACAATAATACAAGCTTTTACTTATTGAAACATTGTATATAAACTAACAGCTGTGACAACTTTCACATCAAATTGCTTTGGCTGGACAGTGAACATCTCAAGTACAAAAGGAGTAAACATGGCCCTGGCACAAATGCTACCTGAAAGATTGAGGTAGAAAATGTTTTATAAGTAGAATGAAATCTGAGCCAAAATTGCACAATATGTAAACATAGTAAACCAGTCAGTTATTCTACATCTTGTGCACTAGTGAACATCATTTACCCCATTATAGGTTTTTTGCAAGAAAGACAAGTCTGTCCACCACATCTGGCTTTAAAGCTGCCCTATGGCAGGACACAATATTGCCACTTGTACTAAAAGCACGCTCCGAGGGTGAGCTGGTGGCAGGAATACATAGATACCGCTTTGCCAGGAAGCTCACTCTGGGGTATGATGTGAAGTGGGTTTTCCACCATGCCAGGGGGTTGGTCTCACTGTCTGCTTCTGGAGCTAGCAGGTAACTGTTCAGTTCAGCCTCAACATCCTGCTCATCTGTTAGACTAGAGGTAGAAACAGAGTAGGACTTCTTGAAAAAGCTGCCCAGTGTCTTCCTCTGCATTTTGGCTGGTGGAGCTGGAGCTGAAGCTGTAGCATCTGCCTCGCCTCCGCCCAATCTGGGTGTGAGAGTAGACTGCGGTGTGCTCTGACAGTCACCCAGGATCTGTGCCACAGCTCTGGATTTCACAGCCTCTACCTTGTCACCTTGGACGTAGCGGGTCTTGAACCGAGGATCAACAAGGGATGCCATGTTAAGGAGGTCATCAGTGGCAGCATCATCATATTTTTCATTCAAATATGTGGTGATAGTAGTTTTGATGGCCTTGGTTAGCGCTGTGTCATCCTCTCCTGGCTTCAAGACCTCAGTGTTGAAGAGCTGTAGGACAGGTTTCACACAAGAGACACTGACATGTGCTTCACCAGAGAGGGCATCAGTGAACTCAACAAGTGGATTAAGGGCCTTGTGTACGGACTCCAAGACCTCAATGTCTTGCCATGAGGGAGCCAGGTGCCTTGTTTTTCTATCGGCAGATAAAACCTTTGAAATGGCCTTCTCCTGCTCCAGTACTCGTGCTATCATTGCATGGCGAGAACCCCACCTGGTAGGTGATTCTGTTATCAACCGGTGCTTAGGTAGGTTGAGCTCCTTTTGTGCAGCTGCTAGTTCTTTTTCTTCTTCCATGAGAATGAGAAAGCACCAACCACTTTTTTGCACACACCCATGGCTCTCTCTATTCTCTTGTCTCTCACACTTCGCTCTGTAGATGAAAAAAAGGTAAGTATTATTTAAAAATTAGTTTCTGTCTTATAATAATAAATCATAATATTGTCATGACATCCTTGATATGAAAATCAATTAGACTACACACATAAAAATAGTTTCCTCAATTTAAGTTGAGTACAGTGATACAATATAAACTCTTAATTCAAATACATCTTAGATGCAAAATGTTAGTTATAATAATCGAATTATCACCTATCAGTATCAATTGTTATCAAGTGATAGCCTGTACATTGGTTTATTGAGGCTTGTAGAATGTACACTGTTACCATTAAAGTTGAAATCATTTTGTTTTCAGACACATTCCTATTTTTATTCCAATTTATACACATCAGTAATTACCTTTGACCAGGTGCAATAATTACATAGGCTACTGAGTCTCAGTTACCAGTTTTGAGAATATATACTTTATCAAGAATAAGTCACATTGTCATGAGAGGTCTCATGACAATGTGATTTATTCTTGTTAAAAAATATAAATTTTATTCCAACTTTATGGGCAACAGTCTAAAAGAATACGAATCATTACAATGAGCTATTATTAGAGCTGAAAATTTAATGTTGGCATAAGTCTTTCCTTTGATGATATCATGTACTTTTTTAAATATATATATATATCATCATGAACTTACCAATGGCAAGGTGCAGCCGATGACCAAAGCACTGCAGCCGGGACCAGCCTTTGAGGGAAACAGCCTTGACAATGTTTGCCCCATTGTCTGTTGTGATGCACACCTGTCGGTCTTCCCTAGGGCCCCAGGATTTGAGTGCATCCTCCAGCCCCTGGCTGATGATTTCCCCAGTATGGTCCTCTGGAAAGTATACTGTCTGTAAACATGTGCTGTGTAGCCCACTCCTCATCAATGAAATGAATTGTGTGACTCATATAAGGCTCGGATGTACGGCTAGACCAAAGATCGGTGGTAGTGGCAAAGTATTTTACATCCTTCAGATGAATTTCCAGCTTACGACGGCATTCATCATAAAGCTGTGGCAGCGCCGTCTGAGAAAAGTATTTTCTACCAGGGAGCTCGTACCTGGGGTCTAACACTTTGATCAGTTTCCTGAAGCCCTGTTTTTCCACTGTGCTCAGGGGCATCATATCTTTAGCGATGCAATAAGTAATAGCACTCGTTATATTTTTGCTCCGCTTTGATTGTTTTCATACGGGGCAATGGCTGTAAAGCACGACTGGATGGATTGTTGTTTAGCAGAGCCGCTCCGGCTAGCGATGCTAACGGGAGACGTACTGGTCTTGCTTGGCTGTGCGTGTGATGTCGTGCCAGCTTGAGCCCGCAGAGTCAAACTCTCAGTGTAATTACAGGGGTGGTGCCGTCTCAGGTGATTGAAAAGATTTGTTGTGTTCCCCGTCCTGGCTGGTACCAACCGCCGGCATATTTTGCAGACCGGCTTCGCCTGCTCCTGGTCGTTTTTGCCGTATCCAAACCACGTCCACACAATTGACGTCGTGTTACCTTTTTTTTCGACAATGTCTTCGGTCTCGGATGTAGTGGTGTCGCTTTCACGTTCGGCATTATTTTCGCTTTCCTCGACTTCAGTTTCGCTCATTCTTTCTCCTTTTTCCAACTTCTTTCCCTCTCTCTCAGTCTCCCTCTGGTTGCAACTGTAGCCACGCTGCACGCTGGGAAGTGGGCGTGTTACCGGCATACGGCAGCCGGCAGACTCCGATACTGTTGTTGTTGCGCTTAGTTTTTCATGTGATATCGAATAATATGTCCCGAGCATATTATCGAAATCGATCAAAATTTTATCACGATCCCGAATCGAGATCGAATTATCGCCCAGCCCTACCTACTACTTGTCAGTACTTGAGTCTTGGTAGTATTCGGTAGTACTCGGTAGTACTCGGTAGTACTTGGTAGTACTCGGTAGTACTCGGTAGTACTTGAGTGACAGCTGAGTTCAGTGACATGTACTGGGAAACTGTTTGACAATACATTGTACCTAGTAGTTCTCAGTACTTGAGACTCAGTAGTACTCGGGAGTACTCGGTAGTACTGGGTAGTACTCGGTAGTACTTGAGTGACAGCTGAGTTCAGTGACATGTACTGGGAAACTGTTTGACAATACATTGTACCTAGTAGTTCTCAGTACTTGAGACTCAGTAGTACTCGGGAGTACTCGGTAGTACTCGCTAGTACTTGAGTGACAGCTGAGTTCAGTGACCTGTACAGGGAAACAGTTGAGTGCTTCGCACTCAACTGTTTGACAATAGATTGTACCTAGTAGTTCTCAGTACTTGAGACTCAGTAGTACTCGGTAGTACTTGGTAGTACTCGGTAGTACTCGCTAGTACTCGGTAGTACTTGAGTGACAGCTGAGTTCAGGGCATATTTTCACCTAGAAACTCCATTTAAACTTTAAAATGGAGACACGAGTGGTGTGCTCTGATTGGTGGACAGGAATGTACTAAAAACTACATTTAGTAGTGGGAAATGTAGTTTTTTTAGTCAAACGTCTTCAGCTCAGCCATACTTTCACCTAGAAACTCCATTTAAACTTTAAAATGGAGACACGAGTGGTGTGCTCTGATTGGTGGACAGGAATGTACTAAAAACTACATTTAGTAGTGGGAAATGTAGTTTTTTTAGTCAAACGTCTTCTGCTCGGGCAGACTTTCACCTAGAAACTCCATTTAAACTTTAAAATGGAGAGACGAGTGGTGTGCTCTGATTGGTGGACAGGAATGTACTAAAAACTACATTTAGTAGTGGGAAATGTAGTTTCTTTAGTCAAACGTCTTCAGCTCAGCCATACTTTCACCTAGAAACTCCATTTAAACTTTAAAATGGAGACACGAGTGGTGGGCTCTGATTGGTGGACAGGAAGAGCAGTCAGTGGGAAATGTAGTTTTTTTAGTCAAACGTCTTCTGCTCAGTCATACTTACACCTAGAAACTCCATTTAAACTTTAAAATGGAGACACGAGTGGTGTGCTCTGATTGGTGGACAGGAATGTACTAAAAACTACATTTAGTAGTGGGAAATGTAGTTTTTTTAGTCAAACGTCTTCTGCTCGGGCATACTTTCACCTAGAAACTCCATTTAAACTTTAAAATGGAGACACGAGTGGTGTGCTCTGATTGGTGGACAGTTTTTGAAGTACATCACAATACTCAAAACGGACTACTCTGACAGCTCAGTCAGCAAGCAGTCTCTGTATTTGCCTCTAAAACAACTCTGTCTCGTTTGAAATCTCGAAGAATCTCATCGTAATGTATATACACTCCGGCAGTAGCCCCCGTGGCCCTTTCAAAATTTCCCGGCGGGGGAATTTTCTAGTTGCGATTACGATTTAAAATCTATTAAACGAACAGGCCTAAAAGGGTGTGTTAATTATTGAATTGATTGATTATGAGTTAATTATTTGGTAGATTATCAGTAAAACTGTGACGCTGTGTGCTGTAAAACCTGTTAAAACATGTAGTTTAAAACATTGTACATGTACTCCACATTTATCGATTAGAGAAGACACGGGCGCGTTCACAGAATCTGGTGCACACGCACTGACGAGCACTCGATGGGAGGGAGCGGGGGAGCTCGGTGGTAGAGGGGAGGCGCGTGAGTGTTGTAAACATTCAAAATGTGACTTGATTTGCCAGAGTTGCCGACTGCACTTTAATTGTACATTTGAAGAACCGTCATCCGTACGAGTTTGTATATATACACTCACCGGCCACTTTATTAGGTACACCTTGCTAGTACCGGGTTGGACCCCCTTTTGCCTTCAGAACTGCCTTAATCCTTCGTGGCAAAGATTCAACAAGGTACTGGAAACATTCCTCAGAGAGTTTGGTCCATATTGACATGATAGCATCAAGCAGTTGCTGCAGATTTGTCGGCTGCACATCCATGATGCGAATCTCCTGTTCCACCACATCCCAAAGATGCTCTATTGGATTGAGATCTGGTGACTGTGGAGGCCATTTGAGTACAGTGAACTCATTGTCATGTTCAAGAAACCAGTCTGAGATGATTCGCGCTTTATGACATGGCGTGTTATCCTGCTGGAATTAGCCATCAGAAGATGGGTACACTGTGGTCATAAAAGGATGGACATGGTCAGCAACAATACTCAGGCTGTGGCGTTGACACGATGCTCAATTCCAAACCATTACACCACCACCACCAGCCTGAACCGTTGATACAAGGCAGGATGGATCCATGCTTTCATGTTGTTGACACCAAATTCTGACCCTACCATCCGAATGTCGCAGCAGAAATCGAGACTCATCAGACCAGGCAACGTTTTTCCAATCTTCTATTGTCCAATTTTGGTGAGCCTGTGCGAATTGTAGCCTCAGTTTCCTCTTAGCTGACAGGAGTGGCACCCGGTGTGGTCTTCTGCTGCTGTAGCCCATCCGCCTCAAGGTTCAACGTGTTGGCGTTCAGAGATGCTCTTCTGCATACCTTGGTTGTAACGAGTGGTTATTTGAGTTACTGTTGCCTTTCTATCAGCTTGAAGCAGTCTGGCCATTCTCCTCTGACCTCTGGCATCAACAAGGCATTTGCGCCCACAGAACTGCCGCTCACTGGATATTTTCTCTTTTTCGGACCATTCTCTGTAAACCCTAGAGATGGTTGTGCGTGAAAATCCCAGTAGATCAGCAGTTTCTGAAATACTCAGACCAGCCCGTCTGGCACCAACAAACATGCCACGTTCAAAGTCACTTAAATCACCTTCATTCCCCATTCTGATGCTCTGTTTGAACTGCAGCAGATCGTCTTGACCATGTCTACATGCCTAAATGCATTGAGTTGCTGCCATGTGATTGGCTGATTAGAAATTTGTGTTAACGAGCAGTTGGACAGGTGTACCTAATAAAGTGGCCGGTGAGTGTATATATCGGTATCAATATTGGTTATCGGCCAAATGAGTTGTAAAATATCGGCATATCGGATATCGGCAAAAAATCCAATATCATGCATCCCTACCTACAAGTGATGCACACAAACACAAATGATCCTGCAAAAAAAGACAACTAATTCTGCAGTAAATCTAGTGACTATTGCAAGGTGACAATTTACTTCCCATTTGGTGTGAACTTTTCTTAAAAAATGTCCATTATGTGAGTATGCTAAAGGAGACATCAGTTGGGTTACATGCATGCAGAATGTTGCTCCTAATAATGGATAAAGTTTTATTCACAGCATCTTAAATGCATTTCAAGACTGTCACGAATCACAGCTTTTGCAAAAGTTGTGACAGGAAGGATGTGATTAGCCAATCTGACTGTTTCCTTTGTCTGGTATCTCAGGTGACACGCGGTATGTTTGGTGCTAACCGGAAGAAGTTTATGGAGGGAGGGGTAGAGAGTGACTACGTGGACGACTCCAGCCTCTACTACACCCAACAGTCCATGTTCCCTCCACACCGCCCTGACAAAGATGTAAGCTGTTTATTAAACTCTGCTTTCCTCCCCTTTTAGGTTTGTAACGGTTTAATATTTTAAGTTTAATTTCCCGTATAACTGCTATATAAACCAAGAGACTACCCAGGGCTCCAGACTAACTTTTTCATTTAGGTGCACCAGCACATCATTTAGGTGCACCCACAATTTTTCACTGTGCCGGATGGCACCGCAATAATACACCTATTAAACCTTTTCTTTACATTTAGACAGTGGTCATTTCTTAAAGAGTCACTGTGTAAAATGTTGTGTAAAATTACTCCTGTCAATAATCTGATTTATCCTCGTAAGCGAAGAAATTCTTATTTGTACATTGGGCGGGTAAGTCCTCAGGAGGCCTACATGTCGTTCCACCATTTTGAAAACCACTGGAGAGGGACATAAATGCCTAAATGTGCTTTTTCTCAGAGCCAATGTGACTGAAAAGGAGAAGGAGATCAGCGTGAGGCACTTGTCACTGCCCCGGCAAATATGTAAGCCTGCACTGCACTTTAGTCCAAAGTGCAGGATCATACTTAAAGCATGGCTCTCAAGTTTGAACTGAGTACAGAGTGAAATTTTGGCTGAGGCGGGGGAGTTTGTCCGTCAAAAAACGTTTCGGAACAGTTTTTTGACCACTCAGAGCCACAGTAGAGCTACAAACCAAAAGCCAAAATATCAACAAGCAAGCTAATCCACCTCGTCACTCAAAGCAAGGGTGAATGTATGACAAACAGGCTGAAATTTTTTCCGCTCAGGGGAAAAAAAAAAAAATTATTAGTCATCGCTGCTGTTCACCGTAAAGTCTGGCTGCTGCGTGTAACGTGCATCATGGAGAGGGGCAGGGGCAGACCTGACACCGCTGTGTGCACGCCTTTAGCCTGGAGAAGTAGATGGAGTTGGTGAAAAGTAAACTTACCGCAGGTGAATTCACCGTTGCCGTCTTCTGGACATGATAATAAGTGTATGAGAAAAAAAAAAGAGAAGGGGGGGCAGATAATCCATGTTGATGTGTTGGGTTACATCGGGTCCGGGCTTTAAAAGCCACGGGCTGGGTCGGGTCGTAATTTTCAGGCCCGTTGAGAACTCTGCCCTGTGCAACATATGCAAAGACTCAATTTCGAGGGGTGGCACGATTGTTGCAAATTTGCACTACTGTTTTATACTGTTCTATTTAAAAATAAATGGCTTCCATTTACTGTATTCATTCATGTTTTACAAAGGGTTTAACCTGGGCCAGGCCTTACCACAATGATAATCATATCAGTCTTGCTGGCGTAGTATAATCTTTTTCTTTGGTTCCTTTTTTTTTTAAACACACTGGTATCGGTAGCGGTACTCGGTATCGGGCGATACCCACAGCACGAGTATTGAAATCGATATCGGGAGGGAAAAATGGTATTGGAACATCTCTAATTAAAACTATTCTGCAAAGAGGAATGGGCCAAAAATCCTCCACAGTGATGTAAAAAATGTTTAATTGTAGGGTTGTAAACGATAAACCGATGCGACCAGATATTCGGTTCAACAAGTGAGAGATACAGCTGCATCGGTAGCAGCCTCCTCAATCGATACGAATTATCAATGAATTCCTAGATGAATCGGTTATAGAGTCATGGATCGGGTATCGCAAGACTTTGAAGCGGTTGGCGGCATTACACCAGCGTCTCTAAAACAACGAGAGAGCTGAAGCTGCCCGCGAAACGCCGTAGCTGCCTAGCTGGTATGAGTGATAAACAAGGGAAACACGGAAAATGGAGGAGGTGGAGGTGGAGAGGTGGGCGCAGCACAGGTAGGCGGCTGCGACACTGCCGTGTGACCACAGGCACTCCACAACCGCACGTGAGAGACGGCTGGCTTTGAATGTCAATCGCTTGTGTTTCAACTTGCGCCACAAGAGGCGGCCGCAGCACGGGTAGCGTCCACGACACTGTCCTGTGACCGCCATCCAACGATTCAGCCAGACTTTTTTTTGGTCCATGTCTAAAAATAAATACATTGACATGTGATTTTGTTGTTCTGTTTTTTTTTTTGCCAGTGCCATACAGCCACAATGCTTGTGGATATGTGGTATTTTATATATTTGAAAAGAAACTATTGTCACTTTCATAGAATTGGCTTCTTTATTTTATAAAATATCTACAACAAATATTAACCGGAGAATCAAATCATATCGTTCTTACACTGTATGGAATCGATTTGAATCGAATCGGTCTGTAATAAAAGGATATCGTTTTTGAATCGAATCGTAACCTGTGTATCTAGATGCATATCGAATCGTTTATCACAAAGAGATGTGCAACCCTATTTGATAGCAGTTTTGGCTGCCGAGGGTGGTGCAACCACCAGGTTTACGGGGGCAATTACTTTTTCACGGCACTGTATATATTTTTGGGAAAACAAGTTAATATGTTTCAAAGGAAGGAAGTATCTCAGTTATTGTATCTATGCTAGTATTGAGTATGGATGCACGATATTATTGGCAAGGTATCGGTATCGGCTGATATTGACGTTCAAATGATTATCGGATATTGGATAACATGCCGATATATTAAACCAATAAATAAAGACTGCTGCTTCCTTGATTAAATTAGATTAAATGCCAGAGGTCGCAAGGATTGCATGCGCAGCGCGACGTGACACGTCACCTACTTTAACTTGCAGCAGAGCGAGGGAGGGTATGGACGTTTTTTAAGGTGTCGGAAACGCTTAGCAAAGTTCTTATTTGCAATGATTGTTCAGCGTCGGTGATGCAAGGAGGAGCCAAGACGCATTCTTTTAACACCACAAACGTAAGTCGCAGTCGGCAACATTTGTTTGATCATTTTCAATTGATGCCCACACTATGCTCCAATCGAACAACCATAAAACACCCGGTTTTAGAAAAAAAACAAGCCTCTACTCGCACGTAGAGCATGTTGTTTTTTTGCAAAAAATCCACCGCGTACGTGTCCACTCAGCACAGTTCACAGTTCGTGCACACGCCACAGATCCCACCTCCCACCTCCCCCCTCACGCATGTTACAATATCACAGGCTAAATGACGTTAGCAGTTGCTATCTATAAGTAAGTTAGCCAGCCTACCTCTGTGTAGCGTGTACTCCATGCCATTTATCGATGAGAGAAGACACAGACGCGTTCACAGAATCTGGTGCACGCGCACTGACGAGCACTCGATGGGGGGGAGCGGAGCTTGCGTGAATGTCGTAAACATTCGAAATTTGTCTGAGTCAACTCGATCTGCCAGACTTGCCGACTGCACTTTAATTGTCCATTTGAAGAACCGTCATTCCTTACAAGTTTGTATATATTGGTATCGATATCGGTTATCGGCCAAATGAGTTGTAAAATATCGGCTATCGGCAAAAAATCCAATATCGTGCATCCCTAGTATTGAAATTTTAAAAAATCATATCCTCCTCAGAGTGAAGCCAGCGGGGATAAATGATCATACTTAAGACTTAAGATGCGTGTCTCTACGTTTTTACTTATAGTTGAAATGTATGATGTTTACAGGAGAATTAAAGAGTGTGTTTGTGTTTCCTCTCCCCCCAGATGCTGGCGTCTTCCTCTGCTTCTTCAACAGGTCAACTGTCACAGCTTGGAGCCAGCTTATATGGCCCACAGAGTAAGATGAACACACACACACACACACACACACACACACACACTCACACACACATGTGGGATATATATTAGGCAGCAAGTGAACATTTTGTCCTCAAAGTTGAGTGTTAGAAGCAGGAAAAATGGGGAAACATAAGGATGTGTGTGACTTTAACAAGAGACAAACTGTAATGCTAGACGACTGGATCAGATCATCTCCAAAAGTGCAACTCTTGTGAGGTGCTCCCGGTCTGCAGTGGTCAGTACCTATCAAAAGTGGTCCAAGGAAGGAAAAACCGGTGAGCCTTCGACAGGGTCATGGGCGGCCAAGGCTCATTGATGCACGCAGCGAGCGAAGGCTGGCTCTTGTTGTCCGATCCAACAGTAAGCTACTGGAGCTCAAATTACTGAAAAAGTTTGTGCTGATAGAAAAGGCCCTCCCTTACTATTGGCTCAGACCAGGGTGATTCTTTTCATTTACGCTACACACATAAACAGACCAGATAAATGTCACTGGTGCGAACAAGGAAAATATTAAGTCGCACTCCGCTGATTTTGGTTGCATGTGCAACGCACTCTGGAGCCCTGATCTGTGGGATGTGCTGGTCAAACAAGTCCGATCCATGGAGGCCCCACCATGCAACTTACAGGACTTAAAGGATCTTCTGCGTCTTGGTGCCTGATACTTCAGCACACTTTCAGAGGTCTAGTGGAGTCCATGCCTCGACGGGTCAGGGCTGTTTTGCCAGCAAACGTATACAATATAATAAATACAGTATAATGCTTTAATCATTTAAAAATATTTTAATTTGGTCATATTAATCAAATAGATAGATAGATAGATAGATAGATAGATAGATAGATAGATAGATAGATAGATAGATACTTTATTGATCCCGAAGGAAATTCAAGCATCCAGTAGCAATAACATACATAGAACATACATTAAACATACATTAGAATCTATATGCATAGTGAAAAAAGGAAAAATCCGCACACCAACAAGGAGCTCCAAAGCACTAAAAATGTATTATCACCGAAAAGGAGTAGCGTTTCGGGCTCGCAGACCCTTCCTCAGACTAACACAGGTGAAAGCAGTGAGCCTCTAATATAGTCTAGGTCACATGATCAACCAAGTAATGGGTAGCGCGTCTTGAGTGCACCATATTCCAGAAAACATAATAATAATAATACATTCAACAAGAAATACATATGGAAAAAATATATAAATGTGCACAAGCATGCTATGGCAAAAACAACATGACACTATCATCAAGTATAAAGCACCATTATACAGTCATGTGATCAGTACCAGAGGCATCTTGGTTCGTTCATATCAGTTGATATAGAAAAATAGAAAGTTAGAAAAAATCCATCCGATGTCACCAAAGTAACAGGAAACAGAGATCTCGAAGTAATGGTACATATGTTATAAAACCATAAGCTTGGAGAAAAATGTTACCATGTACCACTAACACATCCCATTACAGTCACATATACATATATAACACTGAAAAATAAAAACCATATGAGGGTAGTATCGCCCCACATACGCCTCCACAAACTTAAGGACATCAGATGAGTTACAGTAACTGTAAATATACACACACACACACTCGTATTGTGTCAGATCTAGGCAACCATAAACACATTTGAAAGAATACATTTGAAAGAATCACAGGTGTGTCGATCCCACACATTATACAATAATGATCACAATTATAATCACACACATCTCTCAAAGAAAAGGCCTCAGATCAAAATCTTCATTTAAACCTCTAGGGGACAGTGTGTCTAAAGTGTAGATCCAGAAAGCCTCTCTTTTAAGTAGAAGCGCATTTAAGTCACCTCCACGGCTGGGTTGTTTAACCAGTTCGATACCACAGTAACTTAAGGTTGACACACTATGGGAAAAGGTTGTGAAATGAACAGCTACTGGACTTCTACTATCATGAGTCCGAATATTGGATCTGTGCTCAGATATTCTAGTTTTCAGTGACCTACTAGTTTTACCAATATAGGCCAAGCCGCAAGGGCACTTTAGCATATAGATCACATTTTTAGAGTTGCAAGAAATGACGCCCGTTATGTTAAAAGGTTTGCCAGTGCGTGGGTGACTAAAGGTAGAAGTTTTGTGCGTGAAGTTGCACTGTGAACAGTGACCACACCTGTAGTTACCAAAAGGGACAGAATTTAAGAAATTAGGTTGTGTAAGAGTGGGTAGGTGAGCTCTAACCAATAGGTTTCTAAGGTTAGGCGGTCTCTTAAACACAATGCGTGGTGGTGTAGAAAAACATTTAAGTTGTGGATCAGACTCAATAATGTACCAGTGTTTTTTTTAAATGGACTGAAAACCACTACCGAGGGGTGAGTATTGAACCACACAGTTTAAAGTAGGCTCCACAGCCCGAGGCCTAGTGTTGTTAAGGCTTTCTGACTGGGTGACATTTTCGAAACGTCTGCAGGCATGTGTGATCCATTCATTTTTGTATCTCCTCTGTTGAAAACGTTTCACAACGTCAGTTTTTTGGATGTGCGTGCCTTGTACTTTCAATCTATATACATAGAACATACATTAAACATACATTAGAATCTATACAAAAGCTTTATAAAATAAAAAATAAAATAGATAAAATGTAAATCAGTCACTGACTATTTTTTTCAGTGACAGAAAAATCTGAAGGCTCTCCATCATATTGATGACAGCCTTCAGAATTCAGAACAAAATAAAAACTGTGAAGGGAAAACATTTATTTAATTAATGAGGGTGGCAGGGATCTGGTTTCACGATATCCCACTGTATGAAAATTCATGGTTAGCAAACATTAATTACCTAATTTTGCAATAAAATACCCCCACAAAAAATACAAATTGTGAATCTCACGCTCACATGTGCATCTGTTTTCCTACTGGACTCGGACGGCAACCGGAGCCACACTCAAAGCAGAGGAGAGAAATAGCAGAGAGAGGGGACTCAACCAATCTCCATCCTCCCCAAAAGAAAGTAAAATCTCTAGTAGGGTTGTTACGATACTAGAATTTGAAAGTCGATACTGAAAATACTTGATACTTGATACCACGAGGAGAATTTTTTTTTTACTATTATTAAGAGGGCGAATTTTTAGAACAATACAAATTACATCAATTATAATAATAATTATAAACTATCAATCATTTTTTTTAAGGCTTGAGCTGATTTATTTTCAAACCGGTTTGATACTAAGCCAAAGACCAGGCCGAACCGGTTATACTGACCTTTCCCACTAGTCGTCACACTTGCCACAGCAGACCCTCCCGAGTGATACATTCTTTTTTTTTTTACACAGAAGATTGCGGCGTGGTCACTGAAAGGAGAGTCAAAAATATGGCGCAATCATACCATTTATAAATAATTTTGCTGTGCGGCACAATGCCGCAACGGTGTCTCTTTTTACAAACATCCTGACTTTGTGGAACCAGAGAAGCGGATATGGTGTCGTCGGCTGCGTGATGTAATCAATGAGCGTTAAAATTAGTCCGTGGCTTCAAAAGAACTATGAAAAGTCCCTGTACATAATGCCACTATTTTTTTTATGAAAAAACACAAAACAATTATTTTCCATATACGCAATGCAAACTGTTCACTGGGATATGTCAATGATTAGCTGTCACTGTGACCCAAAAATGTCTCTGTCCAAAAAGTGCCATAAAATCATTATTAAAGTGATGGTTCGGAGTAAAATGCACCCTAGGTAATTTCTACCGTGACATCCAGCCAAACACCCCCTCGGAAGCATTTTTAGCGATGGTCAGCATTGGTCAAGATAGGGCGATCAGCCGAATGGCTTAGTAATAGCGCGATGGTACATAGTGTATATCTCGTAAATTTCCCCACTAATAATGCATGGGACGTTACCAAACTTCTGCAGTAGTACACATAGGGTCCGTACTCACAAAACGAGGCATTTTAAAGTTTGTAAGTACATCAGGATTTTATTTAAAAGAACGCTTTTATTTAAAAAAACACTGCATCACTGCTGCAGTGTTTTTGGGGGGCTGCAGCCGATCCCAGCTGTCATTGGCCGAAGACGGGTTACACCCTGGAAAGGTCGCCAGTCCATCGCAGCGTCGAGACAGACAACCATTCACTCTCACATTCACACCTATGGGAAATTTAGAGTCATCAATGAACCTATCCCCATCCTGCATGTCTTTGGACTGTGGCCGGAGAGCCAGAGAACCCGAAGAACATGCAAACTCCACACAGAAGGAACCCGAACCCGACCCGGGAATCAAGCCCGGGACCCTCTCACTGTGAGGCGACCGTGCTACCCACTACACCGCCGTGCAGCCCTGAAACTCCTCATCAACATGATATTTAGTCACCACAATACTGTGTGATATGTATATCCGACACCTTTAGTATGAAACCAGTATTTGTGAATTACAGACTGTCACGTGAGATTCCTCCACCATCAACAACAGTGTTACCCTGGTGACTGACTGACACAAAATTGGTTGTAGAGAGAGAGAGATTTGATTTGATTTTTCAAATCATCTTTATTTTCGCTATGTGAGTCATATCAGTTCATATCAGTACAATGACATAAAAAAAGAAATAAAATCTGAGCTAATAGATCAGACCAGCTGATCTGAGAACAAGAGTTCATTCTCCTGAACACAGTACACCACCATGAGTCCATGTCATTGTAAAACGCTCTAGATCCTGAATTTCTCTGTAATAATTAAAGTCAATCAGGATTAGGGCTGAACGATATGGACAAATTTTCATATCTCGATATTCATGCCAGATATCTCGATATCGATACGATATGACTACGGGTTCGGTGAAAACCAAATATTTTTCAGAAAAATAAAAACATCATAATACAAAAGAATGTGGAAACTGCATCGGGTTGAAAAGTTGAAGTCGAATCTACTTTATGCTAATCAGAGGTGCCGGGCTCGACTCGCCGCCTCGGGAACGCTCGCGAACGAAAATCTTCTAAACTGAACGTTGTCGATCTAAAATAAAGAAAGATTCAGCAACTGCATAGCTTATTTCTCGCTTAAAATGTTTTCAGAAACACCTTTCGGTGAACTATTTTC
The DNA here is from genome assembly GCF_963514095.1 of Eutrigla gurnardus. Taxonomy (NCBI): domain Eukaryota; kingdom Metazoa; phylum Chordata; class Actinopteri; order Perciformes; family Triglidae; genus Eutrigla; species Eutrigla gurnardus. Next base: position 283,267 of record NC_139932.1, read on the forward strand.
GTAAAATAAGAGAAAGTTTCCAAACGAGCCGCCATGTTGGTCTGCGTGAACTCCGGAGCAGACAGGACAGCTGTGAAAGTGTTCGTCCAATCAGGTGCAGCCATGAACTGTGCACGTGATTGTATGAAGGAGAGCGCCTGTCAATCATCCTCTAGTGGCAGCCCAGCAAGCGTGCAATACTGGGAAGCGGCGCGTCCACTCGCGTTTAAAATCACCCCTGTGGACACGTACCTTCACTCCCGCGGCGGGAGTCCCGCCCTCGTATGTTCGTCATTGGTTGGCTTCAGCTGTCGATCCACAGCAAGCATGAAATAAGGTTTGTGGTTGGCTGGCCATAGCGGTGCATTCAAGTGCAATCGTAAAAATGAAGTTTATTGTGACTGCCAGAGCTGTACATGCAGGGCGAGCGTGGGGGAAATCTATATAGTTTATATCGTTGCTTTTTCAACAACGATATAAATATCTTGAATGTCCATATCTACACTGTAAGAAAAAAAAATGTAAAAAAACGGTCAATGACTGGCAGCTACGGCTGCCAACCAAAAAACGTAAAATTGAAGTAAAATATCCGAATTCAAATAAAGTTCAAAAACATTACTATTACAGAAAATGTCATTAAATGTTCTGCAGGAAAATACCGTTATGTCCATACTCCACTTTTTGTTCTCCGTTGAAATCCCACAACTCAGATTCGCTCCAAATGAAAACATGGCGAGCAGATGTAAAATAGTCCAGGTAATAATCCAGGTAATACGTTAGTGGTCAGGTAGTCCACTAGTGCACGATTGCCAGCGCGTACCCATTCAAACTGACCTAAAAAGAAGGCGCGCACAGTTGTCATTGGCCAGTTTTCGTGATGACAGCCACATCAACCAATCACATTCAAAGCAACATGGCAAGACAGCCAATAGCAATTGTATCAGCGTGGTATCTTTTTTTTTTTATCAAGAAAAGATGATAAAGAAAATAAATGTTTATTTATTTTTATTTGTAGGCGGGTATATATTTAATTACATAAGTATCTCTCTCTCTCTCTCTCTCTCTCTCTCTCTCGCTCTCTCTCTCTCACGATCTACTGCATTATGTGTAAGCACTATATGAACAAAGATGAGTTGACTTCACTTGATTTAAGCAAAATATCAAAAGCATCAATATTTTTACTGGTACTTGCATTACTTGCTGAACAGCAGATAAAGGCCTATTCCAGTTTAATGTAACATAGATATATTATTAATTATTTTAATTGGAATGTATAAATGCTAACCCACTCATATTTTTTTATTTTGCGATAATCATTGTTATTTAAGCATCATCCGAATTCAAGCTTTACCCATCAACAAGTTTACCGATTGCCGTCATTGACCTGTTTTTGACCTCCCCACACATTACGCTGCTTCAGCCACTGAAAGACGCGCCATACCTGTCTGCACAGACAGCCTGACCTGTACGTATTTTTGTTAGAATCATTGCCATTATATCCAGACTTACAGTTTGTATATTAAAGTACTCACTAGTCTAATACTATCTAGTCTAATCCAAAGTCTATACAAGTACTTTTATACATACCACGTAGTACTAGTGAACTAATAAGATTTACCTTAAAATTACAGAGAAAAACGTTAGTATGGACATAACTCTTAATATAATGAGCTACATATTTAATTACAGAGTTTGAATGTAAAAGTACACATAAATCTAAAACGAATAAGATTTACCTTAAAAACATTAAATTGTTAGTATTGAAATAAACCTTCATATAACAAGCTATATATTTAATTGCAGGTTGAATGTATAATTACATGTAAATGTGAAAATAATAAGATTTACTGTAAAATTACAGAGAAAAGTGTTAAGATTGTTTTTATGGACATAAACCTTTTTATTACAAGTTACATATTTAATTATAGAGAATTACTGTCATTTTACAATAATTTGTATTTAATTTAAGAAAACGGAAAGATCCTGTATAATTAATATAGTATTTTTCTGTAAAAAAAAAGAGAAATAAATATAATTTGTCATTACTGTCATAATACTTAAAATAACAGGCAGATTGTTCATTTACTGATAAAGTCTGTAATTTTAGTCTGATTTTTTTTTTACAGTGTAGATATCGATACGATAACGATATATCGTTCAGCCCTAATCAGGATCCTCGCTTTTATTATTCTGCTTAGCAGCAGAACAATGTCAGAGTCCACACTGTCCTCCACCTTCCTCTTCCTACTTGCATACACCGCCATCTTTGATTGACCTAGAATAAAGTTCATCATCTGGCATTTGTCCTTTTGAGTCTTCTTGTAGTGAAAGCCAAGAATGAAGGTTCTAAGAGAAAAAACCTCTCCTGTCTTTCTGAACAAACAATCCAACATGGAGAAGAGAGGAATAAGACGAGGACACTCCGCAAAACAGTGAAAAACAGTTTCTACTGCCTCACAAAAAGGACAGGTGTTTGGGACAGCAGAGTTCAGGATGGATATAAAAGCATTTACAGCTAGAATCCTGTGCAGGAGTCTCCACTGGAGGTGAGCCACCCTCTTGGAGAGTGGAGGTTTGTAGAGACTCCTCCACTCAGGCCGGACCTCCTCGCCCAAGGCCAGATGAGCTCTCCACGGTAGCTTCGGCCGGTGCTGCAGCTTCTGTCTGTTCAGACACTTCACCATCAGAGCAGACAGTGTTTTGCCCTTGTCCTCCTTCAGGTTCACTTCACACTTTTGGCCTGAACTAGGGCAAATGATGAGGGAGGGGAACGGATCATCAGAACAAGGGGCAGCTTGTCCATGGCTGTATTCTCCCAATAGATGACACTCCTGTCCCGTCAGACAAGCTCTCCAGTGGCTCAGCAGTCGGCCGACGATCCTCTGCGATCTCCACCCCAGTCCAGCTGCCAAACCTGATGTCTCTTGTAGATCGGGTCCAGTGTACTCCAACATGGCCCCAAGAGTTGAAATCCCTGTTGTTCTGAAAGCCTCCATGACTGCTGCTCCTACCCAGGAGGGGGCGCTCAGGAGGCCTCCATGACCCAGTGGTTCCTGCAGCAGCCAAAATAGAGATTCATGCTGAACCCTCTGCCTCCACAACAGCTTCCACACGCTAACAAGTCCACGATAAAACACAGGGAGGGGGATTAAATCCTAAAGTCTTAAAATCCATTAAAAATACAGATTCCTGTAATCCTAAACCTCCAACACTCTGCAGGATCAGCTTAGCCAGAGGTCTCCACACCAGGTCTTGTGGTCCGTAGAGCAGCCTCTGTATAAACTGCAGCCGGAAAGCTGCACATCTGCTGGCTAGGTGCACCAGCCCTTGTCCTCCCTCTTCCTTAGGGTGAAACAGCACCGCCTGTGGAAGCCAATGAAGTTTATCCCAAAAGCAATCCACTAAAATAGCTTGAACCCGTGAGAGCAGACTAGAGGGGGGGGGGGGGGGGGGGGGTCCACAACCGCTAGCCTGTGCCATAGAGAGGAAGACACTAGGTTGTTAACAATAAGAGTCCTACCTCTAAAGGACATACAGGGCAACAACCACCTCCACCTCTTCAGTCTGCCCTCAATGGACTCCAAAACTCCCTCCCAGTTTTTCTTTAGGCACAGTTCATCGCCTAAGAAAACCCCAAGGTACTTCAAACCCTCCGCCTTCCAACTCAACCCTCCTGGTAAAACCAGTTCGTTTAACGTATCCTTGTTGGTTGCAAAAGCTTCGCTCTTGTTCGAGTTGACCTTGGATGAAGACAGTTATTTAAAAAGTTCCACATTTCCTTCTAAAACCTTTATGTCCGCCTGTGTATTTAAAACCACAATGACATCATCAGCATAGGCTGAAAGTTTTACAGTTGCCGGACATCCAGGAAAACACACACCTGACAGTTCCTTTCTTAGCTTATGCAGCAGGGGCTCAATGGCTAGACAGTACACCATTCCTGACAATGAGCATCCCTGCCGCACTCCTCTTTGAACAGCAAAAGGCGCAGCCAGACCACCATTCATTTTCAGTATACTCGCAACGTCACGGTACAAAACCCGGATCCTAGCAATAAAACCTGGGCTGAACCCAAATGCAGCAAGTGTCTTCCACAGGTATTGGTGTTCAACCTGGTCGAAAGCCTTTTGCTGATGTATGGAAATAAGACCAGTCCCAATGCCCAAAGAGCCAGAGACGTCCAAAACATGCCGAATTAAAGTGATGTTATCATTAATTAACCTGCTGGCCACACAGTAGGTCTGGTCAACATGAACTATTTCCGCCATCACTTCTCTGAGTCGCAACGCCAGAGCCTTCGACAGGACCTTGTAATCCCCGCAGAGCAAAGAGACTGGCCTCCAATTCTTTAGGTCCTGGAGGTCTCCTTTCTTTGGGAGCAGAGTGATCACAGCCCTCCTACAACTCTGAGGTAAAAGTTCACTCCTGAAGCTTTCCTGGAACACCTCCAACATGTCCTCACCCACCACCGGCTAGAAAGTCTTATAAAAGTCAAACCGGGATCCCATCGATGCCTGGAGCCTTGCCATTAGCCAGGCTCATGAGGGCCACATGAAGCTCATCCAGAGTTAGGTCAGCTGACAACAGAGAACCAGATGATTCTCCAACTTGAGGCAAATCTGACAGACAGGCTGATTCCAGCTCTAGATCCTCCACTAACTCAGATTTCAAAAGGTCTCTATAAAAACGTGTAGCGTGCCTTTTGGATCTCAGTCTTCCTCTGGCCATTCTTGCTCTCCAGGGTGAAAAATAACTTGGAAGGGGCGTCCATCATAGAGGCGTTCATAAAGCGTGACCGTACCAATGCTCCCTGTGCTGTGATACCTCAGTGTCCAGGGGCCTCATTTATAAAACTGTGCGTAGGATCCCTACTAAAAGTGTACGTACGCCAAAAAGCCAAAGTTTGCTGTACGCAATGTTTACTTTATAAATCACAGGATCACCTACAAGTGTGCGTACCTGAATCCCCCCCTGTATTCAGGTCCCCCCCCTCATTTTACCATATTAATGAGCCGGCATGCAATCGTTTCCGTGTGGTGAATCACGGCGACAGGCCAGGAAAAAAAGCGAAGAAACGTAACTTTTCAGAAACGGAGAAGAGACACTTGTTGGGGAGGTGGAGGCCCGGACAATAATTTAATTTAGTGGCCACAGCAGCGAGATCACGAATAAAAAGACGCAGTGCGAGTGGCAACACATTGCGTCTGCTGTCAACGGCGTCAGCTGGACCGAGCGGACGGTGGCAGAACTTACGAAAAAGTCGTCCGATCTGAAGGTAAATTACATCTTTCTGCTCCTTTACCAACATGTATTCAATGTATTGCTTGAGTATTTGAGGAAGTTTTTATTTTGATGCGACTTTGACGGGGATTGTGTCTGAAAAGGAGGGAGACACAGACGCGACTGAGACAGAGGTATCAGGGTAAACAGATTTTAAACTTTTATTATATATAAAACAAAACGTTAAATCGTTTCTGTCCTTCCAGAGTCTGCAGCGTTGACGGTGACGGGCCCTCGGCACAGCGTCTGGGTCCGGCGCAAAGCAGCAGTGCACCCCGGGCGCATGGCACATCAAGCGGTGCACACTGATGCCGTCCTGCAACTTCTGCGATACACAATCACCGCCATCAACAACGTTGCAGATGAGCTACAGCAAACGCGCACTGTGTTGCAAGAAATTGCCATATTAATAAAAGAATACGTTAAAAATGAACATTGTTGTCTTCCTTATTTTACAAACGCAGCATGACATCCTCACGGATTCTTGCGCCCTGTTGATACCCCTCCAGTTGGGCAGGGGGCCATGGCTCGGGCTCAGTCTGCCTCCTGAAGTTCGGTAAAGTTGCGCTCTCCAAGCTCCACAACTGAGCATGCAAGCGTGGCACTCATTGTAGCGCATTTCCTCTGCGCTCTGGTGGTTTTAAAACGAGGACAAAGTGTAACAAGTATACGATGGCTTAATGGCTGTATGTATGTGTGTTGATGACATATGCACAGTAAATAAGGAGAATATTTAGTTATTCCCGCTGTGTTCTGCAGTGATGTAATGGAGGGTATTTGTTGTTGTATCTTGTATTACATGCAGTCGGGCCGTCTCCTCCTTAGGGTTGGGTACCGACACTCGGTACAAGTACGTACTCGGGGCGAAAATCAACGGTAGTAACCACCCCGAAATACAATGTGAATTTCGGTGCCTCATTTCGGTATTACCAAATATGCAGCTGCGTAATCGCGGCCTCTGGTGTTCGCAGTTAAAAAAGGCAGCGGCAGTGCACACACCACTGATACCCCTTTTCCACCAACGCGAACCTAGTTCAAGAGCCGGGCCGGTGCCGTGCTGGTTCGCAATTGGTTCAACTAGCGAACCGTTCGAGAACCTGTTTGCGTTTCCACCGGCTAGAGAGCCCAGAGAGCCCAGAGAGCCACGTCATTACGTCACTGTATACGTCTGAGGTTTCCCCGCAGCGCTAATTTCAAGCATAGCAGACATGTCTCTTCAGAAAAAGTGTTTATTTTGGTAAATAATACAATAACAATAAAATACACAAAACACTAAAATCACAAACATTTTTAAAGTGTAGAACAGTGTGTGATCAATAGATCAGAGTGTTTGATGTTTAGTCTGCAGGTTGGACCTCCGTTCAATATCGCCGATGTCCAACAGCTCTACAAACACAGAGAACAGCGGTTTAATCACAAACGTGTCCACGACGCTGTGAACACAGATATGTTAAGTGACGTTGGTAGTTGGTAACGTTTAGTGAGCCAACGGCAGTCAGAAAGTGGCATGCTAACGTTGTTATTAGCAATATCACGCTAGCTGGCTAGCTAGCCGGTCAGCTTACATTACCCGAGGAAGCAAAGCCACTAGTTGCTGCTGTTACGAACGTAATCACTAGCTTGGTAAACTAAACAGAAATGTGTCGTTGGTTTGCAACGAGGTGAAACATTTTAAAAGTGAAACTTACCGGGAACAGTAACGTTAGTAAAACTCCGCAGCGGCGTATTTTCCCCCGTTGCCTCGAGCGTTAACCCCGCCCCCAGCCCCTAACGTAAGCCGGGCCCAGTTCCAGCCCAGCAAGGAGTTGGGGCCGATCGCGAACCAGTTTTTCTGGCCCAGAGCCGGCTCTTTGTCTGTGGAAACAGGAAGAGCTGGTTCGCGATTGGGCACCGGCTCCGAACCGGCCCTCAAAATGCCTCGGTGGAAAAGGGGTATGAGAGGTCAGCTCAGGAATCAGGCCAGAGAGCCTAAGATGTCGAAACAAAAACGCTCTAAAGTGTGGCTATATTTTACCGTAACTTACGGAACATTTAAGTTAATATGTTGTTGTTGGTCAATTTGACCTAGGCCTTTGCCTCAGAAATAATGTGTTTTTTTGTTTTGTTTTATATTTGTATATGAAAGCTTTTAGATTAAAATATTGTTGGTCAATTTGTTCTTGACCTTTGCCTCAAAAATAAAAATAAAAAAAGGAATTTCATCATAAAAACTTGTTTTCTTTTCTTTTAAAGTACCGATTTAAATACCGTTTAGGAACCGGCACCGTTTTGAAAGTATCGATTTGGCACCGGTATCGTAAATATACCCTTTCAATACCCAACCCTACTCCTCCTCCTCCTCCTCCTGCGGTGACAGCGCTGATTCAATATTTCGAAATTATTTTGATTTAAGATACGGGTTGGATTTTAAAAGAAGGTAATTATGAAGTTGAGTTCCTCATGATAATGTGGATCTAACGTATGATATGGAGTGAAATTAAATGTGTGCGAGTCATCAAAACTATAATAGTTCTTCTCACGTTTACTTCCTACAATCTGACATCTGTATCGCTGATTCCCCTCCAGTCTCCAGAATGTGCGTACCGGTACGCATGCCTCAGAGTTTGCTTACGGGTACGCACACTTTCCCGTCAAGTTTGGTTTTTATAGATCACAACCTTTGCGTGGAAAGTGGCGTACGCACCTTTCCAGCCCCGTTTTGTGCGTACGCAAGCTTTCCCTTCAGGACCAGGGGCCTCATGTACTAAGAATTGCGTGGATTTCCTACTGAAACATGGCGTACGCTAGAATCCAGAAACTGTCGTACGCACAAAAAAGATCAGATGTATCAAAGTGTGCGTACGCATGGATCCAAGCACTTTTCCCTTGTACATCCCAATCAACGTGGAATTGAGCGCACATGTAGAAGTGCTAAACTCCTCCCTGTCCACGCCCCAATTTAAATATGCAAATTAATTTAAATAGGGCCTGCACCGGGGATTCCCCTCTCTGCACCATCAGATCTACAAAATGAGTAAAGGGAAGAAGCGCAACTTCACCGAGTCTGAGCTCGAAACGCTCTTAAACGAAGTTGAGACTCAAAGACCAGTATTATTTGGTAGCCTCTCATCAGGCATATACACAAAAAAAAGAAATGTGAGTGGGAGCGTGTGTGTGAGGCAGTGAACGCTGTGGGGTCGGAGCAGCGCACGAATCACTATTACTTTTTGTAAAATATATATATATATATATATATATATATATATATGCTACCGTTAGTGGGAAACAAACAGAAGGACAAAACAACTTCATTACAAGGATTGACAAGACTGATCACACTTATATTAATAACTGCAGAAGTGCACCGTGGCTACTGCAGTGTGACATTTCCAACTTTACGCACGCGTTTATCGACACAAATACTGAACACAAGGAGACAATAAAGGGCTTGTTAGATAGCTCTGCCGCTCTATTTTCACCAGGGAAAAACAAATGCACATATTTGAATGCACGTGCCCAAATGGGCATTGTGCTGGTTTACATTCGGGGCGCAATTAAACGGATACATTTACTCACCGAGAAGCCACCCATCGCGCACCGTGCCAGCCTCCAGCCTGTTACCAACCATGCTATTAGTAAGAATGAACGAGTCATGCGTTGAACCAGGCCACCTTGCCACGATGTTGGTGAGCTGCATTTGCGCATCACATATTATTTGAACATTTATTGAATGAAAATGTTTCCTGTTGACAAAAACAAATTCATCCTGTGATGGCGCTTTTATAGCAACATGTGTGCAGTCAATAGCTCCGATTACATTAGGGAAACCGGCTCTTGCTGCAAATTGCGCTTTAATGTTGGCCTGTTCAACAGCATTGTATGGGAATTTGATGTACCTGGATTACATTCTGATCCCGTCCCACACAGCTGGCATGGCTCGGCTCAGAGTGGACTGGCACACTCCTGACCGGTCGGCCAGTTCCCTCTGGAAGGCTCCTGTTGCCAGAAACCCCAGAGTGGTCAGCACCTGTGTGGGCACGGACAACCCCTGGCTCCTGGCTGTGTTTCTTTCTAGGGCCGACCGCAGCTCTGCGCACAGCTCCAGTAACACTGGCCTCGGCAACCTAAAACGACTCATGAGCCAGTTGTCGTCATTTGCTAACATATCCTCCCGTTTTCTAAACACCCTCTCACGTCTGATGTTACCGTTTGCGATGTCTTCTAACAAGGCCAAGGCTGCCATTGTTAATGCCATTTTTTCATCACTTTGCGCATGCTTTTATATCCATCCATATGATTGCAAACACGTGTGTGTTAATTGTCCATTAATGTGTCTCTGATGTGCACATTACTCTGAGGACTAATTATTTTCACATAATTAACAGTTTCCCAGCATCACCTCAGAGTGTCGCCAAAGGAACAATAGCTGTAGAAACGTGCGTACGCCAGCCATGAAGCTGGCGTGGGACACCGCACATTTCCACGCTCATTTCACTTTTGATACATCTGAACGTTGGCGTGGAAAATTACGTACGCCACGTTTTTGTGCGTACGCAACATTGATACATGAGGCCCCTGGTGATTTGCTTGGTGACTTTGCGGTTATACTGTTGACAAAATTGTTTTATGACAGTTTTTCCGTCGCATAACTCATTTAAAAAAGTAATTCTGTTCATTCTTACCACTGGGGCATATACACACAGGAAGACCATTTTAACCTTTTCATAACCTTGCTTTAACCATGAGAACATGTCCAGCCATGACGTGGTGCAGCTCCACATTCTCAGGACTGAAGGCCCTGGAGAAAAGGATTCCCACCCCAGCACTGTTGGACTGTTTGTGACTGAGGAAAACCTGCCCTGGCCACTCTCTCCTCCAGTCTCCCTCATTTTTACTGTCACTGTGAGTCTCCTGGACAAACAGCACATTTAGTTCACACAGTTTGGCTCTCTTTGCTTCATTGCGTGCCCCATTAATATTAATGGTCCCAATATTAATGTTCACCATGACACCGAAACAAGCAGCAAATACAGTGACAGAGCATAAAATGTACATCTTCATGAAATTAGTCATCATTTCCAACCAAAGTGGCTTTGGCCTTAGTCACCAGCTTCTTGAGTCTGAAAATCTCCAGATTGCTGAATGCATCCTCTTTTCTGAGTTGATTCACAGACCTGATGAAACCAATTAGATCAGGGAAGAACTGCTCAGTCTGCACCGCCCTATGACCTTTAGTTTCTGCTAAAAACCTCCTGATCTTCTCCACTGAATAGGAGGTGGCTCTTTCCTCCTGAGAAACAGTCAGCTCAGCCTCCGCTTCCTCATCAGAGAAGCTCTGCAGAGTCTTCCTGGTTTTACCTTCCCCCTGCCCTTTATCAGCTGAATTCTTTCTTTTGCTTACATTTATGCTGAGACACCGTTCATCAAACAAGTCTTCCATTAACACATCATTCACCAATTTATTTTTGTTAGTGCTCTGTGTGTTTTCTGTTTCCCCTCCGTCCATTTTTTCCCCTGAACTGCTACCATGTCTATTCGCAACCGTATTGGAAACCGAGGCACCTGGGTCCTCATGCAGACGTGTACATCTAAATAGATTGTTCATCATTTACATATACTCTCTAAATTATCTTACAAACCACTGACAAATCCTTAATAACTGGTTGGTAAGTGATGTTATACTTAATTTAGAAATGCTGAATCCATCATTTATATAGTTGAGCTTATTAATGAAGAGTAAACCATTTATAACTGTGATTATAAACCACATACTAATGAGTATTTACGTCAGAAACATGATTTATGAATGATGAATTCAGTGTTTACGAATCCATAACTACTGTGCTTATTAATGATGAGTAAAACATTTTTAACTGTGTTGATAAACTACGTACTAATGAGTATCCATACGTTATAAATGAAGACTTCAGTATTTATTAATGCTTAACTATCTAATGCTTAATAGTGTGTACTCATTATAAAGTGTTACCCAGAAATGTCCTCACTGTTACAACAGTGCCACCCTGCGGTTTGCAGTCATACCACAACCAAACCCCCTTGTGTGTTTATTTTTTCCTGCACTGATGAGGTCGTTTTTTGTGACGCCTTGTGTCTGTCACTGCAGGTCACGTTTTACATTGGTCACACTGGTGTGCCTAACTTTCATTAAGGTGCACCAGCACATCATTTAGGTGCACCCAAAGATTTTCATTGCGCCTTATGGCACTGCAATAATACACCTATTATACTTGTTCTTTACAGTTCCCATATACACTGGTAATTTCTTAAATCATTTTTATAAATGACTATAAACATGAATAAAGGTGCAGATAAATGTTTTTTTTCTTTATCTAAATCCCAACACAAACAATAAATCATAATAACAAACTTAAAATGCTCTTCTTTCATGATAGTATATGCAGTGTTAAATAATAATATCATTTCTGACTCCTCTTTATAAGGTTTCAATTCAGAACGTGGATGTTTAAACAGTTCAAGCAGCATCCCCATCCATGCTCTGGTCGTACTCTTTGCAGTAAATAAATAATATTGGCTGAGCCACGACAATTAGACAAGCCATTCCTTCTGAATCACATATACTTTGTCCTGTCTAGATGTGGTGGGCGATGACTGTATGACCGAAGAGTCTGTTCTTTGAACTCTCACTATAATTTTTCACTTATCATTAATTGAAAAATGAATGATAATTTTTCAAAATTTAATTTGAAAAAATTAGAAGCATTGAATGTTAACAAAATTAGGTACAGCCCTCGTGGCTTGGTCTATGAGGAGATATTTGCTCAATTTGACAAAAAGTGTATTGGATTATAATTGCAGACTGCTCTTTAAATATGCCTGTGTGTAATAATTGTGTGTTTACTTAAAATGAAAATGACGGATAATAATCCTTTTTTGTATTTTTGTTAATTCCTTCGCTCTGATAGAGAGTGAGAGTTGTGGTGAGCAGAATGTTTGCAGTGGTGACTTGAACTTGATGTCTTCACTGTCAACAATCTCCACTAGCATCAGGAACTTGCAAAAGAAAACACAAGCTGACCAATCACAGCTCTTGTTGTCTCCATGTGATGAGTGTCACTTCAATAAAAAGACTCAAGACTCACCTGTTCAGACTTCACCTCGACTCTGCATAGCATGACCCACTAACACCCCCACTTCTATGTTCTTACCTATAGCACTTTGATCATAGCACTGTTGTACTTAAGGTATCCTTGCTGAACAGCTACTACTTTACTCAGACGAGGACCTAAAACTTGTTTCCATTTTTTAGCTCTTACTTTATCGGCAATGATATGTTGTGGTTTCTTTCTTTTGACAAATGTACTTATTGTAAGTAGCTTTGGACAAAAGCGTCTGCATAATGCCCTAAATGGAAATGGAAATGTGTCTTGAAAATAAACATGTTTTCGCTCTCTGTGTCTGCTCATAGGTGCTTTGGGGTTTCCCATGCGTGGTATGAACAGCAGCACAGCATCTCAGTTAAGTCGAAGTGGGTTGAACCAGTCTACCAGCCAGATTTCCAGTCATGCCAGTACACCCAACACTGGAACAATGCACACGCCACCCTCACCCAGCAGGTACGCTGTGTGCGCGCGCACAGACACACACACACAAACACACACACACGTGAAATTAATTGACTTAAGCCAAATGCGGTAAAATGTATTAACATTTTAGAAAGAAAAAAACAACCTGAAACAAGGAAATAAAAAGAATATCATCCATCCATCCATCCATTGTCTACCGCTTATCCTGTATTCAGGGTAGCGGGGGGGCTGGAGCCGATCCCAGCTGTCATTGGGCGAAGGCAGGGTACACCCTGGACAGGACGCCAGTCTATCACAGGGCCGACATGTAGAGACAAACACCATTCACGCTCACATTCACACCTACGGGCAATTTAGAGTCATCAATTAACCTATCCCCATCCTGCATGTCTTTGTACTGTGGGAGGAAGCCGGAGAACCCGGAGAGAACCCACGCTTACACGGGGAGAACATGCAAACCCGGGACCCTCTTGCTGTGAGGCGAGAGTGCTACCCACTACACCACCGTGTAGCCCCAATATCAATACATTGTACGGAATAATACATAATCTGCGTCATGTCATCTTCACATCTCTGTCTGATTCAGAAAGGTAACATTAGAGCTGTCCCAATGATTATTTTTCAAACGGTTAATCTAGTGATTATTTTTTTCGATTAATCGACGAATCTAACGATACATTTTTCGATTAATCTAACGATTCATTTCTCAGTTATCGATTATTTCACATTACTTGATCAATGTAACGATTCACACAATATGGATATCAAAACATTTCTTGTTAAAGTTGTACTCCGTAAGATTTTAGATACGTTGCTTCTTGCAGCCTCTTTGGCGGTAGCAGGTGAGCCTCTGGGACTTCATCTCCCAGAGTTCCTTTGGTTTTCCCTCGTTGGCGGTCACTTTGCTTCTTGATGACTTTCCTTCTTCATTTCCATTAGTTTCTTTTTCTTGGGACTGGAAGTTGAATGTTCTTCTTTCTCTGGCTGTTGATCCTCCATTGTGAGTCAGCAGTAATGAAATGTACCTGGTCAAACACTTTAGACTAGAGGGAGCCTGACTCAGCAGTTGGAAGTTACTGATTTCCCATTACAACAGATCAACTGCTGCTAGCTGACGTAAAAAGCTAAAACTCATTTAGAATTTTGTGCGGGAATGTGGCCACAGACGTGGAGATCCTATTTCTGGACAAAGCAGCAAATACAAGCACTTTCATTAGTGGGTCACATGATCAACCACCATTGTTTTAACTCACTCTTTGATAGATAGTAACTTAAAAGACAATGAAATAGATGAAAATGTTTCGGAGTACAACTTTTAACATTTCAATATTTATTAAACATTTCTTTAACATGGCACTTAAAATTACATTCTGTGTGATTAATGAAATTGTGCAAAATAATGCATTCTGGTGAATATTAATGCATGTGAATCACAAACTAATGAGACCAACAACTGCTTAGTGCAATGTACTGTTATGAACCTCAAATAAAACTGGTAATATTAAAGAGGGAGACACAACAGTGACTCTCATAGTTCTTCTTTTGGTTATTAACCTTTTATTGTTATTAGTAGTAGTAGTAATATTATTAATAATAATAATAATATAATAATAAGCAGAGTATAGCAGCTGTTATCGCTTGTCATACGACTATGAAGGATTGGGTGTAACGTGAATACATTCATTTCCTATAAATAATTCACAATAAAAGAACCCCTTTACTTTACGCTCATTCAAAAGCGTCTGCTAAATGCCCAAGACTCGTTACTAGGAAATGTGTCACCGGAGCATTTAACGAGATGAGAACTTGGATCCAAAGAAGATAAAAAGCCAGTAATTGCTCGTACAAGGCCGCTGTTGTATCATCAACACGTATATGATGCACAACAACTTTGTTTGCGGTTGAAGAGTCATGTAAATATGCAAGAAGAGCAAAAATTCACTTTTCATAGTTGTTTTGAAGTCACGGGCTAATTCAGACGCTCATTGAAAACGTCACACGGCCTGCGACACCGTATCCGCTTCTCTCGTTCCACAAAAATCGAGATGTTTTGTAAAAAGAGACACTGTTGTGGCCTTGCGCTGTAAAGCAAAGGTTTTTATAAACGGTATGATCGCGGCATATTCTTGACTCTCCTTTCCGTGATAATCGCAGAAGCTTCTGTGTAAAAAGGCCTAATGTTTCACTCGGGAGGGGCTGCAGTGGAAAGTGTGACACCTAGTGGTTAATGTCGGTATACTGGTCCGTTGTTTGGCTTAATACCAAGCTGGTTTGAATGTTTAAATGGTTAAACCTGCCTAAGCCTAATATCTGTCCATGACAGAGTTTGCATACAGCTTTGGTGATATCTGGCTCTGCTTCTCTTGGAAGTGTGTAAAACCCAAAGTTTTTTCTGGAAACGGATTGATGTCACATTGTTGGCTCTGCTAAAAAAAAAAAATCAAAAACATGGAAAAAATATCTATTGTTAAAATAGTCCTCTTGTTAAAATCGTCAAACATTTTTCTCCACCCCTAATATATATATATATATATACATACAGTATGTATATATATATACACACACACACCCTTTTCTTATGTTACTGTGTTTTGTTTATTGTACTACTTTTTAAAAGTGATGTTAAATGTTGTTTGTTTTGTTGTAATCTTTATTTTAGGAATTCAGTCTCTTAATTTTTTGTAATTTTCCCCTTTGGTAACATTCCCCTTTCTAATCCAGCTGCTCATGTTGCTGTTTCTCTCTAAAAACTTGGAACAACAAAACCAGTGTTACACTTACATTGTTTGTGTTATCTCGTTCTCTCTGCAGGGGTATCCTGCCAATGAGCACCCGAAGTGTGCTGAACCACAGCCAGCAGGTGGGGGGTCCGACGGGGCAGACGGGTGGGATGGGAGGGGTGGGCGTGGAGAGGGGAGGCGGTGGTGTAGGAGGAGGGAGGAACAGCAGCATGGGAAGTCCTAACCGGTCGTCACCCAGCATCATCGGCATGCCCAAACAGCAGCAGGCGCGGCAGCCTTTCACTATTAACAGGTAACATTCTACATGATGCATAGATGAAACTGGAAACCTGATCAGTTTATGATCATTTCCATCACATTTTAAATGTATAGTTATTTAGTTATTGGGGAGTAACTCTATGTATGTATGTATGTATGTGTATATATATTAGTGGTGGGCCGTTATTGGCGTTAAAGTGCTGCGTTAACGTGAGACTCTTATCGGACGATAAAAAAATATCGCCGTTAATCTATTCTCAAAGTTGGGTTGGGAGTAGGGATGACCTTACAGTCTGCTGACCTGATTTTATTTTTTAACCGACTACCGGTAGTCGGTTAAAAAATAAATACAAATAAAAATCTACAATTTATAGTGAAGTATCGGCATTATAATTATTATGACTATGATGATTTTTCATAATGATATTTTTGGTGCCCTATGCACAGCGCGTGATGCGCGTGGTGGGAGCGGCGGCGCTGGTCACACAAAAATATGATCGGTTGAGGTTAGGTAGGACTTATTGGAAGTTGGACGGACACAGCGTCTCCCACTGTATAATTTCTCCTCAAGTCTTAATTATTCCCGCATGCGAGGTGCGGAGAATGCAATCTCAATTATTATACACGCTACGCGACTAGGAGTAGACTACAAAACTACAGTTAACCATCTTATTACAAGATCTTTTTTCTGTGAAGTGAACAAATTATCCCGTACACTCAATTTTTCCTAAATCGCATGTTTATACTTAATAGCCCAAATAAAAATATTTCGCGCCGGTGCGTCTTTTACGCATTCCGAAGGTGCCTGTTTTATCTTGGATGGGCTTGGATTCGGATCATTACTACATTTCAGGATTTTCAATGGTAACAGATAAGGTAATGATAATAATCATCTTGCTTTATTATTATTAGCACTACTATCTCCTCAAGCTGTAATTTTCCTAAATGAACCGCGGGACTCGATGTTTCGCGCTGTAGGGGATTTAAAAAAGTGTGAACGTGGATCGAAATCGGGGGGGGGGGGGGGGGGGGGGTGGGGGCATTTTAATAGCGCATTTTAATCTGATCGGTTAACCGGTTTCAACCGGTTAATGAGGCTTGGTGGTCGGTCAAAAATATTTGTAGTTTTGCCCATCCCTAGTTGGGAGCTGGGTCTATACTAAACAAGCTATGATGACTTTCACCTTGATATTTTAGCGCGGATGTACACCTGCCCGAATTGCAAGAACGAGTCAGACTTCAAACCTGCATGCCTATACTGTGAAATTACCACATCAAACGTGACATGATCACATGGATGCAGCTATGAGCCCCCGGGTTTTCTTCCGGGAAAATTTATTTTTAAGAAGCTTCCCAATGGAAACCTCGACAAGACTAAGGTTGTTTGCACCTTGTGACATGCGGAATTAGTTAGTCATTATTTAGGTAGCACACACATATTATGGACCTGTCCAGGGTGTACCCTGCCTTCGCCCAATGACAGCTGGGATCGGCTCCAGCCCCCCCGCGACCCTGAATACAGGATAAGCGGTAGACAATGGATGGATGGATGGACATATATTATGAATGCCTTCGGCAGAATTCAAATGAGCCATTTTAATCTAGATGAATCTAGATCCATTCGAAGATTACAGTGAGATTAATCTAGATTAAAAAAATGTATCTATGACCACCACTAATATATATTATTGCTGTCAATTGATACATTTTTTTTTACTAATTAATCACACAATTTGCCGCAATTAATTGCTTTCTTTCTTCTTAAGAATAAAGTATGTTATAATGGATATTTAAATGTAAAATGATGTAATTTATGTAAAATACCATTGTTAAATAGCAGCTTTTTTTTTTACTTTAAGCACAGATTCTCTTCCAAAGAAACCATCAAGGCCATCAAAATTAACTGTCAGCTTGAAAAAGGCATATTTCTTATATGCACTAACAGAAAATTTCAAAAAGGTCCACAATAGAACATGCAAATATGTAAAAAAGAACAAGGAAATATTCTTCCCGTGAAGTCAGAATGATAAAACCTTTTCACTCCATAGAACAAGTCAGCTTGGCAGCCTCAGCCAAAATCTTACGCTGAACTCCATTAAAAACTAATGGCTAACGGCTTTGCGGCACACGTCGTCATAGGTCTCACGTCAGCCGCCACGGGAAGTAAACAAAACACAGCTGCGTTAATTTTGTTAAAAAAAATTAACGCGTTAAATATTTCATAATTAACGCAAAGATTAACACGTTAATGTTGACAGCACTAATAGTTATTAAACTAATAACATTCCATGCATTATTAGTGGGGTAATTTACAAGATATACACACAGTACCATTCGCGCCAGTACGAAGCCAATCGGCTGATAGCCCTATTTTGACCAATGTTGACCATCGCTAAAAATGCTTCTGAGGGAGTATTTGGCTGGATGTCATGGTGAAAATTACCCTAGGGTGCAATTTGCCAACATCATCAGCTGTGTCATCACTAGCCATAACTATAACGTTAGCTGAGCACCTACCTAGAAAATTGTGTCTCTTACTGAATCAGTCACATTTACTTTGCATTTAGCTTACCTACATGGCTAACTCCACAGGGGAGTGACAGCCATTTTGATTGCTGACAGTGGTTGTGAGCAGCTCCCGTTACATTGTTGTCGAACTCACTGAATTGAGAGAGTGCTGCTGTAACTGTGGTGACATTCAGCTCGGTAGCTATTAAAAGAATTTGCTCGTGAACAAACAAATTCACCCAAGGAGGAGATCAGAGACAGAGAAGTAAAGTCGACGTTGGCCTTTAATCTTGGCCAAGAGGAGCAGTTACATTGCAACAACGTGTGAAGATGCTACAGAGGAAGTGCTCAAATCAGTGCTGTGACTTGAGTCTTTTTAAAGGGTTCAGGAGATGATGCGTCATTGAAAGTTAACCTTCGTGTAGAACAAGACATCATGTGCACAAGGTCCCTGATAACAATTAGGCATACCTAAGACATGAGGTTATACATACCTAAGACATGTGGTTATACAAAATTCTTATAACAGTAGCTGCTATTGGATGGAGGCCGCTCACCTTCCACAGATTGAATGCGGTCAATTGAGCTGCCGTTTGCTAAAACCCTGCAGCTTGGATTTTGATGCTCGTCTATTCATGGTGTTACAGTACAGGTGCTCAGAGCGACCAAAAGGAACCAAGAAAAAAACACATTACGGCAATTTCTCACATTTGACATATGAAATTAAAAAAAACATTATCAGGGTTTTCCACAAGTGCATACAAGGTTCAGCTGGGTGAAAATAGTAGCCGACTGGGAACACTGGTGGGTGTGGGGAGACAGATATGAAGCGGGGGGTTCCTCCCCGGGGAAATTAAGAGCCAAACACTTTATTTTCTGCATTCAATTGTTATGCTACAATGTATGGTGTTAATGTCTTTATTAATGTAAATTAAAACAATTGATTCAGGTTCTAGGTGACAATAACAAATCGAAAAATATAATGCAATAAGGCTCTCTTGACCACGGCAGTCTGCAGCCTGTCACAGTACCATGCATTCCAGCGTGGTACTGTGATAGGATGCTTCCTGTGCAACAAGTCCAGTCGTGAAATTTCCTCACTCCTAAATATTCCACAGTCAACTGTCAGTGGGATTATAACAAAGTGGAAGCGATTGGGAACGACAGCAACTCAGCCACGAAATGGTAGGCTCCGAAATTACGGAGCAGGGTCAGCGGATGCTGAGGCACATAGTGCACAGATGTCACCAACTTTCTGCAGAGTCAATCGTTACAGACCTCCAAACTTCATGTGACCTTCAGATTAGCTCAAGAACAGCGTAGAGAGCTTCATTGAATGGGTTTCCATGGCCGAGCAGTTGCATAAATGGTAAATGGCCTCATTTATATAGCGCTTTTCTCCAAAGATGTTGGACAATTCCATGCTCCCAACTTTGTGGAACAGTTTGGGGATGGCCCCTTCCTGTTCCAACATGACTGTGCACCAGTGCACAAAGCAAGGTCCATAAAGACATGGATGAGGGAGTTTGGTGTGGATGAACTTGACTGGCCTGCACAGAGTCCTGACCTCAACCCAATAGAACAACTTTGGGATGAATTAGAGTGGAGACTGAGAGCAAGGCCTTCCGTCCAACATCAGTGTGTGACCTCACAAATACACTTCTGGAACAATGGTCAAAAGTCCCATAAACACAATCCTAAACATTGTGGAAAACCTTCCACCAAGAGTTGAAGCTGTTATGGCTGCAAAGGGTGGGCTGACGTCATATTAAACCCTATGGATTAAGAATGGGACGTCACTTAAGTTCATATGCGAGTCAAGGCAGGTGAGCGAATACTTTTGGCAATATAGTGTAGCTGTTGAGCTGAGTAGCAGCACAGTCACAGTGGCACCTGAGACTCCCTTGGCTCACAGTCTGAGTGACATCTAACATAATGTGACGAGAGCCGCTGACTGCCACTGTCAGTAACTGCACTTGCTGTCACATCATTCTGCAGTTAGCGCTGTTTGTAGCTTAGCAAATCTTAAATTATCTGGTGGTTTATTCTCTGAGAGCAGGTCACAATGCTCTAGGAGCTGCTAGTTGGCTCAGGTCACCTAACATTACTTGTCAGACAAGTGGGGTTGCCTTACAAAGGATGTATACTGGGGAAGAAATGCATTCGTCCTGGCTCTTTTTGCAACTGACAAGCATGTAGTTACACAGAGAAAATGAAAAAAATGTTTCAACTAAATAAAGGTGGTGAAGATGAGAAAGAAATGTGTGGCACGGAGAAGATGATATTAAAAAGAAAAAATATTGGAACAAGATGTGGAACATGCGCAATATTAACAGACATGTTTCTTAGTGGAAAGGCCATGATTGAAACTGTTAGAGAGAGCACTGAGGAGACAGGACCAGGAGGACCAGCAGGACCCAGCAGCAGCAGAGAAATGACAGCTGCACTATCAAGCATGTTTGGCAATAATTTGCATTAGGCAATAATGTTCTTTGAAGCTATGTCAACAGAGGTTTCGAGTTTCGTGATGATTGGCCCAAAGGTTATGGAGTTATGCTAATTTAGTTTTGGAGCCACACCCTTCTTATGTTCATTGGCCGATATCTTCTGAATAAAACCATATTTTCAAAACCTCTTTGGACCATGACCCTAGCTAGGTCTAATGGGTATGAAAACCAAATTTCGTCCAAATCGGATCAAGGGTGATGGAGAAATTCGCAAACTTTTTTTTCATAAAATCCAAGATGGCGGAAAATGTTTCAAGGCGGACTTTTGTACTCCAAGATGATTTTTTTGTAAATGGTAAATGGTCCTAATTTATATAGCGCTTTTATCCAAAACGCTTTACAGTAATGACTGACATTCACCCATTCACGCACACATTCACACACCGACGGCGGAGTCAACCACGCAGGGCGACAGCCAGCTCGTCAGGAGCAATTAGGGTGAGGTGTCTTGCTCAGGGACACCAGACACTCAGCTAGGAGGAGCTGGGGATCGAACCGGCAATCTTGCCAGCCAACCCGCTCTACCTCCTGAGCTAACCCCCCCCCCCCTTTTTGTAGAGGACACTCACCTGCAAATTTCATGTCAATCGGAGTTGGCAGGGCTTGGAATTTCTGGCGCTAGGTGGCACTAGCGAGCAACTTTTTTGTGGCCGAATACAAAACCTTCAAAATAGTGAATCTTTTTTTAAAGGAGTCATAACCTGGTTTTATACGTATCCAGCCCCCCTTGGATCGCTTTGGATCAATTCGTAAAACTTATTAGAAAAAAAAAAAAAAAATTTTAATCAAACATTGAGCTTGTTCTGACCCTTTTTCGTACCGCGATTTTATCACGCGAGATTACGCGCGAGGTTTTGACTGGTCCGGATGTGCATTGTATAATATGTAATGAGGCGCGCGTTGATTCGCCGCAGGAAGGACAGAGCCGGGGGGGCTTGCCTGCATGCAGACTCCAAAACATAATGGCGGCGCTTCGGCGATTTCAGGTAGCGGACGGGGCGGGGTTGGGTGGTGAAAGAGGGGTGGGCTTATGCAAGTAGCCGCCACGGTGACGTCACCGAAGGCGCAGAATCAAAATCTCGTGCTTTAGGAATGCACACCCTTGTGTGCTATTCCTGTTCGGAAAAAGAGCAGAAGCGAAAAAACGGCGCCACTTTCAAACTCCAGCCTTTCAGGCAAGTTTCAACTGAGGTCAAACACAGATATGCATGTTTTAACAAGAGAAATTGCGATTTCCTGGTGATGACTCCTTTAAGCACACCAATTTCTGTGAGGTTTTTTTTATGCTGAGGCCTCCAAAACGCGAGTTACTTCCGTGTAAGAATAATAAGAAACATTGCAATTACAATAGGGCCCTTGGGCCCAAAAAATAATATAGTAGGTCGGAGGCTTCATTCCTGTTACTGCATTTTTATTAGCAACATAATTTTTTTCAACGTCAATTTGGCAAAGGGCTGAATTTAGTATTTATTTATTAATTATAAAAATGTAAACAGATTTCCATCAATCATTGGTGCATAATAGATCAGAAGAAGTCACCAGAATGCAGAAGATGTTTAATCCCCAGACCCTCTAGTTAAACGGCTGCCCAAGGGTCCCCCAGCTGGTTACTACTTCACCCGGCTGGACATTAACTTTTCTGGATGTGGTTGCGGACTGTTGATTTGATAATGGTGTATTATAATTATTGAGTAATAGCTATAAGTGCCTTAGAACAGATAAAACGTAAAAACGAAAAAGTTAATTATGATCAATGTGTATGTGTCTCTGTTTGTGTGTCAGTATGTCAGGTTTTGGTGTTAACAGGAATCCAGGCTACAACATGAACAACTCCCTGTCCAACAACATCTTCAATGGCACAGGTATAAAAATGTCATTACTCAAATGTATTGTATTATTGTTGTTAATGTTCCACCTTCAGATACTCACAGGTTTAAAGCTGTTGTAGTTGCAGTAGTGGATTGTTTTTAAATCTTGGTAGAAGCTCAAATAATCTCTTTTGATTGATGTTTCTGTGCGTTTGTCCAGACGGCAGTGAGAATGTGACGGGTTTGGACCTGTCAGACTTCCCAGCGTTAGCAGATAGGAGTAGGAGGGATGGATGTTCAAATCCAACCCCACTGCTCAACCCACTGGCCGGACGGGCTCCTTACGGTAAGAGAGACCAGACTGTGAATGAAACTACCATAAAATGCCATTTAAAATATTTAATTCTGTTACATACAGCAATTGTTTTGGTTATATCCTGTCCTAACTAAGCTGTTTTTTTCTAAAAAAAAGTTTTTTGGTAAATGCACATTATATTTTATTATTTTGCCTCAAATTCAGCAGCTGTTCTGGATCTTTCTACCAAATTATGTGGTCCTCCATAAAAGATGGAGTTGTTCCTTGTTGCCAGAGAAATTACAAGAGTTACAAGGTGTCCTGAATTTTTACAATAATGAGAATAATTAAAACTGCGAGCCGTGATGCACGGGCCATCGCATACACGCAACTCGGTTAGTGCTACGACCGCCTTCAGTGTCAGACCGCTATGGCACGGGTTGTAGCCGGCCACCGCCACGGCGCGGGTCGTCCCCGGCCATTGCCACGCAGCCGGTTATCCCTTGCCTGAATCGTCGCGTCGATCACCGTATCAGACGATTGAAGTCATCGTGCTCGACTGGGGTGCAAAGTTCCACGACACTCTGACAGTTGTCATAGCCCTGGCTCATAGAGCAAGACAAAGTGGGAGACCACACACCTTTAAAGCAACTCTAACTGAACTTTATTTATAAATGCAACCCAAAACAACATAACAAAGAAGTCTGTAATCTGTAGAGTCAGTAATGTCTGCAGTGTTGTTTGTAATTGAGTGTGGTGATGATAACACAAAAGAACACACAAACCAAACAGGCAGCAAGTGGTCAGAGAGAGAGAAAATGTGAATGAGGAGCCAGCTAAATAACCTGGGCCTAGGCTGCCCAGGTGAATCTCGTCAGATCAGCAGCTCCACCCATCTACCTGAAATGAGCCTGCAAGAAAAACAAACAAAGGGACGACCAGGAGAGAGCGGGGTCGTCACACAGTATACAAGTGTAAAAACATGACATTTCATGTCGCCAATAGGTGGCGCTCCGATTGTGAGTCAGTATTGCAGTGCAGACATGTTCAGGGTGGGACTCTAATCAAACGTGAGAAGTTTGAAAAAGATCGGACAATGGACACTGAAGTTAAATGATTTTGAATCATTGAGGCCTCTAGAACAGGCTCATAAAGTTTGGTAGGAATCGGATCAACGGTTTAGGAGGAGTTCATTAAAATATACTGCATGAAAGAGGCGAAAAATCGCTTACAATTTCACATTAAATGCAAAATGGCTGACTTCCTGTTGGGTTTAAGGCATGGGTCCAAGAGGCTTTTTTGTACATACCTACGTGTTCTATGTACCTACAAAGTTTCATGCAGGTACGTCAAAGTTAAAGGTGTTCAATATCCTAAAAGGAGCCGTAAAAGTGTAAAAACATGATATTTCCAGGTACCATCAGGTGGCGCTCTGACCTAAGGTCAATATTACAGTGCAACCGTGTTCAGGGTAAGACTCTAATCAAACATGTCAAGTTTTGAGCAGATTGGACATTGTATCCTGAAGTTACAACAACTTCCTGTACACTGGCCAAAACGCAAGCCCTGGCCACGCCCTTTGACTTTTGCAAGACCTTTCGATGATTTTGCATCGTTGAGACCTCTAGAACTGTCTCAGAGAGTTTGGCAGGAATCGGAGCAACGCTGTAGGAGGAGTTCATTAAAATACAAACCCTTCAATTGGAAAAATAGCCTAAAATTGCTGATTAACTGTAGCGCCCCCGAGTGGTCAATTTTGATAAAACTTTCAGGATGTCTTTCAGGGAGAGATGTCAACATATCCTGCAAGTCTCAAGAAGATTGGACATTGTATCTTGAAGTAACAACAACTTCCTGTACACTGGTAAAAACGTCACGCACTGGCCACGCCCTTTGACTTATGCAAGACCTTTGGATAACTCTTCATCATTGAAGTCTTGAGTACATGATGACCAAGTTTGAGGTGAATCTGATAAAGCTGCTAAGGAGAGTTCACTGAAGTATAAAACTTAACACTTTCTATCGCCAGTAGGTGGTGCTCTGAATATCAATCAATATTGCAGTGCAGATGTGTTTTGGGTGGTACTCTTGACGAACATGCAACGTTTTGATCATATCAGACACTGTACATTGAAGTTATAACAGTTTAGATTTTTGTGGTCGAAGCATGAATTTCGTCCATGTTCAGGACGCCGTCCTGGCCACGCCCTTTGACTTATGACCTTTCGATGATTTTGCATCGTTGAGGCCTCTAGAACAGTCTCAGTGAGTTTGGCATGAATTGGATCAACGGTGTAAGAGGAGTTTGTTAAAATACGAACCCTACAATTGGCTAAAATGGCCTAAAATGGGCCAAAATGGCTGAATTACTGTAGCACCCCCGAGTAGTCAATTTAGATAAAACTTTCATGATATGTTCCAGGAAGATATGTCAACATATCTTGCAAGTTTCATGATGATTGGGTTAAAGGCTATGGAGTTATGTGTATTGATTTTTAGAGCCCTGCCCCTCTGATGTTCATTGAATAATAACTTCTGAACGCAAGAATATTTTACGAAGCCTTTAATAGCAGTTGACCAGCTTCGTCTAATGATGATCCACAGCAATTTTGGTGAGAATCAGACCTACGGTTTAGGAGGATTAGCAAAAAAGTGTTTTTCGCAAAATTCAAAATGGCGGAAAATTTTGGTAGGCGGACTTTAGTAGTTACAATTGCAATTTTGTAGAGGACACTTGCCTGCACATGTGTACCAAATGTTTTGTCAATCGGAGTTATGGTGTGCGTTGTGTGGCCTAAACGTTGCTAGGTGGCGCTAGAGAGCAAGTTTTTTTACGAGACCTTTAAAATTTTCGCCAGTCCCCATGTGCACAGAAATTTTTTTGAGCTAATTTTATTGCTAAGGCTTCCAAAATGGCAACAGAAGTCGTGAAAAAATAATAAAAAACGCTACAGTTTCAATTGGGCTTCGCTACCCGATGTTGTCGGCGCCCGGGCCCAATAATAATGTTTTTTGTTTTTTGGTGTCAGTAATTACACTTCACGACTAGAGCTGAAACAGTCAGTTAATCCATACATCAATCCACACGAAAGTAGTAGTAGAAGTAGCAGCAAAAGTTTTAATAATTTGCTAATTGAGTTTGAGTGTGAGACACTTGCATTCTAGGCCGCAAGGTGAACCACGAAAAGTCTTTTAGAAAAGGATTCCCGCTCCGCAGTCGTGCATCTACACAATCTTTAGTTCATAAAAAAGAACGAGTCATGCTAAGCTACCAAAAAAAAGTTTGTCGCTGAAATTCCATTCGATTATCCGTGCGTCTATATTTTATGCAGAGCTAGTTTCTTCAGAGCGTAATAATATCTTGGCTGCGGGTGGTGGCCCAGTTCGACATGTGATCGTGCTACACCAATAAGATAGCTCACCCCTTTTTCTCAGAATGATTGATGAATTCCTCATAACCAACAGCATACCTCCAACGATGAATACAGCTGTAATCACCCTGCTGTTAAAACCTGACAAAGACCCTACTCAGCTATCCAGTTACTGACCTCTCTCACTAATTAACACAGACATTATAATTATAAGCAAGGCACTGTCAAACAGAATTGAAAAAGCCATTCCCTTCATAATACATCCAGACCAAACTGGATTTATCAAAGGAAGGCAGTCATCTTATAACACACGGAAATGATTTAACCTAATGCAGCTCTCAAACAATAAGAAAACTGAAACCATAATCCTCTCATTAGACGCACAAAAAGCATTTGATAGAGTCAACTGGTCATTCTTATTCATAACATTAAAAACATTTGGATTCGGAGAGTCATTCATTACCTGGATCAAGGCATTATTCACCTCACCAACAGCCACTATCACAACTAATGGGTTAACTTTACAACAATTCACGCTTCACAATGGCACTAGACAAGGATGTCCACTCTCTCCGTCACTCTTTGCAATTTTCTTGGAGCCACTTGCAGCTAGCATACGACAAAACAATAACATCAAAGGTATCAGATCAATATCCACGGAACACAAAACAATCCTCTATGCATATGATGTGTTGATCCTCCAGGAACCCTACTCATCACTACAAGAATGTCCGTCAGTCATTAAATCATTCTCACCTCTATCCAACTACTCCATCAACTTATCAAAATCCACCCCTCTGCATGGACCAAAGGGATATGGCAGCCCTCACCTCACAGTTTCACCTTCCCATAGGAAAATAAATATATAAATATTTAGGAATCCACATATCCCCCAAACTCTCAGAGATGTTCAATCTAAATTACACACCATTACTCAAATCAATACAAAATGACCTCCAATCGCTGGACAAATCTACCAATCTTACTGTCAGAAAGAATCTCAACAATAAAAATGTCAGTCCTCCCTAAAATTAATTACCTATTCACCATGATTCCTTCACTTCCAAATTCACCTTAGCTTAATTCACTCAATACAGCAATATCTCAATTCTATTGGAAAAAAAAACTCCTCGTATAAAACTATCAACACTACAAAAATCCAAGTTTCAAAGAGGACTAGATGCACCCAACTTTGAATTATATCACGTGTCAAGTCGGTCAAAATACTTAAAACAGTGGCTCACCTCCTCACATCATGATTCACACTGGTTAGAAACTGAACAGGCACTATGCAAGAATATAAACCTTTGAGACCTCCTATTCATCAACCAATTAAAAATGACACCTGTTTTCAAAATATTTCAATAGCCTCAGCTCTGACAGCTTGGTGGAAGATATTCCATATCAAAGGTTCCACGGTTACACCATCCACTAATTCACAAATTTGGAACAACCCAGATTTTACAATAAACAGGAAACTATCCAACTTTACACCATGGAAACAAAAAGGTATCACACATCTCCACCATATTGTACAGGATTCCAAAATCATCAACTCCCAACAACTAACCCAGAAGTTCGACATCTGTAACAGTCAATATCGCCAATACTTACAGCTTAAGTCCACCATTCTCCCCCAAATCAACAATACATTTAACATGCAAGATCAAACAATCATCATAGATGACTTTTCAAAGATTCCCAGCGCTGTTATATACATTTCTAAACACTACTAACACTTTAATTTTTCTCCCAAACTCCAAGTGGGAACAGGATCTCTCCTTTACTCCAAATGCAGATTTCTGGTCTCAAATATGCAAAAATAACTTCATTCACTGCAAAATCTCAAATTTACAACTCATTCAATTCAAGATTAACCACAGAACACACTACACAGGTGAGAGATTACATAAAATGGGCTTCACTACATCAGATCATTGCACTTATTGCACACAGCACACCACAGACAATTACATGCATGCTTTATTATTATAACCTTTACTTAACCAGGTTTGTCCCATTGAGATCCAAGATCTCTTTTTCAAGAGAGACCTGGCCAAGAATGGCAGGACGTAAAAAACACATCGTCACATTAATCATAGACAAAAAAGAAACAAACAATTAGAATACAAATAACAATTGATTTTTCAAAATGAGTTAAGAGAATTTACAAGATTGGTCAAACCTTTGCAATCAAATAAAACATTTACACTCCTGAAGCCTGGATGTAATGGAATTTATCATGGACTTAAATACATTGAGAGATACCAGACTTTGGAGTTTGAGCTCTGACTGCAAAATGTTCCATGTACTCGGAGCAGAAAATCTAAAAGCTTTCTTCCCCATTTCTGTTCTGACCTTAGGAACAGTAAAATGATAAAAGTCCTGAGAGCAGAGACTATAGGTCCTACTATTCAAAATTAAAAGGAAAAAAGGGTTGACTCCACCAGTTTCTGTTTCACCCTAAAGGAAAAGCAAGACTTATTTCTAAAATAAAATACAAGTAAAAACTTCAGCTTCTTTACAGTATACTGAATATTAAAAGACAAGTGGTCAGCTGCTTTTTGTCAATAGAAATGCAAGATGGCGACCACCATGGCTTCATCGAGCAGTACCGACGACGAGGAAAATACATCAAAAAATTGAAATGATCAAAATCCAAACACTGTTATTTGCATATTACTTCTGTGAAGCACGAGGAGGTCGATGATTTCACCACCACACAATGGAATACCTACAGAACAAGCCTACAATGGTGACTCGGGCTGAAGGCTGAGTCTCGGGACGTGGCTGAAAACTACAAACACTGTATTGATCTGGAGTTTGAAAATATTCCTGAGGACACTGGCTTCCATCACACATGCTACCGTAGGTTTACCGACAAAAACGCGATCGCAAAGGTGGAAAGCTAGACGTTACGGAAGAACACGATGTCTCCGAGGCCATTCCATCGACATCTAGCAGCACGATCCCGAGTCCAACATAGAGACTCCGATCCAAGGCAGGCCTGCCAATTGCAGGCTCTGGCCCTCGTCCTTCCTGCCCTGTACATAATATGCAAGAAAAAGGAGAAACTAATCAACAAAGCAGGCAAACGACAAAGGGGTCCTCTTTCAAAGGCTGAAACACTAACAGCAGGTAAACAAAAATCTATTTAGATCATATTTTTTTCAAGATGGTGACCAAGATGGCAGCCATCGAGCAAAAAATTGTAGTTGCAATAAAGTTGCATAGATTTATCTGATTTGGATGATCTTTGTGTTGTTATATTTTTCTGGATCTGAAGTAAAGTAAATGAAAGTCAGAATTGCTCAGAAGCTGCAATTCAAGACTCAAAATATGTGATAGTCTAAGTAGGTGCAGTGCAGGAAAGTCTATTTAGCACTCCCCTTCACAGTAACAGAGAGCTGTGCATTCTAAGGCTGCTTTTTTGCACATGCACTGCCTAACACAACCCTTCTTACATTGACAGGAGACAAGTTCATAGCTGGACTGGCTTGCAGGCGTGTCCAGAAGGGTGCATAATAACCCCCAAATGTCTTTGACCAGCCCCATTTACATGGTAAAGGGTAGTTCTGGTGTAGGTCCCAGCATCTGGCCCCACACCTCCTTGGTAAACTGCCCTCTTGACATGTTCTTCTAGGGCAGCCTTTGTCGGCGGGATAACTTCCTCCTTGCAGTGTCTATTTCTGTGCATTGGCTGGTTCGGTCATATAGCAGTATAACAAACCTCTTGATTGTAGCTATAACGTCTTGCGGTATGTTATCTGGGGCAGAAGATACTTTTAACAGGGCATTTGTAAGTTCTGGAAAGACAGTCCATGCAGCCCATGCAGTCTTCTTCCCATGGCCAGCAAAGCTGGATACAGTATCACAGCCAGTCAGTGCATGGAACACTGGAAGTGCTTGTGACTTCTCAGGCCCCAGTCCTGCTGCAATTTCATGGGCTGCAAGGTATCGAAAACCTAGTTTTCCAGTTCTAAATGCCAACCATATCTCATCTTCTGACTTGAGACCCTGAGCAACTGCCACAGCCAGTACCACAACAACAGTATCAACAGTTTGTATCATGATTTTCTGATGGCCATTTCTGGCTGCATGGGCCACATGTAATAACATTCTACTATCAGCTTCCTCATGTGTACATGGAGCAAGTGAAGACAGATCATGAAGTGGTGGCTTACATCTACATCATTTGTGACAACAAGCTGTTTGTCTTCCAGCACAAATTTAATTTTGTGGAAATGTCTAAACCTACTCTAACACTAACTGATATCCAAATAAGATCAATGAAATTGTATTGAAAGCACTATTTTCCTAGGCGACCAGGCATGCCCGCCATCTTGAACATTTTTGGTAGTTGGCTGCCATCTTTGCCACCATATTGAAAAAGGAGTAATTCAAATGAAGGTTCTCAAGTGCTATGCTTAGAAGATAAGTCCAACATGTATCCTCGTATCATTTATGTCCATCATTATTATGAAAATTGATTTAAAAAGAGTTGTCACTGGCAGCCATTTTGCAAAATGGCCACTATATTTAAAAGTCTTGATCCCTCTACATGTTCCCAATTTATCTGGCTATAATTGTACCAAATTTCATGTTTCTATCACCTATTATTCATTGTTAATGTAAAATTTAATCTCAAAAGAGGCGGTCACTAGCAGCCATCTTGAAAAATGGCCGCCATATTGAAAATTCATCGTGCCTCCACATTTAATTTTGTTCTATATGTCTTTGGCTACAAGTGTACCAAATTTGACGCTTTTATCATAAAATGCACAGTCCTTATATAATTTCTAGCTAAGCTGCCCCACTAAAAGCATTCTTACGGTATACATATAAAAGACAAAAGCTGTGTCCCAATTCAGGGTCTGCAGCCTTCGGAGGACCCAGCCTACGCGGGCTACGGAGGCAACACCTTCGGAGACTCCTCCGAAGGCTGGGTCAACCGTCGGTAAATGGGACGGTCTAACCTACGGAGCATTTCCTGATTGCGTCGCAACGTCATCACTTCTGCCAGCCAAGCCCGGGAAAAACACCGCCACAACTTGAAATACAACGGACAGACGACATTACATTAATACAACTGACAAACGACATTACAGAAAACACAACTGACAGACGACAGACAATACAACTGACAGACGACATGGAGCCAGAGGTTTTGCTTTTGATTTTTTTTAATTAATTTTTTGTTGGAGGAAGAGGAGAGGCGGCTGCGGCGACACTGGCGGCTTGTTTATCTCCGGCTGGGAGAGAGCCGTGGGGAGGTAACGTTAAAGCTGTTATTTTAAACCATATTAATGTTCATACATAGCTAGCGTAGTCCATGGTAATTAATATTCCTGTTAATAAACGATACCGTTAAGTGACAAGCCATATCAAGTATAGATTGACATGGTTAATGTCATTTAACCATAAGACTTAATACAGGGTTCGTACAGGTGCTTAAAATCTAAAATCTTTGAAAATGCTGTCATCTTAATGCTGTGTTTTTCAAGGTCTGAAAAGTGCTTGGATTTTAGTTTCAATGCTTGGTTTATAAAGTGAATGAATTGAATAGTAAAATGTGTACGAGCCCTGTAAATATTGAGAAGCCAAAGTGTATAGATGGACAGATAAAGCATTATTGGTCTAAGCTTTAACATTAATTAGAATAGTCGTATTGACTGAAATTCAATAGCTATTGTTCAATCATGTATGTCCTCCTGTTCTTACCCCCTTTATCCATCCAGACAATGCCACTGTACTGCCGGATCAACCTCAACCATTTTTCAACTTTACTTTGACAATCATGACACGACCAAAGACTTCAGGCTGAGCAGAGAGTCCCTGGCGGTGCTGCTGGACCTTCTCCACCAGGAAAGACGACATGGATGGGGTGCCACAATAGAGACCTTGGTCCTTCTCTTCTGGCTGGCGAGTGGGACATCATACAGGGTTGTCTCAAGGGTGTTTGGGATGCCTCGCTCCACACAGAGACACAGAGCTTTTCGAAAAGCTGCTGGAGCAATCGACGGCTGCCATGTCAGGATCAAACCACCAAGCGGCCCTGATGGTCAGTGCTATAGAAATAGGAAACTGTTTCCTTCTAACCTCCTTCAAGCAGTTTGTGACCATCAGGGCCGATTCATTGACACGTATGTGGGCTGGCCGGGGTCGGTGCATGACTCCAGGGTCCTCCGGTACAGCCCACTGTTCAGGCGTGGCATCTACCCTCCTCCAGGGTACTTCATCTTGGCAGACGGTGGATACCCATGCCTCCAACATCCACTCCCCCTCATCACTCCCTACAAACGACCAGTGCAAGGTGTGGGAGCCCAGCGCTTCAATGTCCATCACTCCAGGGCACGCTCCATCATAGAGCATGCCTTTGGGAGGATGAAGACCAGGTTCAGGGCCATCTTCCTCCAAGCGCTGGAGGTGCACCACACCTTTGTGCCTCAGGTATGTCATTACCCAACAGAACAGAATTATTGTTAAATGGTGAATACCACTAAATTAAGTTAATTAAAATAAAATGACAATTACTTTAAATTAATCTTTTTTTTCTCGTTTTCTACAGGTCATAACAGCATGTGCCGTCCTGCACAACATTTGCCTGGGTGCTGGTGACATCATGGCCCCAGAGGATGAAGTGCAGGACGACATGGCGGCGGGACCAGCTGTCTGCCGAGGTGTCTGCCCTGGAGGAGGGTGTACTCGACCATGATTACCTTTAGAGGGCAAGTAAAATCATTTTAAAGCTATTCCTATTTAAAGTGTTTTGTAAACAGTTTTGTTTGTTGAAGTAGTTTGTGGTGGGATGTTTAAATGTTGTGCAGTAGTATTTAGTATTAATATTTTATTCTTGCCTCTCTTTTAAACATTTTAGTAACATGGCAGCCGTCGATTGCATCAGCCCTGCAAACCCTGATGATGGACGATGTGGTGGAAAGTGGAGACATGCATCCCACACCCCCCACCTCCCAGATGATGTCCCACTCATTGCCAGAAGCCTCCAGGGTCCTTATTGTGGCATCCCATCCAGTCCAGCAGCAGCACCACCAGCGACTCCTGCTCAGCCGACACTGTATATATGTTCTCTGTAAATAGTTATTTCTGATGATCTTTTTAGTTCTACATGTTAACACCCACTTGTCTTATTGTAACTGTAAATATTTAATGACAAAAAATAAATTTACTTTCTTGTCACTGAAAAGCAGTTCAAAAGTTTGCTTTAGTTGTAAATAAGAAGTGGAACAGATAGTGTAGGTAATAAGATTTTAATTTAACTATATACACACAATATTTTTCATTAACAACTTACAAACAGAACTTAATTGAACAGAAAAATACATCCACACCCAAAAAAAAATTAACGCCTCTCAATCACTCTCTCCAACAAACCAAAAAGTCTTTCCATTCTCTCTCTGCTCTCTCTCTCTCTTCTTTCCTCAATCTCCCTCTGTAATATCATGTCCTCTCTTATTAATTCCATCAATTCGTCCCTTTTCCTCTTTCTGCTCCTTCCTGCTGGCCCTGGCTGCCTCTCCTCCTCCTCCTCCTCCTCCTCCTCCTGCTGCTGCTCCTGCTCCTGCTCACCCACTGCAGCACTTGGCCCTGGTGTGTCCTCAGGGATGGAGGCAATTAGGACAGGTGGCTTAATGGACGGCCTCTGTCCCAATACCTCATCCATGAGGACAAACCAGGGCCAGGTGGCAGCAGTGGGCCTCCCAACGACTCCCTGCCCTGTCCCTGGATCTTTGCATTCCTAAAGCAGAGGATTTCAACAGCAATTGTCTGTAAAGTGTTTATTTAAAAAGTCTTGAAAAAAGGAGTGCTTCATGGACAAAAAAAACTGTTTCAGGTACTCTTATTAATGGGATTCATGTAGTGATAAAGAAACGAAGAAAATTAATGTTTAACTTCCTGATGAAGGCTTGATGGCAAAACGCGGACTGTGTTTTTGAAGTTTATGACCATACCATGAGGTGCCTTGGAAGTTTTTTCTATGTTCCTTTATCAAAGTATTTATTAACTTGGCAAAAACAAATGTAGTTTTTATATCATTATCCAAACCTGCACATACTTTATATATATATATTTTTAAATTGTCCCATTTCTTTTTAGCCTGTTGGGGCTCCACGCTTCCCTCCAGGCCCATTTTTTGCAGGATTGTTCTAAACAAGACGGAAGCATTGATACAAGAGAGAAGCATTGATACAAGTTAAACACACACAAGATCACATAATAAATATGTAAAGATTCATCTCTGTACAGAACTTGGGTCACAAGTCTGAAGACTGCATCATCTTATCAAAATATAGTGTCAACTTTCCGTGTAGAAAGTAGAAAGCGACATTGTGGTGGTTCAACGAGGCGGAACGGCAACGAGGCGGAACGGCATCAGAACAACATCAATCGCGTAAAGTACACGAAGAAGAACGTAGCGGGAGTGCATGGCGAGTATTGTTGTGGCCGCGCGTCTTGCGGAGCAAGTCTACACTGTGCTGCGCGGAGGCGCTCCCTATGTAAATGATTATTGATTTATGAATGAATTGATAGGTGGCTTATTTTTGGCATATAGATTTTTTTTGTACAATGGTAGGGTAAACACTGCCAGTCTCTTGACTATACCTGCACTGTATTGTCATCTGTCTGTCTGTCTGTCTGTCGACTTGGTAGCACACGTGAGCAACGATAATCTCACAAGATCAAGGCACAACATTTTTCGAAGACAGGCGCCGCAGTTACTCTCAAACGACTGCAAGACCCAGGACATGATGGGAAATGCCTGGCTGTCACCTCATCAAAGAGCTGATGAACAAGCCCCACGTTTAGAAGAAAATGCTAATTCTTTTAATTAAATTGCATTATATGGAATTCTAATATTTAGCCGGCTGCTGCAGGAAGAGAACAGCAAATGAGCCATTATATTCTGTAGCGTCAGTAGTAGGGATGGGTATCGAAAACCGGTTCTTGTTGACAACCGGTTCCCAGTGTTTTGAATCCTTGGAATCATTTGCCAGTTTTGCAAACGATTCCCTTATCGATTCCAGTGGGCGCGAATGACGTCACCACGTACGTTCCGTAGCTTACGCAAGATACGCAACGTGTGTGGCGACGTCCAGTCCCGTGCAGCCGGCAGTAAACATTGCACCCAAGCGGTACAAACGCTCGAAAGTGTGGTTACATTTCACGAGAAAAGGATGACAATAGGGCAACTTGCAATACTTGCAAAGTGAATATTTCATCAACTGGAGGAAATACTACCAATATGCAGAAACATTTGCGCACACAGCATGCGATAACTTTGAATGAATGTCGCGTTTTCGATCCGCTCCGGTTAGCATGTCTTCTGCTGAGACCCATTGTAGCGTGTACGCTACAAAAGATCATGTTGTCTTTAGAGCGTCATAACTCGTAATGGGTTACGTTTTTTTTCCTCTTAAACTAGAGAAACGGGGCTAAGCCATGGTACCCTGCTTGCCCATGTGAGCGATTTATTTCTGACAACAAAACGAATGCGTAAAGTTGTAAAGATGTGACTAGATGTCTCCTCGTCTCCGTGGCGCATTTCTCCGTTTTGTTTATGTATAGCGATAAACTTCTCATCCGCCATCTTGCTAGTGACGTATAGAGTTACGTTTATGCATCAGACACTCGTATTGGCTCCCGTAGCGGCTTTTACAACCAATCGGAAAGCCTAATTTACGCTTGGCCGTGAGTTGTTGTGTTTGCCCAAACGGGAGACACAGAAGAGTTCAAAGCAGAGAAAATGACGGTCAAAGAGTTACTGTAGTGAAAGAGAAAGTTAACATGAATGGCACAGAAGGAGTACACTATATACACACATATTTAGGGCAGGGAGAGGAAAGGACAGAATAATTGTAAAAAATAGTTGTATTTTGTTTATTTCTACATACAAGAATATTTATTTTATTATTGTTATACCTCAAGACCTCACTGTTGGGTTTGTACTGTAAGGTCATCATGTTACTTCTAAACTGAACTAAAGTTGATGCTAATTGACCTGTTTGTTCTGCTTTTTTCCAAATGAGAATCGATAAGATAATCGATAAAGAACCGAATGGTTTAGCAGAATCAAAAATGGAATTGGAATCGCAAAAATCTTATCAATTCCCATCCCTAGTCAGTAGTGGATCTAAAGTAACACTAACACAAGATGCACAGGATGATGTTACTGGTTCAGTGGATGCTGTATCTGGAGGAGGAAGCACAACTGATGAAGTCAAATAAAAAATGCATGGACATCAAATCTGAGGCAAAAAGGAAATTGCCAAAACGACCAATTAAATGCTCACGGACATGGTGACATGTCTGTTGTCCACATAAGAAAACATTGGTGAATGCCAGAATCTTCATGAAAACAGCTTAAACGGTTGGTGAATGAGGCCCAATGACCAATGACCCCAAACACACATTAAATGTCGTTAAGCAATGGCTAAATCAGGCTAGAATCACAATTTTAGACTTTAGGACCCAAAGCCCTGACATAAACCCCATTGAGAACCTGTGTACTGTGCTGAAGAAACAGGCCAAAAAATGTAGTTGAATGCATCAATTCTGTTAAGAAGAGCTTGCCAGAAGCTTGTGGATGGCAAATATTAGCATCACTGTATTTATAATTTTGACCCAGCAGATTTTGTTATATTTCCAGAAGACCTATAACAAATTCATAAAAGAAAATCTTTTTTTTTTTTTGTGAAAAAGATGTTTCAATCATTCCATTATAGTAGAGGTGTAACGATTAATCGATGAATCGATTGTCAGTCCTATAGATTCTACTAAATCGATCTGCTAAAATAAATAAATAGAATGAACCGTTTTGGCTTCACCAATAATCAATATAAATGCATTTAATCGGATGAATCGTGATTCTTACTTATGATTAATGTTTTAATACGTTTAAGACACACTCTCCCCTGCCAGCATGTAGTCTATTGAATAATGTTCAAAATAACTGAGCAATGTTTAATTACATTTTTGTATCCAGCATAAAATACTATGCAGGACTACTTTTTTCTAGAATAAATATGTTATTTTTCACCTTTCAGAAGAATACAAATTGTCTCACTCACATTATTGTTTATGTTTATTTATTATGTTTATTTCATGGATATAGAATTTTGGTTACAAGTTACTGAATCGAATCGTGGTTTACAGAATCGAATTGAATCGTTACAACAGAAAAATAATCGTCCTTGAATCGAATCGCCAACTACTGTATCTTTAATCGAATCGCTGTGAAGCCAAAGATTCACCCCCCTACATTATAGAAAATGTGGAGTTCTCGGAATCATTGGAAACTCAAGACTGCCATGATATAATTGCTCTTTACAAGTAAATGTTAACTTTTCATGTGAAGCATTTCTTTATTGTAAAACAATTTCTGCTGCATTTCTTGTATGGTGGTTAATAGATAAAAAGGGTTGAAACAAGTAATTTCATTGAGGCTTCATTTAATTTTTACAGATATTACATCATACTATTTGAGCAATAAAATGTAGAATTACCGATTAGGTGTTAAATGTCAGAGACCTGTCTTGTTTTCTCTTTGTATAATTACAATTGGTCTTTCATAAAGAAAAAATATCGACATATCTGTACAATACTTGATTACTCAAATAAGCTCCAGCTGTGGCGCTAGAAATACAGTTTCTTATTATTATATTTGTTATTATTATTTAACAAATACGTATCATTATCATCATCAATCATTATTGCTGCCTTATCTCAAAAAAGCCTGGTGTTTTTGCATGACTTCTTTATTTTACCCATCTGAATGTGTGTTTGTATCACATTACATTTTAATCAGTGCAACACCAACTACTCTGCCCTCCATCTTTCCAGTTGGCATGGTAACCAAGCCGTCCAGTGAGCAGTCGCAGGACTTCTCTATCCATAACGAAGATTTCCCAGCTCTTCCTGGGCCAAACTACCAAACAAAAGACCCCACCAGCACCAACGAAGACAGCAAAACGGTTATTTTTTCTTTTCTTTATGTCCTCCCCGTTCTCCTTCTTTTCTCATACATTTATGCTGTTTTCCTGTCTTTTACTTGTTTTTGTTCTTTGCTGTCCAATTTTCCTGTGAATGAAACTCTGACCCGCTGTTTTCATCACAGTGTCCTTTTCTTACTTATGCAGCGCTCTCACGTCCTGACTCGTCCCATTTTTTCGGACTGTTTTTTCCCTCCGTTTTTGTCCAATCAGAATCTGAACTCATCAGGAAAGCCCACCTCTATCTCAGATGGTCCAAAGTTCCCAGGCGACAAGAGCTCAGTGCCTAGCAACAACAACCAGCAGAAGAAAGGGATTCAGGTCCTTCCTGACGGTAAGACACAGTCAGACGATCCATGTAGAAATGATAATGATAGTTTTTTGGGAAAAAGCCATGAAAGATGTCAGTCTAAACCCCCATGTGTTCTCTGTGTCTCCAGGTCGTGTGACCAACATCCCGATTGGCATGGTAACGGACCAGTTCGGGATGATTGGCCTGCTGACGTTCATCCGGGCAGCAGAGACGGACCCCGGCATGGTCCACCTGGCGCTGGGCTCCGACCTCACCACACTCGGCCTCAACCTCAACTCCCCTGAGTACGACGAACACACACAAACACTTTAGAGTCATGTGTGGATAATAGAGATAAATAATTCTAATTTGAATAATTATAATAATGGAAAAAAACAACACAGGGATATGTGCAGACTGCAGAGGGACAACACACAATCTACATTTCAATAAATGATGTTCTCTTGAGTCTCTGCTTTGTAGAGAGAGCAGCTCACTCATACCCATCCATATATATTGTACTATAATTTCATCTTCATTTCAAACATGGCAAACCTGTGCTGGATAGTCCCCCCCCCCCCCAAAAAAAACCCCTTACCTATAGCACTTCGATCGTAGCACTGTTGCTCTTGAAGTACTAGTTTACTCAGATGAGGACCTAACACTTGTTCTATTTTTAGCTCTTACTTTATCAGCAATAATACGTTGTGGTTTCTTTGTTTCCTTCTTTTGACAAATGCACTTATTGTAAGTCGCTTTGGACAAAAGCGTCTGCTAAATGACCTAAATGTAAATGGATAGTATAATTATTTGCCTGTTACAAGTAGGGCTGCAAATAACTATTTTCATTATTAATAAATATGCCCATTGTTTTTTTTTAATGAATCAATGGTTCTTTCTTTCTATCGATAAAAAAGTAAAAATGCCCAGTAGAATTACCAAAAAACAACAACAAATGTACAAAAATATTTGTCCAAAATAGTTGTTCCTGGTGGCCCCTGGTTGGTTGACACCGCATGCTGAAAATAATTGCATGTGGGGTGAAAGATGTTGTGCTCTGTGGCTGATGTAGTTCATCTAATAGAACATGCTTCAACCAATCAATTGAATTTCAGTGGACCAAGATTTTCTTCTGTGAAGATGTGTGTGAGTCTTTCTGTCTCACTCCTGTCTGTCTGTTTCTCAGGAATCTCTATCCTAAGTTTGCGTCTCCCTGGGCATCGGCTCCCTGTCGACCGCAGGACATAGGTGAGTTTAGACTCCAAATGTGTGATTTATTTTACGCATATTCTGGGTATTACATTCATGTGGTGGATGCAAACACAACTGTGTCTGCTGGATTTGGTGGCCAAAATCAAAGACTGCAGCTTTAGTTGTTATTATTTAATCATTTCCGTGATCAATTGTTCGGTGGAAGACAAGTACATGCATGCTTTTTCAGTGTTTTTTTCTTCCTCTTCCTGTAGACTTCCATGTCCCCTCAGAGTATTTAACCAACATCCACATAAGGGACAAGGTATGAACTTTTGATGTCTTGGTAGTAAAAAATAATTGGAAAGTGATTTTTTTTTTAAATATATATATTGTAATATTTTATATATTGTTTTTTCTAGGATCATAGTAAATTAAAAATTATGATTTGGCTTAAAATAAGTGCTTCATGTAAGTGTTAGATGTCTTCAATAAAATCTCTACCCTTTCATGTCTCCAGTTAGCAGCTATCAAGTTGTCTCGGTATGGTGAAGACCTGCTGTTTTATCTCTATTATATGAATGGAGGAGACCTACTACAACTCCTGGCTGCAGTAGAGCTGTAAGAACAACACACACACACACACACACACACACACACACACACACACACAGCTGTAGCATTTAAATTCAAACTGCTCAACAAATTTAAAATTGGAAATTTGAACAAGACAGCCGTATCCCTTACAGTTTCTCGCAGTCTGCTACTAGCAAGAAATTTAGCGATTTATTCAGGCAATCAGGGAAATAGCAAGAAATATATATTTAAATATATTATATTGTAATTATAGTAGAGAAATGAAAAAAAGTGCCTGAAAAAAAAATACACGTTAAATGCAGGGACCCTTATGATAAAAAATGGTTTTCACTCAAAAAAGACCTTAAGACTTTAACATTTGTTTCAGGTGAATTCTCTAACCATTATAAAATGGATAAGAATCCAAGGTCATATTAATTGAATTATGGTCTATAGGGGCTTTCCAATAAAAAATTCTGTTGGGCCAGATTTTCAAACCAGGACATTTAGATGGGCCATACATGTTCAGGGGCTGGCAAGCAGCAGGTAATGACACATGTTAAACCAACACACATTTATGTATTTAAAAAGCAAGAAGTGTGGTCACATCTGACACAGGCACATCAAAACTGTATTTAAAAAAGCTAGAACAGAACAAAATCTGAGGTAGTAGCAATACTTTATTCCACTTAATAAAGCCCTAGTGGCTGCCTGGTGCTGAAACGCTGCAGAGGGGGGAGGGGGGCCCCTCTGGCCACCACATACCTGTTACCATACAAGTTGTGTTTCTTGTTCTTTTTTAATGTTTCGATTCTGAACGTTGATGCTCCGACGGTAAAAGCAGTGTTCCCAACCAGGCTCTGGCTGTACTCTTTGCAGAAAATGCATAATGTTGGCTGTTTTGCCATGTCTGAGCCCTTCCTTCTGAAACACATACAATACTTTGGCCTGTTTGGATGTGGTGGGCTCTGGCTCGTAGAGAGTCGGTTCTTTGAACCAAGTTATTAATCTTAGTCGGTGGATTAACCCCCCACCGAGAACCGGAGACCGAATCAAACGACTAGTTCATAAAACTAGGACCGACCGGACCGCCCGCTTCGTGACACTGGCTCGGAGCACGGGTGAGACAGGACTGTTCTTATGGCGAGAAAGGGAGACAGGTGGTGAAGCGGTTAACTCCGCCGATGATGCCACGTTTTTGCTGGGATATGTCGCATGCAACCATTTTGGCCACACTCTGGAGCTCTGCATCCCACATTATTTCATTATGAAGGCTACAGTTAGCCTGCTGAGTTTCTTAGTGGGGGAAGTGACATTTTTTGTTCTGATTGAGAACTGTGACTTTTGGCTCATGACATGTCAATGCAATCCAAGGCATTGATGAGAGTGCTGTCAGTTAGGGAGCAACGAGAGCTGCCTTTCATTGAGATCATGTGTGAAAAGCTTGATTCACATGTGTATGTTGATCCAAACATACTGACCACGATGACTACTACTTTCTTAACAAACTGATGATGTTGACATCAGCCTAAAACTTTGTCAAAACTCCATGGTGACAGATGACTGTATGTCTGAGTAGTGAATTACCCTATGTCGATGAAAGGGACCACTTCCTTTGCTCTGCAGTGCGCTTTTGTTGCAACAGTAAACAGGTCTCTAAAACCCATCACCTCTGTGGGCAGAGCAAGTCCATCCAATCAACCATCAAAGTTCTCTTTCAGCAATGAAATCTGGGAAACCTTCGGGTGCCAGGGATGAGATGCATTTGGGTAGTGTCGGGTAATGGAGCATCCAGCGCTGCATTGTGGGTTGAATGTGGCGAGGCTATGCGGAATGTTGTTATGGTCTGTACTTGAAATTTCTGAAGGCTGGTGAAATGTGTTTTTCCACATTTCAGAAAACAAACGAGGAGAGGATGGAGGCAGGGAGGCAGACCATGTTTCACAGTGGGGGCAGCATTGTTAAAGCAGGGGTGTAGCCATCATTTCAGAAGTGAGGCGGACAGATTGTTCAGGAGTAAGCTGACTTACATTGATTGATTCATCATCCTTGCATTCAATTGTTTCCTTTCTTAGTGGGTGAGAAACCTTTGCCACAGTACAGCACAGACTCGAATAAAATGAGCAAAATCAACATTTTAAGCTGCATAATTCAATGGACACAATAGTCTTCGGATCTGGCTCGTCACCAAAGATGCGTCCTCTGCTGTGTCTCTTTCTGATTCCGATTCTTTGAGGTGCAGGTCAACAGGTCCAGTGTTGCCACAGTTACTTTGAAAAAGTAATCTGACTACTGACTACTGACTACTCCTTTAAAAAGTAACTTAGTTAAGTTACTGACTACTTGATTTAAAAAGTAACTAAGTTAGATTACAAGTTACTTTATAAGTTACATTCAACAGCTGCATCAGACTACCGATTTTGCCAATACTCACTTTATTGATGTGCTTTTTTAACAGTAACATCAACAATGTATCCATTTTAAGTTGCACTTGAAAACTATGTCCTGATAGAAAATACATGTTTTTATATAAAAATATAAAGACAGTATTTCTTGACTTCACTTAACTTAACTTAAATAATTGTTTGCATTTTGTAATGGCAGTAACATCATGAATGAACATTTTATGAATATTGAACCGGCATTAGAGCAGCAAGGATTGGTTTTATGAAACAAATGAGCACAGTCCTCAAGTATGAGCGGCATGATGATGACATGCTTGAAAGTAGACAACACTTTGTTGTTAACACAGAGTGTACAACGAACCTTTATGTTGCCATCTTTTGCTGAGATGAAGTCGAAATAATGCTTGTATTTCCAGCTGGAAAATGCGTATCTCTCCCCCTCCATTGTTTACGTTTCTGCCGGTATAGCCGACTACACGCAACCGTCCGTGAAGGTGTCGGCTAACATACGTCACCCCCCTGAGACGCACGAAGAAAGCAGATCTTTTTTTTTTACTGACAAAAATAGTAACGCACCGTGTATTTGGATAAGTAACTTTAATCTGACTACTGGTTTGGCAATAGTAGCACGTTAGACTACTCGTTACTGATCGTTCTATCGTGGAGTCTCCGCACGCCGGGCGGAATAATACAAACAAACTAGTGCGAGCGGAGTAAAACAAACAAACTAGTGCGGACGTTTAAGAACCGAAAAAAAAGGATCGCAATTCCAACAGCTTCTTAGCGGTTCCGGAACCGGAGGTTAGGAACCGGTTCCTATTTGGAACCGGATCTGGATGCCCAACACTAGAAATGAATATCTAGTAGTGCTGTCAATCGATTAAAAAAATTAACTAATTAATCGCACAATTTGCCGTAATTAATCACAATTAATCGCTTTCTTTCTTCTTAAGAATAAAGTATGTTATAATGGATATTTAAATGTAAAATTATGGAATTTATGTAGAATCAACACAAAGGAAGTATTTAAATTCAAATACTGTGTCTCTCATGTGAACTACAGATTTCCAGAGAAACCATCAAGGCCATCAAAATTAACTGTCAGCTTGAAAAAGGCATATTTCTTATATGCACTAACAGAACATTTCAAAAAGGTCCACAATAGAACATGCAAATATGGAAAAAAGAACAAGGAAATATTCTGCTGTGAAGTCAGAATGATAAATCCTTTTCACTCCATAGAACAACAAGTCAGCTTAGTCCTCCTTTACATTCAGCCGGTTACGGAGACAGACCAGTCTGTTTACATTCTCAGAGGACAAAGCAGCACACGCCACATCTAGTGTTCCTCACGCAGACAAATTACTGGGATAATTTTAAAAAACTGCTCGGCGATCGGTCGCCACGATCCACCCGGGTGGTGCTTCCTGGTTTAGACCTGCTTTTA
Source organism: Eutrigla gurnardus (assembly GCF_963514095.1). Taxonomy (NCBI): domain Eukaryota; kingdom Metazoa; phylum Chordata; class Actinopteri; order Perciformes; family Triglidae; genus Eutrigla; species Eutrigla gurnardus. The sequence goes on from NC_139932.1 coordinate 327,477, forward strand.
AGAGGAAGAGAGGATAGAGGTGCGCTCTCACTCGCAGTTTTTGTAAATACCAGGAATATATGATTAGGTGCAGTTAACGCGTATCCTCCCATCTTTTTGCGTGGAACTCTCACTTCCCCCATGACCCTCCCACGAGCGCAGATTGAAAGTGCTACTTGCCTCTTTCCGCTCATGTGGCACGCAATCTGCGCTTTTACCCAAGTGCCCGTAAATACCGTTCCATGTTTTTACGCACTTGTTGCGAACGGATTGCACCACAAGTGGGCGCAAATGTGTTCAGAAATCTGGCCCTCAGTGCCTTCTTCTCCACCTTCTCTTCCCTGCTCTTTCTATTGTAGCAATAAAGATCACAAAATGTCCAAAGAAATAGTGAGCACAAATTCTGACCAGAAATGAGTGAATGGGTCTATACCTAGCATTAAGTCATTTTAGGAAAAGTCAGGAACTTAGAAATGTAGGGGTTGTATTTAACATATTACATGTATTTGAAAAAACGCAGGGGAGCCCCTTGCCGGTTCTAGTGTTAACTGACTTATATTGGCATATAATTAATATGACATAATTAAGCTATTATCATCAACAGGCAACAGCATGACTCAGCTTACACAGTATGTTTGGAATGAAGACTGCAAGGTGTTTTTCCTCTTGCTGGCTGGTTTACTGAACATTATTACAAGGAGGTTTCCCCCAACCTCTGACACTCACATTGCAACTCGCATCTCGGACTGTCAGGCTGACATCTCTGTCTGGACAACTGCACATCACCTCAAGCTTAACCTGAATAAAACCAAACTCCTCTTTATCCCAGGGAAAGACTGCCCTCGCATGGACCTGTCGGTCACTGTTGAGGGCATCACAGTATTACCTTCCTCAACTGCGAGGAACCTGCGTGTAATCCTTGATGATCAACTATCCTGCACCCCCAACATCACTGCTGTGGCCCGATCCTGCAGATTTGCCCTCTACAATATCCGCAGGATTCGGACCTTCCTCACAAAGGATGCAACGCAACTCCTGGTCCAAGCACTGGTCATCTCCCGCCTTAAAAACTGCAACTCTCTCCTGGCCGGTCTCCCGGCCTCTGCAATTAAACCATTGCAGCGTATCCAGAACGCTGCAGCACGCCTTATCTTCAATCTACCCAAATTCTCCCATGTGACCCCCCTCCTCCGTGACCTCCACTGGGTCCCTGTTGCAGCACGCATCCAATTCAAGACGATGGCACTGGCCTTCAGGGCCATCAATGGAACGGCACCCATCGACCTTCAAACACTGGTCAAACCTCATGCCCTGAAGCGAGCACTTCGCTCCTCTACTTCAGCTGGTACCACCATCGCTGAAATCAAACAAATGTCGCTCAGCAAAGTCCAGACTCTTCTCTGTTCTGGCGCCTCAGTGGTGGAACGAACTCCCGACTAATGTCAGGACAGCCATCTTCCGAAAAAGGCTCAAGACTCACTTGTTCAGACTTCACCTCGACTCTACATAGCATGACCCACTAACACCCCCCCCCCCCCCCCCCCCCACGTTGTGGTTTCTTTGTTTCCTTCTTTTAAAAAATGTACTTATTGTAAGTCGCATCTGCTAAATGACCTAAATGTAAATTTAAATTACAACAGCACTGCCACGCACGTCTCAATTATGTGCCGCCTTTTCATGGTGCGCGTTACAACATGTAACAAATGAATTGAGCGGTTGTAAAAAGTGCGGGGGACAGAGGGCACAGATACGGAAAGTGTGGGAGACATGTTCCTGTGTACCCAGAGTCGGCTACGTGCCTGGTTCAGGCTGATGTGCACTGATAGTTTTCCGCCACACATAACGTTTTGCATTTAGGCCAAAAACCTAAGTTTTGGTCTCATCTGACCAGAGCACCTTCCTCCACACGTTTGCCCTGTCTGTCCCCCCACGTGGCTTGTTGCCAACGGGACTTCTTATGGCTTTGTTTCAACAATGGCTTTCTTCTTTCTTCCATTAAGGCCCGCTTTGTGGAGTGCACAACTAATTGTTGTCCTGTGGACAGATTCTCCCACCTGAGCTGTAGATCTCTGCTGCTTCTCCATGTGCCTCTTGGCTGCTTCTCTGATTAATGCTCTCCTTGTCAGTTTAGGTGGACTGCCATGTTTTGGTAGGTTTGCAGTTGTGCCATACTCTTTCCATTTTCGGATGATGGAGTGAAACAGCGTTCTGTGAGATGTTCAAAGCTTGGGATATTTTTTTATAAGCTAACCCTGCTGTAAACTTCTCCACAACTTTATCCAACTGTCTGGTGTGTTCCTGTTTGTTCACTAATGTTCTCTTACACACCTCCTAGGCCTTCACAGATTAACTGTATTTATACTGAGATTAGATTACACACAGGTGGACTCTATTTACTAATAGGTGACTTCTGAAGGCAATTGGTTGCACTGGATTTTATTTAGGGATTTCCTTCCACTCCACGATAATTAACCACTTTGTGTTGGTCTATCACATAAAATTCCAATAAAATAAATTTACGTTGTAACGTGACATCATGTGGAAAAGTTCAGGGGGTATGAATACTTTTATAAGCCACTGTACATCAGAAGAGCTGTTAATTTTTATTAGGTTTTCATGTGAAATCCCTCTTCTGTTTGACTGAGTTAATTTAGGTGGTCGGGGGGCAGACACCGTTCTTATGTGGTTCTGGTTTTGGGTGGGTGACGGCTCTAATGGAGGCGCAGAGAAGTGTGTAAGACTGTAACTCTGCTTCCTGGTCTCAACACTAGGGCTGGGTAAAAAAATTGATTCAATCGATTTTGGATCGATTTCATTTAAATTTTGCAATATCGATTCATAGGGCATGAGATCGATTTTTCCCCATGAAGTTGATGCAGCAGTGGCGCGTTTACGTCCGGTTGACGTTCATTCATGCGCACAAGCGTGCAAGATGGCTCCTATAGGTGACGTTAGCGCCCTGGTTTGTGCCAATTTTGCAGAACAATGGCCGTGTCAACATCGACAACGGCCACCGAGGAGCCCGCACTCGCGCTCCGTCCGGAGAACCGTAAACTCTAAGACGCGCCGCCCGGAATACTGCCCGGAAATAGGCAAACAAACACCACCGAACAGTCGCCACTGGCCCAAATAATGTCCGAAAGCAGCCTGGAACTCTCACTGACACCGGGCAGCACACGGCTCCGCGAGCCCACAATTACGCTCCGCGAGCCCGCACTCGCGCTCCGTCCTGAAAACCGTAAACTCTTAAGACGCACCGCCCCGAATACTGCCCGTAAATAGGCAAACAAACCCCGCCGACTGGCTTATTTAGCTTTATTTTGATGAAACCGAATGCATACACAGTTTATGTCTGACCTTAAATAAATAAAGGTTCTGAAAACATGTTGCCTGCCTATTGACGTTGACTGATACACTGCCCTCTGGTGGACAAAACATATACAACTTAAGTACCATACCATACCATATAGGTCTTACTGAAGGCTTTTAATGGTCAAAATATTATTAATAAATATTCGAATATATTCGAATATTAATATTAATAAACAAACGAACTTCGAATATGATTTTTGGGGAAAAGTCAAGGCCCTAGTGCTCGATCCACACTACGTTATGGTGCAACGTAAACATCTGACTGAAACAGTTATCCCCATGATGTATACATGTGTGAAAGACGACATCCTAACGAAAATGCAGTCAGCAGAGAGTGTCGGCAGAACTTGTGTTGTTTATGGTGAAGAGCAAAAAATAAAGTACATCTGTATTTTGTAACACATAGGGCTGCAACGATTCATCGAGTTACTCGATTAACTCGATTATGAAAATTCCTCGAGGCAAAACATCTGCCTCGAAGCCTCGTTAAATTCCTATGACGCGCCTATGTGCAGGGATCCGATTGTTCCACACGGACCGTTGTTCAGGAAGCACCAGTGCGTCATACACGGTCATTCATTCTGAATTTAGTTGGCGCGATGGCGGAAAGTCAGCCTCAGAATGTCCGTAAACGACAGAGAGTATCGGGGCTAAACAACGGTACCCTGCTTGCCCATGTGAGCGATTTATTTCTGACAACAAAACGAATGCGTAAAGTTGTAACATATGTGACTAGATGTCTCCTCGTCTCCGTGGCGCATTTCTCCGTTTTGTTGTATATCGATCACTTCTCATCCGCCATCTTGCGAGTGACGTATAGAGTCACGTTTATGCATCGGACGCTCGTATTGGCTCCCGTAGCAGCTTTTACAGCCAATCGGAAAGCCTGATTTACGCTTGGCTGTGAGTTGTTGTGTTTGCCCAAACGGACGGAGGAGTTCAAAGCAGAGAAAAGAACGGTCAAACAGTTACTGTAGTGATAGAGAAAGCTAAATACATAAATGGCACAGAAGAAGTACACTATATACACACATATTTAGGGCAGGGAGAGGAAAGGGCCATTGCTGGCAAAACAAAACGTAAATTAAATGTTATCCATGTTTTATCCAAGTTGATTTAACTGTATTGTTGTTAAATTCTCACTGGCACTTAATAAATGGGCTTAGTTTTGGAGCCAAATTTTGTAGTTGGAATGAATACCTCTGTTTATTTTTTTTAGAAATGCTTGATCATTTTACAGCCACATCATTTTCGTTATGCATTATTTGTTTTGGTTGTTTAAAAACGCAATTTTTTTTTATCCGATTCCTCGATTAATCGATCGATAAAGTGCTAAATTAATCGATTACAAAAAGAATCGATAGCTGCAGCCCTAGTAACACAGTTGAGCCATTTTCATTATGTAAGAGCCAATCGAATCGAATCGAATAGAATCGAATCGTGATTAATCGATTCAGGACCTTATGAATCGAAATCGAATCGATTTAGGAAATTGGCCACGATACCCAGCCCTACATGTCATCACTAGTAAAGTTTGGCAGGGGAACAGAGAAAACTACGGAGTCCGACATCGTTTTTGCATATTCACACACCGAGCCAACATTAATTTTAGTGACCTCCGATTGGTGTAATTGGGTGTCATTAATGCCGACGTGAATAACAATCTTACTGTATTTATGTTCATCCTTAGCCAGCAGTTTCAATTGAGCTTTGATGTCGCCCACTCTGGCCCCTGGGACACATTTGATTCACTGGTGTCGCTATTTTCACGTGTCTCACTATGGAGCTGCCAATTACCAGGGTTGGCTTCTTAGCGGGTGTGTCGCTGAGTGGGAAAAAATCGCCTCCAAATAATAAAATAATTTATCCTCGCCTCCAAAGCAAAAAGTGAACTACATTTATTACATAAACCATTATCAGTAAAGGAGGCGGGGATGTAACTGAACATTAGACACACCGGGCAGGAGAGAACAGAAGGAGGAGAGGGTTTTCAATTGTAAACTTTAAAACCACAACCAGAGCTCGGTTGAACCTGAACCGATGTTACTTCAAATTAAACCTTCAAACAAAAGAACATAACATATTTTCACAATTCTTTACGCACTTTGGGTCTCATTCATGAAATATTAGTAAATCTGTGAGTAGAGTTGCACATAAATGCCTCCATACTGAAAACCAACTGTGGATTCATGAGAGCTGCATAAACTTACCTGATTTGATCAAAGCACGTGTGCATGTTCATGATATATGTTCATGAATGCCAAACCATCGTAAACTGACAGCGTGCTCCTACTAGGGTTGCACATCTCTTTGTGATAAACGTTTCGATATGCATCTAGATACACAGGTTACGATTCGATTCAAAAACAATATCCTTTATCACAGACCGATTCGATTCAAAAACGATATCCTTTTATTACAGACCGATTCGATTCGAATCGATTCCATACAGTGTAAGAACGATACGATTCGATTCTACGGTTAATATTTGTTGTAGATATTTTATAAAATAAAGAAGCCGATTCTATGGAAGTGACAGTACAATAGTTTCTTTTCAAATATGTTAAATACCACATATCCCCAAGCATTGTGGCTGTATGGCACTGGCAAAAAAAAACAGAACAACAAAATCACATGTCAATGTATTTATTTTTAGACATGTACCAAAAAAAAGTCTGGCTGAATGGTTGGATGGCGGTCACAGGACAGTGTCATGGACGCTACCCGTGCTGCGGCCGCCTCTTGTGGCGCAAGTTGAGACACAAGCGATCGACATTCAAAGCCGTCCGTCTCTCACGTGCGGTCGTGGAGTGCCTGCGGTCACACGGCAGCGTCGCAGCAGCCTACCTGTGCTGCGCCCGCCTCTCCACCTCCACCTCCTCCATGTTCCGTGTTGTCCCTTGTTTATAACTCATACCAGCTAAGCAGCTACGCCGTTTCGCCGGCAGCTCCAGCTCTCGTGTTGTTTTAGAGACGCTGGTGTAATGCCGCCAACCGCTTCAAAGTCTTGCGATACCCGATCCATGACTCCGTAACCGATTCATCTAGGAATTCATTGATAATTTGTATCGATTGAGGAGGCTGCTACCGATGCAGCCGTATCTCTCACTTGTTGAACCGAATATCCGGTCGCATCGGTTTATCGTTTACAACCCTAGCTCCTACTGCTCAGCAATTAGCATAAACCCCTGACCATGAACCACCATATAAGGAGGTGATGATTGTTATGGAGAGATACATCCTGTCCACCTGCGGACATGGAGCAAGCAAAGAAAGAGAGGGAGAGAAAGAAAAATATTTCCAATTGAAGTAATTTTTGTTATTAACTGCTGTGGTTTAATGAACCAGACGATGTTCTCTTGTTACTGTGCCACTTTAATCTGGTGTTCAAATTCTATATGAAACAACAACAGCTGTGACAGGTACGGTGGCTGAGGAGGAACTAACAAGGCAAACTTTAACTTTACAATAGCACTCCCAGCGCTTTATTAATACATTACAAAGTGGAGCTGAGGACATTTTTTTCTTTTGTAAATGAAAGGCTTGGAGGGAGGTGATGGATGCTCAGTCCAAAGATCCATCCATGAAGTCAAATGAAAATGGTTTCAAATCTTTTGATTTATCATTTGTATTATTGATATTGAACATTTAGCCTAGGGGGCTGCACGGTGTTGTAGTGGGTAGCACTGTTGCCTCACAGTGAGAGCGTCCCGGGTTCGAATTCGGGTTCCTTCTGTGTGGAGTTTGCATGTTCTCCCCGTGTAAGCGTGGGTTCTCTCCGGGTTCTCCGGCTTCCTCCCACAGTCCAAAGACATGCAGGATGGGGATAGGTTCATTCTAAATTGCCCGTAGGTGTGAATGTGAGTGTGAATGGTTGTCTGTCTCTACATGTAGGCCCTGCGATAGACTGTTTACCTGTCCAGGGTGTACACCGCCTTCGCCCAATGACAGCTGGGATCAGCTCCAGCTCCCCCGCGACCCTGAATACAGGATAAGCGGTAGAGGATGGATGGATGGATGGAACATGTAGCCTAGACAACACGTAGGATATTAAGTCGATTTAATTAACCCATTCACATTTTTATTTAACCTAATCTGAAGTTTAAATATCCAAAATGCCCACTAATTAAGCAAAATGTGTTATGCATTTCTAAACTTTTGTCATGTATAATGTGTTTGTACATACCGTAGATGACCAAATAATCGCCCGCGTGCAAATACGCGCCTGTGCTCTAATAGCCGCCGGGGTCCGACCTCATTTGGCATAATAAACGCCGGTTCAATTAAACGCCCGGGCGATTAAGTGTTTACCATAGTCTTGCACAGAAAACAAAAGTTTTTTTTTAACAGCACTTCACCGGCTCTCACCTCTTCTGTCAGTCAGCCCCTCCTCTCGCTCTCTCTCTCTCTCTCGCATGCAGGCGCGCGCACACACACACACACAGACACACAAACACAGGCGCGCTAGACTGAGGGATATAGGGATATAGATAAATGCGCTAATGTACAGTGTTGAAATTACCGCGATCGACCCCCCCTTCCGTTATCATTCATAACACTGCTCTGATCAGCTCCCTGTGTCGCGATAACACAGACAAACTGTCTTTGTATTTATTGTCTGATGTCAATAAAGATGCGTCGGGGGGAAAAAGTAGTTTTGTTCCAGTGGTGCTATGGTGAGCTCCTTGTTCTTTGCATGATGGTCTGGTGCTGCTCATTGCAAAAATAAATTGTAGCCTGTTGCAAATACGCGCCTGGTTCTTATAAACGCCTGGGCTCCAAGTCGATTTAGCATATTAAACGCCCGGGCTACTAAATGGTCATCTACGGTACATAATTTGTACGTGTTTTTAAGGCATCTGCATATTGTGAATATAACCAAGCACAGAACGCATGTTGTAATTTCTCTTAATGATAAGCAATACTTATGTGCCTTCCTTATTTACACAAGCTCAAGTTGGAGGCAATACATTTTTTTCGAAAGGTTTGTAGCTGCTAACATTTTGATGATAAATTTTACTCTGAAAACAATCAACACACAAATTCCTTCTGCTCACGTTTCCATGGATGTAAGATATTAACTATTAATGATCTATTATATTATTAGGTTTAACAGGGACTGGAGGTACCATAAAGAGGAGCGGGTTTGGATCACCCGGGCCCCAGGTATGGAGCCCACGCTGAAGACCAACGCCTATGAGAGAGGGACCTACTACTTCTTCGACTGCCTCAACTGGAGGAAAGTGGCAAAGGTAAACATCTGCTTTATACCTGATCCTGATGCACAGTATGAATCAGATTTCCCAACAAATATTCAGAATATAATAGTTGCTTGCATTTTGTTTTTGAGTTGTTCAGTCCCGTGCTTGTAAAGGCGATTGTAGCATGCACTCATGCCACCTGGGGTTCTGACAGCTCAATTTTGGAGCAACACACGTTAAGTTATTTTATTTTTCTCGTGGTGCACACACAAACAAAATGTTCCTTAACGTTGCGCACAGAACAAGATCACTCTCTTAAACGCCAGCTGGCACCACTCCGTCCACTGGGCATGATCTGAGAGTTGTATGACTGACACAAGGAGGTCAGTCAGAGAAACTGCCTCACCACCTTTTTGGGTATTGCGCCTTGGACAGGCTGCAATTTCTGCAGTCTAATCTATCTGAGGCCGCACCTGCCCTTCTGCCCAAGTGGTACCCCATAAACCGTATCTCCCTCCAGCCAGTGGCTCAAGCACCGTGGCCATATGCTTTGCACAACCGACATCAACAAAACCTTAAGGAGCAAGTCTACACTATGCTGCGCGGAGATGAGAGAGGGCAGCTCATATCGGCCACTATACGGCCAGCATTTTTTAATGTTTTTTTTTCCCACTAAACGGGCCAGTAAATATTCCTTCGCGGGCTGGATTGGGCCTGGGGGCCGCCAATTGAACAGCCCTGATGTATGCGGATAACTGCATTCGTGGGAACATTTAATTGTATAGTTAGTTAATGTTATTATCTGAAGCTTTCAGGCAACATTATCACCCCTAAAAATACTATAGGCGTATATATTGGTGAGAAATAAACGAGGAGGAGGAAAAATGTCGTGTAAACAGTTATTGATTTTTCTAAACTGTTATGATTTATTATCCGTGTACCCATTTACACGTTTAGACGTTGACACCCCTAGTAGTATCATCTGAGAAATTATTCTTTTCCCTTACTTGAAATGTAAAACAATGATTTGAGCGATTGTCAGGCCTGGACTAAAAAGAGGACGCAGACGCAGAGGGAGAACAGTTCAGGCTAGGGTTGCACGGTATACCGGTACTAATTTGGTACCGGGGTACTGAGGCATTTAAAACGGTACTATATTGCATTTGGACGGGACCGGTACTTGCAGCGCCGCCGGCAGCGCCCACAACAGCGCGGCGAACTCGCCACGTGACGTCACCGCGTTGTAACTACAGCTGAGAGGACGAGGAGCGAGCCGCAGTTTGGGGAGATAAAAAGAAAAAGCAAGCAAGCCGGAGGAAACCGCTAGCAAGTTAGCGAGCAGCGTGGACTGGAGCAACAAACGGAGCAGGAGGAAAGCTTGGAGAGAGCGCGAGAGAGCGCGCGAGCGAGAGAGGAGAGAGAGCGCGAGAGAGCGCGCGAGCGAGAGAGGAGAGAGAGCGCGAGAGAGCGCGAGAGAGCGCGAGAGAGCGCGCGAGCGAGAGAGGAGAGAGAGCGCGAGAGAGCGCGCGAGCGAGAGAGGAGAGAGAGCGCGAGAGAGCGCGAGAGAGCGCGCGAGAGAGCGCGAGAGAGCGCGCGAGCGAGAGAGGAGAGAGAGCGCGAGAGAGCGCGCGAGCGAGAGAGGAGAGAGAGCGCGAGAGAGCGCGCGAGCGAGAGAAGCACGGAGAGGAGAATGGCTACTGCCACCGTCACCACGCCGCAACTTGCGGACAAACCAGCGCCGCGAAGTCCGATATGGCCGTACTTAAAACAAATGTTCAAAGCGAGGCAGTTAACGCCGATGCACCACTGTGTAAACGGTGTTTAAAACATGCATGGCTAACGGCGGAAACACCTCCGACTTAGCCAAACACTTAAAGGACCAGCACCCAGACCTGCACACTGAGCTCAGGGAACGACAGGTAATTTACTCAGGAAGAAAAGTCACATTCAGTGCTAAAAGCAAGCGCCACCCCCCTTCACTCTTAACAAAAGTAGCTCTGGAAGAAAAAAAATAGAGCTGGTTTATTTATATTATTATATTTTATATTATTGTATTTATATTTTAACATTTTTAAAATTGTGTGCATTAGAAAAGCTTGTCTTTGTGGTATTTTATTTTATTTGCTGATTAATATGTTATTGTTCTAAGATTTTCTATTAAAATAAAGTCAGTAATTCTTTGCGTTCAAGAATTAGTATCGAAATTGCGAAAAAGTATCGAAAAATTGCGAAAAAGTATCGAAAAGTACCGAAAAGTACCGAAACACATGTTGGTACCGGTACCGGTACCAAAATGTTGGTATCGTGACAACACTAGTTCAGGCAGACCTTTATTCGGAAATTCGCCTCTCTCAATTTTTTTTTTTTTTTTTTTTTTTTTTAAACTTTGTTTATGGAGCTTTTTCTTCACAACAGAACAAAGACATACAGAAACACTCAGAACAGAGTTCCCACCCCTAAAAGTAGATAACTAAATAATAATAATAAACAAATGAATGAGTAAATCTAAATCAATGCATGTCAAATTTGTTGTAAGAGAGGACATATATACACATGAAAACAGAGAGTCTTTCAAGAAAAATACAAAAACAACCACAAACAAACAAGCACACACAAAAAAAAAGAAGCAGTATAAAAGTAGAGTACATATAGAGTAAAATCCAAGCGGGTTGTCACCTAAATAAAGGGAAGCCAGCGGTTGTTCTAATTAGATTGTTTCATGCAGCTCTGATTTCTCTTCCACGTATCTCAAAAAAGGTTGCCAAATCTCTTAAAATTTGCCAGATGAACCTCTAAGTGTATGTTTTATTTTTTCCAATTTCATATATTCATGAGTACTCCTGATCCATAGTGTGTGGGATGGAGGGATGGCATCTGTCCACTTCAGAAGGATAAGGCAGCGGGCAAGCAATGTACAGAAAGCCAGAAAGTCACACTGAGAGCTGCTCAAGCTGTAGACAAGAGAAGGTATTCCAAAAAGGGCTATGACGGGACAGGGGGCTATAGACACCTCAAGGACCTCCGAGAGTGTTTTAAACATCAAAGTCCAGTAAGCCGTCAGCTTGGAGCAGCTCCAAAATGTGTGTAAATATGAGGATGGGGTCATTTTACAACGATTGCACGCTGGATCTATGTCTGGGAATCTCTCTGATAACTTCTGTTTGGTCCAGTGAGCCCGATGCAATATTTCACACTGTAGTAATCCATGCCTTGCACAGATAGAGGAGGTGTGGACTTTTAATATCGCGTCCCAAGTTTCATCACGTATGATCTCACCTATATCCTGCTCCCATCTGTGTCTAATAGTGGCAAGGGGCAGGGTTTTTTGGGATGAAAGTGCACTATATAGGTTAGATATAATACCTTTAAACGACTGGACAGGCGCCAATAGATAGTCAATATCAGAACTTGGGGGGATTTCTGGAGTGAGATAGCCTGTTTACATTCTTGTGAAGCTGATCTTACTGAGTGGGCACCTAGTTACAGCCAGCTCAGCTGTAGTGAATATACTTGATTGGAGGGAGGGGCCCCAGTCAACACATAAAGGACAGCCAGTGAAACTTCTTCTCAACCACATTTTGTCTGGAGAAAGGAAGGAAGCTGCTTTGTATCTTGTTGGTAAGTCAGAAACTAATTGTAGATTTGGGTTTAGGCATTCTGTGTGTAAAGCTAGTTGTAACATTTAGTCTTGTCTAGATAGCTGTTGTTTAAATTCTTGTGAAGCTGATCTTACTGAGTGGGCAATTACCTAGTTTCAGCCAGCTCAGCTGTAGTCAATAGACTTGATTGGAGGGAGGGGCCGCAGTCTGTGCATGAGGTAAACTGAGCACTTAAGAGCTTGTCATTACAGCGTCAGGACAGCCGAACGAAGACAAGGGAGTCCATCGAGGAAGTCCATTGAGGTAGGCATAACATCTCAACCACCACCCATCGCAGCCATGTGTCCTATCCCAGTCAGGACATCAAACTGGAGAAGATTTCGCCAGAGACCCGTCGCTCGCGGCTGTAACCCATTGGTATGGAACTTGAAGTACTAGGGGGGCTATGGAACTGCCAGTCTGCAGTCAAGAAGGTGGACACCATCTCCGCGTATGCCTCACTGCAGACTCTCCACTTCCTGGCCCTTACGGAGACCTGGATCACCCCAGAAAACACTGCCACTTCAGCTGCTCTTTCAACTGCCTACTCGTTTTCACACTCCCCAAGACGAACAGGGCAAGGAGGAGGAACTGGGCTCCTCATCTCACCAAGGTGGTCCTACCAGGTCCTTCCTCTGGACCACCTACCCCGATCTGCACTTGAATTCCACGCCGTCTCTGTCACCCTTCCTTTCAAGCTCAACATCATAGTGATCTATCGCCCTGAGATGATGCCCTCCTTAGCTGCTCCCCTGATGACGGCACATCACTTGTCGTCCTCGGTGACTTCAACATCCACCCGGGAAAGCTGCACTCATCTGAATTTATTGACTTCTTCTCCACATTTGACCTCTCACTCTCCCCCTCTCCACCCACTTGACCTTGTCTTCACAAGATCCTGTGGCATCTTCGCATTATCTGTTACCCCACTCACCGTGTCTGACCACCACTTTGTGACTTTCTCCCTCCCCATGAAGCCCTGCACATCCCTCCCATCTATGCCTCAAACTGTCATTAGTTGCCGCAACCTGAAATCCCTCACTCCCTCTGCTCTCTCCTCAACTGTTCTTTCCTCACTACCATCCACAGAACAATTCTCCTTAATGCCTACTGAGGAAGCCTCCTCCATCCTGATGTCCTCACTCTCCTCTTCTTTAGACACTCTCTGTCCCCCCACCTCACGACCAGCGCGCTCATCTCCTTCCCCTCCCTGGCTGTCCGAACCTCTGCGAACCAACAGATCAGTGTTGCGAGCGGCTGAGAGAAAATGGAAGAAATCGGGCCAGTACGAGGACCTTGCTCACTACCATCACCAACCTCTCTGACTTCACCCCAACTGTTTCGGCAGCTAAATCTGCCTTCTACCTGGCAAAGATCAACTCTTCCACCTCTAACCCCAGGGAACTCTTCTCCATGTTCTCCTCCCTCCTCACCCCTCCTACCCCTCTCCCTCCTTCCTCCCTTACTGCTGATGACTTTGCAACTTACTTTACCAAGAAAGACATCAGCTCCTCATTCACTCCTATAACCTCCCAGAAAACACCTCCACTAACTCTTAACCCTGATGGCCTTACCAGCTTTAGCCCTCTCTCTTCTGAAGATGTTCACAAACTTAGCTACTGGTTGCTAGCATCTGACGATAGGAGCTGCGGATAGCAGGCCGCCACTAACTGATACCGCTTCAGCCTTCCTCAAGAGAATGTTCCCACTTACCCCGGAGGATCATGAGCTGTCCAGCTTGAAGTCAGAGCTTCGCTCCATTGCGACCCTCCTGGATGATGTCCTCCAGCGCCAATCCGTGCTCCTCGCCCGGGTGGAAGCGTTGCAGCAGGATGGTTCCAGCTCGGACAACGCTGTACATTGCAAATCGGATGCTCCCTCTTCCTCCTGGGCGTCCATTGTTAGGAAAGGGAGACAGGTCTCTCTCCCCTTGTTTTCCCCTGACTCGGAAGTATGTGACGACGATCCCATCCCACTGTCCAACTTCTTCACCCCACTGGAGAAGTTAACGGAGCTACCAGCTACATGCTCGCACACCGCTCCGGAGTAATCAGCCCTGCCAAACTCCAGACACAGAAAGCGTTGCATCCCTCCAACTAGCCCACTGATGTCCCAGGGTAAACGTCAACAGTGCTCATCCCCTTCATCGATATCCTGCTCAGAAAACTGGCCTCCTCTCCCAGTCCCGCAGCCTTCCACGGCATAACGTGGGTCCGATCCCGTCGACGCTCAATGATGGCGTCATCTGCGCAGCTGACGCTTATCCCTCTTCTACGGTTCCAGATCCCCCTGGCACCTCCTATCTTTCTCCGTCCACTAAATTGTCGGTCTATGAAAATGGCTGCAAGAATCAGCCTCCTGAAATTCTTATAATCGGTGACTATCATCAGAAATGTGCATCTCCCAGGCTCCATCACTTACTGTCTCTCTGGTGGGATCACTGCTGATTTCATTGAACTGATACCTGTCCTCATTGATCTCCATCTGTCTGTTCACACGGTTATGTTGCACACCGGCACAAATGACGTCATGTCCAGACGCTATCTCAAACTCTATCATGATCTTGAGTCACTGATTCACACTGTTGAGAGCCTCGGGAAGAGGTTTGTTCTCTTTGGCCCTATTCCTACCCTGCTCAAAAGCTCAGAGCGTTTTAGTCGACTTTTTAGTCTGCACACGTGGATGCGGAACTTCACCACTGCAACTGGCCTGGGTTTTATTAGCAATTTTGATTATTTTTGGACTGAGCATGACCTTTTCAAAGCTGATGGTTTTCATTTCAATAGGAAAGGGTCTGAAAGATTAACAAGTAATCTTATTAACTTCATCGCATTTAGCCTGCAATGATGCTTTTCCCAGCAAGACCCTGCCCTGCACACGTTGTCTTGTGGTCACAACACTGTCCCTTTTCCACCAACGCGAACCTAGTTCAAGAACCGGGCCGGTGCCCGTGCTGTTTCACAGTTGGTTCAACTTGCGAACCTTCTGAGAACCTGTTTGCATTTCCACCGGCTAAAGAGCCCAGAGAGCCACGTCATTACGTCACTGTATACATCTGAGGTCTCCCCACAGCGCTCATTTCAAGCATAGCAGACGTGTCTCTTCAGAAAAAGTGTTTATTTTGACAAATAATACAATAACAATAAATACACAAAATACTAAAATCACATTTTCTTTTTCTTTTTAAAGTGTAGAGCAGTGTGTGATCAATATCAATGATCAGAGTGTTTGATGTTTAGTCATCTGCACGTTGGACCTCCGTTCAATATCGCCGATAGCTCTACAAACACAAACCAGAGAACAGCGGTTTAATCACAAACTGTGTGAAGACAGAAGATATTAAGTCACGTTGGTAACGTTTAGTGAGCCAACGGCAGTCAAAAAGTGGCATGCTAACGTCTTTGTCTGTCGAAACAGGAAGAACTGGTTCGCGATTGGGCACCGGCTCCGAACCGGCCCTCAAAATGCCTCGGTGGAAAAGGGGCATGATAGTGCGGGTCCTGCTGCCATTTTTAGTGCGTGCACTGTCTCCAATTTTGACCCCCTTACTCCACCTAGTTCTTTTACAGCTGCAAAACCTGTAGCTGATCCTCATACCTCAATTCCAACTCCCATATGCTCTCATATCCCTATTAGAGTTACTGATAGGCATTGTATCCTGTCAAAACGCTCTCACTGTCCTCATGACAACAACCCTGATCCCAGTAAAGTTAATCACACTAGCACTCATGGGAGGTCCACATCTAACCTAATTAGTATTAAAAACAGTTCCTGTCCCTTCAGCTCTTCCCCCTGTCGACCTCAGTTGTGCTTTACTGAACATTAGGTCACTCTCCAGTAAGACATTCTATATTAATGATTTTATTTCTCACTATGGTTTGCATTTCTTTTTTTTCACTGAACGCTGGCTTTCCTCCACTGCCAATGCTGTTCTTATCGAGGCATCTCCCCCTGAGTATAGCATTTTATTTTTCGCTAGGAAAGACAAAACGGGTGGGGGACTTGCGGTTATTTTTTCTAATCAATTTTCCTGTATAACATGTTCACTTGGTAACTTCACATCTTTGGAGTACCTGGCCGTGCTTATTGGAAACCGCCAACATATCCTGGAATTACTCATTTATAGACCACCCAGGTTTAATCCCATCTTCTTAACTAACGATTTCCTTGAGTTTTTTACCGATAAAGTCTCCCTAATAAGGGACAATATCATTAGCCAGTAGCTCTCGGGTTCACTCGCTCAGTTTCAACCCATTTCTGCTGAGGCCTTGGCCTCAATGGTTGCCGCCTCAAAGCCAACTACGTGTTCACTAGATCCCATCCCTTCTGATCTCTTTAAGGAAATGTTTCCTATTCTAAATGCCCCTATACGTGCCATTTTGAACACTTCCTTCTCTGAGGGGTGTGTTCCCTTAACCTATAAATCCGCTATCATTAAACCACTCCTCAAGAAACCCAATAGTGATCCCCTGGTTCTTGCCAATTATCGACCTGTCTCCGCTCTCCCTTTCGTATCCAAAATATTTGAGAGAATTGTTGCCGATCAACTCACTGTCCACCTTTCTGCTAATAATCTCTTTGACAATTTTCAGTCTGGTTTCCGCTCCTGCCACTCTACTGAGACTGCACTAACTAGAGTGGTTAATGATCTACTTGTCACGGCTGACTCTGGATCCGCCTCCTTGCTTTTAATTCTTGACCTAAGTTTGGCCTTTGATACCGTAGACCATTGTATGCTTCTACACCGACTGGAGCACGATGTTGGTGTTCGGGGGCTGGCGCTGTCTTGGTTCCAGTCTTACTTATCTAGTAAAACCCAATGTGTTCGTTTTAATAACTCTTTGTCAGATTCCTCTACGGTTACCGCTGGTGTGCCCCAGGGTTCTGTCCTGGGCCCTCTGTTGTATTTACATGCTCCCTCTAGGTAGGATAATTGCAGAATTTGGTATTAAGTTCCATTTCTATGCTGATGACACACAGCTATACATCCCACTGCAGCCTAATGACCCCTCTCAAATACAAAATCTGGAAACGTGTAAGCCGAATCAAGAGCTGGATGACTCATAACTTTCTCTTGCTTAACACAGCTAAGACTGATTTGCTGCTGATTAAGCCTAATAATATGAGCACTTTTCTGAGAGTTTCTGTCTTAACATTGATGGTTGCTCAATCCCTGAAAGCACGCACATTAGAAACCTTGGTGTTACTTTTGATCCAACCCTGACTTTCCAGACTCACATTAAGGACATCACAAGGACAGCCTTCTTTCACGTGCGTAATATTGCCAAAATCCGTCCGGCTCTATCCCGGCATAGCGCTGAGGTGGTTCTCCATGCCCTTGTGACCTCCCGCCTCGATTACTGTAAGGTCCTTTTTTTGGGGCCTTCCCATTTGTTCTACCAGGAGTCTTCAGCTTGTGCAAAATTCAGCAGCCAGACTTTTAACAAAAACAAGTCTATTCTGCCACATAACTCCTGTTCTGGCATCATTACATTAGCTGCCCATTTAGGCTAGAGCTGATTTTAAAGTTCTTCTTTTAACTTTTAAGGCCTTAAATGGACTTGCTCCATTGTATTTAACTGAACTACTCTCTCCCTACATTCGCCACGTCCTCTTCGTTCCCTTAGCTCAAACCTCCTTGTGATCCCCTCAACCAATAAAAAATCAGCTGGTGGAAGAGCCTTCTCCTACCGTGCTCCTTTTTTTATGGAAGGGCCTCCCACTTGACATCAAAGAAGCTAAATCCGTTACAAATTTTAAGTCTTAAAACTCACTTTTTTACCCTATATTTTGGTTGTAACTAATTCTTCATTGTTTTATCATTTCCCTCTGATGTTTTTATTATTGTTTTGTAGTTTGTTATTATTGTTTTTATGTTTTTTTTATTATTGTTTTATAGTCTTGTTATTATTGTACTTGATTTGTTGTAAAGTGTATTGAGACCATGTACCATGGTGATTTTGCACTTTAAATAATAAATTGATTGATTGATTGATTGATTGATAACCGTGCTACCACTTGCTCCCTTGACCCGATTCCCTCCTCTCTTCTCCAAGACATCTCACACGACATCTTGCCATTCCTCACCACCCTGATCAACTCCTCCCTCACCTCAGGTGTCATTCCAGCTGCTTTTAAGACGGCTACAGTGAAGCCCCTCCTTAAAGAACCCACCCTAGACGCTGCTGACATCCAAAGCTACAGACCTGTATCTCTTCTTTCATTCCTCTCTTGAACCCTGGAACGTGCCGCATCTCTCGCAGAACAACCTCCTTGACCCTAATCAATCAGGATTCAGGACTGCTCACTCCACTGAGACGGCCCTCCTCACAGTGACCGAGACGCCAGAGCCTCATCCCACTCCTCCGTTCTCATTCTCCTCGACCTATCTGCTGCATTCGACACAGTCAACCACCAAATCCTCCTCTCCACCCTGGCTGAACTTGGCATCACTGACTCTGCACTAACCTGGTTCACATCATACCTGACAAATCACACCTTTCAGGTCACATGGAATGGCTCTATGTCCAAAACCTGTTCTCTAGACACGGGTGTCCCTCAAGGCTCATTATTAGGACCGCTTCTGTTCTCACTATATATCAGATCACTAGGCTCTGTAATTACGTCACATGGATTCTCCTACCATTGTTACGCAGATGACACCCAGCTATTCCTTTCTTTTCCCCCAACCTTTGACACTCACATTGCAACTCGCATCTCGGAATGTCTGGCAGACATCTCTGTCTGGACAACTGCACATCACCTCAAGCTTAACCTGAATAAAACCGAAACCCCTCTTCATCCCAGGGAAAGACTGCCCTCGCATGGACCTGTCGGTCACTGTTGAGGGCATCACAGTATTTCCTTCCTCATCTGTGAGGAACCTGGGGGTAATCATCGATAACCAATTATCCTGCACCCCTAACATCACTGCTGAGGATCCTGCAGATTTGCCCTCTCCAATATCCGCAGGATTCGGACTTTCCTCACAAAGGATGCAACGCAACTCCTGGTCCAAGCACAGCTCATCTCTCGCCTTGACTACTGCAACTCTCTCCTGGCTGGACTCCCGGCCTCGGCGACTAAACCATTGCAGCGTATCCAGAACGCTGCAGCACGCCTTGTCTTCAATCTACCCAAATTCTCCCATGTGACCCCCCTCCTCCGTGACCTCCACTGGCTCCCCGTTGCAGCACGCATCCAATTCAAGACGATGACACTGACCTTCAAGGCCATCAATGGAACGGCACCCATCTACCTTCAAACACTGGTCAAACCCCACGCCCCGAGGCGAGCACTTTGCTCCTCTACTTCAGCTGGCCGGCTGGTACCACCCTCGCTGAAATCAAACAAAGGTCGCTCAGCAAAGTTCAGACTCTTCTCTGTTCTGGCGCCTCAGTGGTGGAATGAACTCCCGACCAATGTCAGGACAGCAGAGTAATTTGCCATCTTCCGAAAAAGGCTCAAGACTCACCTGTTCACACTTCACCTCGACTTACTAACCCCCCCCCCCCCCCCCCCACACACACACACACACACACACACACACACACAAAAAAAGCACTTTGATTATAGCACTGTTGTTCTTAAGGTTTGTTTGCTGAACAGCTGCTACTTTACTCAGACCAGGATCTAACACTTCTATTTTTAGCTCTTACTTTATCGGCAATGATATGTTGTGGTTCTTTTGTTTCTTTCTTTTGACAAATGTACTTATTGTATGTCGCTTTGGACAAAAGCGTCTGCTAAATGACCTAAATGTAAATGTAAGGGAGGGAGGAAACATGTGATTTGCATGGATTGGGGATTTCAATGAGAAACCATGCCATCCATAGTGCCGGTGGACCTGTTTCCATATCTTAAGTGTCGTTCTGACCAAAATATTTCTTGTATACCGGGCGGTGTCTGAGGCTAGAGATGCATAGATTAATGCTGACAATGTGGATGGGGCACAGGATCTAGCTTCAAGAGTGCACCACGAGGGAGCGTCGGCACCTGGATTCTCATATAGCCAATGGAGAATAGGTTGAATATTAGCGGCCCAATAACACAACTGAAAATTGGGCAGAGCCATACCACCTAATACCTTTGGACTAGTGTTGTCACGATACCAACATTTTGGTACCGGTATCGGTACCAACATGTATTTCGGTACTTTTCGATACTTTTCGATACTTTTTCAAATAAATAGAGAATGCAAATAATGTCATTACTGACTTTATTTTAATAGAAAATCTTAGAATAATAATATATTAATCAGTAAATAAAATAAAATACCACAAAGACAAGCTTTCCTAATGCACACAATTTTAAAATAATGCATGTATGCATTTTACAGCTCTGGAAAATAAGGGACCACTTCAGATTTATTGAAAATCAGCATGGCCACATGTATTGCAAAAAGTTTAAAAATCACTGTGAAAATATAAATACAATAATATAATATCAAATGTAATAATATAAATAAACCAGCTCTATTTTTTTTCTTCCAGAGCTACTTTTGTTAAGAGTGAAGGGGCTTGCTTTTAGCACTGAATGTGGCTTTTTTTCATGAGTAAATGACCTGTCGTTCCCTGAGCTCAGTGTGCATGTCTGGGTTCTTGTCCTTTAAGTGTTTGGCTAAGTCGGAGGTGTTTCCGCCGTTAGCCATGCATGTTTTTAAACACCGTTTACACAGTGGTGCATCGTTGTTAACTGCCTCGCCTTGCGCATTTGTTTTTAAGCTAAAGTACGGCCATATCGCACTTGGCGCCCCTGATTTGTCCACAAGTTGCGGCGTGGTTCTCCTCTCCGTGCTCCTCTCTCTCTCTCTCCCTCCCTCTCTCTCTCTCTCCCTCTCCAACGTCTCTCTCTCCAAGCTTTCCTCCTGCTCCTTTTTATTGCTCCAGTCCCCGCTGCTCGCTAACTTGCTAGCTGTTTCCTCCGGCTTGCTTGCTTGCTTTTTCTTTTTATCTCCCAAAGCTGCGGCTCGCTCCTCGTCCTCTCAGCTGTAGTTACAACGCGGTGACGTCATGTGGCGAGTTCGCCACGTTGTTGCGGGCGCTGCCGACGGCGCTGCAAATACCAGTCCCGTCCAAATGCAATATAGTACCGTTTTAAATGCCAATTAGTACCGGTATACCGTGCAACCCTACGTTGTAAATAGGCTCTGCTCAGTCACAGACTTTTATTATTCCAGATGAAGCTGGATATTAGTGTGTCTAGGCGTTTAAAGAATGACATGGGGATATACACTGGGAGACATTTAAAGAGATAACTAAATTTGGGCAACACATTCATTTTTATAGCATTTATTCTACCGGCAAGTGACAGATGTAGAGGCATCCAACGTTTAAGATCCTGCTCCACCTCAATCATTAGTGGGTTGAAATTTTCCTTGAAGAGTCTGGCTATACTGTTTGTAATTTGCACCCCTAAATATGTAAACTGATCATGAGTAACCTTAAAGGGAAGTGTGTGAAAAGAATAAGTGCGGGCTAGGGAATTCATAGGAAACACCTCACTTTTCTGAAGGTTTAATTTATACCCTGAGATTTTACCAAAATTCTCAAGGATGGAGAGGACCCTGGGCTTAGAGATGTCTGGGTGCGAAACATACAGTATCATATAATCCGCATCAAGCGAGATTCTTTGCTCTAGCCCCTCTCTGAATAGGCCAATCATTGTAGTGTCCTGCCTTATTGCGATTGCTAAACGCTCTATGGCCAATGCAAAAAGTAACGGTGATAGGGGCAGCCTTGCCTTGTTCCACTAGAAACCGCAAAATGCTCAGAATACCTCCCATTGGTACAGACTGATGCTGCTGGCATGGTATATAGTAGTCTAATCCATTTAACATATTGTTTCCCAAAGCCGAACTTATCTAATACATAAAGCAATTACCCCCACTCCAGCCTATTGAAAGCTTTTTCGGCATCCATGGACATAATAAGCTCTGGGGTGGTAGGATCTGAATCATGATCAATTATATTTAAGAGGCGACTGATATTAAAAAAAGAAAATCTATTTTTTATAAATCCTGTTTGGTCAGGGGAAATTATCTGGGGTAAGAACCTCTCCAATCTCAATGCTAACACCTTGGCTAAAATCTTGGCATCTACATTCAGTAGTAAGATTGGACGGTAAGATTCAGTGGCTAGGATCCTTATTCGTTTTCAAGATTAAGGATATAGATGCCTCTCTTAATGATTGGGGTAGTACACCTAACTCAAGGGACTCATTGTACATGTTCAGCATGTGAGGGATTAGGTCGGTGGAAAATTTCTTAAAGAACGCAGATGGGAAACCGTCCAGCCCCGGACTCTTGCCACTCTGAAGTGATTTAATTGCCACATTTAGTTCTTCAGCAGTAATAGGATTTTCTAATATGTTCTTGGACTCTTCACTAATAGTGGGCATGTTCAAATTTTGAAAAAAACTGTCAAATGTGGGACAAGCGTAATGCTCAGAAGAATAAACTGTACTTTAGAAATCCCTGAACCTATCATTTATTATTTCATTATCATATGTACAACCCTCAGCTGTTTCAATCTTTGTGATAAGTTGTGAGGCAGCTGCTTGTTTGAGTCGATGGGAAAGAATCTTACTGGCTTGTCGCCAAATGTATGTCGGGATCTCCAGAGCATATTCTCTATTTTCTCTATTCTCTCCAGAGCATATTCTATTTTTAACCTCAACAAAGTATCCTATTTGGTCAGCCACAAAGTGCACCAATTCCTCCTGGGACAATGTAATAGAACTAAGTCTCCAGTGAGGTCTAGGAGTATTGTGCGTAAACCTAAAAGTGGCTGTGAGGGGGGAGTGGTCTGATATGACTATGGCGTTGTATAAACAGGCTTCAGCTGAAGAGAGTAAACGATTATCTACTAAAAAATAATCGATCCGGGAAAATGTCTGATGCACCTGGGAGAAAAAGGAGTAAGTCCGAGTAGTGGGGTTCATGCTTCTTATAGTCTTTAGGAATTAATCACTTGGGCAGATTTAGATTGTTTAGAGGGGTTAATTGAAGACCTGTCCAATACTGGATCGAGGCAACAGTTGAAATCACCACCTAAAATTAAAAAGGGGGAGTCTATATTGGGTAAACTATATAGCAAATTAGAAAAAAAAATCATCAATGTCCCAATTAGGTGCATATAAGTTAGCTAGTATCACAGGTGTATTCGCAATACGACTTGTAACAATTATGTAGCGGTGAACTGAGATTTATGGATCAAAATAGCTGTGCCTCTTGACCTGCTATTGAAGAGAGAATGATATGATTGTGCTACCCAGCGTCTGCATATCTTCATGTGTTTCCTGCAGATAAGCAACTTTTGCTCCCAAGCTATCAAGATGAGAGAGAACCTTATTTAGCTTGGTGGGTTTCCCAAGCCCACGGACGTTCCAACTGGCAAATGTTATTGATGTTCCTATGGGGCTTTGTAACCTACTATGTAATACCATAAAACTGAGCTGTTATATAGTTTGCCTTGGTGTCTGCACATAGGTTGACTCCCGCCTGAATACTTTGCGAATTCATCTCGAGAGATGTACTTTGCAATATATCAAACAAAAACAAAGGAAAAATAAACAAAGTCATCAAACATTGAAAAAGACAAAAAACACCCACCCTTACACCTCCCCAACTTAGGTGCATACAAGATCCCATAAGATTTTCTATTAACGTAACACTCAAAAGAGTCGCAAGCTAAGGTCTGTCAAAATTGCCAAGAAAAGAATGTATATACTCAATAAAATGAAACCTGTTTTGCTCTCTTATTACTGTAGTCACAAATTCAGCATCCATAGATTGTGAACAACAGAACTCTGTGTGCAACAGCACTCACATGCAGGTGTATATAGTTTAACATTACAGTGCACAGTCAAACATCATGTGCACACGCACCAGGTGATATACAGTAGTGGTCCTGTCCTGGTAATTCACACAGTGACACACGGAACCATATGTGTACATTGGAATGAATGATAATAGCAGGAATAGGAAGGGAGGGAGAAACATACCTCTCTGCTGTCATTATATCTAACGGCAGTTGTACAGTTTCATAGCCTAACATTCCTTCAAAAAGTAATGTCCGAAGAAGGCTATCAGCACAAAACATCTGTAATGCATGGCTTGATTTAATTAGCGGCTGTACTTCTTACCCCGGTGAAGAAGATGCAGGTGTTTCATTTGCTTGGGTCGGCATCATGTGGTTAATGAAGTCCAGTGCCAGGGTGGGATCCTCGAAAGTACGTTCCTTACGCCGGGTTCACATCGGCCGCGGAAGCGCCGCGGTCGCGAAAATCACACGCGGTCCGCTGCCACCGTTCACACCAGAGGCGTTTTACACTTCTTTTATTTATCCGTTCTCCTGAGAGAGAGAGACAGACAGAGAGAGTGTGGATGGTAGTAGACAATAGTAGTGCAGATAAAACCGTTGAAATACACATATTTGTTTATCTGCTCTTCACATTTATTAATTGTTTTCATCTCTCTACTCTGTTTGGATACACAAATATGATCGCATTTGTCAATCGCTGTATTTTATTTTGAAAATTGCTTTTATTTTGAAAATTGACCGGATTGTCTCGTGTTTCTCCGTGTGATTTCCTGCCAGAATTTACGCGTTAAAAAATAGAGCAGACGCCGAAACGATCGCTTCACGGCGCGGGACGGCTGCGCCTATTCGCGGCGCTCCGCGTCTGGTGTGAACTACACTATCGCTTAACAAGGGCGCCGAAAGGAAGCGGGCTCCGCTACGCGCCCATTCTCGGCGCTTCCACGGCCGGTGTGAACCAGGCGTTACTCCCCGGGAGGGTGACACAGAGTGTAGCCGGAAATCGTAGCCCGTACTTGGCTCCATCTATGGATCTCAGTCTTCTTTGTATGTCTCCAAACGATGCCCTTTTCTTCATCACCGCGGTGGTGTAGTCAGGATAGATATGGAGCATCTTCCCTTCTCTCAGGGGGCCCTGAGAGGATTTACGCAGTATCTCATCCCTCATATGCGTGTAGTGCACGTGCATGATAAACACACGCGAGGGTTCCCCGGGTTTTTGTTTTGCTCGTAGTGATCTGTGAGCTCTGTCCAGCAGCGGGGCTTCGCTCAGGTTTAGGACATCTTTCAAAAGTTGAGACACAAACTGCGTAGGCTGACCATTTTCCAGCCCTTCCTCAACACCAGTAAGCCGCAAATTGTTCCGTCTGGAACGGCCTTCCAGGTCTTCACATTTTGCCTGCAGCCCCCTCACCTTGAAGTTGGGACACAGTGGCGCGGTGCTCAGTAGTGCAGTCACCAGTATAGTCGGCAGCTTTCTCCAGCTCCTTCAGTCGGGTATCATGTGATGCTAACGAGGCCCGCAGGCTAGTGACCGCCGCTGATAGCTCGCTCCTCACCAAGTCAATATCCAGTTTGATATCATCCTGCAGTGTCTAAATGGCCGCCCCAATCTTTGCACAGACAGAATCCTGGAGCAAGTTGAGCGAGTCAGAGAGCATCTTAGGTGTTAGCGTATTGCGGCTAGTCGAGGCCTCGGGGGTAGCCGAGCTAGCCGCAGCGGTCGGCTCCATGCTTGACTGAGTCCTACGCAGTTGTTTCGCCAACTGGTTTCGAGTATTTGGAGCCACCATTATAGTTTCAAAACAGTTCCAACTTTTTGTTCGACGTTTAAATTACTTTAGGACATATGAGTGAGGTCTTGGCACTTGTTATGACAGAGTTATATTAAGCACTGTTGTTCTTAAGGTATGTTTGCTGAACAGCTACTACTTAACCCAGACGAGGATCTAACACTTGTTCTATTTTTAGCTCTTACTTTATCGGCAATGATATGTTGTGGTTCCTTTGTTTCTTTCTTTTGACAGATTATTATTGTAAGTCGCTTTGGACAAAAACCTCTACTAAATGACCTCAATGTAAATGTAAATGTAAGTTTTAAAAATCGACCTTTAGGAGCTTGCAGGAGAAGCGTCTACATTCTAGCTTGCGCAACAGCGCCCCCCCTATCTCAAAATTAACCAGGCTATGAATCTTTTGACAGATTATTATTGTAAGTTGCTTTGGACAAAAACCTCTGCTAAATGACCTCAATGTAAATGTAAATGTAAGTTTTAAAAATCGACCTTTAGGAGCTTGCAGGAGAAGCGTCTACATTCTAGCTTGCGCAACAGCGCCCCCCCATCTCAAAATTAACCAGGCTATGAAATACTTAGAGTAGTCTAAAAGACGTAGAACCGTGAAAACACTCAAACAAAACACGAGAAAACCTTCAAGGGAAAAGGATAACTGAAAATCACTCCCAAGGGAGCCAAAGCAAAAGGCTGGGAACCACACTACTCTATGAATGATCTTACTATGGAAATTTACAAAAAGGAAAGTCACTCCAACGGAGGAAAGCAAACAAGGCTGTAAACTTAAAGGGATAGTTCGGAATTTTGGACATAAGACCTATTTTCCAACTCAGCCGGTGTGTTTGAGACGTCTGGAGACGTTTTCAAGAAATTTCATTCAGTTCTTCTAGTTGCCGAGTTCGCTTGTGCTATGGCTAGCGCAAGTCAATCGTTCTAGTTAGCATGGCATTAAAAACACTCATACCGACTCCACAGTGCATCCAAGGGAAATCAATTGTAACGGCAGACTATCGATGTACATATCTGTGTTGATAGAATGTTTGAAATAAAACCAACCTTGCATTTCTAAGGATTTATGTCTCAGCAGCAGCGTGTCATACTTCCTAGTAGGCTATGGCAGCAGCGGACTGATATCACCTAGCACTTATAAGTTACCGGCAGCGCGTCTTAGAGTTTTGAGTCCGACGGAGCAAAGTAAAATTCCACTGCTGCTGAGAAACTAGTCCCTCAAAAAATGGATGATTCATGCGATGCAAGGTCAGTTTTGTTTCAAATATTATTCTATCAACACAGATATGTACATCGACAGTCTAGTGTTTTAATTGATTTGCCTCGGGTGCACTGTGGAGTTCGTATGAGTGTTTTTAATGCCATGCTAACTAGAACAATTGACTTGCGCTAGCCATAGCACAAGCGGACTCGGCAACTAGAAGAACTGAATGACATTTTTTGAAAAGTCTCCAGACGTCTCGAACACACCGGCGGAGTTGGAAAATAGGTCTTATGTCCAAAATTCCGAACTATCCCTTTAAGCTGCGCTGCACAAAATATTCACAAAGAAAAAACACTCCAACGGAGATAAGCACAAGGGCTATAAACCAAAAACTAGCTTCTACAGAGCTGACCAAAACACTACAACAAAATAATCACTCTTTCTTTAGAGGAAAACAAGGAATCCAGATCATACAAACACATAGACACTTGGCATGGTTCAGGGCGAAGGGCTGTGGACAAAAGGGCTGGAGGTACACGAACAAACAAAATACTCACAGGACAAAGGGAGACGCGGACTATAAGAAACATGAGGATAATGGGAAACAGGTGGAAACAATCAGGGATCAGGGGAGACGTCAGACCGGTGACACAAGTGACCAAGTGACCTGAAATGAGAGGAGAGTTACTCTTCAAAATAAAACAGGAAATTCACAAGACAAAAACCCATTGCAAGACACCCCTCACTGCGGCGTTACAGCGAAAAAGTGAACTCGGACAGCAATATGTTCTTTTCATATAAGAAGAATCAACTTTCTCAAGAAGAGACCCATCATCAAAATGAATATGCAAATTAAGAATATATGAATGACTGTCGCATACCCAACACCATGCTGCAGGATGACTACTTAAGCTTGTTGTTACGAATCCAGTTTTGAACCAAGTTGAAAGCTGTAAAGAATGATGGATTTGTGTTACACTTAATTTCCAAAAGTATTCACTTACCCATCCAAATAATTGCAATCAGGTGTTCCAATCTCTTCCATGGCTACAAGTGTATAAAAGCAAGCACCGAGGCATGCAGACTGTTCATTTGTGAAGGAATGGGTCGCTCTCAGGAGCTCAGTGAATTCCAGCGTGGTACTGTGATAGGATGCCACCTGTGTAACAAGTCCAGTCGTGAAATTTCCTCCCTTCTAAATATTCCATAGTCAACTGTCAGTGGGATTATAACAAAGTGGAAGTGATTGGGAAGGACAGCAACTCAGCCAAGATGTGGTAGACCACGTAAAATGATGGAGCGGGGTCAGCGGATGCTGAGGCACATAGTGCACAGAGGTCGCCAACTTTCTGCAGTCAATCGCTACAGACCTCCAAACTTCATGTGGGCTTCAGATTAGCTCAAGAACAGTGTAGAGAGCTTTATGGAATGGGTTTCCATGGCGATCAGCTGCATCCAAGCCATACATCAGCAAGTGCAATGCAAAGCGAGGGATGCAGTGGTGTAAAGCACTGGACAGAGCTGTGGAGACGCCTTCTCTGGAGTGACAAATCACGCTTCTCCATCTGGCAATTTGATGGACGAGTCTGGGTTTGGCGGTTGCCAGGACAACGGTACTTGTCCGTTTGGGATTATGGTGTGGGGTTTTTCTTTAGGAGCTGGGCTCTGCCTCTTAGTTCCAGTGAAAGGAACTCTGAATGCTTCAGCATACCAAGAGATGGAACAGTTTGGGGATGGGCCCCTCCCTGTTCTAAGCAAGGTCCATAAAGACATGGATGAGAGAGTCTGATGTGGATGAACTTGACTGGCCTGCACAGAGTCCTGACCTCAACCCGATAGAACACCTTTAAATAGAAAAATGGAGCTGTCCCCAGGTGGAGCCTTGCAGAACGCTCTTTTCAACAACTACATAGTCAGACTGCGAACCCTGAAAGACAACACTCTGACATCTGTTATGAACCCGGGGGGCGTTGCGGTGGGGACTCGGCCATCCCGGCACCCCAGCGTCTCCACCTTTGAACACATTTCCATATAGAAGGAGTTGAACAAGAAGACAGAGAAATTATGTAAATCTGTAAGTGGATACATTAATACGCCAGTGGCAAGTTTAACCAATATAGCTTTAAAACCATCTGGACCAGCGCTAGCAGTTCATTTTAATTAATGAATAGCTTAAAGAACATCAACAGGCAAGGTGTTTCAAAAAGAGAAAGGAGCATTAGGGGTACTGAGGTTAGGGGCACCAGCCATACTATAGGGAGTGTTGGGAGTCACAGATAGATGATTAAAGGCATGGGAAATAAGTGAAGGATCATTAAGTCTCAACTGTTTTATAGAGCTATTATCTCCAGAGTCCTTCTCCAGTTTAGCAGAAGAGTGCAGTTTCAGCATTCTTAACAAAATTATAACAATAGATCATCCGTCTGAGGACAATATGAAAAAAAAAATCTGGTTATTTGCTTATAAGCTTCTTCAGTCGGCCTTATCATTCATTAAAAACATGCATTCACTATAGTGGGTGATGCAGCCACTGACATGTGTGTTACAGTTTCAGTCCTCAGTCCAAAACTAAAATATGTATTGAAAAATGTAATAATTTCCACAATTCACAACATATAGTGATCTAATGAAATATATGATATATTTATTGGCAATTACCTTTTCAAAGCATTGTCAGTATGTTCTCCCACTTTGCCACACACACAAAGGAAGGCTCCCACCTGAACAGACATTTGAAGATTTATTTAAAAAAAGAAGCTTTAAATGTAAAAAATAAATAAATAAAATGTTACTGTAGTGGCTCGCTCAAATACACCAAAGCTATATTCAATTCAATTGTGTTTATAGCGTTATCTCAGGACACTTTCCAAATAGAGCAGAACTAGAACACACTCAGGATTTCGGTAATATTAGCAGGATAGTAATAACAGGAAAAGTAATATTAGCAGTAGCTGTAGTATTAACAGTAGTAGCGATATTAGCAGTAGCAGTAGTAATAACAGCAGTAATAGTATTTACAGTTAATTAGCATTAGTAATAGGAACAGTAATATTAGTAGCAGTAATAGTAATATTATCAGTAGTGGTAATTTTAGCAGAAGTAATTTTAATTTTAGCAGTAGTAGTAATTATAGCAATAGTAGTAGTAATATTAACATTAGTATTAACAGTAGTAGTATTAACAGTAGCAGTAGTACTGATTTAACTGACATGCCCGAAATAAAAAATAATAATAAGTACTAACAGTATTATCAGTAGTAGCAGTACTATTAACAGTAGCAGTATTATTAACAGTAGTATTAACAGTCGTAGTATTAGCAGTAGTTGTAATATTAACAGTAGCAGTAGTATTAACAGTAGTAGTAATATTAGCAGTAGTAGTAGTATTAACAGTAGCAGTAGTATGGACAGTAGTAGTAATATTAGCAGTAGTAGTAGTATTAACAATAGCAGTAGTATTAACAGGAGTAGTAATATTAACAGTAGCAGTAGTATTAACAGTAGCAATAGTATTAACAGTAGTAGTAATATTAGCAGTAGTAGTAATATTAGCAGTAGTATTAACAGTAGTATTAGCAGTAGTACTATTAACAGTAGTATTAACAGTAGCAGTCATTAACAGTAGTATTAGTATTAACAGTAGCAGTAGTAACAGTAGCAGTAGTATTAACAGTAGTACTCGTATTAACAGTAGCAGTAGTATTAACAGTAGTACTCGTATTAACAGAAGCAGTAGTATTAACAGTAGAAGTTGCATTAACAGTAGTAGTAGTAGTAGTAGTATTAACAGTAGCAGTAGTATTAACAGTAGTAGTTGTATTAACAGTAGCAGTAGTATTAACAGTAGTAGTTGTATTAACAGTAATAGTCGTTGTATTAACAGTAGCAGTATTAATCCAGTTTTTGATCAAATTTAACACAAAAAGCAAAAATTCAGCACAATTTGCACAACCTTCACTTCATGTACCAATGTTCTCGACCCAATTTGGCACAACTTCACACTCCCTTATCTGCATGAGACTCTGAATTTCCTTATTTACACTCTGATGTCAATTACACATCACCTTGTTGTCAAAACACTACATACAATGTTCAGATGTTGCACACACTTCTCAATAAAATCTCAAAGCATCAACCTGCAACACACAAATATTCTAATCTCTAAACATTCAGGTCCGTTGAGCCGTTTGCAATCAGGACTGCAGCATAAAAGTGTCTTGAGCCTCCGTTTTCTTTGGTGAACAATGGAGAACTTTGAAGAGAGAGACAACCAGAGAAGGAGAGGGGTAAGAGTGAGAGGAGGAGGAGGAAGAGGAGGACAAGGAGAAGGAAGATGAGGACAAGGAGAAGGAAGAGGAGGATGAAAAGGAGGAGGGAGAGGAAGAGGAGGACAAGGAGGAGGGAGAAGAAGAGGAGGAAGATGAGGACAAGGAGAAGGAAGAGGAGGACGAGAAGGAGGAGTGAGAGGAAGAGGAGGACAAGGAGGAAGAGGCCAAACAAAAAGGATGCCTAATTAATTTTTGTGGGGGGGGTTAACAGTACTGTACAGGGCCCGGTTTCCCGATAACGTCCACTCTTAGCGCGCTACGAAGACTCTTGCGTTATGATTTACCAAAGTTGTTTACCTCTATAGTCGTGGTTCCTGAACGGTCTCTTAGGAGTCTTCTTAAGAAACACTCCTTACGTCGTACGTACACGGCGCTGTCCAGAAAGAAAGTGCTGAAATCGATTGCTCAGAGTTCGATTTTCCATTTCATGCGCAGGTGCATGACGTCACTATATTATAAAATGTAGGCTATTGCAGTGTTTGCGAATAAAACATTGCTAGAAATCCTTCTAGGCCTGTACATTTATTTATGGTCGAACTTACTACCATAGCCTATACTGATATTAAAAAAGATATAATAAATATAGAAACAGCGGAGGAGATTGAGCCAATTACATCCTTGATTACATGCGTATTTGTTGCCGTTGTAGTCGAAACTTATGCAATATAGCCGCGTCGGTCAATATATCCATGGGATTGAAGTTGATCCTTATGAAATTATGTATTCCAACGGCTCCGAGACGGCGACGTCTTTGGTTCAGCTACTTCTGAGGTTGAGGTAAAGCTTAGCCTTGTGATGAAATGCATGCAAATTTTATTTTTATTTTCTTCATGAATGACTTAAAACCACTGGTTAAACACAACACTGGGAATGTGCAAGTTCCATGCGCAGTGGGGATTTCTGGATTACTGTACAGTGGCGGCAACTAGCGTCAGGAGCTGAAACATCACTACGGTAGAGCTAAGGCTCTTAGAGTGCTCCAGACCACTCTTACCAACGTATGACGTACAAAAGAGATTCGTAGCAAAGAACGTTTTTCGGGAAACACGCAAAATGTTAAGTAGGAACTCTATGTAGGGCTTACGAATGACGTAGCGTTAAGAAGGCTTCGGGAAACCGGGCCCTGTCCTCTTTGTGTACCGAAATAAAACTATTTTTGCTGCATATTTGTGTGCTGTTTTATGTTTGACTAAGAAACAAGTCGGCCTACACTGAGACATTTTACAAAAGGAGAAATGGCTCATTCTCCAGTCATCATCATTCATATGGTGTCTTCCATATCTATGATTGTGTTTTCAATTTTGCACTTTAGTGTGCTGTAAATAATATAAATAAATAAATAAAGGGAACACTAAAACAACATAATGTAACTGCAAGTCAATCATATTTCTGAGATATCTGCCTGTCCAATTAGGAAGAAGCATTGATCGGGAATCAATTTCGCCTGCTGTTGTGCAAATGGAACAGACCACAGGTGGAAACGAGTGGCAATTAGCAAGACATCCCTATAAAGGAATGGTTCTGCAGGTGGTGACCACAGACCATTTCTCTGTTCTCTGCCTTTCTGGCAGATTTTTTTCTTTTTTAAATTTTGGCAGTGTTTGCACCACTAGAGGTAGCACGAGGCGGTTTCTCCAACCCACAGAAGTGGCCCAGTTAGTGCAACTCATCCAGGATGGCACATAAATGTGCACTGTGGCAAGAAGGTTTGCTGTGTCTCCCAGCACAGTGGAGACGTGGAGGGGGGCGAAGAAGGAAAACAACCCAACAGCAGTGCTCCTCCATGTGCTTGCCGGAGGTACCCTGACTGCCATTAGGTACCGGGATGAGATCCTCAGACCCATTGTGAGACCGTATGCTGGTGCTGTGGGCCCTAGGTTCCTTGTAATGCATGACAATGCTAGGCCCCATGTGGCTGGAGTGTGTCAGCAGTTCCTGCATGATGAAGGCATTGATGTTATGGACTGGCCTGCCCATTCCCAAGACCTGAATCCTATTGAGCACATCTGGGACATCATGTCTCGTTCCATCCACCAACGCCATGTCGCACCACAGACTGTCCAGGAGTTGACTGCTGCTTTGGTCCAGGTCTGGGAGGAGATCCCTCAGGAGATAATCCGTCGTCTCATCAGGAGCATGCCCAGGCGTTGTAGGGAGTGCATACAGGCATGTGGAGGCCACACGCACTACTGAGGATCATTTTCACATGTCTTGAAAAATCTCCACAAAAGTTGGATCAGCCTCCGATCTGATTTTCCACTTTGATTATCCGTATGATTCTGAATCGAGACCTCCATAAGATGAGGATTTTGATTTCATTAATCATCCTTTTGTTGTCAACGCATTGCACTTTGTAATGAATAAAGATTTCCAACTGGAATATGTTATTCATTAAGAACTAGCACGTGGTGTTTAGGTGTTCCCTTTATTTTATTTTTTTTAGCAGTTTATTAACAGTAATAGTTATAGAGCAGATTTTAATCAATAGTCAGCCGCCACACAGGGAGTCCGCGGAACGCATACAGAGTGAGATCCATATCTCTCTATATTCCTAGACAAACCGTGTTATCTGGGAGACCACTCGGTTAGGCGTTTGAACCCCTCACCCATCCCCTGAAGGATGCGATTACTGAATTGGTACACAACTATTAACTCACAGATGTAAATCTGACTTCCTGTCTCTCTGTTTACAGGAGTTTCATCTGGAGTATGAAAAACTAGAAGAGCGACCTCACGTTCCCTCCACATTCAACTACAATCCTGCCCAGCAGGCCTTCTGATTGGCTCTACCTCTTACTGCCTGCCTGCCATTGGTCCTCCTGGCTCATTATTCATCACACCCTCTAGGTTTTTCCACCTCCACACACTCTAAGTGAATCTGGCCAATAAGGACTTGGGATGGGAGAGGACGTCCAGGCTCCTGCCCGCCCAAACACGTTTCTGAATAGACTTTATGATATTAACTTTTCAGATTTTTGTTTCTTCTTTACCTCATTTCTTGTTTTTTTTAAGTATTTTTTAACTTTATTTCCCACCCCTCCTCCATGAGTTTAGTTTGGTTGGCCTGTTATGTGGAGCACAGACTTAATGTCAACAGACAGCACAGTACAACACTCAACAACACAAGCACTGTAAATAACTGTCCACCAGACCGAGTGATTCTTGTTTCTACTCAGTCGTAATAATTGACTATTTTTGTCTCAAGAAGCTTTTAAGAAGAACCAGATTTTAAACACAGAATTAAATCACCTGTCAGGTGGATAATTATTTCACACTGTTTCACACCTTTCTGATCTTTGTCAGGAAAATATTTATCTTCATTTTTACCAGGTTTTTCAAGCAGCATTACAAATCAGCAACACACACATACATACATACATACATACATCAGCAGAAAGTGAAGAGTCAGAAGAGGAAATGCAATGTACATTGTAGCACTATTTCATAATAAAAGAAGAAAAAATATCCTTTTTGGTTTGTTGATGTTGTGTGGCGATACGTGAAGCGGTTTTGAGGTGAAGGTTAGCAGCCAGAAACAGATAACAGCTCAGTAAGTATTATTATTATTGGAAATGTCACTCTGAGGGGGATGTGCCTAGCATTTTTAATCGATTGTTACTATTTTTCACCTGCTGTTCTTTTAATCACCTTTTAAAAGGACATTTGTCTTAAAGTTAACAAATCCCACGTGCAACTCTCTTAACACCAAAACAGCTGGGCACTGTAGTTTTCAATTACATTAACAGGTTGAAATAGTGCATTGTTGTTGGAGCACTATTTTCAGCGGCAGATTAATCCATATTTGGTATAGTACACTATTTTACATTTTTATGGAGTTTTAGAGGCCTGATTAGGTGAAATTATCCTCGAAAAAGACAGAAAACACATAATTTTGTGTTTTTCTTTCGTACCCTTTTGATCATCAGCGGTAACACTCCATCTTATCAAGTGGTTTCTCCAATTCAATCTTCCAACAAATTATTCTTTCATTAGTGATTCTGCAGATTTTTTTTTTCAATTCCTCATTTGGACAAAGAAGTGTTTAAAATTTAATTACAGTTTCCTACAGAAACAATAGGTTGATTACCTGAAAAATAAAACTATTTTGATCAATTTATCTTTTTCACCTCAGAAATGGGATGATTTCCTATTCTATATCATTAAAAACGTAATATTTGTGGGCGTTTTTCTTTTTTTCTAATTCTGTTGGTCGAACAAAACAAGACATTTGAATGACATTTGGCTTGGTGAAGATGTGAGTAGTCGAAATTCCCAAAATATATTAATTTCACTGTAAGGAGAGTCAAAAGTTTTTTGCTAAAAAAAATAGTTGTAGTAGTTCATGTTTTTGTTGATTGAGTAATCTTAAATCATAAAAACCTTAAAACAAGTGACAACATCTTGAAATAGTTTTTTAGAAATTAAAAAAAGTCCCAGTTTCAAAACAAGTAAAATAATTAACTGTTTTACCAGACTTATTCTTCAACATGAAACCACACAACAGAACAACATGATAGCCACATGATGAAGGTAATAGAAATAAAATGATGGGTTATTTGGACTGTTCGGTGGATTATAGTAACATATACAAAAATGTGAACACATCCCTTTCATATTGACGAAACTCTTTCCCAGTTTTCACCATCTTCTTTTTCATTTTGTTTTTATTGCAACATTTCAGCTCCCTCCCTCTGTCAATGGAGCCCCCTGTTTCTTCCTTTTAATATTTAAGTTCTTCTACTTTTTTGTATCACCTCCAACATTTAATGTCTAATTTCTGTCCGGCAACATTTCAAACCAATCAGACAGAATCTGCTGGATTGTACTCTCCCTGGATCATTAAGGAAACATTGTCAGAGATTTACTTTTTTCCTGAGTCAGATTGATACCACTCGCATGCCTGTATGCTAAATATGAAGCTACAGCTAGCAGACATTAGCTTAGCGTAGCATAAATGCAACTTGTCATTTTTACCCTTCAAGTTTTATACAGATTAAAGAAATGGGATTTACAGCTTTAGGAGGATTTTGTTACCTTTGGACAGTGCCAGGCTAGCTTTTTATCTTTATCCTACGCTAAGTAACCGCTTCTGGCGTTCATATTTATTGCTCAGACGTATGAGTTGTATCAATCTGAAAATGTGTCTCTTTTTTAGGCTGTCGACATGTATACGGATATTTTTGAAAACTGATGTTTTCCCCTCTTTTAAAAAAATGGGCCACACGACCTTTGTCTTACTATCTTCACCCACACTAGAATACAAGAATGACTCCAAGCACTCTCTGGGCCAGTAGGTGGCGATAAAGGCTACATCGACAACGATATGTCAAATACCAGAGAAAAAGATTCTGAGCATGCTCAGTGAGTTTATTTTCTTTTGATTGACAAATCAAACAACCACAAAAAATAGTAGCTAATTATTTCTTTATATATATGCATTTTATACATTAATGGTAATTTAAGATATTTCTAGTACGTTGCCCAAAATGGAGTTGCTGCTAAGCATCACCTAAAATGCCAGTATCAACTCCACCATTGTTTTGTTTCCGGCACATTCTCGTGGTGCATTCAAATTCTCCTCAGATGTGTTCATGACTTGTTAGTCCTAATTAAGAACAACATAAACGATTTAAAGAAGATGAGTTTTATAAATTGTTAAAATTTTGATTGTTAAAATTATTGCTTCGAGCAACACATTGATCGCTGTTTTCAACATATTCCCTAAAACCAAAAAAATATTGATTTACCTAACTTGTTATCAGGGTTAATGGGGACAAATAACTTTCTTAATTCATCTAGGTTACTCTACATGCACAGCAACTTACACCAACAATCTTATATATTACATATTACAAATTACATACAAGAAAAAAAATGTATATGCAATACGTGAATAAATAAAACGTTGATCACCATCAATCTGACATTTCATTAGTGCTTCTGCATAATATTACGTCAAATCTTATTCCAAGTTGACTTTCCAAGTTCTGACTTAGGGGACTGCATGAATTCCCCCCACGTTCCCCAACAAATTTTTCCAATTATTCCGATACCTGAATGCAGCCCAAAACTCAAACAGAGGAAAATATCTTTATACATGTAGACAAGACCCTCAGGTCCTTGCCACTCCACCAAAATGCAAAATCTTTTAGGCTAATGATCAAAACCTATTTGTTATTTTTTAATTTCCTCTAGGAGCCACCAATGTACAGGAATGTGTGTATATATATATATATATATATATATATATATATATATATGTATGTATGTATGTATGTATGTATGTATGTGTGTATATACATTAAGACCATGCAGTATTTTCAAGAAAAAGGCGAAAAACAAAAAAATGTGTCAGAAACGAGGAGCCCCTCCATCCGCTGCCTGCCAGCAAATGATGCAATACCAGACTTCACCATGGAGATGGTTTTAACAGGGGACCACACTCGACAACCACCAACCAACCACCTTTTGGCGACGATGATGTTAGCGTGCCGACTTCGCTTGCCATTGACTCGTTCACGTTGCAGCAAAAAAAGCCAAGGACACGCCCACATGACCCGAAGATTTGTTTGGAGGATTGAGGACAGAGGCACTTGGCCATTTGGCTGTTTTATTAAATATGGCAGCTAGTGTTTTAATAGGAAAAAGACTAAAATAAATATTCTGGTAATGAAACTGAAGAAGGACTCGTGGTTGTTTTTATTTTGTTGTGTTATTGCACGCTATGCAGTTTTGTTTTTCAGGACAGAAAAGTTACTGAAAATTCCAGTTTACTTCCTGTCGTCTTCATTGCTTCTCAAGAAGATTACCTGGTAACAGCACTACAACACAGGTAAATCTGAAAGTATTCTATCATCATATTGTGGAATACCTAACTCTTGTTTTCGTTAAAGTGTCAGTCCGTAACATTTTCATCTATGTAATTGTCTTTTAAGTTCCTATCTATCAAAGAGTGAGTTAAAACAATGGTGGTTGA
This sequence comes from Eutrigla gurnardus, assembly GCF_963514095.1. Taxonomy (NCBI): domain Eukaryota; kingdom Metazoa; phylum Chordata; class Actinopteri; order Perciformes; family Triglidae; genus Eutrigla; species Eutrigla gurnardus. The sequence continues at coordinate 365,795 of NC_139932.1, forward strand.
TCATGTGACCCACTAATGAAAGTGCTTGTACTTGCTGCTTTGCCCAAAAATAGGATCTCCGTGTCTGTGACGACATTCCCGTGCAAACTTCTAAATGAGTGAGGTCGTGTTCACACTGCACCTTGCCATTGATGGACCTCATTGACTTTGCATGGGGTTGCATCACATTATGCCAAAATGAATTGTGGGACCGCTTTGTCGCTTGCGTCGGGGAAAAAATAAAGTATTAAAGTTAAACTTTTCCGGCGCCGACAGATCCGTCAGCCAATCAGATTACATCATGCAAATATATGCAAATAAAGTACTCTGACTCTGGCCAATAACATAACTGTATTGGTACGACTGGAGGGGTATTCCACCAAACTCGCTAATTAAGGCGGCGCTTACCTGGTTAAGCCTGGTTACAACTAATGCCAACTTCCACTTGCGGCTAAACCCATTCCATTAACGCATTTCAGCTGCGCCTTGTAAATGCTAATTCAAGCCAGGTTAACGTTATTGTGTGTTACGCGCATTCACGGGATATAAAGCCAGCCCAGAACCATGAATGTCGAATCATCGAGAAAATGGCCGAAAAGACACAAGCTGAGTTTTTTTCACCCGCCGAGCAAAAATTATTGATGGAACTGTACGAGGAGTACAACCCCATCATAACCAAAAAAGGGAATACTGTAGTAATAAATAAAAATTGCGAGGCTGCTTGGGCAAGAATTGCCAAGCGATTAAATGTGTAAGTACCATCAAGAGTAACATGTTCTAATATCATACTGTAACGTGCCGGCTTTGCACGAGGCCGGCCAGGGTTCAATTCCGGACTATGGAAGTTTGTGAAATGTCTTACTTTAGCCGGAACTGAGTTTTAGTGTGAAGTATTTCTCTCTCTCTCTCTCTCTCTCTCTCTCTTTTTTTTTTTTTTACATAGGCCTAGTTAATGCATCTACATTGACCCACATTTATCTCAACAATTCAATGAACACATTCAATGAACCTATTAATGAACTCACCTGTAAGGAATTTATGTGGCTGACAATTGCATGCAGCAATGCCTTTGTCATTGGGATCTATAACATGCTATTAATAATAATCTTTATGCATATCATGTTTTTGCAAGTTATATTTGGGTTCTGGGGAAATTGTATGACATATTTATCATAGTTAAAGTAAAATGTTTGTCTAATTCTATGATCTAAAGACAATTATGCAAGCAAAAAAAAAAAAAAATGACACGTCCTCGCCGGGTTTGGGGGCAGGTGCATCACCACTCACCCAACTGGGGGATGAACAACATGCTAAATACATATGTATTTAGATAATAATATGCCAGTCGGTGTTCAGGAAATAAACGATTTATTCATATTTTTTTAATTGCAAGCATGTATTCTTAGACACTTGATGCAAATATAGTCTGTTTGTACTCATGTCATTTTGGTCATTTTTGGTCTTTCACGTGACAAAATCACGAGGACTAGGCTTGGCGGAACCTTCTGCTGGTACAGTTGTTTCCGACAGACGGACTTCTCTGAAACCTTGCTCAAGTAAGCCTGATGATTAGCCTGCCCCGGAGCAGGCTAGTTTGGTCGGATAAATTCCCATGGTTACTTAGCGGAGAGTGCCTCAAGTCACATTGAAGGAACACAACTCTCACTAAAGGTAGCGAGGCTTATCGAAATTAGCCCAGCTTTGTGCTTAGCGAGTTTGATGGAATACCCCTCAGGGAAAGCACACGTAAAAAGCCGATGTAAACAAAACATCAAGGAAAGGTTAATAATTGGGAGCAGGCCGATTCTTTATGATCAGTTCCTGTGTTTATATACAGGAACTGAATTACTAAAACACGTAGCTGCGTTCTTCTGGCTAGAACGGGATCCATTTTGCACTATAATAATAAAGAAGCCTGAAGTTCTGCTCCGTTATCGCTCACACCACGAGTCTGAAGGCCCAAGCCCGACCCAGAATGCATCTGTGTCCTACAGTCATCAACAGTATTTAAATGGTCTCATTAGCGGGTGGAGAACCGAGTAGAACACTGAGAGATAATGAGTGGGACGGCCCAGAATCGACTAAGAATGTCTTTGTTGTTTCTGTTACCTGTTCTGACAAAAAATGGCATGTGTATCTTATTTAGAATTGTTAACAACTGTTCCAAACACCTCAATGAGGTATAATCGAAGGCACTTCTGACCCTTTGAAAAATGATTTATGTTGTGCGTATTTACAGGAAAACATTTGAGACATTTTTATTCAATGTTGACATTAAGGTTGAGATTGAAAGTTCATTCATGACATCAGAGCGGTTAATGTCACCACAAAGGTAATTTAGTAGGAGCCAAAAGCTACTAAATGGACTTGTGGTGATTTTGTCTGTGGTTCAGTAGTTTGTACACATGATGGCGCCATGTGCCAACAGAAGATCAACAGGAATATAAAGAGGACACAATAAAGTACGGAAGCGTATTGTATTCACTTGAGTCATTTTTTTTGGGGGTTTGTTTTTTGGAGTAATTATTCCTGTTTTTCTGAGTAATTTATTTCTGTGGTCTGTTTTTCTGAGTAATTTTTTTTTGGTCTGTTTTTCTGAGTAATTTTTTTTTGTTTGGTTGTTTTTCTGACTAATTATTTTTCCTGATTTTCTGAGTAATTATTTTCCTGTTTTTCGGAGTAATTTATTTTCTGTTTTTCGTGGTAATTTTTTTTCTGTTTTTCGTGGTAATTTTTTTTCTGTTTTTCGGAGTAATTTTTTTTTCTGAATTATCGCGATACTTCGAACTCCCGCGAGAACCTCCAACCTGCAAGTGACTCCCATGGACCTGTAGTGACTCCTGCATACACATGCCCCATCTTCAGCTATTTACCGGGTCAATTAAGGTAAGGCATGTAATTATTTACACACAGGGTATGATACTCTAGTTAGTTGTGTTTTAGACTGTATCCTTCTATTGTAAGCCTATAGGCTACATTGAGCGATGTATCGTTATATAGCGATACATCGCTCAATGTAGCAGATAAGGAATAGGCGAACATGTCTATGAGCATGATTTCAGTTGTCAGGGAAGCTAACAGTTTTGTTTCCATCATGCTGGACATTGTCGCTCATCAAAAATTACTCGCCTTTCTTTCAGTATATTGGCTTGGCACAAGTAGAACGAGCCATTCGTTATAACGTTAGGTTATATGCTAAGTATACGCTAACACTATAGAGAGATAACATGAGAATACCAACATATAAGTAGTTACTGCAGTAAGTTGTTTATCGTGGGGCACGTAAGCATGTAAACAAACAGAACGTTGCCAGTAGACTAGTCACTATATATTGACACAATTGACCAGGGCCGTAGCCACCATTGAGGACACCGAGGTCATGTCGTTGGTATTTTTTTCTTAAGTTTCGTTTCATTAAAACCGAAAGTAAACACGGTCGCGACGTGACTGCAGGCCTTTTTTAGAACGGCAATTAAATGAATCGGAGCAAAGATGCAACGAGTGAACGAGCCTACAGATGCAACAGATAGCCAATAGAGTGTGTGTCTCTCTCTCTCTCTCTCTCTCTCTCTCTGTCTGTGTGTTTCTCTCTCTCTGTCTGTGTGTGTGTGTGTGTGTGTCTCTCTCTGTGTGTGTGTGTGTCTCTCTCTCTCTCTCTCTCTCTGTGCGTCTCTCTCTCTGTCTGTGTGTGTGTGTGTGTGTGTGTGTGTCTCTCTCTCTCTGTCTGTGTGTGTCTCTCTGTCTCTGTGTGTGTGTGTGTGTGTGTGTCTCTCTGTCTGTGTGTGTGTGTGTGTCTCTCTCACTGTCTGTCTGTCTGTGTGTGTCTCTCTTTCTCTCTCTCTCTGTCTGTGTGTGTGTGTCTCTCTCTCTGTGTGTGTGTGTGTGTGTGTGTGTGTGTGTGTCTCTCTCTCTCTGTGTGCGTCTCTCTCTCTGTCTGTGTGTGTGTGTGTGTGTGTCACTCACTCACTCACTCACTCACTCAATCACCACAGCCTATACCAAACACTTAATGTATACAGTTAGTTACAGATCATCTTAGTTGTAGTTTTTTGTGAGGCAGCAACGCCACACACACACACACACACACACACACACACACACACACACACACACACACACACACACACACATTCTTCATTTATGGTTATATATATATTTATTTGGGGGGGGGGGGCTACGGCCCTGCCATTGACGCACCATGACGAGTGTTTTGAGTTGCTGTGGTTTGCTTATGGGCTGCCTCTCCTTTGCTATTTCCTATGTAGGCTATTTAATACATGCATGCATACCTGAAACACAGTGAGGAAGGATCCTGCATGAAACGTCCATGCACATAATTATTTTTATAGGACTTTCACATGATTATACATATAGATAGAGTATTTATAGGTCAACAGTCAAGACACGAAACATCCATTTAAAACAAAATAATTTTATGCTTTCATATAAGTCGACAATATCATGACACAATTGGTGTTGACAGTTTTAAATGTGTTAATTGTTGGTGCAAACAAATATTTTTATAGATTCTGCCTTTTTCCTACATTTCCGCAGTGCCAGCAATGGCTACATCCTCAACCCCAGGCCTCCCACAAGATGATGGTCTGTGGATATTTCTTCGCAACAGAGGTGTTCCTGAGGACGGTATTCAGAAAATGCAGCAGGATCATGTAAGTCACAGGAAATTTGTATCTGCAGGGCTATATTCATTTTTAAAACGATTTTCTCAACTATATTTTTATATATCACTGAGTTGAACGATTTTACATGTACCTATACATTTTAGACCATCACATGTGGTTCCATAGGTTCAAATATTTTCATCTGTCAAGCATCCCTTCCAACAATGCAGCCTGAATGGAGAGACATCACTGTTACACAAATATACAAATAACTATATAAACTATTCACTGCTTTATATTTTGTTTTGATATGATATGTTTTAAAATTATGTTATTTGAGATTTTCAGTGTCAAATGTATATGAAGTATTCTATACTATCAAAGTAAGACTTGATTCTTCAAATTCTTTGCCAGTATGGTAATGTGCAACAAATTAATCAAATTTGATAACTTAGATGCAATGTTTACATCATGATCATACAGATGATGTACATAGTATAAGAACAGTTAGAACAACACTTTCAATATATATCACGCTAAACTAATACATTCTAACATTTATAGTGTTGAATTATTTGTGCCATAATATGATATTGAGTATATGGAGTAGAAATGATAACTAATCCCATCTGACTGCATTTGAAAACAACTGCATGACTAAACTAAAACAATAGGTGAACAGGATTAAGTACTCTTTCAAGTTACTGTTGATGTATTATAAACTTAGCAGAAGGAATAAATGTCTGATGTTTATATTGGCGCACTACATTATTGCCAGCTTCAAAAGCTTTTTTTGTACTGTCTCATACTGTCCATTGTGTTATCATCTGCATTAGGCATTTATAATTGGTTGTCCTGGAATTTAGCACTGAAGTAAATAGTCTTGGAGATAATATAGTTTAAGCTGTGTCATGTCTAATGTATACTTTCTGTTTTTATTGCAGATCGACAGCTCGATAATTGGAGAAATAGATGATGCTACCATGGCCTCTTACATTCCAGCCTATGGTGACAGGATTGCCACAAGGCATTTCTGTATGGAAAAACAGAGAAGAAGTGGAGATGATTCAAAAAGACTGTCCTTATTCAAAAAACTTAAAGACAGCAATCAAGGTTTTGAGGGGGAGGATGCAGTGCAACCAACAAAAACGCGTCAAAAAAATAATAAGAGAGCCTGGAAGACAACCAGAAAAATAGAATTAGGGTGGATACATGACAACAGACAAGTCAGAAAACACAGCGGTGGAGGAACAAGAGTTCTTGATATTAACAAAAATGCCACTAAAACTGAGATTCTGTCACAAGCTAAAAAACTGTTTTTCCCTAATGAAAAGTCAGTGATGGGAAAGTGGGAAGAGTTCAGTCACAATATAGTTGACTTTCAGGAAGCACAAGTTGATGAGGATGTTAGTGTGGGAGACTACTACGAGACACACAAATTGGGGTTGTTAAGATTTTATTTGTTCACAAAGACCCTGACCAGTGGAGATGACACAGAGGAAGGAGTTGATAAACAGACAGATGAACAACATGAAAACACAACAGAATCTGGACAAGAGAAACACACAATGGAAGGGGTCGAGCAGCTGACACAGAAAAGACATAACAGTGAAAATCAAATACACACAGTCGAAGATGATGAGCTAAGCACTGCCACAATGTCAGCTGTTTTCTCTACTGCAGATGTTCAGATTATTGATCTTACATCTTTGTGTAATACATCAGAGGTCATTTTTGGTCCTTTGACAGGTGGGCCGTTTTTAGGTGATCTTGATGACACACTCATACATGAGCCAATCCTTGCAATAGAAGACTATCAAATAAACACCCCCATCTACACCTCAACTCCTATTGATGCTGAGACAGCTTCTGCTAGACCACCAAGTCCTGCCAATGAACTTTTGCATGTGACTGTGAAACTTCACAGAGTGACTCTCTTAGATGAACTGATTGCCCAATTCAAGGATGAAGCAATGATGACCTACTCTGTGAAATACAGCTTCATTGATGAAATGGGGGCAGATGCTGATGGTGTGTCCAGGGATGTATACGCTGCCTTCTGGACAGAATTCCTAGACTGTGCAGCAGAAGGTGCAGATGTGAGGGTGCCATCACTCTCCCCAAAATGGCAAGAGGAGGAATGGAAGTCTGTTGGCAGGATATTGGCCAAGGGACTGAGGGACCATGGGTATTTCCCATTTCGCCTGGCACAAGCCTTTACAGCAGCAGTCATATTTGGTGAACACTCTGTTTCACCTGATTTACTGTTTGACTCCCTGATGTTGTATCTTAGTCAGTCTGAGCGTGATCTCTTGTCCACTGCTTTGCAAGAGGCTGTTGTCGGCGATGATGAAGAAGAGCTTCTTGATCTTATGGATCGCATGGGAGTAAGAACAGTACCAACACAAAATAACTTGAGAGCCGTGCTTGTCCAGGTCGCCCACAAGCAAATTATCCAGCACCCAAAATATGCACTGGATAATATTGCAGAGGTTGCAGGACCAATACTCAGGAAGTTTTTCCCCAGTGTACAGGATATGAAGAAGCTGTATGAGGACATTAAACCAACAACACGAAAGGTGATTAAGATGATAACAGCTTCTCCAGGTACTTCAGCAGAGAACCAAAGTTTGCGATTTTTACATCAGTACATAAGGGGATTGGATGAAATAGGTCTCCGGAAGCTGATGAGATTTCTGACTGGGTCTGATGTCGTCTGTGTAAAAGAAATTCAAGTCACATTCACCTCTTTGGAAGGGCTAGCGCGGTGGCCAATTGCCCATACTTGTGGCCCAACCATGGAGCTGCCATCAACTTACAACAGCTATCCTGAGCTTCGAGCTGAAATGGAGGCTATACTGTCCAGCAACACGTATGCAATGGACATTGCATAAGAGTGGCTAAGTGACTTATGAACACATACACATTTTTCTCTTCCCCATCAGTGCCAACGTTATAGGTTTAGACTGTGTGAATGTGGAATAGAGCATGTAAGGAGAAAATGTGATTAACTCAGGTGCTGTGTGATTAGTGCAAAATTATTTTTATTGCATTTCAAGATTTTGGTTTTATTGTATCAAGAAACAATAACTTACACAGACTTACTACTTACATTTTTTGTTATCAGAGCATGTAAAAAGAATATGTGACTAGCTCAGGGGCTGTGTGATAAGCACAGATTGATTTTTTTATTTTGGATATTTTTTTTCAATCATATCAAGAAACAGTTAACAATTTACTTTGATTTAAGACACTTTTGTTATCAGTCTAGGATGAGAATGTTTGGACATTAGAAATACTTTCATCATATTTTCACTGTTAAATCATAATAGAATTTGAACCTCTACCTCATGTCAGATGTTAATACTGACAGTGTTTGTGAATCTGCTTGTTACTGTACATTAAAAGGTACTTTGAGGTGTTTTTTTTACAAATACAATCACAGGTTGCTGTCTTGCTTTGTACAGCTGTCTTCAAAAAGATTGTGTCTTAACTGTTGAGTCATGATATGTTTCCACCCACAATCCTAAAAGTGGACATGTTCCTTTTGTTATGGGGTGCTTGTATTGTGAAATGTTAAAGTAATCAAATGTGTGTAAACTCAAAGAAAGACGCATGCCCTAATAAAAGACGATATGCTTCATTTGCTGAAAGTTTAATGCCAACTGCATTTCACCATAAATTTATAGAGTGACGTTTCATTCAAATACATAAGAATAGTTGATCTGAACTGTTTATATGTTTGAGAGATGACATGATAATCACCAACTAATTTTAGATACATACATATTAAACCAAATTTTGTTACATGTAATTGTTTGGCTGCAAATGACATTGAGACAAATTCATGAGAGAAACATAAAACAGGAAGGTATATTTCCTAAATGCTACAATAAACAGTAACTATCAAAAGAGAAAAAGGTTTCACTGCTCGGTATTAACAGGTATTGTGTCTGTAAGAGCTACATTTGACATGCAGCACACACCATTGTGGACAAGATATTATAACCTGTTTGATTTATAATAGATAATGACTGTCCTTTTTGTAGGCTGCTCTTTTTACAATGCATCCAAGATTTTCCATTTTTTTGGTTTAATACAAATCAGTAAAAATAGACTTCCTTGGGTAAGGGAATGATTAATTCTATTTTCACATGAAACATTTACATAAGGAGTAAAAGGACGATGCAGTAATAATTAATGCGCAGTACTGTTGTATTCATCACCTACACATTAAGTCTCACAGAGGAAACCAAATATCAGTCACTGTACATACAGTATCATGTGAAACCAGCCGATCTGTGCTGCTGTGGAGGCGGGAGCTGTCTGAAGGTGACAGAAGATGCCTGAATGCTACGATGGCTGAGGTTCTGGATTTGTAGCCACTCCACTGAGGTCCACTGTCACTGCACAGCCCAGAAAGCGAGCCACATGTGGTGAGCTGGAGGAGGGTGTGTCCTGGTTTTCTCTCAGACAGCGCTCAAACTCCACAAACTCCATGGAACAGTCCTGCCTTATCTTCTGGATCACTGGGTGTGATGATGTGCACTGTGCAACCTTCAGCTTCAGTTCATGACACTGTTGCTGCCATGTTGAGGGGTTGGAGGCCACACATGACCCATATGCCTCCATCTCTTTATGGCAATACTTTGCCGTTATATCCATAGCAGCCTGCATGTTGCTCTTTCAGGCTTTTTCTGACACGATGAAGCTAAATAATCAAGGTTACAGCACCAGTATTCCTACATGTGAGCCATCGTGATGCAATATTTCATATGCAGCTATTGGACTGCCAGCACTTCTTTTGATGTGTCATTTTTCCATAATTAGTAGAAAGAGGATATACAAAGCACAAAGGGGAGATGTCCATCAGTAAAGAGTTCACAGTTATTTACAGTTTGAACACAATACCCTGTACAGTGAAATTCGTGGTCCATAACATTTTCTACCCTTATGTGGAGGCTTATATCTAGTCATTTTATCCAGTCGAGCAGGTTGTGATCATTAAATTTGAGCTCGTATGTAAGCACGTAAGAACTTGTAAAGCTCAATGGCTTCCTCTGGAGAGGTGGGTGGATGAAGACTGTTTTCTGCCATGGCAAGGCAGCAAATGTCAAACATTGTATCATCACAGGGATACGGTCCTCTCTGAAGGCATTCCTCTCTGCAGGCTTCTATCTTTTGTTGGGATACCTCTTTCAGGTACTCTCTGGCACCAAAAAGTTGGGGTAGGGTGTACATCATCACTGGGCGCCCACATGGAGACACAGCATTTCTGCATGGGCGAATTCTGTGAGTGTTCCAGAGGTGAACAACTTCCTGCAGTTCTCTCTAAATATAAATAAAAACAGAAAGTGAGAAAATCAGTTCACACATTTGCTATACCAACTGCAGTAGATATTATGATGCCATAAACTAGCCAGTAATGTAGTTTAAATCAGCTCCAACTTAAACATCTGCAATAGTAAACTGTATCATGCAATTAAAAACATCAAAACACTGATAGGGAACATTTTATTGCATTTTTATACTTTTCATACTTTAAGTACTTTAAATATATACTGCTGATAATACTGTCCTTTTACTTTAGTAAGGTTTTGAATATAGCCTAAATGGAGTGAGCTCTTTTCACAAATATCAGTAGACCTATGATATTAGTACCACACTAAAACTAACCCACTACACAGGACGACGCTGAAGTTAGCCTCCGATTCGCCAGCTTCCGATTCGGCACTTAAGGGGAAAGTTAAGGGGGAATTAACGTCACGTGCAGTGTGACTGTTTGTACACTGATTGGCTGTTTTTTGTGACACTTCTTGATGTAAAAACATTTTAGACATTTTAGGTAAGACATTAACTTTGCCTGACACCCGCTATTGGATTTGTGAAACGTTTATTTTATTTGTGAAAATGCTAAAGGGGAGATTTCACCGTTTTTGTTTGATACCTACAGACCTCATTAGACCTGGTCCAGATCAAGAACCACTGTACCCAGACTTGTCAAATCTGGATTAGATTAATCTACAGGCCCTGAAGATTCATTCAGACACAGTTTCTGATCTGTGAAACCTTTATTCTATTTGTGAAAATTCAATAAAGGCAGATTTCACCGTTTTCTCATCATATAGACCTCATTAGACCTGGTCCAGGTCAAAAACCACTGTACCCAGACTTGTCAAATCTGAATTAGATTAATCTACAGAGGCTAAACATTCATTATAACATAGTTCCTGATCTGTGAAACCTTTATCCTATTTGTGGAAATGCAATAAAGGCAGATTTCACTGTTTTCTCAGCATATAGACCACATTAGACCTGGTCCAGGTAAAAAAACACTTTACCCAGACTTCTCAAATCTGGATTAGATTATCCTACAGAGGCTAAACATTCATTATAAAACAGTTTCTGATCTGTGAAACCTTTATTTCTATTTGTGAAAATGCTTTATTTTCACAAATAGAAATAAATAGAAATCTGCCTTTATTGCATTTTCACTAATAGAATAAAGGTTTCACAGATCAGAAACTGTGTCTGAATGAATCTTCAGGGCCTGTAGATTAATCTAATCCAGATTTGACAAGTCTGGGTACAGTGGTTCTTGATCTGGACCAGGTCTAATGAGGTCTGTAGGTATCAAACAAAAACGGTGAAATCTCCCCTTTAGCATTTTCACAAATAAAATAAACGTTTCACGAATCCAATAGCGGGTGTCAGGCAAAGTTAATGTCTTACCTAAAATGTCTAAAATGTTTTTACATCAAGAAGTGTCACAAAAAACAGACAATCAGTGTACAAACAGTCGCACTGCACGTTACGTTAATTTCCCCTTAACTTTCTCCTTAAGTGCCGAATCGGAAGCTGGCGAATCGGAGGCTAACTTCAGCGTCGTCTACAACGGGTGGTACTTCTGCTTTTGGTGAAGTAAAACATCTAAATACTTTAACCACTAAGCAGGTGTCACAGTATTATTCTGACATAATATAGCACTATGGAAAAAACAACATAAACGTATTGTAGTTCTTACCTCTATTATTTCAAGACATGTGAACTGAATGAGACTTTTGTCTAGGAAGTCACCAGAAAAGGAGTCTGAGTCTTTTAGATCTTGGAACAGGTTCATCCAGAACTGTGCGTGTTGCCTCCTTAAAAAGCCCCACCAGTTCTCTATTCGTTGGTTGTGATTGCTCGAACCATACAGATAACATCTTTGCGAAAAGTTGTCCAGATGATCGTGCCTCAAGAACATCTGCATCTGTTCAACGTAACAGTTCTCGGTTCCGAGGTCCGAACGAATTCGGGCAGCAGTTCCATTCCTTGATGACACCTCATCAATGAAGTATTGCGCGATTATCCTGGGATCACTGTTTGTAGAGTAAGCGTGTAGCCATATCATCATTCGTGAAAACCCATCTATTGCACCATTGATGCAGATCCCGTACGGTTTGAGTTTATCATATGAGTCTACATGCCATAAAAAGTTTGGGCCTGGATTCTTGTACATACGCCGCCGAAGGCGATTCCGGCGCCTCAGCTGCACACCGTGCGGATCCAATATTTTCAGCAGTCTCCTGATCGTCTCTTGAGTCACAACGTAGCCAGCCTGAATGCATTTCAAATGCATCATCTTGTATCCGTGGAGCATGCCGTATCTGTCCAACTGATCTTGGAGAAACATTGCTATGTCTAGAAGATCTGAATGGGCTTTCCTTCTGAACAACCGCAAAGTCCTCAGGTGCCTGCGTAAAGTGGATACACTTATGGTAATACCATCTATATGACTCAAAGACAGGACTATCTCCCAGTGTCTTAATCCCAGATCAAAGTAGAACTTGATCAAACTAAACAAGTCGGTCATGTTGGCCTCCATTATCGAGCTTTCACAAAGGAATGAATGCGTCTATTGTTTCAAATGCTGTCTAAACTCAGAAAAAAATTATTCAGAAAATCAGAAAAAAATTACTCTGAAAAACAGAAAGACAAAATAAATTACTCTGAAAAACAGAAAAAAAAAAAAATTACTCCGAAAAACAGACCAAAAAAAAAATATTTAATGTCAATGATAAATAATAAAAAGTCAGTCATTTTATGTATTTATTATTTTTTTATTGCATGACAAAACAACATTGACAGGACGACATCAGTGAAAACAACACGATATGTACAGGACAGTTATTTCAAGTTGAGACAGGAAAAAAAACTAAAAAAATGTACACAGAGAAAGTTACACTTGTCGGGTGTATCATTGACTATGTGTGCGCATGTGCGTGCTTGCGTACAGAACCAAATCTCTGCCATTACTACGACTAACATCCGCCACCATCAAATAATAATAATGATTATAATAATGATAATAAAGGCAGGGAGGATGGTAGCGGCATGACCGTTCTAGTCCCGAGCACCAGGGCAGGGGCACTTGCCCGGGGGACTCAAGAATGGGCTGGCAGGGGAGGACAATCTGGGTCAATAGTGTTTTTTTGTTTTTTGTAGTTTTTTTTTATTATTACCTTTTGAGATTATTAGGCATTGAATTTCTGTGCTGTTATTGTTCAGTTTCCAGTGTTCTTTTGTCTGTGGAGAATGATTATTTATTTCAATTGATGTCAGTACCGCTCTGGTTCGCCCCCAGACCCTTAAAGGCGGGGACGGCTGACCCGTTACGTAACATTTAGTTTTGTTTTATTTCTGTTGCTTTCTGGGAGCAACCAAGCAGTTAGACAAGAAGTGTAACAAGAGAATTTCCCAAAATGTTTTTTTATTTTACCCCAAAAAAATCATCATTACAACAAAATAAAAAAGTTCGGGCCCCTAAAAGAGAGAGAGGTCAAACAAACAGACCGAACAATATACAATAACAATAACACTAGTAAATAAAGTATATATGTAAAACAAAGCAAGTGCCCTGTATGTTATGTTAAAATAAATAAATGTTTGCAACAAAATGTATAATGTGTCTGAAAACATATATAAACCAATCTTAAGGAAAAACAGCCTGAACGAAGGAAAGTGTAAGGGTATGAGACTACTAATTCAAGACGACGGCACTGGCCTTCAAGGCCATCAATGGAACGGCACCCATCTACCTTCAAACACTGGTCAAACCACACGCCCCAAAGCGAGCACTTCTCTCCTCTACTTCAGCTGGCCGGCTGGGCAGTCCTCGCGAAGAAAGAAACTGAATAGTTGCCACTATACGTTTCAAAATGTTGAGCCATTATGCCCTCTCAGACTCCTGTTGCTGTACTATGTTTGAATCTATGCGTGCATTTTTATTTCCAAGTGATGATAGACTCAGCACAGCAGTGCGATGATCCATACAATTCTCATGTTCATGCAAGCGATTAGCACAGTTTTTCCAGTCATTAAATCCAGTGACAAATTGATTGTCTCTTATACTGAACAACTTGCAGCAGTAACAGAATACAGTGCCAGTAGACGGTGAGTACACTAACCATTTTCTTGACAGGGTTTCTCCATTTAGCTTTTTTCTAAAGAAATGTTCCTTAGTTAAGCTTCGGTTAATGTCTCCATATTTCCTCTTCGATGCAGAGAAATCTCCAATATTTTGACAGGGATGGTTTCGTGCAAAGTACTCACGCATCCTGTCGTCAATTTGGTCCCAATTTGCAGGATCAGATGGATAGCTTGTCAGTACCCTTTCTGGGTCTAGAGGCTTCGTCAAAATGATATTGGGCTCACTTTTTCTGGCCGGCTGCTGTTCTTCCATCATTTTGTCATTCTGTGACGGCGCTGATGTTGACGGCGCCACAGCGTCTTCCGCTGCATCTTCGGGCCGCGTCTCAGGGCCTGGCTCCGGGCCTGGCTCCGGGCCTGGCTGCGGGCCTGGCTCGGCCTCTGGCTCTGCTGACACGAGCAGCTTCACAGCTGTCGGACGGCTGCTCGACAGAAACTTCTGTAAACCCCCCCGCTGTCTCTTCTTTTGTTCCTCCTCATTTTTTTTCTTTTTACGTTTTGCCGCACCCGAAAGCATCTTGAATGTTAGCCTACTCAAAATACGACCTGCCTGCTAGCTTTATTGTTCCGCTTAGTCTTGACCCGCTGACCTCCCCTCGGACTCCTCCCTTTTCTTTTTTTTTTTTGTCCTTCTGTCTGGGCCCCCCCCCGCCAATCAGGCCCTAGGCACGTGCCTAGTTTGCCTTTGGGTTAATCCGGCTCTGATCAACAGTGAACTGGTGACTGGTAATATCAGTCAGAAAGAACAGAGACAGAGTGACACACATATCTGAGAAGATTCATCATTTTTAACTCTATAGTTTCACGAGTGTGAACGAGCCAACAACTGCTTTCTTATTGTCAAAGTCCTGACATATGCAGAGTTTGATGATTTTTATCCCTTTCCCTTCTCATTTACCAATCAAAGTTTGTAAGAAAATACAATCAATCATTTGTGGTCTGTTTAGTTGAAGCGAGTGTGCTCTACTTTGCAAAGCATATTTGCACTATTGTGATTTTTTTGCTTTCCAGTTCTTATACATTTTGATTTTAACTATCAGAATAAAGCTATTTTGTTGATGGAGATCCTTCTCTTATATGTGGGGATCTAGAACCCGACACGCCTCACCTGGAAAGTAAATAAGATCAGGCGACAGCAGCAGGAGGCAGAGACTGTTTCCAGCAGTCTTCAAAGAAGATCCTATTTGATGCGATCGGTAAGCTACCTGAGGCCTATACTACTCAGCGAGTGCACATAAAAGAGGCGGGGTTTGCAGCATTTGACCAATCACAAACATGGATCAGTCTACGGGCAGCAGAGGGGCATATTTCACGTACGAGGAGCTAACCATAATCTTACAGAAATTAAACATATATATATATATATACACACATATATATATATATATACACATATATATATATACATATATATATGATTGATTGATTGATTCATTTTAATGACCACACAGCCAGGCTGGTGGAATTTGTTGTCAGCTTGGTACAGGTTCCAACTTACAAAACATATAACACAGATATACATACAGACATACACACTACACAATACATAAGGGCCATGCTTAATCCTTAATGTTCAGAGTTCAGAAAGTTTATTGCAGTTGGGATGAAACTGTTTTTTAACCGGGATGTTCTGGAAGCAATTGTCCTGTAACGCCTCCCAGAGGGCAGTAGCTGGAAGGCATAGTGTGCAGGGTGAGTGGGGTCGGAGATGATTTTCCGTGCTCTGCGTAGTGTCCGTTTGTGGTAGAGTGAATCAAGGGATGGAAGGGGTGTGCCAATAATTTTGGATGCTCTATTTATGATGCGTTGTAGTTTCTTCCGGGAGAGTGAGTCTAGACTGCCGAACCAGACTGTGATGGAGAAGGTGAGGATGCTTTCTACGATGGCTGTGTAAAAGTGGAGCAGAAGATGGGACCTTACCCTGAACTTCTTGAGCTGACGGAGATGGAAAAGTCTTTGCTGGGCTTTTTTGTAGATGTGGTCTGCGTTTATTTTCCATTTGAGGTTATTGCTGATGTGGGTTCCAAGGAGTTTGAATGTGTCAGTGATGGAGATGGATTCACCTTTAATGAGCACAGGAGTTTTGGGGGATGGTTGGCGTCTTGGGTCGATGACGAGTTCTTTTGTTTTTGATGAGTTGAGTATGAGATCATGGTCTGTACACCAGGTCACTGCTTGGTTGATCTGTGCACGGTATTCTGTTTCTTGGTTGTTGGTGATGAGTCCTATGATGGTTGAGTCGTCCGCGTACTTATACAGGTTGACGGGCGCATGGCGTCTGTCCGACCTCCCATTTGTCCGACTTCCCATTACTCCGACTTCCCATTTCTCCGACCATACATTTCTTAATTTTTGCGCCCATTAGTCCGACTCTCTATTTCTCCGACTACCCAAAATTTCGACTTCCCATTTCTCCGACCATACATTTCTATATTTTTTTGTCCATTAGTCCGACCTCCCATTTCCCCGACCTAAGTATGCCCGGTGTTACGACTCCCAATAATTACGACAGTGTATTAGACCGACTAATCCGGCCCAGAAGCAGGATAGACTGAGATATCAACTTAATCTCCTGTATTTTGACGGCGCCACAGTGTAGTCAAAAGTGCGTGGGTCCTGCTCCTGTTCCTTTTATTTTTTAAGACATGTGCACAGATGTGATACAGTCAGTGAAAGCTTAATTAATAAACACAAAGTATCGGCATCCGAAGGAGGAGATGCCTTGAACGGGAAGCAGACCGTGGTGGATTTCATCACACACTGTTGCAAATTTAGAACATTTTATCCAGGAAAAAAAAGACTTACAAACACGGACCAAAACAGCTCCATAATACGCACAAAAATCCAAAAGAAACTAAAGTTAAAAAAAATTAAATTATAATCTCTGCATGACATTTTAAATAGACCGTACCATTCTGACTCCATAGGGGTACTCACTGCTGCTACATATAATGGCCGCGTTTCCCAGATTCGATCGTTCTTAAGGACTTAAGAAGGCTCTTAAGAAGGGTTCGGCTAAGAAGGAGCGCTAAGATACGGGTGTTTCCCAGATGCGTTCTTAACTGCCTTCTTAGGAGAACCTTAAGATCAAGCCAAAGATCTTCTTAAGAAGCTCTTAGTGGGAGCTGTCCACCGCGGTGGTGCTGAAACTGAATCAATGGATGCCAGGTAAATCGATCACCCACCTCTTTATCAGCGCATAAGTGACACCCAGCGCCCCGTGGTCCCCCCACACAGGTGCAATTAGGCTACGCATGTATTGTGTGTGTGTGTGTGTGTTTGTACCAACAGCTGTATCCAAGTAGTAATCAAGCCCATTAGCGCATATATACCCCCGTGGATATAGGCACACGCATGTGAGAATGGAAGAAAGCAGCAGCAAGCGAACCAAGCGGGCACCGGCGTTCACCGCGGAGGAGATGGGCGTAGTGCTTCCTACCGATCCAGCATGGATCCACCAGGGAGGGATTGTGGATTGGAACAAGGGTGCCATCCACCACACCGATCACCCGGGGGATCCCAGCCACTGCGTGGAACCCTTGGTGGACCTGGCGGACCTCGTCTCGTGTGGTGGGCATCTTTATGTGGGTCCGGGCACGACGCAGGAGAATCGGTGTCACAGCTGCCACACTCCGTGACACCGATGCCTTGCTGGTGCCGTCCCCCACCACCTCCAGGAAGCTCCCCACTGCGTAAAAACGCAGCGCAGCCAGGAGCTGCACCTCAGGGCTGAGGGCAAAGTTGCAGCGGGTTGCTCTCTGGATGTGTGGAGACAACAGAGTGATCAGCCGTTGGATCTCCGCACGGGGCAGCCTGTACTTTGTCTGGACAGCCCGGTCTGACAGCACGTCCAGTGGGGAGAAGTGCTGATGCACGTATGCATTTATGGAAACCGTCTGGCTTCGCGCACGGCGACGCTGTTGGTTCGCCGCGAGAATGTGCTGTATTGCAGCCATGGACTTTGGCTTTTTCTTTACTTAGTTTTTTTATGTGTAGTACTATAAACTCATATATGCAGACGTGTGTGGAAAACTTAAACCTATTATTCAATGAAACATTTTTTTTTATTATTATTTTTTTTTTTAGCGCATTACAACATTGAGAATTGTTTGTTTATTATTTCGAAAAGTGGAGAATATAAATTTCCCTGACGCGGCTTGATCACTGAGCATTTCGTCGCTAAGAAGGCTGTTAATATTGATCTTACGTTTCCTTCTTAGTGAAAGATCTTCTTAAGCTAAGAGCGACTCTGGGAAACACACTGTTGTTTATGGATTTTGGATTATTCAGTTTGTTAATTTGATGGCTTTTTCGTTATTTTTTAAATGTATTACTATTATGTAATCAAGTGTGTCTGTGTTTTCACATGCTTTGGGAAATTAAACCGTTAAAAGAACCACGCAGTCGCTTTTTTGTGTCTTGGAGGTGCGTTCAAACGCCACAGGCTGCATTGTCGGCATGATGCCTTGACAGATTCACTTATTTACTTAAGGACGATAAGTTTTCTCGCTTTTGCTAATTTTTAATTCCTGTTTAATAAGTTGCATTGACTGTCAAGTTCAATCAGAGGACAGATGATCTGATAATATAAGATCCTGAGAGAAGAGCCTCCACTCCTCTGCAAAAAATTGTGACTTGAACCTGAGCATGAATTCAAGTTTTCTCAACTTGACTTTTACCTCTTAATTGTACATGCAGCACACACGAATATTTTTAATGAAAGCATTTATTATTGAATTGTAGAATATTGTAGACTACAGTTCAAAAGTCCCGACCTAAATGAATAACGGTCGTATTAATTAATTATTTATAGGAGAACGCCTGGCCCCGGGCGCTGCTGCTTTCATTGATCGCTTAAAGGTGTACAGAAATGGCTGTTTGTCCTGTCTGTCGCGCCGAGTGTTCACGAGTGGCAGCACGAGTTTACCCGAGTAAGGAAAACGAATTTGATTGGCCGTTATCGAGCGGGCGGGATATTCAATCTTTGAGGCGGGACATAGTGTTTTGAAGGAATTTGATTGGATGTTGTCCAGCTCGGTGTGTGTGTATGTGTGTACGTGCTTGATCTGGATGATCGTGAAGGGGGGGCGGAGGAAAGTTTTGTGTCGGTGGTGGTGGATGAGTCTCCTCCATGCACCCCTGGTACTTGGAAGAAGGTCCCGGTTTTTGATTGACAAATGACGGATCCTGATATCATTGGCTGATGAATCGTGCGCAGGCTAACGTATAATCTGTGCGCCTGCACTATCCAATGCGAAAAAAAAATATCACACTTTCACTCAGGATTTACTCGAAAATAGAATTTTGCACAAAGTTTGGCCTACATCGTCTTTATGAACCATAGTGGAATGAAATTCATTTTTCTTTTCTGTACACCTTTAAACGTCGGCTCGTGGTCGTTTCCTAATGTATACCAACCAACACAATATTTTAAACAATAAAAAATAAATGAAGTATAGCCCTATAATAAAATGAAACCAGTAAAGATGTACAAACAGTATGGCATTCTTCAACATATTTATTTTTTGAAAATCGACAGACTGAATTTATGAACTATTAGGCTCTGCACACTCAATTTTTAGAATAAAATAAATAAATAAAAACATCTTAGCCTATTATATAAAATTAAATTAAATTAAACAAATTAAACAAAGGGTGTCCTCTTGTAGGGTTTTAAAATGCCAACCTAAAAAAATAAAAACACCAGGCCAATGTAGCCAACTATATACAATATCAGGACCAACTCAGCCATCCTGGAGCAGCAGCCAACTGTTGATGGGCCAGCTGAAAAACAAAGCATAATCTTGGAATCTCAAGAAACAAGTCATCTGTCTCATGTCCCAAGTCATAAATACCAAGTCCAGGCCCATAGGCAATAGAGTAGAAAGTCTTCAAATTACATAACTTCACTCACCTCACAAAAAGTTGTGTATGGAATACAGCACTGCATCCCAGTACTGCCCCAGCGTGCGGGTCCCATCCTCATACTCCTCCTTCAGCTGGTTTATCCGGCTCTCCAGGCGCCTCCATTTCGCCCTTTGAGCTGGGCGGGCCTCTCCTCGCTGGGCAGCACGGACAGTGTGCTCTGTTTTGCACTGCTCATTCTTCATGTGGATGATGAACACCCAGATGTTTGGGTGCCGCCGCTCCAGAGCCAAATTCCACCTGTAATGAAAGGCTAAAATAGAAAAAAGCATGACAAGATAATTATGTTTTTGTTTTCATAGAGAGAAAATACAAAGGTTCTAACCACTAGGTCAGTCAACTTTCTTGTTAAAAAAAGGATTTGTCCACGATCACTTATAGCCTAGATCAGTGTTTCCCAAACGTATTCATAGATATGAAATAAAACCCATAAACAGGCCTTCTTTAATTCTTACCTTCAACATTGTTGTTGGTCCTGTTGCCAATGACCCGTCTGTAGACATTCCACAGTGCAGGTGGAAATTGGCAGCCGGCTTCCAGGTAATTCCTCTGCAGGTAAACAATGAATCGTTGCAGGTTTGGGAACCGCTGGATGAGGCGGCGAGTTGATCGCTTTTCAGCCAGGTGCCGGAAGTTCTGGCCGACCACCGCCAGTGGCAGGTACCTTAAATATAGGATTAACAGAAATGATTCATAAAGAACTCTTAACCAGAGATAGGATATAGCAGTAACATGATAATATAACCTATAGGGATATGAATAACTAGGGGGGGCTGCCTACAACACACTTTCTGGTCCATCCTCACATCTCAGCTTAAACTGCCACTTTGATTTTCACCAAATGTGGTGGAGAAGAGAAAATACATTAGCTATTCTGACTATTGTTCATCCACATTTGGGCCTATAGCGGTTGACTAAATCACAGTCTCACCAAAATTGATGGAGTTGTGAAATTTTGATAACACTATGACAACTGTTAAAAGCTAATTCGGGGCTTTCTCTGAATTTGTTAGACCTTAAGTTCACAGAGCTATAACTCAATAGACTCAGCTTGGTGATCAATTGTTAGCTAAAAAATATAGCAAAGTCTCTATTGGGTCTGGCAGGAATGAAGCAGGCCTGTATGTAAGAGACATGGTGAGGTGGCTTTTAGTGTGTATGCCCCCAGCCTTTGAACACCTTCCCAGAGAACCTAAGAACCTTTACAACTGTGAACATTTTAAAGCAAGATCTTAAATCTCTTACTTTTTAACTCTGCATTCATGATATAGATGCTGTTCCTATTTAACTGCTTGACCAACTTGTTGTTGTGTGTTTTATTATTCATATTGCTTTTCATGCACGCTTGCATTGATGATGATGATGATGATGATGATGATGACTGTCAAGATCTATTCTTTTATCTTTCACTTTGATGTTTTTGCCCTTCTTTCTATTTTATGTAAAGCACTATGTGTTGCATTTACTTGTATTAATGATAGTATATAAATGAATTGATAGTGACGTTCAAATGAAAAATTAATTAAGGATTATTGATGTTATTCACAAATTGAATTAATCCACCACTTACCCCAGTGCCATGAACTTCCTTAAGCACTTCCGGAGACGGCGATGACGCCTGTAGTCTTGTGCCAGGCCCAGTTCTTGTACCCGCCTCCACAATGACTGGCAAAAATGGAAGTAGCAGGCACTGCGGTGACTTTGGGGGAGCTCAGTCTCGATGGCCACCAGGAGGGAGCTCTCAAAGTCTGTGACCACACGTTGCGGTCTCCACTCATTGCCAGTTACCCTGCGCACCTTGCGTTTGACATGGGCCAAGACCTGCTGATACTGCCCCACTGTTTTGCCCGTAATAAGGCACATGACGAGAGGCAGCACTCTACCCATGTACCTGTAAAACCATGTGACATGTTTCAAACTCACAAAATGGTTGGAAGCATAGTGTTTCTTAATGCAGAATAAATTGAGCTGCTTGC
Source organism: Eutrigla gurnardus (assembly GCF_963514095.1). Taxonomy (NCBI): domain Eukaryota; kingdom Metazoa; phylum Chordata; class Actinopteri; order Perciformes; family Triglidae; genus Eutrigla; species Eutrigla gurnardus. The sequence goes on from NC_139932.1 coordinate 387,768, forward strand.
CTACATTTACAATGTCTATAGCCTTTGCAAACCACGGGGCAGGGGCCTAATTCCTGTTTCTATGGCGTGAGGCAGCTTGAATTAAAAGTAAGAAATCCTTTGTAGGCCTACCAATCATCCATTATGCTAAATCAATCAGGATCAGGTGATTATGTATTTTTTTAAACCCCTCCCACCTCCTTCTCATTGAGTTATTGATATTTGGGAGCCACTTATTTATTTATTCACTCAGATTATTTATTTATACTTTTTAATAAACATAAAGCTGTCTTTTGCACATTTTACGCTACATGTCTGTCTGTTGATCTGCTGTGTTTAAAGGTGTACAGAAAAGAAAATTGGTTTTGAGCCCACTGTGGGTCTTAACATGAGTGTAATAACTCATCTATCAGACGATAGAGCCCAAACTTTGTGCAAAATTCTATTTTCGAGTAAATCCGTCACATCACGTTGCACACAATTCACCAGCCACTGATAGTGGATCCGTCATCCGTCAATCAAACGTCTGAGACACACACACACACACACACACACACACCGAGCCCAGTTTCGCCCCAAGCTTTGAATATCCCGCCCGCTCGATAACGACCAATCAAATTCGTTTTCCTCCAACTTGTGGAAACTCGGCTAGACAAATAGGACAAACGGCCATTTCTGTACAGCTTTAACTTGTATGTTGTATGTGCAGTGTAGATTTGACTGTGAAAAACTGTGCAGTGTATTATACTGTATGTTTTTTTTTTTTTTAAGAGGCCAAATATGAATTCCCACAACAGTGGAAAATAAAGATCTTAAATTCAAAGTAGGCTAAACCCCCTGGACATAACGCCACAATGTATTTCATTGATGCTTACCTTCCATGAATGGTCACAAATTGCATGTAAGGGGCCGGGCAACTCTTGAAAGTGCCATCCATGTAGACCTCTCTGCACCTGAGAAGTCAATCACAGTTTTTCCTCAATTGTTTACACACAAATATTGGTTGAGACACAATGACCACAACATGTAACTGATGCACCAACCCCCTGAACCAATTCTGCTAAAGTAAAAGCACAATTCCTGCTTTATTACATTCAAATTGCGGTTCTAAAACACAATTTTTTTAAAAACAGTAGGCTACACACAATTCTCTGCATTTGGCACAATATTCATGAAGTAGGCTACTGTCTGTCTAGTAAGAATAACACTTAAAAAAAGGGCCTAAAGCATTATGATGAATGGAGAAGTTTTTTTTCCATTCATCATGTTAACTTTATATTGAATGTAAAGCTTCATTTTGCAGGAGATTTTAGGCGTTTTATGTATTTTTTATTTGTGTGTAGAGTTCTGAGAGTATGAGGCATTGTTAACTGGTAGGCTTCACTGCCTACTTCAGCGGAATAATAATTCTATAGAAGAACGGTGTCTCTTCAGCCAACCGGCATACTTTATTTCGGTGCCCAAGAACATGTTGCCCTCCGTGAGAGCCAGGTACAAGAGAGAGAGAAAACATGCGGTGTTTTTCCCTTCAGGCCACGCGACACATGACCACATCCAGCGCAACAGCGCCTCCCCATGGACAAATACAGTTACATGCATTCATACACTTAAACCACTCTCAACACTCCCACTTATGAATGACATGGATACTGTACAGAGTTTACATAATTCAAATAAACAAAGCAAAACAAAACAAAAACATGACAATGTCAAGTGTCAACATTTTACACACCAAACATGACTCCAGCAAATTTCCTCAGCTTAACTCTGGAGGCTGGTTTTGTCATGACATCCGCCACCATGTTGTCTGTGGGACAGTAAGCAAGTGACATCTTATCTTCCCTTATGATGGACCTAATAAAGTGATACTTTATGTCCACATGCTTACACCTTTGTCTACACACCGGGTTATTAGCAAGTGCAATTGTCCCCTGGTTGTCCTCATAGACAATCGTTTTCTTATACTCACAGGTACCTAAACCTCTCAGTAATTGCTCCAGATAAATACACTCCTGTATTGTTAGGGCTAGGGCAATGTATTCGGCTTCGCATGTGGATAACGCTATCGTGGGTTGCTTCTTGGCTTTCCAAGAGACTAAGGAGCTGTCTTTACCCAGACTCACACAATACCCGGAGGTACTACGTCTGTCGCTAGCGTCCCCAGCCCAGTCTGCATCGCTATAAGCCCGTAGGCCTAGATCTTCGTCGCTCTTTCTGAAACAGAGCTGTTTGTCTGCAGTACCTCTGAGATAACGCAAAACATGTTTCACTGTAACCCAGTGCTCGTCTGTAGGGTCAGCAAAATGCTGGGATAACTTGCTCACTACGAAACATAGGTCAGGACGTGTACAGGTTGTCAAGTAAATGAGACTGCCGACAGCCTCTCTGTACTTCTTCACGTCAAGCATTTTGGGCACATCTTCTGAGTATTCTAATTTTTGGTCACATGGTGTTTCTCTAATTCTACACTCCTGCATGTCGAAACGTTCCAGTATCTTTTCAATATATCTCTTTTGTGTCACTTTCACACAGCCATCACACTGGCTGAAGTCCATGCCCAGAAAACACTTCAGACTACCTAGGTCCTTCATCTTAAATCTGGTAGAAAGCATGTTTTTCACTTCCTCTAGGCTGTTGCTGTTACTGGCCGCGATGATGAGATCATCCACCCAGATGACTACTATTACCTTTCCTACGTCCTTCGACTCCTTTGTGTAGACGCAGTGGTCTGTTGGGTTCTGAATGAAGTTGTCATTTACTAGGCATGTGTGGAGCATCTCATTCCAATTACGCCCTGACTGCTTCAGGCCGTAAATTGATTTCTCTAATTTACACACTAGCTTTTCTCCCTCTTTTTCGTAACCTTCAGGTTGTTCCATATAGATATCTCGATCAATGGGGGCGTGCAGATAGGCTGTTTTTACATCCATTTGATGCAAGATTAAATCGTCTTGGGCTGCTATCTGCATTACCACACGTATACTTGTAAGATTGGCTGTTGGGGAGAAGGTCTCGCCATAATCTATCCCTGCCCTCTGACTATATCCTTTCGCTACAAACCTAGCTTTGTACTGGTCGTGTCCGTCAATGTCACCTTTGATCGTGTACACCCATTTTCCTCCCACTGTTTCTCTGCCCTCTGGTAATTTAGTCAGGGTAAAGGTCTGGTTGTCTTCTAGGGACTTCATCTCCTCGTCCATCGCTTTCTTCCACTTTTCTGACTCAGTTGATGTCATGGCCTCTTTAAAGGTCAGGGGTACACCACAGACTGCTCGATAGCAATAATCTACACTAGTGAGTGTACTATCATCGTCATCAGTCTTTTCTGACACATAATCTCTCAGGTACCCCGGGCGTTTACGCTCTCTGCTGGGATATCTCCCACTGTCTGAGGCATGTGGCGTCGCCCTAGTGTGCTTCTCACCATCATCCTGCGGTGCTGACTGTGAACCGTCAGTCTGTACATCTGTACTCAGTATACTAGGCTGTGGGGTCTCTATTCTCTCGTCACAACCTACATTGGGGTCCAGTCCCAGCTCCAGTGTCTGAGTCTCGTTTTCACAAGTTGTCTTGGTAACAAACTTTACTAGTCTGTGCTTCTGCACTTTTCCTCTGCTAGGGTAGTAGACTAGGTAGGCGGGACTGCCCTTATCATGTCCTACAAAAAGTCCTCTCTCGCACCTAGAATCCAGCTTTCCTCTGTCTTGTTGGTAAGCATAGCACACTGACCCGAATTTATGCATCCTGGCTAGATCACACTTTTTACCTGTCATTGCAGTATATGGGGTAGTGCCAGTGTGCTTGTTAAAGCACCGGTTCCTGGTATAGGCTGCTTCCTGGACGGCATAGTGCCAAAGACTTTTAGGTAGGTCACTGTCAATAAGCATACACCTTGCCATCTCGAATAGAGTACGCCCTTCCCTTTCAGCTATCCCGTTCTGGTGCGGGGAGTAAGGACAGGAAGTCTCGTGTCTGATTTTGTTCTTTCTCAGTAGTGTCTGAAATTCTCTGTTAGTGAATTCAGTCCCGTTGTCTGATCTTATACATTTCACAGTGCCGTAGGGCGCTACGTCTGCCAGATACTTCTCAGTGGCCTGGATTGTATCGCTTTTTGCTTTCAGGAAGTAAGTGGACACTGTCCCTGTATACACATCTGTGAAAGACTGCATGTACTTGTAACCGTCTATGGACGGATTGCTTACTGGGCCAGCTAGATCTGTGTTCACCAACTCGAGTGGTGTCTTTACCTTATCAGTAGGATCTCTGTTCCTCGTTTGAGTAAACTTTCCCTCTATGCACACTACACATTCTTTATCAGGCTTACGCTTTGCACCTTTAATGTGCATGCCTTCTGTTACATTCTGCAGCTTCAAGATATCATCGTAATTGCAGTGACCCATTACTTCGTGCCAGGTCTGGATATCATAGCTAACATGGCACACATCACCTACATCACACTCGGTTTGTAAGTAGTACATCCTCTTACATACATAAATATCAAACCTAGTGCCATCTGGCATCACTATGACGTCTTTACCTTCATCAAAGAACACTTTTGCACCGTGAGCAGTAGCAGACTTCACTGAAAAGAGTTCTTGGGGTTATGAGGGGATGTAGAGAGCGTTCTTTAAAGTCACTGCACACCGGCGCCCCTCACTGTCTATGAGACATACCTGTGCATCCCCCTTGCCTTGTGCCACTCCGGCTGTACGCTTCCCGTCTGCGAGCTCCATGCAATGTCTCTCTGGCTTGAAGGTGCTGTCGAAGTTCTTAAACTTGCTCCGGTCATTGATGATATGGGACGTCGCGCCCGTGTCCACGATCAGTCCCTTTCTCCGTTCCTGCGGTTGCTCTGAGAGGCTGGCATCTCCTGTTTGCGTGCGGAAGGTGCAGTCCTCTCCCGTGGCGCCATCTGGTCCACGACCTGCTCTACGCCCACCGCCGTCGCCGCCCCCGCCATCATGGACACACGCACACCGGGTGTTACGTTCACGTTCCTTCTTGTTACACACCTTGTCTGTGTGCCCCCTGCTTTTGCAAAAACTGCACCAAACCTTCTCTGTACAGTCATCCCTTCTGTGGCCCTTTTCTCCGCAACGCCAACACACCATCTCCGCTGGCCCGGTCCTTTTCCGCGGCGCCGCTTGAGCCCTGAGCACCCTCCCTCCCGGCTCTTCCACGACAGGGTCTGAATCTTCTGAAGCCTCGAAATTTCGCAGCTTTGTCTTGAACTCTGCCAGCCTCATGTCCGCTGAGCCATGCGTCACCAACAGCGTAAATGGCTTGTACTTCTCCGGTAACCCCCTCATCACCATTGCCATCATCAGTCCCTCACTCGGTGCTTCACCCGCACTCCTAAGCGTTGTGAAGATTCGCTCAGCTCGGATAATGTATTCGGTTACAGTCTCGCTTTCAGCCTTCTTCAACGCAGTCATGGTTATGTACAGGGAGACAATCCGGGGCCTACCTTTTCCGATGTAGTGTTCTCTTAACACTTTGAGACTTGCTCTGCCATCGTCCTTTGTGTCTCTGAATATCAGTCCCAAGCTTGTATTGTCAAGTAGCGGCGCCAATGCACAATAGGCGTCCGCGTTTAGCTTGTCGTCTTTAGCCTTTTCTTCCTCCGTTAGCGGTCCAGCTGGCTCTGTGAGGATTGTCTGCTTCAGCCCCACTCCGTGCATGCAGCACAGCATCCTTTCTTCCCAGAGCTCGTACTCCTCTGCTCTCCCGTCGAACTTGGGCCATTTGGTCTTGCTTCCTGTCGCCATGGCTTTTTGTGTTTGTAGCTCTTACTTGTTTTTAGCCTAGCTTCAGCTTCCCGGGTACTCGATGCTAAGCTAGCTCTTTTACACTTCTGTATGCTAGCGCAACCTTGCTAGCTTTCGCCGCATGTGTCCGTCAAACTTTAGAATTATTCTCGGTTGCTGGGCCCATAACCTGTTAACTGGTAGGCTTCACTGCCTACTACAGCGGAATAATAATTCTATAGAAGAACGGTGTCTCTTCAGCCAACCGGCATACTTTATTTCGGTGCCCAAGAACATGTTGCCCTCCGTGAGAGCCAGGTACAAGAGAGAGAGAAAACATGCGGTGTTTTTCCCTTCAGGCCACGCGACACATGACCACATCCAGCGCAACAGCGCCTCCCCATGGACAAATACAGTTACATGCATTCATACACTTAAACCACTCTCAACAGGCATGCTTTCAGAAAATGTGTGTTAACAATCGAGAAAAACTATAAGTTCATGCATAATGACATTTAAATAATAGACTATGCAAGAAATTGAGGATAAAATGCGTTAACGCACCTGACGAGAAGGGAGTAGTTCCTGGTGGTACTGAAGACCAGAATCCCCCAATCATTGTCTTGGCGTGCCAGAAATCGCTTCCCTCTCCAGGTTTGAGCCCACGGACCCACAACGAGCACATCCTCGACCTCTTGGGGAATCGGCGGGAGAAAAGATGCGCGTTTGCGACTCATGATAGAGCGCACAGAGTGGAACTCCGGGACCACCTCGCCCCCCTGGGTTGCCCTGACTACTGCGCTGTACACTCTTCTAATCGGCATTGTAGGGTCGGCTTCGATCAGCTCGTATAGCTTCTCCCTGAACGCTGCACTAGATACGAGCTCTGTCTCCTCTGGGTGGTTGTGTGGGGGTGCGCGTAGCACATGGATATTTGGCCGCCGCGCATCAAGATTGAAGGCCGCTGTTTGAAGGAACACCCTGCATGTTGTTCTCCAACAGCGCCAAAATATTTTTTGCCCTGTAACTTTGTTTTTTTGATAGCGATAACCATCATGGACGAGGACTTTACCCCCTCGATTTCCCGATTGAACATACGCCATTACCTCTGTGAACTTCAAGTGTACCCAAGTAGCTACAGCAGGCCAAGGCATAAGCAACAGCAGGCCTATTCGATTCATTCGTTTAATTGCTTTATTTTTTAGCCAGGTAGCCAGGAATCAAAGAAAGTTTAAAATGACAAGAAATGATATTGTGCCATCTCATGCTGCGAATTTCATATTATTTTTCTCCTTACGGACATACTGGAACTAAATCAATCGATGCCAGGAAAATCGATTAAATTGTCCTTGTATGTATTAAACTTTAACCCTCTGAGACCCACATAGAGAACTTTCCGTCTTGTCATACTTTTGTGTATTGCCTATAAAATTGTCATTTTTTAGAGTATCATCAAGTTATACACATCCCCAGAATCAACACAACCTCAGCTAACTGTGTGTATCACTCAATAAATACTTATATACACTATAATAGGGGATTAAAGCCCATAAATTAAAAATAAATAAAAACGCACCTTAAATTTTTACACATTTTATTAAAAAAAGCACTGCAAACCATTATAACGAAAGAAAAGCTCAACATAGAAAGTTTAAAACACTTGTTTGGATTGTTCTAGAAGTTATTTGCAGCTTCTAGCTGCTTTTGTCTGTGAAATATGGATATTCTTTTGAGTAGTGTCCATGGGCGTTTTGTTTTGCCAGCAATGGTCCTTTCCTCTCCCTGCCCTAAATATGTGTGTATATAGTGTACTTCTTCTGTGCCATTTATGTATTTAACTTTCTCTATCACTACAGTAACTTTTTGACTATCCTTTTCTCTGATTTGAACTCCTCTGTGTCTCCCGTTTGGGCAAACAAAACAACTCACGGCCAAGCGTAAATCAGGCTTTCCGATTGGCTGTAAAAGCCGCTACGGGAGCCAATACGAATGTCCGATGCATAAACGTGACTCTATACGTCACGAGCAAGATGGCGGATAAAAACAATGATCGATATACATAACACAACGGAGAAATGCGCCGCGGAAACAAGGAGACATCTAGTCACATCTTTACAACTTTACGCATTCGTTTTGTTGTCAGAAATAAATCGCTCACATGGGCAAGCAGGGTACCGTTGTTTAGCCCCGTTTCTCTAGTTTAAGAGGAAATAACCCGCATCTTTCTAGCGTAAACCATTACGGAGTTGTGACGCTCTAAAGAAAACATGATTATTTGTAGCGTATACGCTACAATGGGTCTCAGAGGTTGTTATATAATTTCCTTAAAACCACAGCATCATAAATCACTGACAAATCAGATGTTAACATATAAAACTCAGTAACAGTCTCACGCTCTCTCTCCCTCTGAGCAAAACTTCACTTCCCAGCCTGACACTCCTTTCTGTAATTTTACACGTTTGTTTTTACCAGTTTCCATTGTATCACGAATTATAAGCAAATGTTTATTGCAGCAAAAGGAAATGCACAATAGTAAAACACACTAATGCATACCGTAAAATACCAAATAATAGCCGGGGCGTTTATTTGTTTCAATCACTTAACAGACCAGGCGTTTATTTGGACCAGGCGTTTAATTCCTTCCTCTCAAAAATCCGGGATGAAAATGTCACAACCTTCTCCAGCTTCTCGGTGAATTCTCTGGCATCCTTCTGGTCAATAGTTGTTCGTCTTCTGCAAGTGAAGTTGTTGCGGCGGAGGAAACGATTTATCCAACCAGCACTCGCGGCAAACTCCTCATCTCTGCTGTCACTCACGGTGGCGTACATTTGTTTCATCATGATAACCCATCCCCGCATGTTTATCTCCAGCTCCTCGCTAGCCTTCTTCACCTCCACCAGGCAGCCTGGCCCTGTTGTGCGACGCATCGTCATGGAGGCCGATCAGCACCATGGACAGCTCCGCTAACAACCCGGACCTCAGCGCATCATTTGCGCACAACGTGCACCAGTGTTACTGTAATAACACAGGGGTGGGCAATATTTTATTTAAAATTAGTCAAACCATCAGCCATAGGTACTGAAGAAACATAAATATGGACTCAAGGCATTTTGTTTTACTGATCATTAAGTACCCAAATGACTGCATCAATAAATGAGGAAATGATATTCACAGACCCTATTTTAAACAAAAATATGAGTAATACTAGTAATGGATATTACAATTAACCACTCAGATAACCCACATTTGTCTTTTCCTTCTATTTTTTTCCTTCTATCTACAACGGTCATATGACCTTCTATGATTTTATTAGCCTTTACAGCAGAGGTGGGGGCTGGGGGTGGGGCCATGAGCATCAGGGCTTAGTCGGTTCAGGGGTCGATCACAGCACCATGGACAGCGCTGTTTCTTGTTTTTCTTTCAGGACCTCCAATGCACATTAATCACTTAATTTGTATCAAAAAAGGCTATAGGCTATTACAAGTCAAAGAAATTGGCCCCGTTTCCCAGATTCGTTAAGAAGCTCTTAAGTGCTTAGATCGTCTTTGGAGCGCTCTTAAGAACGCTGTGAAAGAAGGATGTGTTTCCCAGAGTCGCTCTTAGCTTAAGAAGATCTTTCGCTAAGAAGGAAACGTAAGATCAATATTAACAGCCTTCTTAGCGACGAAATGCTCAGTGATCAAGCCGCGTCAGGGAAATTTATATTCTCCACTTTTCGAAATAATAAACAAACAATTCTCAATGTTGTAATGCGCTAAAAAAAAAAAAAAAAACGTTTCATTGAATTACACGTTTAAGTTTTCCACACACATCTGCATATATGAGTTTATAGTAGCCTACTACACGTAAAAAACAAAGTAAAGAAAAAGCCAAAGTCCATGGCTGCAATACAGCACATTCTCGCTGCGATCCAACAGCGTCGCCGTGCGCGAAGCCAGACGGTTTCCATAAATGCATACGTGCATCAGCACTTCTCCCCACTGGACGTGCTGTCAGACCGGGCTGGTGAGGCAAAGTACCGGCTGGCCCGTGCGGAGATCCAACGGCTGATCACTCTGTTGTCTCCACACATCCAGAGAGCAACCCGCTGCAACTTTGCCCTCAGCCCTGAGGTGCAGCTCCTGGCTGCGCTGCGTTTTAACGCAGTGGGGAGATTCACATTTAAACCATGACTGTGAATCTCCTTCGCCTCGAGCCTTTCCAAACTGACCCAGAGCCGGTTCGGTCCAAAATCGGAATTCTGGATGGTCGGATTAAACCCTGGTCGGAATACAGAGATTATTTTGGTCGGAGCAATGGGCAGTCGGACCAATGGGCCTAGAAAAGTCGGATTAATGGGTAGTCGGAGAGATGGGCGGTCGGACTTTTGGGCCGTCGGACTGACGTATGCTCCCCCAGGTTGACAGAGCTGTGGTGGGATGTGAGCTTGTTTGTGTAAAGGGAGAATAGCCAGGGTGAGAGAACACAGCCTTGGGGTGTGCCTGTACTGAGGAAGAGAGGGGAGGATGTGGTATTTTTGATCTTCACCTTTTGTTGCCTGTTCCAGAGAAAGCTGTGAATCCAGTGACAGATGCATGGGTCGATGTTCATGTCCAGTAATGTATTGAATAGATTGGCCGGGTTTATTGTGTTGAATGCAGAGCTGAAATCCATGAACAGGATGCGGGCATATGTGTTGGCGGACTCCAGGTGGTTCAGAATGTGATGAGTTGCTAAGATGACGGTGTCTTCAACTGACCTGTTGGCTCTGTATGCAAATTGATATGGGTCCATGAGGGGGGTGGTGACAGATTTCAGGTGACTTAGTATGATGCGCTCAAATGATTTCATAACTACTGATGTCAAGGCAATGGGTCTGTAGTCATTGAGGCAGGAGATGGTCTTGGTTTTGGGAACTGGGATGATAATGGTTTCTTTGAAGCAGTTGGGTACTGAGTTTTGGCAGAGGGAGGAGTTGAAGATGTTGGTAAAAACCCCAGCCAGCTCCGCAGCACAGTAGTGGAGAACGGAGGGGCTGATGTTATCTGGGCCGGGGGCTTTATTCCTCTTAATTCCCTTGAAGGTGCTCCTCACCTCCTCCTCGTAGATGGTGAAAGGGGGGGGAGGGAAGGGGTCTGGGAGAGATGGTGGTGGAGCCGGTGCCTGCTCAAACCTCCCATAGAAAGTATTAAGTGAATCAGGAAGCTGATTGTCGCTGTCAGGTGTGGGGGTGGGTTTCTTTTTGTAGTTTGTCATGTTTTGTAGTTTTTTTCCAGATAGAGCGGGTGTCACTATTAGTGATTTGTTCTTCTAATTTAGTGGCATAGTTGGATTTGGCTCTTCTTATTGCAGATCTCAGTTTGTATTTGGCAGCCATATATTGTTCTTTATTTCCTGTCAAATGTGCTGAATTTTTCTCCTTTCTTATTATTTTAATGTCCTTGTTAAACCACGGTTTATTATTATTGTAGTGTTTGACTTTTTTGAGTGGAATGCACAGGTCAACGCAGTAATTGACGTATGACGTCACTGCTTCGGTGACGTCGTTCAGGTCACCTGCGGCATGGAAAACATCCCAGTCCGTGCAAGCGAAACAACCCCGAAGTTGTTCAATGGCTTCGGGGGACCAGCACCGGAGAAAGGTTGTTGGTGTTTTGGAGGATTTAACTTTTTGCCTGTATTTTGGAATTAGCAGCAGCATCGCGTGGTCGGACCTGCCCAGCGGAGCCCTCGGGAAAGCACGGTAAGCCTCTCTGATGGTAGTGTAGCAGTGGTCCAGCGTGTTGGTCCCTCTGCTGGGGCAATTTACCTGCTGATGGTAGCCGGGGAGCTCAGATGATAGGTTGGTCTGGTTAAAGTCCCGAGGACGATGACTGCTGTGTCCGGGTGTGAATTTTCCACTGAGGAGACGTAGTTGGCTAACTCGGCTATGGTGGTGTTAGCGTAAGCCTCAGGTGGAATGTAAACACAGATCATAATAATTGATGCGAACTCCCGTGGGAGGAATGATGGTCTGCATTTGACAGTGAGGTATTCCAGGTGAGGGGAACATACATGTGTGAGTTCAATAGAGTTTGTGCACCAGCGTTCATTTATCATGATGCAAACACCACCGCCTTTTGCCTTGCCCGATAGTTTGGAAGATCTATCGGAACGATGTAATGTGAAACCTGGAAGAGTTACCGCTTGGTCTGGTACTGATTGATCCAGCCAGGTCTCTGTCAGGCAGATGGCGGAGCAGTCACTGTAGTCTTTGTCGGTTTGGATCATAAGTTGTAATTCGTCCATTTTGTGCCGGAGGGATCTTACGTTTGACAGCAGAAGGGCTGGGAGCGGTGGCCGGTAAGGGCGTCTCCTGAACCTGGCAAAGGTGCCGGAGCGGCGGCCCTTTTGGGCCGGCAGCCATGGTGTTGAGTGGCTTGCGCTGTAGATGTTTAATTCCAGTAATTTCTTCTCCAGCAAGGATGTAGATGGGCCCAGATCACTGTGAGAGGTGGATCTGAGGTTTAGAAGCTCCGATCGGGTGTACTGGATTATGCACGACACTTTGCAAACAAATAACGCAGACACTAAAATGACAGACAGGAACACTGCTTGTACTGTGGCAAGCCTCACGGCCGCCATATACGCATTTATATATATATATATATATATACACATACATACATACATACATACATATATATATATACATATATAAATAATACAGGTATAAGGACAAGTTTCATCTGCCAAATGCAGTAAGGACAGCTGGCAAAAACTTGCTGACTGTGTGAATGCGTAAGTCGTATAAGTAGTATTAGTAGACGTAAAATATGTTGTGTTTTGTCCGTGGACGCGGACTGCGAGACATAGAGGCTGAGCGGTAGGTGAAGTATTTATTTACAACAGGTAATTGTCCATCGAGCTGGTGTGGATGACATGGCCGTGCGGGCAGGTCGGCAGCGGACAGCCGAGGAGACGAGCATGCAGGCAGGCAGGCAGGAGTCCAGGTGGAGAGGCGCTGGGGATTTCCTGGAGAGCGCAGCCACAAGACAGGCGTTAGCGGAGAAAGCTATGGTACACAGAAGCACGTTTAGGCTAACAATGGTGACCGATACAGAGTGGGTCAACATCACCGTAGGGACTGAATCATCTGGCCTCAAAGTGGTGGAGAGACCAGGGTTAAGTAGGCTGGGAGGTTGATGAGCTGAATGGAGAACAGGTGCGCCGCTCCGCCTCGACTGCCGGCACGCCCACCGGACACACCCCGAGGAGGAGCCGGTGAGGGAGAGGAAGGAGGGGGAAAACAAACAGGGAAAACATACAAACGGACAAAAACCCCAAACTGTCCCGGGAGAACCGTGACATAATATGACTGCCCCATCATAAGAGCACTAGTAGATCTGATTGATTAAACGATTGTGAAAGTTCTCCTACACTCTAGTTCTCCTAAGAGATCCGATCCACGATCCACCGAGCTTCTTTTTTTTTTAGATTATTTTTTTGGCTAGAGTGCCATGCAAGCCTTTTTATTGTTTTTTGTAGAGAGAGACAGTGTGGAAAGGAGAGATAGAGGGGGAAGATCGCCGGGTCGGGAGTCGAACCCCTGATCTCTGCGCCGAGGCCGAGCCTCCGTACATGGGGCGGCTGCCTTATCCACTGCGCCACCGACCGCCCCCCAAGCTTCTTTTTTAACCGCGCACCAAGAGAGCTGATTGGTCAGTAGGCAGTGTTTTTCTTCACGTTGATTATTATTAGGAACATAACCTGCTCCGGAGCAGGTTAGCTCTGCAGTGTCAGTTACCATGGCGATGTACCCCGGTAAGAAGTGAACCAGCATCGTAGGATGGAAAACCCAGAGTTAACCATGAAGTTACCTCGCTAAGCCCAAATCCTGCTTCCTACAGGCCTCCAACTTCTTCGAATGCCTGAAGTGCGCTGGTAGCTCAGTGATAGAGTTACCGTCCATGTACCGAGGCTCCCTGCAGCGGTCCTGGATTCAAATCAACCCTGCAGCCCTCTTTTAAAGCGTGTCATCCCTCTCTCTCGCCCCTTTAACTCTCACGCTGTCCTCCCACAATAAACGGCCAAAAAAAACATTTAACAAATGAATGTGTTGCTGAGATGTATTCTTATGTCGTGGTGTATGACAATATCAGCCTCATTCTTTCAGCTGCAATCCCGACGGTGTAAGCAAATACAACTACTTGGGAGCAAATACAATGAATATAAAAACATAAATCAAAGTGGTAAGTAGGCTGTACCCTGACACAGATAAGTCATTCCCTCTGATGAGAATCTGTATCTCTGTTAGAAAACATTGGTCTCTGAACACTAGCGCTCCTAAGAGCACACGATCCACGCACCAAGCTTCTTTTTTTTTTTATCCGCGCACAGAACTCCGCAAGATCTTTTACAAATTCTGATGCCATCTTCAAGAGAGCTGATTGATCAGTAGGCAGTGCTTTTCTCCATGTTGATCTCCTATCAGGCACATAACCTGCTCCGGAGCAGGTTAGCTCTGCAGTGTAAATTACCATATATTTTCCATCTTTCCAGCCCCCCGCCCTTGTAGCTGCTGCTCACTACACACGCCCTCATAATCTTGTAAAATATGACATCTACATCTAATAAAAATAAAAATCGGCCCATTCACTTTGTTTCTCTAAATGCTAAGGGTATGAATATCTGGGTGAAAAGACAGAAAATACAGCCTATCTACAACAACTAAATTGAGACATAGCCTTTTTGCAAAAAACCCACCTTAAGAATGTCAACTATCTGAAAAAAGGCTGGGTTGGTCAACTGTACCACTCCCAGTTGAATGCTAAGGTCAGAGGGGCAGCGATCCTCATACATAACATATTATAGTATTACAATCTCAGATCACGGTGCTGTCTCATTTCACATAGCTCTACCCAACTGCATTAGGCCCTCTCGCAATTGGAAGCATAACTCCCTTCTTCTAACTGACCTAACAATTTCTAAACCATGATTCTTCACAAATTAACTTTTTCACGCTTCCGCAGAAGTTTTCCACTCAACCTTATGGGAGACTCTCAAGGCCTATCTTCGAGGGCAAATAACTGAAAACTCTTCCAGGGCAAAAAAAAAAGCTAAATGACATCTCACAAGCCATTCCAGAGATTGATAACCGCTCATCCTCTTCATCTCCAACACGGTCTGATTACAGACAGAATATGGGCCCTAGTTTCGTGGCGCAGCGCAGGGTGGCGGAGCCGGCGCAATGCAAGTTTCGACCCGCGCAGCCTTGCGCACCGTCAGTTTGGCAGTTTGGTGGATCGCCTGCGCCAAGATGGGTGTGGCGGCGCAGCAGGGGGAGGCGTCACAGATTCAGCTTGGCGTAGCGGAAGTTTCGTGGCAAAAAGCCTCGCCGAGACTGCGCTGAAAGCTCGCCAGCTCCAACCTGGTCTACTTTCGGCGCAAGGCGTAAATAAAGTCCATTCATTCAATGCGTATCACAGCTGGCGGAGTGGAAGTTTGGTTGACGGCACGCAGTGCGCACACGTCACCGAGACCTCACAGGCAGGTTTCCACAGTTCCAGGCACATTTAAATGCAATAAATAATCACAACAAATACTATTTAATGCAACTAATTGAATCAACACGTGAATTTATATCTATATAGATTGTCCCTTCACATCTGACGTCAGATCAAAGGCGGATTGCACGCGTAACGGAAACTCAGCCTCTCGGACCAAAACATCTCCCTCTCTCTCTCCTGTTTTTTATAATATCGGCATTGTTATTATTATGATACGCACGCACAGCGCGTGATGAGCGTGGTGGGAGCGGCGGCGCTGCTTCTGTCATCGGGTTGTCAAGTGACGGAACTTGCACTGAACCTCCCCTAACGCATTAAAGGTGAGGAGAGCAGCTCATTTGATTGGTGAAGATCTGAATCGGCTGTGTTAATCCCAGTCCACGCCTCGTCTCCTCCTCGTCTCCCACTCACGCCTTCTTCTCCTCCCTCTTTCCCACTTGCGCCGGTGGGCGAGACGGGAGGTGTGCCTGCGCTAGCCTGCGCGAGCCTGCGCGGTGCACGAAACTTGCAAAGTCCAGGCAGACACACCCCGTCGGCGCGGCGCAGGTGCGCTGAAAGCTGACTGCGCCTGGTCTACGAAACTAGGGCCCTATGACTTACTTTCCACAGACAAGGCCACATATTTACTCACAAAAGTCAATTTAATATTTACAATTCAGGTGATAAATCTGGCAAGCATCTAGCCCAGCAAGCTCACTAAGACCAACCATCTCGCCTCATTCCTAAGATTTATAGTCAAACGGGGGAGACTGTTACAGACCACTTGGAAATTAACAACACCTTCGAACAATATTACAGTAAATGAATCAGCTCTGTTCCAAGCCATGTTTAATGAATCTCTGTCATCTGGACAGCTCCCACCAACCCTACAACAAGCCGCAATAACGCTTTTACCAAAAAGGGGGTCAAATCCACTTCAGTGCTCTCTCTGCTGAATGTGGATTATAAAAAGGTTATCCAAGGTTCTGGTGGCTTGACTGGAGACAGTTATCCTACGAATTATTGCGACAGACTAAACAGGTTTTATCCTGAATAGACACTCTAGCTCAAATTTCAGAAGGCTTTTAAACATTGTTTATATTCCCCTCCGTCCGCTTCCCGGAAATGGGTATATCGCTGGACGCTGAACAAGCGCTTGACCGAGTTGAATGGCAATATTTGTTTGCAACCTTAAAAACATTTGGGTTAGAAGATTCCTTTATCTCCTGGATAAAACTCCTCTATTCTCACCCTACAGCCACAGTACTTGCAAATGGACAGCAATCAGAGCATTTCTCTCTGGGCAGAGGTACACGTCAAGGCTGCAGTCTGTCTCCTTTGCTCTTCGCCATTGTCATTGAGCCTCTGGCCATTGCTCTTAGACAATGAGAGGACTTCCGGGACCTTACGCACAAATGATCCTTACACGCAGACGAGATTCTTTTATATGTCTCAGACCCACTAACTTCTGTTCCCTCCATGCTTAATATCCTGGCTCAATTCGGAAATCTATCTGGCTATAAGATCAATTTTGAAAAAAGTGAGATGTTTCCTCTTAATCAGGCAGCCACTCTATATTTCTTTTGGGAATAAATGTTTGGTTGGTTTTTGTTATTTGTAGTTTATGTACTAGTGTTATTGTTAGTCTCCCCCTGTTTGTCAAACCTGGTCTGATCAGCCAGTATATAAGTCCCCTTTTTGTTTGTCTTATGGGAGGTCAGTTGTATTTTTGAGTTGGTTATGTTTAGAGCTTAAGTTCAGTCTGTTTGTTTGACCTCTTTTAAGGGACCGAACTCTATCTTTATTTTGTTGTAATGATTTTATTTTTATTTTTTTGGTAAAATAAAACCCCTTTTTGGAAACTCCCTTGTCTCCTCTTGCCTAACTGCTTGGTCCCTCACATATGGTAGCAGCGGTGGGATCAATACAAGTTTTTTTTTACTTCCTTTTTGCATTTTTCCCGCCATTTTGGTTTTTCCTCCATTTTGTGAAGCATGCAAGGAGGGAGATTGACAAGAGGCCGTCGGACAGAGAATAAGAAGACTGAGTCAACTCATACAGAGAGAGGACCACCGGTTGACGGTGAGGACGCAATGGAAGGTGAAGCACTAAAAGGAGCATCAAGCACTGAGGATGAAGATGGCAGACAGCCAACGCTGAGTGACCTGGCAGGGATCATCCAGTCATTTGCGGGTCAACAGGAGGCCCGGGAACAAAAATGGAGAGAGCAAGCCAACGGCCAGGAGCACCAGTTCAAGGCACTCCATCAGTTTCGCCTTCTACAGCAAGAGGTAGAGGTTCGCACATCTCCAATCCCAGAGCCTGCTTCCACAGTACCGGATCCCTCTGAGGACTTGAATGAGAATCATCTAAAAGCCCAAGAATCATCTAAAAGCCCAAGCCTACAGAGTCGATCCAACCCACCATGTCATCAGCAGGTCAGTCTCGATCCTTTCATGAGCCTAGACTTGAAAAACGAACAGAAAATGATGATGTGAACATTTTCTAATTACCTTCGAGAGAATTGCAGTAGCATGTCGGTGGCCAAAAGTGGACTGGGTTTTTCATCTCCTTCCACTGCTGACGGGTAAGGCCAGAGGAGCCTATGTGCATATGGATGTAGATGATGCTCATGAATATGATAAAGTGAATACAGACAGCGATTAAAAAAAAAAGTTCCTAAATCTGAAAGAGCTGTATGTAAAATGGATCCAACCACCAGGTAAAACACCCCGTGAAAAAGGCCAGCCAAGGAGTAGTATGGGTGAGAAGGCTGGCAAGGACGGCCCATACCCCCTCAGCACCAACAGAGGTTGGCGTCAGGAGTGGGTAAGCCTTCCATAAGGGAGAACCAATATGCACCACCCAGAGCTCCTAACAGACCACCCATTTGCTACCTGTGTGGAGAGGAAGGTCATATTAAACGTGCCCAAAGAATCCAGTCAAGCTGACTCAGATGTGTTTTGTTCCACGCCAGAGTATTAACCCTGAACCCAAAGGTAACCACACCAGGAAATTGGTTGGTGTTAAAATCAATGGGGAAAACCTCAGAGCCCTAATTGACACTGGCAGCACCCAGACCCTTGTACAGAGAAAATGTGTACCAGCTAATGCTATCTGCACCCTTGAGACGGTTCCTATCTGCTGTGTACATGGTGATGAAAAGCCTTACCGCACAGCTGATATTTATCTGGAGATAGGACAGGCTTATCTGTTAAATGTGGGAGTTGCGGATCACTTACCTTTCCCTGTAGTTTTGGGTGAAGATCTGCCAGTACTCTGACTTGATAAAGCCAGTGCAAAGTTGTAATCTTGTCACTAGAGCACAAGCTAAGCAGGAGGATGCAGATTCCATATCCCTCAGTACCTTGCCCTTCTATGATGCAGAGTGTCCCGGGAAGGATCACAAGACCAGCATTCAGAGAGGGCAAGACTTATTCCAGGGCACAGTTCTACAACCACCAGCTGAGGCTACACCAGATATGCCCCTGGGTTTTCAAACACCTACTGATATAATGCAATTGCAGGAAAATTATCCAACTTTGTCTACCCTTTTGCAGAGAGCATGAGAAAGGAAGCAGACTAACCCTAATGACAGGGGAGAGGAGTATGTCCTACAGAACAGGGTTCTTGATCATCAGAATGGCCAGGTGAAGCAGCTAGTGATCCCACAGGCGGCCCGAGAAATAGTACTTACCTTGGGCCACTGAATTCCCTGGGCTGGCCACTTAGGGAAACACAAGACCACACCCGTATTAAGCGCCATTTTTACTGGCCAGGTTTGCAATCTGACGTTGCCCAGTTCTGTAGAAGCTGCTCTCAGAGCCAAAGGACATCAATGAAAAGTCCCTCCAAAGCTCCTCTCCCAGTTATAAGTATCCGCTTTGAATGCCTTGGGATGGAAATTGTTGGTCTGGTGGAGAAAAGTAAAACAGGAAACCGTTTCATGTTGGTAGTGTGGTTTCTTAGGCAACTTCTCCAAAGATGTTGATGTGATAAATGAATTGTCGGAGTCAGGCAAGTGGAATGTGTCACGCCGTGGTGCGGGGTGTCTTGTCATGGGTTTTTGTCTTGTCTTCTAGTAACTATCCTCTCATTTCAGGTCACTTGCCCTTCCTCATGTGTTTCCGGTCTGACATCTCCCCTAATGCTTGATTGTTTCCACCTGTTTCCCATTATCCTCATGTGTCTTATAGTCCGAGTCTCCCTTTGAGTATATCGTTTGTCCTTGTACCACCAGCCCTTTTTGTCCACAGCCTATGCCAAGAGCCCATGTGTTTGTATGATCTGGATTTCTTGTTTTCTTCTAAAGAAAGAGTGATTTTTTTGTTGTAGCGTTTTGGTCAGCTCCAGAGAAGCTAGTTTTTGGTTTGTAGTAGGGCCGGGACTTTAACGCGTTAATTAAAGGGATAGTTCGGAATTTTGGACATAAGACCTATTTTCCAACTCAGCCGGTGTGTTCGAGACGTCTGGAGACGTTTTCAAGAAATTTCATTCAGTTCTTCTAGTTGCTGAGTTCGCTTGTGCTATGGCTAGCGCAAGTCAATCGTTCTAGTTAGCATGGCATTAAAAACAGTCTTGCCCACTCCACAGTGCACCTGAGGCAAATCAATTAAAACACTAGACTGCCGATGTACATATCTGTTATGATAGAATAATATTTGAAACAAAACTAACCTTGCATCGCATGAATCATCCATTTTTTGAGGGACTAGTTTCTCAGCAGCAGCGGAATTTTACTTTGCTCCGTCAGACTCAAAACTCTAAGACGCGCCGCCCGAAATACTGCCCGTAAATAGGCAATCGAACCGGGCCGAATTGTCGGGCCTCATGCCCTCAGACCTGGGTGAAAAGCGCTTGGACCTCACGCAAACACCGGGCAGCCCACGGCCCAGCCAACCCACAATTACGCACCGCGAACCCGAACCTCTGCTCCGTCCGGAGAACCTAAACCCTCGGACGCGTTGCGGGGATTCCCTCCTGGCACCACCAGTCTCCATTTGTTCGGTCCCGGTTCTCAGCTCCAGCGGGAGCAATCTCGGTCTCCACAGACGCTTGTTCACATTCTGCCCTTTGAGCATCCCTCTCGCGCAATTCTTCCTCTGTATATTCAGGTTCGTACAGGTACGGTTGGGTTTGGGTGGAAAAAAACT
Source organism: Eutrigla gurnardus (assembly GCF_963514095.1). Taxonomy (NCBI): domain Eukaryota; kingdom Metazoa; phylum Chordata; class Actinopteri; order Perciformes; family Triglidae; genus Eutrigla; species Eutrigla gurnardus. The sequence continues at coordinate 408,153 of NC_139932.1, forward strand.
CCTCATCAGAGTCTTCAAAAGTTTCAGTATATTCTCCAAAAGTGGCCATTTCTGTGAGATTGAAGAAACTAGCACTGCAGGCTACTCTGCGTCTGTAGCAATGACAGCAGGTAAACAAACTATTATAGAACCGGTAACTTATAAGTGCTAGGTGATATCAGTCCGCCGCTGCCATAGCCTACTAGGAAGTATGACACACAGCTGCTTCTGCTGAGACATAAATCCTTAAAAATGTAAGGTTGGTTTTATTTAAAATTTAAAAAAAATTACTTCTCACTGTTCTCAGGTCAAATATTTATATGCGATTAAAATGCGATTAATTTCGATTAATTAATTAAAAAGCCTCTAATTAATTAGATAATTTTTTTAATCGAGTCCCAGCCCTAGTTTGTAGCCTTGTGCTTATTTCTGTTGGATTGTTTTTGCTTTGTACATTTTTCCGCTCTAGTGTGCTGCAGTTTAAGTTTATAGCCTTGTCTTTTTCCTCCATTGGAGTGTTTTTCTTTTTTTTTAAAATTGAATAGTTAATTCAACCACAGAGTAGTGTAGTTCTCAGCCTCGTACTTTGCCTCCCTTGGGAGTGATTTTCCGTTATCTTTCCCCGTGAAGGTTCTCGTGTTATACTCTCGTTAATGAATCACGTCAACGTCAGAGAATATCGGATTATTTATTTATGGATATTTATGTATTTATTTATACATAGGTCTAATGACCCTAATATGCCGTCGTAGCTCAGAGTAGCTTTGCATCAAATAAGTAGGCATCATACAAGAATTGTCCTGTGGAATAAATGGCATGGCATAATGATGTAAAATACCTTTTTATTTTTGGGTACTCCCACATTTTGATAGCTGTGAAAACATAATTGCAACATTAGTTCCACTACATCAAATTACATTTTGCAGGTATTTATATTGTTATGCCAACCCACCCTTTTACGTACAAATATAACAAACCATGGGTCTGGAGTACTTCACTAACGCAGTAATTACCAATGCCCAATATTTTTATGCACTGACTGAATATTACAATTTGCCTCCTTAGAAGAACTTAATATGGTTGTATTGACTTAGAACAACCAGAGAGTCCGTCAAGTCCACAACTCACGATTGCACGATGCATCCTGTGGACCTGGAAAAGGTTCAACCCTGCCTGGAAGAGTGCGTGTTCAAGGATGTGACGAAGTTGTGTTCGATGTCTGTGTGGACTTGATGTCAGAGTACAATCTGAAACTAACAAATGATGTGTATAAAACAGTTGACCTCTATATTAAACTCAGAGAGCTGATAAAAAATGAACTTGATCATTAAAGCTGCAGTCGGCAAGTCTGGCAGTCAAATTCGGAATGTTTACAACACTCCCCTCTACCACTGAGCTCCTCCGCTCCTTCCCATCGAGTGCTCATCAGTGCGTGTGCACCAGATTCTGTGAACGCGCCCGTGTCTTCTCTCATGGATAAACGGCATGGAGTACACGCTACACAGAGGTAGGCTGGCTAACTTACTCATAGATAGCGACTGCTAACGTAATTTAGCGTATGCCTAGCTTGAGGCGTGTGCCTGTGATATTGTAACATGTGTGAGGGGGGAGGTGGGATCTGTGCTGTGTGCACAAACTGTGAATTGGCTAAGTGGACAGGATGATACAAAACAAACAACAGGCTCTACGTGCACGTAGAGGCGCGTTTTTTTTTCTTCTAAAACCGGATGATTTTTGTTGTTCTATCGGAGCATAATGTCGGCTTCAGTGAATATGATCAAACAAATGTTGCCGACTTCGACTTTAACTTTCATGGGACTGTGTCACATTTTATATTTACAGTTTTTCTCGATCGTTTACACACATTTTCTGAAAGCATGCCTCATACTCTCAGAACTCTACACACAAATCAAAAAAACACACACGATGGGCAAAACCCCTCAATTCTCCTGCAAAATGAAACTTTACATTCAAAACAATGTTATTTCTTCTCAAAATGGTATTTTGTTCTCAAATGACACACACAAACCATCATATGAATAGACATTTATAAGAACCAGTTGAACACTGATGTGCTCAATGTAAAACACGATGAACACTTCTTCTCCATTTACCATAATGACTTAGGCCTTTTTTTTGTTCAGTGTTACACTCACTACAGACAGTACATACATAAATGTGTTGTAAAATATTTTAGAATATTGTTTTTATATATTTTATTTTTCCCACAAGAATACTGTAATGAACACAGTGTTCATCCAAACCAACACAAAGTTGCATATACAGTGGTCTACATACAAAACCAGAAGAATTTACTGTATACAGTTACAAAAAACAACAACTATCCCGCATCCTCTCTTCTGTTTCGGTCTGGCCACAGCACCTCATCCACATCACAGGCAATGCAAGCGATGGCCAAGCAGTGGGGGAAATATCGCCTAGCATGGCAAATCCATGCTAGGCTCCTCCTTGTCTCTCACTCCTCTGGCTCTGCCTCTGTTGCCAATGTTGGCATCCATTGCTCCAAAACAGAAGAGCTCACCTGTTGCACTTTTATGCTAATGCTCTGATTGCAAATTGTAAAACTGTGTTGCAGGTGTTTTCCCATGTGATGAGTCAGTGTGCATAGTAGGGAAATTAACTTTAGAATTTTGAATGGCAGTGTGTTCCTTGTGAAAACAAGAGATTTTCTTCATGAAAATTGTGCCAAATGCAGAGAATTGTGTGTAGTGTTTTGAAAAAAGTGTGTTTTAAAACTGCAATTTGAGTGTTGAGTTTAGCAGAGCTAGTTCAGGGTGTTGGTGCATGAGTTACATGTTGTGGTCATTGTGTCTCAAGTACCAGTATTTGTGTGTAAACAATTGAAAAAACTGTAAGACATTTTTTTACGGTGTCATTCAAGGACAATTTGAAATTTACATAGTGACTGCAATTATTGTCGAAATCATATGTTTTAACCTGTGATGAATGCAAATATATTTGTAACTATTTTAGACATCAAAAATGTTCCAAATAGTTTCCGTTCAAAAAAAATATGTACAAAGCACTTTGTTGTCCATTGACTACTGTATTTGTAAGAACTGAATAAAAATTCAAAATCCACACATGTATTAACTGAATTGTTTACTACAATATTTAAACAATCACAGCATACTAAACTGCAATTTAACTTCAACAACAGGGAGCCTTTAATAGTAACCCATCTATAGGCTCATGGAATGACTGGCAATGGCAAGCTGCCTTTTAGTAAATAACAATAACAGCACCTGAATAGACCAAGTAAAATAGTGGCTGCAATGTGAAATTCAATAAAATCATGTAAATTGTAACAAGATAAGAATATTATGCAACTTTTTTTTTGTTATAAACAAGAAAATCCTTATATTTTAAAAAGGGATGCACGGTAAATATTGGGGCAGATAAATTATCAGCTGATACTGGCCTATTCAGCTATATCAGTGTATATAAGCCAATATACAGGCTATGCATGATATATCTGATTTGACAAATTGTCATCGCATTTAATCTGAATTCTTAGGCAAAATGCACTATAAAAACCAAAGTATGTCTTTAAAAAAAGAAAAAAGAAGATTTAAAAAAAAAAGAACTTTAGGTTTGGTTCAGTCAGAGCTGTGAAATATTAAACCATCTGTCTATATTCACTATAACTGAGCCTCTCTTACTCTCAGGTGTGCATAAACTACAGGTTATAGGAGCATAATTTATCAGTTATCAATATCTACTGGAAAAAATACATATTGTGCATCCCAAATTTTAAATGAAGGTTTTGTGTGATTGAAGTGCTGAAATAACTAATAATAATAAGGGACAGTTCACCCCAAAATCAAAAGTACATATTTTTCCCCTGGCCTGGAGAGCACCACAGGACTAGTGCCATCTAGTACCATTATATTGGAGAAAGGGCAGCATTTGGAACAACAGCAGTTACATGAACATAACAGATAATGAAATACTTGTTACAAATATTAAAATATATCTTAGTATATGTGTAACAGTGAAATGTAATTTCTTTTGGTACCCTTGCATGTCAATTACTAACCAACCAGACGTAAAGTGATGTTTTCTCAGTGGGGCTGGTTGTTCTGTGTGCGTCTTAAGGAGGTTAGATGAATAGCAAATGCTTTCAAGTTCCAACAAACTCAAGTTGAAAATGTATTAAATAGAAAACAGAGTTAAGTTCCTCCATTTTCCTCTCATATCCCAAATTACTGTAGACATCACCACATGATTAATTTGATAACCATAACAGTATGTTGTCTCAATAACACATTTAGCCTCAAGTTATTGGTGAAGTTCAGCAATAAAAACCATCAATCTTAAAGGGACAGTTCAAAGGTCAAAATTGCATATTTTTCCTCTTACCTGTAGTGCCATTTATCCATCTAGATAGTTTTGGTACGAGGGATAAATAGCACTACAGGCTAGGGGGAAATTAATTTGGGGTTAAATTACTGCCTTATTCACAGTGAGTTCTCTGCACTAAAACATAGCCAGCACTTAAAAGAATGTGTTCTTGAACTGAAAACAATGTTCACATTTTCTGCAGTTCTTTGCCACTTTTGTTGGACAGCATGTTAAAGATGTGACACTCATTAAGGTTAAACAAGGTCACATCCTTTCTAAGTCAAAGATCTGGAAAACTTACAAAGGCTAAAAATTAACCTCTGACGGCAGTTCAGTTCCTGTTGGCTGAAATCTTTTTTATCTCAGACAATATCCATTACCCATACCAGTGTTTCCCCTACCATTGTACAGGCCCAAAAAAAAAAATCAATACGCCAAAAATAAGCTACCTATCAATTAATTCATAAATCAATAATAATTTACATTAGGAGCGCCTCCGTGCAGCACAGTAGACTTGCTCCGCAAGACGCGCGGCCGCAACAATCCTCGCCGCACGCTCCCGCTACGTTCTTCTTCGCGTACTTTATGTGCTTGATGTTGTTCTGATGCCGCTCTGCCTCGTTAAACCACCACGATGCCGCTCTCTACTTTGAAAACACGGAAAGTTGACACTGTATTTTGATAAGCTGTTGCACTCTTCAGACTCGTGGTGTGAGCGGAACCGGACCGGTGCATTTATAAGAAAAATGCCGCTGTGTCTCCGTCCAAAATCCGCTTTCCTCGCGCTGCCTGCTCGCACAGATCCGCTCGTGCGCACATTCGCTGATGCAGGTCGAGTGTTGTCGAGAAATATATGCAGAGACGGCGCTCCTTAAGAACAACATCAAGCCATGCGTGTGTAGTATTAGGACGTGATGACGTATGTACAACCGGCTAACGGGCCAAAGCCCGTTTGGGCTGGAGCAGTGTGAATGCAAAGCCGCGGGGGACCCCCCTGGGGCAATCGTGCCGAGGCACGCTACTGATCGCGCCCTTAGGCAGCCTATGTTAATAAAATAAGGATTGTTTTTTGATAAGCTGTGTAACTCTGAGTTAACCTATTTCTACCTGAATTTCTATGAACTATCAGGCTGTTGAGTAAACCTATAACTTATATTTTACTTGATAAAATAAGACAATATATGCACTCATATGTCGTTATAGTGTTTTACAGTATCTGTAGCTATTATTGTGATGCTCCTCATTTTCCAGTCATATTTTTCCGGCCCCTAATTTTGGATCATTTCCATCAACCGGCACCTTAATAAGTCACTCTCCCCTTGAATCCTTGAAAACCTTGAATACACTCTGGTTGAACAAAAATGTTGAATGCAAATATAATAATTGCAGAATTGCAGACTGCTTGCTGTGCCACCTGACTTAATCCAACTGCACCAATACACCATCCCACGCGTCTCGTCTGTATAGGGTTTTTTCGGTGGGTACCACCGGGCCTGAAAAAAATTCTAGGGGAAACACTGCATACGTTGCTCTCGAGGACTTTGTTCATTTCATGTCGAAAATCTGGATAGCTGTCATAACTGACTGGCAACTCCAAGTATCAGCCACATGTATGAGCAACAGGTCTTCTCTGAAAGCCCTGAAGATGTGTGAAGGTCACAGTGATGCTCTTTTCTGTGAACAAGTCTGATCCAGTGCAAAACCTGAGAAAAGATGAGAGGTGGTGGGTGTCGGACTCTAGAAGGTATGCACTTACATACTTGACAATTTGTTTCTCCTGGGCATTCTGGGTACTCGGGTAGGTAATTGATCTCATGATCTTGCGTGATGTTGGTTGTAACGCATCATAGGCAGCTGCAATCCCTTTCAGCTCTGATCGAACAGGTCTGAGCATGTTGCCTCCATCGTCTTCAAGCTTTCCATCAGGTAGAAAGACTTTAAAGCTGAAGTCATCCTCCATGATACTTCATTCTCTAAGAATCTGTCCACAATGAAGCACAACAAGTTTCTTCACTCTTTCTCTCTGATTGGCTTGTTCGTTCAACATATCCATAGAAGGAGGCAAGGGTCCTTCAAAAGAGAGTTCCTCAGTGAGAGGCAAGGTATCATCAAGACTGGAGTACTCCATCCCAGAGATCCTTTCTAGGTGGAAAGTTACAATGCCATATCCTCTAAAGCATCCACATGAAGTAATGTTTCCTGTTCTGGCAAAGCATCAGTTGGGTTGACTGTGCCGTAAATAAGGGAAACACTCTCACTGCTTGCATTTGCAAATACTGTGTTGCTTCCAACATAAATGACATCTGAAATATTTATCTCCACAAAATCTGTTGCAGATGTGTCTGGAGTGTGGTGATAGACATCAGGTCGGTCTTGTGACTTTTCCCCCTTCCTGTGCAGTTGCACTCCTCCACATTTATGTCACTGGAAATGTCTCTCTTCTTGGTTGTTAAATAGAAGCGTAACAGGGGTAACTTTGTCTTTTCATACATTTCCCCGACTGTTATTATCCTCTAATGGATGCTGCTGAAAGTCAGTTAAATCAATTTCAAAATCAGAAAGGCTCCCCTCTGCATGTTTTCCTCCTGGAAAAAACAACTGCACAGCCTTTTCAATCAAGTTCTGTTTTTTTACAATCCTTCGGTACGTCTCTTTTCTGTTTCCCCCTCCTTTTTTGGTGCGTACCTGCACAAATGTTCCTTCTCTGAAATGCATCTATCCCATCTCAATTTTCCTCTGATTCTTCTTCGGATTCCTTGGAAAGGTTTGCTGCTCTTTCTCAGGCACACGATCCGCTTTGTTGTCTTTGTTGACTTGCGACTGTTGGGTTCCTTTTCCTTCCGTCTGCTGTATCCAAAAACAGTCACTCGATCACCTTAGGATGGCAGATACTCTCTCAGCTGTTCATCGGTCATGAGTTGTATGACACTGGAATCAATCTAAAATAAAAAAATATTTCATGAATTCTTAGGTCAAGTGAATTAAATGAACAGGATTTTTAGTTTTTTGTTTTGTTTATGTTTTTCTGTCAAAATTCAGCATTCCCCATGTATAAAAAATACCTTGTCCTGTTCCATTCGCTGTATGTCTTCCTCAGACACATGCCATGACTTTAGGTAGTCACCTAGCTCATCCATCTTGTGATCTTGTGAAAAAACCTCTGCACCTCAACCCCCTGTTCAATAAAAGTAAAGCTTAAATGTGGCCTTAAATAAAATCTATATATTTTATACAAAATCTTTTTTTTGTTTAAAGTTTTGGTATTCAAGCATCTTCATAGTCAATTTTTGTGTTTAAAAGACACCATAACTTTAACTATGCTCGTCATTCTTCAACTAAGGAGGAAGGGAGCATTACTTCATATTATGTTAAAGGGATAGTTTGGATTATTTGAAGTGTGATTGTAAGAGGTACTTATTGATAGTTGGTGTATTATCTACAGTGAATGGCAGTCGATACTACTACTACTACTCCTACTACTACTACTAATAATAATAATAATAATAATTATTATTATTATTATTATAAACATTTTGTAGAGTAGGAACACCATCTAATTTATTAAAAATACCAAACGGCTACATGAAAATATCTATCTGGTATTGTGTATCTGTATAGGAAGACTATTTTTTAGATGTAAATATTGACATTTGTATTTGTTGTAATAAATATGAGTCCCAGACTGCAGCAGTACATTACCAAACACAGAAATTAAACATAAAAGTTTGGCATCCTCATTTCATTAGATGTAGATCTCTTTCTCTACAGAAACAATCAACATTTGGCAGTTTGTAGCCAAATTTTTTCAATGCAAAAGATGGAAATTTGAGGCTGAATTTCTCAAAACTGATACAGTACATATGCTTGATACTGAGTGAGTGTATACTTACGATGGTCCTGAGGGTGTGTATAAACCTTTGTCAGAAATTATGGTTCAAAGGGATTTTACAATAGAGTAAATATCATACATAATGCCTTTTTTAAATGCAAAAGAAGTAACTTTGAAGCTGAATTTCTCTCAAATGATACATGCAAAATGTTTGATACTAAGTCAGTGAGTAGTAAACATAGTCCATCCATCCATCCATTGTCTACCGCTTATCCTGTATTCAGGGTTGCGGGTTGTAAACATAGTCTTAAGGTGCAAAATGTCATCCATTGTCAAAACTTAGTATGAAAGCATGAAGCCTTTTCATAAGAAAATATTAGCATTTCAGTTCAGTAGCTTCTAGACTATGTGGCCTACCTATCACAATGGCATGTCTGTTTTTACTGCCTTGGAATAACCAACGTTTTATTTGGAAAACCGGAAATTTGCTCGCTCCGTATCAGTGAACTACGCGCATTTGCCGTACATTCTGTAATACGGGCACACTTGAAATGTTGGTGCGGCTCACTTGACCCATGACTTGACCGCATGAGCATGAGATACTGATGCAATATGCTATTCATGGTAGCTGTGCCGCCTCGGCATACGAGGTGCAGTGCTTGCTATTGACAATGATAGCATGTGTGCGCCAGAATGTATTAGCTAAAGACGTGATTATTAAAAGACTATGAAATTATACCAAACACCTAACATCTAGCATGGGTGCTAGCATATCGCGCATGCACAGTTTGTATCTCATTATTTTGACTTTTTGTCATTATGAATTTTTATCTCATTATTTTAACTTTTTATCTCATAATTTCGACTTTTTATCTCATTATTATGAATTTTTATCTCATAATTTTGACTTTTTATCTCATAATTACGACTTTTTATCTCATAATTTCGACTTTATCTCATAATTGTTACTTTCTATCTCATAATTTAGACTTTTTTTTTCATAATTATGACTTACCATGGCGATATTTTTTTCTTTCAGTGGCGGAAACGGGCTTCCATAGTGTTGGTAGAGTTTTTTTTTTTTTCAGTAACAAGTAATCTAATTAATAACTTTTCCCATCGTTGCAACGCCGTTGCCATTACTGAGAATAAAAGTGGCGCGTTATTGCAATTTGGTTGAATGAAGCGCTGACACGCCGGTGAGGTTTGTCTCGTCTTGGTTTTTGTCTTGTCATTTCCTGTTTTATTTTGAAAGTAACTCCCCTCTCGTTTCAGGTCACTTGCCCTTCCTCATGTGTTTCCTGGTCTGACGTCATCCCTGATCCCTGATTGTTTTCACCTGTTGCTCATTATCCCTCTGTGTTGTCACGCCGGTGAGGTTTGTCTTGTCTTGGTTTTTGTCTTTTGTCATTTCCTGTTTTATTTTGAAAGTAACTCCCCTCTCGTTTCAGGTCACTTGCCCTTCCTCATGTGTTTCCTGGTCTGATGTCATCCCTGATCCCTGACTGTTTTCACCTGTTGCTCGTTATCGTGTATTTAAATCTGCATCTCCCCTTGTCTTGTGCCAGTTCGTTTCGTCCTTCGTCACGTCAAGAGCCACAGCCTTGCCAAGCCGAGTTTGTATTGTTGCGTTCCTGTTTTTTTTCATGTGCATTATTTTTCATAGCCTGTTTTTCCTCCCTGTGGAGTGGTCTTTTGTTTGTTCTTTTTTATTTAGAAATAAAGCCCGTTTTTTCTGCCACTACCCTGCACCCGAGTCCTCCCTCCTTGCCTGAACCTGACAGAACGAACTGGACAGAATGGACTCAGCAGGGGGTAGGCAGATTTGGGAACTCCTCCAGGCCCGAGAAGTCCGCCTTTCTTGCCTGGAAGAGTCCGGGACAGCGATGGTGTCTCAACTCCTTCAGCTTTCAGCACAACTCCAGCGCTTACGGGAACACCTCTCCCCATCTACCACAGCAGCTCCACCGCTCACAGCCACGCTACCAGACCATGCCACAGCCACGCTACCAGACCATGCCACAGCCACGCTACCAGACCATGCCTCAGCCACGCTACTAGACCATGTCTCAGACACAGCCATGCTACCAGCCCATGCCTCAGCTCGATCCCCAGTCCACGAGGAGGCCTGTCCATCACCAGTCCAGGCAGAGGCCCATCCGTCACCAGTCCAGACGGATCCGCCATTGCAAATGGCCAGATTTTCCTGTTTTTTTTTACCCAAGTTTACATTTGTGTGTCTTAAATTTGCACTTGAATATTATTTTCAATAGTTATTTTTTATATATTTGATTTCTATGCATGTCATATGGTAGGCTGCAATCTATTGAGTTCAAATAAATACCAAATGTTCTCAAATACTGTATGTAATGAATTATTCTTCAATCAGTTAATATAAACATCTTTGACTGTCTCGCCTGTTATTTGTTTGAGCTGTGGTAACAGCAGGCGGGGTCAGCTCGACTCACTTGAAAAAAACTTGTGATTTCAAAAAATGATTGCATTTAATTTACACTTCAAAAATGAACAAAACTACGGAGCCATGGACATTTTCTGGACAAAGCACTTGCTCCATGGCAGTCATTCAGGTAAAACAGTAGGACAGCAATCTGACAATTGTTAGCTGCAGTTAAACACAGACCGTGCCATAACCTACCCCGCTCCAATGCATTGTTTTCGTTGTGGGTTATGTCGGAATTATTGCAATGTAAATGATCTACATCATTTTATGCATTGATGGCAATGAGCTGCCAAGTGCACCCGCTTTAAGGCTAACTTCTAAAACTAGAAAGATAGAAAGCTCTTTTTTATTTAGGGGGTGCTGTTGAAGGATTTGTGTGCATCATTACGCACGGTGGGTACTTGGATTAAGATGTAGCATACCGTAGTAGTGTTGAGTGGTGTTGGTAGCCACATATGCGTTATTATGTTGTAGACAATTATGCTTAGGTGTGGAATAAAAACTCTTCAGGTCCAATTCTGTGGCTGGCTCAGATGAGGTTTAATCACTGACAGTGGAGAAAGGAAAATACCCCATTGCGACACAGTCCATTCTGTCGAATGGCCTAGCCGAGAGAGATTTATACAGAACTCTCTGGAGAACAAAAGGGAAGGCATCATGAGTGGATTTGCATTGAATCAACACATCTCTCTACAGAGGAAGAGACATCTGTGGATGTCTACAAGGTGTGACTGTTCTCGGGACAGCTAGACAATGTCACAACAGGGGGCCACTCATCGGCCTTGATCAATGTATGTGAGACAAAGATGTTACGGAGACAGTTCAGGAAGGGGGAAAGGTCAAAGGGTCTTTTCATCAAGAATAACAAGTCAACCACAATCAAATAGGGGCAGCAGGACATTTGATGAGTACAAGAGAAAGGAATATTAGTATGAGATTAAAATAAGAATTGTAAGGTAACGCATTTTCTTCTACAAAGGTAAGGTTGATTTTGTAGTTTAGTGCTTTATTTTCAGTTTCCAGTTGTTGCTTGGTGGCTCACTGCATTCACACGAAAGTATGTGGCTGCGCAAAGCATGCCTCACATACCAAGGTCCATCCATCCATTGTCTACCGCTTATCCTGTATTCAGGGTCACGGGGGGGGCTGGAGCCGATCCCAGCTGTCATTGGGCGAAGGCAGGGTACACCCTGGACAGGAGTCCAGTCTATCACAGGGCTATAGAGACAAACAACCATTCACGCTCACATTCACACCTACGGGCAATTTAGAGTCATCAATTAACCTATCCCCATCCTGCATGTCTTTGGACTGTGGGAGGAAGCCGAAGAACCCTGAGAGAACCCACACTTACACAGGGAGAACATGCAAACTCCACACAGAAGGACCCCGAACCCGACCCGGGAATCGAACCTGGGACCCTCTCGCAGTGAGGCGAAAGTGCTACCCACTACACCACCGTGCAGCCCATAACAAGTTCTTTGATTTAAAATAATTACCATGATGTAACTCCATAAAGCAATTAAGCTGCTAATAAGCCTATAGCCTTCTATAGCAAACACGCGGTACTAATAGTTTAGTAAATTAATCAATTTGTATCAATTGAGGTTCAGTGAATGAATCGTTGATACAGTGCATTCGTGTTGACCCCCCCCCCCCCCCCCCCCCACACACACACACACACACACACAAGAATAGGACCATGGTTAAGTGCTTGCATGTTTAGTTTCTCAAATACAAGTTAAAGCTATGGTCTACGATTTGGAATTAAAAAAAATCCATTCAGTATATCAGCCGTAGGCCTGCATAGAAATTGACCAATGGTAGCCATTGCTCCGGAAGGCTCCCATTGGCTCGTACCCTCCATCCAATCCCCTCGTCTCCCCTGCTCCTCATCATCCCGCCTCGTCAAATCGTGGAACACTGAGGGGAGGGGTTTGGTTGGGGGGGCGGGATGCTTTTTTCAAATTGAGGCTCAACTGATTTTCAGAATGTAGACCATAGCTTTAATCCCTCTCTTCTCTTTTCAGGAGGACTTAAATGTTTGTTACGCTCATCATATACATCCCTCCAAAAACACTAATGTCCCTGCAGGAGGACCTTCTTGTTCCACTCAGTGGTGATTTGGACACTTGCAAAGAGAGCTGCAAGTTCTTCACATCAGTACCATGTGATGAGGACATGTTTGACTTGTGCACAATCACAATGGAAGAATCAGGCCTGAGGTTCCCAGTGAGCAGGTCAGAAGCACTTGACCTGTATGTTACACTAAGGGATATCATCCGCCCACAAATACTTGAATAGGGAGCTGCATAAAGGTTAATGTTTATTTCTTCTTCCTATCTGGGAAATATACAGCAACAAAAGGGACAGTTCAGCAAAGTAAAATGCATGATAAAATAAGTAAACAAATGTAAAGTAAAATAGTTAACAAATAAGTGTGAGCAATGAGTGTACAACAGTGGTGGCCTGGCCAGTCTACTCTGATATATGAGCGGATAATTTGCATTTGCATCTATTAACAATCTGTAAAAACTACATTTTCACATGTAGGGCAGGCCTATATGTGGTATCTTTCTATTACCAATAACCTAGTGTCATGATTGTGTTGGGATATGATTTCAGTCGCACGCATTTGTTGGAACAGCAATGTCTGCCTCCACCCACATCCTGGACTCATCTTCTCCCATGAGGTGATGCTTCAATTGTGCATTTCAGTCCTACTGCTGACCTTGCAATGTCAATGTAACAATATGTTAAATGCTTACAACAACAAAAAATACAAAAGTCAGTGCATTTTATTTGTATTATTTTAACAGCAGGCCTATACTTAGGCAAACTTGAATATCAGCACTGGCATTAGACTAGAACAATACCCATCAAGCTTCAACGAATGTGTGTAAATATGTGATTGATATAATATCCTAACCCATAGCCCCAGCTTTTGAGTATACTGTTGAAATCATTGCGGAGGTCTGGATAATTCTGGTACCTACAGGTAGCTTTAAAATGAGGCCACATGTGTGTGCCTGTAGTTTTCGCTCAAAATCTGAGGTTTCGATGAACTCTATCTTAATTGTTTTTCCATCAAATTGGAACTAGTGCAGAAGCGGAGGAAAAGCTGAAGGGTGTTCAGATAGATCAACTTCACCTACATATCTCTTCAGGTAGCGGGCAACGGCTGTCTGGGGTACAGTCATCTCATCTGGGAATTGTAGGAGCTCTTTCACAGCTTTTCCGGTTGGAGTTTTCTGCTGTACGACACAATGCAAAGCATCCGCTGGCAACTCACTTGCTAAGTGCACCATAATAGAAGCCAAAACTCATATACACACATTGGTGCTTGTACGAGAGCTTTGTGTCCCATTTGTGATGGCACTCGTGTACTTCAAGGGCATCAAACAGTGCATCACTGTCAACAGAGCTGAAGTCCTCCAAAGCCTTCAGAAGGACCTTAGGACACATACTGCAAGAAGGTGTCCTTTAAGCTACTGGTGGCTGTGGTGTACAGTACCTCTTCCAAGTAATGGTGCAGCCAGTTTCACTGGGAAATAGCATGCAATCCTCCACTCTACTACTAAGATTCTGGCAACTGCCTGCCACTCTTCAGACTGATAATCATGTCTTATAAAGGGAACATTTACATCCCCTCCCAAGGTGCACCTTTCATAAAAGTCTTCCCAAAACTCAGTTAAGCAGTCCAGAGTCACACCGCTACCCTCTCTGTTGGAGCCATTTTTTGTTAATTCCGAGTTACCGATTTAAAGATGCTAGAAATGCCGCCACTTGGTGTTGACCAGTGGTACTGACAGGAGGCCTTTATAATTAGGTTCCTGATTACACGCAGGTGTGCAAACCAACAAGTGAATGCTAAGAGAGCACACAGTTCTATTTCATTCTTACTGACCGCCAGAGGCAGTGCTTAACACTGGATGTTATCCATCGCGCATGCGCAGGTCGAGTATTTAATATCAACAAAGTCATACGTGACCGGGGATGACGTCGGGCCGCCCGTCTATATAAGCCCACGTCACTCTCCAAGATGTCCCCTTGTATCTTCTCGCAGTAGCGAATACAGGTTTAAGAGTTTAAAGCTTGAATAAGAGCAATATTAGCTGTTGAATCTTTGCTGGTAGACCTGTAACCGCATGGTTGGAGCCACGGATTCGTCCTCCAAGGGCTGCGATTAGTCCCGCACAGCTAAATGTTATGAACGCCGCATACCGGTGTTTTCGCCGGTGAGCTCGGCTCACATAACGCTAGGCTAACACAGCGTCTTCGCCAGCCGTAGCGGCAGAAGGAAGAAGAGCGGCTAAGGTAAGTATTCTCTCTGTGTTAGCCTCAAAGCTAAATAAGATAAGGGGATCCTGTTTTCGGCACCCGCTTAAGCTTACGTCTTGTTTTGTTTGCCTCGCTGCATCGGAGATTGCCAGAGTTACCGGCGTTTGCGGCTTTTTGTGGCAACTTTAGTTTCAGTTAATTAACGGCTCACTGGCGAGTGTTTTCGCTCGTTAAAGCGTGTACTCCTTTGGTTGGAATTTAAGAGCAGAAGCTCCCCATTCGGTTAAGGCTAGTGGGTAAATAAGAAAAATAAATGATAAATTAATTTTGGGAAAAAAAAAACTTTTTTAGTTTGAGTTTCTTACGTTGAGCAGGTTGCTGCCCTTTCGTGGAATTTTTGCTCATGGGTGTTTTCGCTCAGTAGTAACTACTTCACTCTGGGAAGAGACTATTTTGGATAGCTTAATTCCCCCAACATGTTAGGCTCACATGGTTGCCGCACTTGCATGGCTCCACTGCTAGCCCTAGATGGACTAGTGTGGTCCACCTGAGGGAGGGGCTGTCCGACGATCAGTGTATGAATTGCAGTTTCATGCCACATGGGCTGAAGGTGGCAAGACTAGCCGAGGTGGAAGGACCTCAGGTTGAAGGTGAGCTTCCCCCGCCTGGAAGAGAGCCAGTGGTACGAGTACGCTCCCCACCCAGGGCTGCCCCGCCCAGGAAGAAGGCTAGGAAGGCTGACGGTTATGCTGCCAAAGTGGACAAGCTAGTGTCAGAGTTTGCTGATATTAAGAGTTTGCTCTTTAACCTTCAGCCAGTCAGGTTGGCGTCAACCCAGGGGTCAAGCCCTCAGGCTGAGGCTCCAACCACACCAGAATGGGACGGAGATGCCCTGTCTACGAGGGCTTCCTGTAGCCAGTTCTGTGACGACGGGCCGGGACAGGGCGAGGTAGAGGCTTCTACCCAGGCTTCTGTAGGCAGCTCCCGGGATGTAGGAAGTGGGTCTAGGGCAGGCTCAGAAGCCTCCTCGGCCACGGTTAAGCCAGTGGTCCGAATGGCACTGGCACGCTTAGGGTTGGATGAGGCTCCAGCAGCAATCGCTCCAGCTAGTGCATTCTTTAGGCGTGTCCCGCCACAAGATACTTTTTCGGTGCCTCCCTCCCAGCCATATATTGAGGAGCTTCACAGATGCTGGCCAGACCCCAGATCTCTATCTCATCACACCAGTGACAGCAGGGCCTTGGCTTCAATGCAGAATGCCGGCAAGCATGGACTTGACCGTATGCCAGCCGTAGAGCCGACAATTGCCTCCCTCATTGTGGCACCAGAGAAGGTGTTGAGGCCGAATGCTCGCTGTCCCAGGCCACAGTGTCGCATCACTGATGACCTATTAACGAAATGCTATGACACAGTGGCACGTATGGGCCGTATCGGGAACTCCTTGTCCCATTTGATACTGGCCCTGTCTCAGTCCTTGCAATCATCCAGTGCAGATGCTTCAGTGCAGAGTCTAAGTGACACGTCTTTGCAGGCGTTTGCCTTCATGACCAGAGAGCTTGGTAGGCTGATGTCGTCGCTTACGCTGGCTCGCCGCCAGGTTTGGCTGGCCCAGTCCCCGTTATCAGAGCCATGCCGGAGAACCCTCCGCACTCTCCCCGTAATTCCGGGGGAGCTGTTTGGCCCAGCAGCCCAACAGGCCTTGGATCGTGGCATCCGGGCTAACCAGACACGGCAGCAGTTTGCTAGCCTTCGGGGAGCTACATCCCTACCGAGACAGCAGCCTCCACAGGGTTATGGCACCACTCGTCCTCTGCCGCCAGCACGTCCTAGTGGTTATCCCTGGACCTCACCAGCTCCTGAGCGACCCTATCAACCCCGTCGGGCTCCCACAAGGCCAGCACCCCAGGCACAGAGGGGTCGGGGTTTCCCCCCCCCAGGGCCCCAAGAGGACGGGGGGGCAGGTACTGACGGCTCGGGTCGGGCGCTTCACCCAGCAGCACCTCATCTGCTGGGGAAGTTGCACTACAGACCCTTGGGTGGTGGCCACGCTTTCCCAGGGGTACAATCTCCAATTCCGACGCCGGCCCCCAGTTTTCAGGGGGATCAGACTGACTACAGTCAGCGATCCCACAAGGCAACAGGCCCTCAGCCAGGAGGTATCCACCCTCCTGGAGAAGAAGGCCATCGAGATGGGTTTCGCCCTATACTGGACTTACAAGGGCTGAACAGTTTTCTGAAAGTAATGCCTTTTCACATGCTAAAGACAGCAGAAGTGCTCCAGGCCGTCGCACGGCAAAGCTGGTTCACATCAATCGACTTAAAGGATGCATATTTTCACGTCCCGATAGCACCACATCACAGGCCATACCTGCGCTTCGCATTCGAAGGGCGGGCCTACCAGTAAAGGGTCCTCCCATTTGGGTTGTCACTAGCCCCACGGATCTTCACAAGGTGCATGCGGGCAGCGCTCGCACCAATGCAAGCCACCGGAATGCAAATTCTCAGGACAGGGCGGTGAGAGGGCTCTGGAGTGCACAGCACAGGACGCAGCACATAAATGTGCTCGAGCTCCGTGCTATTTACTTAGCGCTCCACGAATTCCTGCCATATTTGAGGGGCAGACATGTTCTGGTACGATGCGACAACAAGTCAGCTGTCTACAATGTGAACCACCAAGGGGGCACAAGGTCGGCTCAGTCATTACAGGTTGCACAGCAACTCCTTGTATGGGCTCTCCCATACTTTTCCAGCCTCAGGGCTATGTACCTTCCAGGGCCACAGAACACGGTGGCAGACTTTCTTTCACGCCAGAAACCTCCGTCGGGGGAGTGGCGACTCCACCCAGAGGTAGTAGAGGCAATATGGAGCAAATATGGCACAGCAGAGGTGGACCTGTTTGCTTCAGAGTCCACAACACATTTTTTTGCAGTCCTTACTGGAAAAGAAGCTAACTGCTTCCACTTTAAGGGTCTATGTGGCTGCCATTTCATCCAGGCACATTAAGGTGGATAGCAAGACGGTGGGGTCTCATTCTTTGGTGACCCGATTTCTTAAAGGAGCCCAGCGGAGGAATCCCCCACGGGCTGTCAAGGTTCCCTCATGGGACCTACCTCTGGTACTTGGAGCCCTCCGTCTCCCCCCCGCCCCTGGATCAGGCGCCACTGAAATGGCTGTCGGCAAAGGTTGCCTTTCTTCTAGCGATCGCGTCAGCCAAGCGCGTGAGTGAGCTTCATGCGTTGTCAGTGAGTGAACAGTGTATACGCTGGAACTCAGATGGCACAGGGGTGGCACTGTGGCCTAACCCATCTTTTTTTCCAAAGAGGCTGCCTTCGGCCCACTATAATCAGGTCATAGAGCTAGCAGCTTATGGCCCCTCACACCCACCGGATGAGGAAGCTAGTTCAGCAGAACTACTCTGCCCGGAACTACTCTGCCCGGTGAGAGCCTTGAGACGTTACATACAGGAAACTGCTGGTTTTCGCCAGTCTGATGGCCTGTTTGTCTGCTACGGGGGCCCGAGGAAGGGGCAAGCGTTGTCCAGACAGCGGCTTTCCAAGTGGGTGGTGGAGGTAATTGAGGAGGCATACAAGTCAAGAGGACTGCCTTTGCCTCTTAACATCAGAGGACATTCCACCAGGAGTGTCTCCACCTCCTGGGCAGCACTACGAGGAGTGCCTCTAAGGGAGATTTGTGCAGCGGCCTCCTGGACGTCAGCGTGCACCTTTGCCCGATTTTACAGAGTCAATGTAGCTGCTCACCACGCAGTGGCTGCAGCTGCTTTTCGGGAACCCTCAGGCCCCTCCTAATAGGTGGGGACAGGATTCCTCGTGACTACGTTGGTAATAGTCATCCAGTGTTAGAGTTCTCAACGGGCCTGAAAATTACAGCCCGACCCGACCCGGCCCGCGGGTTTTTAAACCCGAACCCGACACAGCCCGACACACCAGCATGAATTGTCGGCCCGAACCTGACCCGAACTCTTCAAATGTACTACTTTATTTCAACAAGCCACATTTTAAGTACCTACCATACTAGGTTATCATTGAGCTATACCCCTGATATTTCATGTAGGGAGGCTATTAGTAAGAGATAAACACTGTAGAAATTTTGAAGGCCACAGGTGCGATAGTTTTCCAGATATTGCTGTTTAAAAATGGCTTTTCAGAGCATGATGCCAAAAACCCTCTAAACTACCCTTCATTCAATGATGTTTCATGAGAAAACTATTGACAGTAGAGACCTAATATTTTGGATTTGTCCTATTAACAGGTGTGTCTTTGTACTTGAATTTTTTCAGGACATTCTGAGATGGTCAGGTGGGAGGCATTTGATAAAATGACACGGAATGACCCCATAGGCCTATCAAGCCTGCTTTGCTGGGAAAAGCACCCCTAACAAATATTGCATAGATAAATGCAAAATAAAAATAACAGTCATGTTGTTTTTTAAACGCAAGTCCTTGTTTGACAAGTTCAAACATGGTCAAAAAACAATAGACAGGATATGATTTACTTTAAAAATACAACATACCCCCCCACCACGTCATGGTATGGTATACTTCTCTCTCCTGCCCCGCTCGCCCCCGATGCCCGCGGTAGCCGGCGTGAAGCGGCACAGTGCGTGTATTTTCCGTCCGTGTTGCAGTCGTTCTAGTATGAGCTCAAACAACGATGTGTAACACATTTAATTTACCACTCAATAATCACCAGTCCTCATTCCTGCTGCTCTGAATCAGTCCAGAGGTGGGTAGAGTAGCCAAAAATTGTACTCAAGTAAGAGTACTGTTACTTTAGAATAATATGACTCAAGTAAAAGTAAAAAGTATTGTCAACCTGTGTTACTTGAGTAAGAGTAAAAAGTAATGGGTGAAAAAACTACTTAAGTACAGAGTAACTGCCGAGTAACCTCCTTTATTAATCAGGTCAAATAATGTCAAATAATGCACGGAGAATTCCCTTAGACAACTGAAACAGTTTATAATAAACAATTTTTTGCCTGGAGTGTGAACATTTCTTTTATGTGGGGCCAGGGGTGTTGTGCCTCCTCCTCTTCGGCTTCTTCGGAATTGCATGCCGTCTCCATCGTTTTGTTTCTGCGCTCTTTTCCGCCTGTTTGCCGCGGGGAATGTGTGTGCGGTCATGTGATGGCTTAGGGCCTAAGCCATCACATGACCGCCTTAGGCTTTGCCTGATTGGTGAAACGGAGTTAGACGTCGCTAGGATTCAATTTCAATGTACGCACAGAAACGGCAAAATACAACAACAAATGGAAAAATACTTTTTTAAGACAAAATCTAATGTTTTCAGTATCAGTGAAATCAGTAGCGTATATCATGGTGATCGGCCCGGTGCAAATATTTTTTTTGTGCCCTCCATCCGCGCCCTAAACACAAGCGCACGCTTGTGAGCACTCCACGCACGCACACACACGCTTGGACACACACGCACAGTACGGTATGATAACTCTCCCGGGGAGAGAGACCTGCATCGGCTCGGCCCACAGTGCTCAGCCTCAGCAGCAGAGAGGTGACGAGACTAGAGCCGAGCTGTATTGTGTAGTGGAGAGGGGCCAACACACGCGCGATCGTCCTCTCAAATGCGGCTGCGTCTCTCCAGGTCACTGTGTGAGCGAAAGAAAAGCTCTGACTTGCTTGGGCAGATGTGGTTTGGTGTCACCCGCTGAAATATAAATATCTAGTCCACCTTCAAAAAAGTACGCACAGTGCGTACAGGATTCCGGCTGGCGGCGCCACTGGCTCTGGTCCCCACATAAACAAAACAGACCATGCAGCAGACGGATCGATAAAAAAAAAAGTAGCGAGCAGAATCAGCCCAATGTAACGGAGTAAAAGTACCGCTCCTTCTTCACAAATTTACTTAAGTAAAAGTAAAAAGTATGCTGCTTTGAAACTACTCATAGAAGTACAATTTTTCCAAAAAGTTACTCAAGTAAATGTAACGGAGTAAATGTAGCGCATTACTACCCACCTCTGTGAATCACAGATCACTCTTTTTGTTGTTTCCTAGGAATTAGCTAGCTGACTGTTTACCCCATTATCTTTCATTTTAATACAATTTAATTTGTAGTACTTTGTAAACCAAGTGATGACTCAGCATTAAAGTAAGATTTACAGTCACAGCGATTTCCCCTTCCCCAAAAGTCTGATGTTCTTCATTCACAAATGTGGGATAGTCCAAAATAACCTTAAAATGTAGTTTTTTGTTGTTGTTTTTTGTAGTTTTTTTTTTTAAAGGGAAAATTGGGTGCACCCCTAAAGTTCTGATCCTAGAATCGCCCCTGGGTAAGACCTTGCTGTAGTTGGTGATAAACTGGTGATCGACTTTGACTTTGTCATATCTGTAATTTCAAAATGTCATTTTGTGTTTGTTTCAGTTTTACCAAAAAAAAGAAGAAGTAAACATCAGAAACAGAATCCTGGATGTTTAACCCTCAGGGCCTCCCGGCACCCTTTTAGGGCTTTGCAAGTTTATTTTTTGCTCTCATTTCGCCAATTTTTACGCTAAGATGATGATATTTGACAAAGATGTGCATTTTTTAATACATTTTGGGATTTCAGCATCAACACTGAAAAAAAAAAAAAATGTTCCACTGTCTAGAGTAGACCATTTACTCCCATTCATCCTCTTAGAGCCCTTTTAGGGCGCATTGACAAGCATTAAAAACACTTATGTTCATTGTACTGGAATCGCAATACAGAAATGTGAAATCATGTTAATTCCTCTGTAACCCCGTCCTTCAGTCATCCAAAATGCACACACAAAAAATCACCAAATTACGCCATTTCCTCATATTTGCGGAGATGCATTGTGGGAGATAATCCTCTTGTTGGAACTGATAGGATATAACAGTGACTGTAGGCTAGTGGAATAAATTATTTCAACTAAAACTATTTTGGATGTGTTCTATGGATGTCAGAGTATGGTGTGTATGTATATTGAAAAATGAGTGTTTGTGTGTGCGAGTGTGTAGGTGTAGCCAAAACACACACTGAAATCTGTTGAAATAAATGTATGGATGAAAACCAAGAAAAAACTGTATTTTTGTATCTCAAAGCCATGGTATATATTTATAAATGCATCCTGGACTTAGGCCTTCAAATTTGTACTTTTTGGTGTTTTTTATCTGATCAACTAATTTCTTATATGATTTATTTGCAGAGACATTACATGGTATTCCCATTATATGGCACAAAATGCTATTTTCATGGTTATAGTAGTTTCTAGGCCATTGAAGCAAGTTTATTCATTTGAAAATTGTATATTTGTATTCCTATGCATGTGTAAGGTTTGTGTGCGTGTGTGTGTGTATTTGTGTGTGTGTATGTGTAAGTGTGTGTGTGGGGGGGGGGGGGGGGGGGGATGCAAACGAGATGAGATCTGCAAAATCCATGGTTCTCACAGCATTTTCTTTGATTCAAGTGTCTGAAGTAAAACATAAAAAGGTGAGCAAAGTCCCCCTATATCAACATGACCAATGCAACCATGTCTGCATCATAATTCATCATAAAATAATAAAGTTTGGGATCAAACGAGCAGTGAACCCGAATGTAAACAAGGCAGCCAGGCGCCTCCATTTGTTTATGCAGGTGCACCTGAGACTCTCCGGTTCTCTCAGGCTGAGGGTAATAAATAGCCAGGGCCAGAATTCTACATTTCTACCTGTCTGCAAACATAGAATAACGTGCCGCGTTTCAACCTGGAGCAAGCAATAGAAATCTTCACAGCCGCAATCGTAACTTCCAGAAGCACTCGCCGCGGCCGGAGTGCCCGCCCGACGCAGCGCCGAGCTCAGACTTCTACGCTACGCTCTGCCGCCCCTGGAGACTTGGGACTTGGGGAAGAGCTTCTCAGAAAAAAAGATTGCTATGGTGGGAACCATGAGGAAAAGCAAGCCCGGGCTGCCTCCGAAGCTGCTGGAGGTCAGGCAGCGGGCCGTTCTCCTCAGTATTTGCATTCTCCGGTACCCACACCACGGTGTCCTACGTTCCCAAGCGGGGGAAAAACGTCGTCCCGCTGGGCACGAAACACCGCGAACCCGCCCGTCATACGGACGTGTGTTGCTCCACTGTGGGGGGAGAGGGGAACACGCAAGCGGCTTGTTTTTGGAGGAGCTGGGAAGAGGCGATGGTGACCCCGCTAATGAAGCAGCTACAGCGGCTACCCCGCGAACCAAGTGCCGTCGCTCTAGTGCATGCGGCGCGGGTAGGGGAGCCGGAGGAGTCCACACCTCCATGGGCTGCAGCAGCTGCTGCCCCTAATTTCCGTACTGTATTTCGGTTTATTACATTCACGTTGTTGATATTTTGTATGTTTGTGTAAAGTACTTTATTATTTACATGTTTGAAATAAATGTAATTTCAAAGTTCAACATTTTTCATGTTTGATAGGCTATTCATTTATGGTATCCCTTTTAGGGCTTCTAGAGGGAGAGTGTGATATTTATGTATTTTTTGTAATAACTCAAAAAGTAATAATCTATCAAAATCAGTGTTGTTGCTAATCATTGACATATCCCAGACTGATAATCACTGCAGAAAAAAAAATCCACTTTGCATTCACCAAAAAATAAATAAATCATTTTTTATCTAAAAAAAAAAGTGCCATTATGTATATTAACTGGCATTTATAGGGTTAAAATTATGAAAATGAACTCACATTTGATATACATGATGAGAACAGGAGTTAATGACCAAAAACAAAAAATTTTTCCTCATGTTTAATATTTTTAGATATGGTCCAGTGACCTAAAAGGGCGTTAAGAGGAAAAACTGGATTTTTTTAAAGGAGGCCCTGAGGGTTAAGTTGACTGGACAGCTAGGGACAGGGACCTCTATCGAGGCCAGTACAGAAATTGTTTTTATTAATTATTAGTATTATTATTGTGGAATGCAGAAGAATGCAAGTGTGTGATATTTTAATGACTTGAGTCGGGTTTTGATGTTATTATTTGCATATGCCGGGTATGACTTTTATGCCTAAAAAACATGTTGAGAATGTTCATAATGTATGTAAGAGCAGATTTGTTAATTAGTGTGTGTGTCATGGTCTGACTGTGATTGGTGGGTTAGTCTATATAGGGTAGGAACCTTTGAGGGTTCATCAGGTGTTTCCAACCGGAATAGGGAAAACAGTTTTTGACCGCTACACTGCGTGCGGATGAATGGATGGATATATGTGTAGGGATGGTGTGATTTAAAGCATAAGATGTCACAATAAATGGACTTGTTTGCATCGGAACATAAAGGCCGGACTCTCATTCATCTACCATGGAAACGTAAGAAGCGCGTCAATTAGGTTTCCCGTTGAAATGCCTCAGTGGCTTAAAGCATTGGCTTAGCTTCTACAACGTATGTTGAAATAAATATGAATTAGAGATTAATATCTCTACATTTTTACCTTTACCAGTAGTAGTTTCAGTCTTAGCAGCAGCAGTATGGCCGTGGCAGTAATAGTGGGCTAAGCAAGGGAAGTTCATAGAGCACATTGTATAGCACATTTCATACACGCAGCAGGCATTCAAGAATTTCTTTTAGTGATTTGAGTAATGGGGGGCCTGTGCCCCAGTAGAGCTTTATAGCAACGCCCCTGGTTAGAACTGTGGATGTCGTGTATCTGAGAAGATTCAATATCAGTAGAATAAGAAGAAAGCCGTTTCTTTTTCCTAGAAATCCCATTTTGGGATTCGATGATCAGGTGTCTCGTTCCTCCACCATTGATTGGCTTCACTGTTTTTACCGTTTCTCTTTTTCATCAAAGTCCATCCATCCATCTCCTTTTTTTTTTTTTTTTTGCATTTTTATTTTCTACCCATGGCTTTTTTTATTTGTAGGTTCCTCACCAGACATCAATCTGTGTCGCAGCCTTGTGAGTATGGAGTCTTCCTGCTCTTTTTGTCAAAGTTGGCTTGCTGGCAGAAGGCCACAGTAGCTATTGGATCTCCAGCTTTAGGGAAGTACTTTGCCAGGTCACCATCCATCATAACTGGGATTACAGATTCATCAATTTAGAAAAACATAAAAAATTGGGAGTATGATTAGATTTGACTGATTCTCATGAGAGCTATTTCAAAATCAGCCTTCACATCTGCTTGTTGTTATTCTAGAAGAGTAACAATTCCCAAGCATTAACTCGCCCATGCACAAGCTTATAATGAGAAGAATAATGATGATTGTGTGGATGCAGCCAACTAGTAAATTCACTATTGTTTAATCACTGGTGCTGTACAGTTACAGTAATTTCATTTTGCAAACTCAGTGACATTTTCTTATGTTTACTCATTATTGTAACCAGTTATCTCTTTCAGGATGATTTACATTTTGATATCTTAATTGTTGCCTTGCAAGCTGATAATAAACGTAACTCGATGTTTTAAAGTAGGTGCAGGTATGTTACGGGTAGCTGGTCCTGTTGTGCCGATGGTCCTATCTTCACACTCTTGAGCACACTAATGAACTTATCTTGTGGCCACGAATGAATTAAAACAAGGGAGTTAATTAATTAAAACGTGGGAACGAGTTGTATCTCATGCGCTCAATGTAGTAAAACGTGGCCTCAATATATTTTTTTTCTCCGGGTGGCCTCTCCAGGGCTAAGTACAAAACTTTCTTCTAAATTAAGGAAATAATACTGGGAAACGAAAAAAACCATTATGAGCTACGATTGAACTTGGCAGTTGAAAGACTTTTTTCAACCACCGCCTCTTTCACTTGCCTGGCCTGATCATACCTGGGCGGTGTCCTAAGACCGCACACACAACCCTACAGGCAGCAAAGCAGACTTAACACAGTATTATATATCATTGTTGGGGTTGTAGCAGGGGCAGATTTGTTTATCAACAGTTAATTATTAATATCAATATGATTATCGGTATTAATAATTATATTTAATATATTATCATGATATAATAATGAATAAACGGGGCACCACCCTGGGATCAGGGAAAAGATAACCTAAAACTGTATTCAGTCTCAATATAAAGGTTTTATACTCACATGCCAATCATCGTGATCATTGGCATTGAAGCATAAAAACAATCTAACAATTAAAAAGGCGTGAAATTCAAGCACTAGCCTTCACAACCTGCTGTTATCCAGTGACATATACACAACAAGCACAAGAGACCGCTAGTTATAATATAATAAGATTTATTAAAATCAGTAATAATGATCACAATCAATAACACTGCAATTAACAAAGCCTTATTACCTAACTACCTAACACACAAAACTAAGCTAAACAGAAGGAGAGACACACGTGGAGTGTGTGTGTGTGTGTGTGTGTGTGTGTGCGTGCGTGCGTGTGTGTGCGCGTGTGTCGAGAGAGAGAGAGAGCGAGAGAGAGAGAGAGGGAGAGATGGCTATGTGCGGCCACCAGATGGAGCTATTCCTCACAGCGTTCAGGGGCGGAGCCACTGACGTCCATGGGGTAGAGAGAGGGAGAGAGAGAGAGCGAGAGATGGCCGGATGCAGCCACCAGATGTAGCTATGTCCTTAGCGTCCGCCAGGAACAGCTGGCGTAGGACACGTGTGTGCGGCGTATATGTGTGTGTGTGTGTGTTAGCGGGACACAAACAAAGAGAGAGAGAATGCGCAAGCGATATTCTGAGGCTCAGAAGGCGTGCCGCTAGCAGGCAACGGACGGCAGTTCGTGGGCGCTCGTTCAGCGCCGGATCCAATTAGTTGAAGAAAACCGTTAGTAATTCTTCCTTCTGCAGGGAACGATGTAACAATCGCGGGGCTCGGCGATTTAGTCAGCTGATTTCAGACAAAGACGGGTCGAGTTATCCGTTCTGCTGGCAGCTGGGACGATGAAAGTTTTTCTTCTTTCCGCGGGGAACAGGAGAGTCGCGCTGTCGCGGCGGTCTCCTCGGGATCCAAAATGATAAACAAAAGAAAAATAAAACGAGTAGAGGAAAAGAGGGGTAAAACAGTCTGTTGCTCGTCCAGCGAGTTTGGGGGAAAGACTGCGGCCTATGACAAAGGAAAACGCTGCAGACGTAATGTTCACCTCCTGTTGTAACCCGAGTCACGATGGAGAGAGAAAGTTCTTCCGGCAGCGCCGGGATTTATAGCTCACGGCTGCTTCCCAGGTGCGAGGTGACCCTAAAATGGTGGTTGTAGTTTTTATCTCCTTTGTTCCTTTGTCCTGGCCGCATGTGTAGGCTTTTGTAGGCCGCATTGTGTAGTCCTAACGGTTAGGTCCCCAACATCATGCTAAATTAACTATTCAAAACATTTCAAAATTTCTAATTTCATAAATTATAAACAAGTTGGACACCTTCTTAAACAGTAAATCAATAGCCTCTTTTGAACGGCTGCGACATTCCAGCCCCTAATTGTAATACCCTATTACCAATTATCAAACACCTTTCAGAAGCCGCTATAACACAGTAACAAAACAATTTTTCTTTTTTTACATTCCATAGAACCTTGTTGGGTATCCAAAGTCCAGTTTAGTAGGTTTAGCGTTAAAGTTGTTATAGAACGTAACTACTTTTTTACTTTTACAATGTGCTAACTGAGTTACTATGTCAAATTATTTTTTAGGAGCAGTAATTTGTAACTGTAACTCATTACTTTTTTAAAGTAAGATGACCAACACTGGTTGCCTACCAGTGACAGTAAGCTCCTTGCAAAATGGCAGGGCTTTTGAGGTGCAGAAGAAGTTGGGGCCCACCAACTATCAAGTCTCCACTCCAGGGCATCAGCATTCTAGCCAGGTGCTTCATGTGAACCTCATCAAGGAGTGGGTCTCAATAGCTGAGGTGTTCCTGATTGAGGCTGTAAAGGAAGAGGAGGAGGCGGATGACCAGTATCTGCCCTTGTCAGTGTCAACAGAGCTGGATGTAAGCCATCTGTCCAACGATCAACAATTTCAGGTACAAACTACTTCACCCAGAAATATTTCAAGAATATCCAGGGCGCACAAACTTGATTGAACATGACATTGTGTTGAAACCTGATGCAACAGTGAGACCTATGAGTTACAGGATACCAGAGCGCCTCCTCGTGTCCCTGAAAGAGGAAGTTGACCTCATGCTGTCTCTGGGGATAATTCAGCTGTCTAAGAGTGAGTGGAACAGAGAAGAGTCTGGACTTTGCTGAGCGACATTTGTTTGATTTCAGCGATGGTGGGCCCCTTCCGTGGGGACGATGAGTTAGTAGGATCACCCCACAATGGGAACTTTTTGGGATGCTTGGAGTTAATTAGTCGCTTTGATCCACTACTGTCAGAACATCTAGCCAGATACGGAAACAAGGGCAGGGGAAATACCAGTTACCTGTCCTCTACAGTTTGTGATGAGTTTATTCAGCTGATGGCTGAGAAGGTTCTGCGTGCCATTGTAAAAGAAGTTAAAGATGGCAAGTATTTCTCCATCATTGTGGACTCAACACCTGATGTCACACATGTTGATCAGCTCGCTTTGATAATTCGCTATGTCCTGAAGAAAAGTGGGGAGCCTGTCGAGAGATTTTTGGAGTTCATACCACTACATGGTCATACTGCAGAGCACATGGAGGAAACACTCAAATCTGAGTTAAAAGAACTGGACATTGATTTGATGGACTGTCGTGGGCAGAGCTACGACAATGCAAGTAATATGGCAGGGAAATATTCTGGACTGCAGGCAAGAATAAAAAATATAAATCCTAATGCTGACTTCATACCATGTTCTGCACATTCTCTTAATTTAGTTGGTGCATGTGCAGCAGAATGTTGCCTAGAAGCAGTTTCATTTTTTGGCTTCATTCAAAACCTTTACAACTTTTTCTCAGCTTCAACGTCGCGGTGGGAGATTTTAACAGCCCACCTCACAAAATGTGGACGAGGTCTGACACTGAAGAGCCTTTCCGGCACAAGGTGGTCTGCGAGAGCTGATGCAACAAAAGCTCTGAGATTTGGCTACAAAGCTATTCAGGATGCTTT
This sequence comes from Eutrigla gurnardus, assembly GCF_963514095.1. Lineage (NCBI taxonomy): Eukaryota > Metazoa > Chordata > Actinopteri > Perciformes > Triglidae > Eutrigla > Eutrigla gurnardus. The sequence continues at coordinate 437,014 of NC_139932.1, forward strand.
GAATGAAATCAAAGTTAACCATGGAACCCCCAGAGCTGCTCAATATGAGGCGAGTCAATTAATAACAGTGATGGACACCCTTGAAACTGCAGTTATGACGGTACTGTGGGATGACCTGCTGAGAAGAATCAATTTAACCAGCAAAGCATTGCAGCAGGTACAAATTGATGTATGTACTGTTCCTATTCTGTACAGTTCACTCATAGAGTTCATAGGACAGGCCAGAAATGATTTCAATGTCTATGAAGCAGAGGCCAAAACTCTCACAGCAACAGAGGGATACAAAGCAGATAGCCAAAGAAGACGAGTGAAGAAAGTTATGTTCGGTGAGTCTGCAGGTCCAGAGGTGCAGCGCTCAGGCCATGAAGCATTCCTGATTGACACACATTATGTCATCTGTGACTGCTTGTCACGAGAATAGAAACGACGCAAAGACGCATACAAAAATGTGGAGGAGAAATTTGGTTTCCTCAATAAAACAAAATCAATGGACATTGAACAAATCCGTGCAGCCACAGAAAAACTGAAGAAAATATACCCTCAGGATCTTGAGGAGGACTTTACAGCAGAGTTTTGCCAGTTCATATCAATGGTGAAATATGAAGAATCAGTCATGGCCACATGGCCATGACTGCATCCCTCAAGCCTAGCTCTAGGAGCTTCTTGTACATACAAGAAGCTCCTAGAGCTAGGCTTGAGGGATGCTTTCCCTAATGTGGACATTTGCCTTCGCATGTATCTGACATTACCGACTGCAAACTGTTCAGGAGAAAGATCATTTTCTACGTTGAAACGAGTGAAAACATACCGGAGAGCAACAGTAACAGGAAAAAAACTGAATGCCTTTGCCCTGTTGGCAATTGAGAATGGATTTACAACCTCCCTGGATTTTGAAGACATTATAGAGGACTTTGCCTCATCAAAACTCAGGAGAAAGCATCTGTAAATGTAAGTTTTCCATTTAAAAACCTTAATCTTAATAAGTAAAGTGAATGCATATAAATTAAATGTATAATATAGGGCTATACTTTCTACTATAATGAAATGAAATATGAGGAACAAACCAAGTATATTCAAATGTCAAACAGCTGTCTTTCAGCTTATATATACATTTTATTATTTCTCCACAAGATCGTGATGATGCTGTCAAGATGTGTTTCTACTGCAATGGAGGCCTGTGGTGCTGGAAGGCTGAAGATTATCGCTGAGTGGAGCATGCTAAATGGTTTCCTCAGTAAGTGCTGCTGGTTTTATTTATTATTATTTATGGTTGGACAGTTTCTAAATGGTCTTGATAAATGTGAAAGGTTCATGTTTGTCTTCTTGTTCCTATAAAGCACACCGTCCAGAGAAACATCCAGACCAGTGGCGAAAACTGCTGAACAGTCCAAACCAGGAGCTGAGCTGCTGAGTGTTGAATACCAGAAAATTGAAGATAGGTGATGCTTGTCCATGAAAATAAACATCTTTACCACTACAGCACACTTTCTCTGACTGCAAATTTTATTGGTCTTTGTATATTTGACTACTTATTGAACTATTCAATTTAATGAACACATTTAATTAAGATTTTCTGCAAAATGCAATAGCTTACAACATTTATCTTTTTGGCTCTGTTTACATAGCAATGCTGACACAGTGACACCTATTGGTGATTTACTGGGACTACTGCCTTAACAATGACACTGGCAATGGATAAGATAAGGATAATTTAATAGCATTTAATAGAGCCGTGTAATAACGTATAAATAATAAAAATCAAAAAATAGTCTGATAGACTGTTTAATATACAACACATGACTTATTTTGGCGTACAAATAACCAACTTGTAACCAAAGACTACGCTATGTAAAATGTGAATTAACTTTTATTAGTAACTTTGGTAAGTTTCAGGGTTAGGGTTAGGGTTAGGTTAGGTTATCGATGGAGGGGGGCCTAAAAAATACAGTCTGCCTAGTGTAGTCCATTTATTTAATCCGGCTCTGCTGTTGATGCTGAGATTTTAGGCCAAATGCTGCAGTTCTTTGTACCAGCTTCTGTATATCAAGGACAGCGGGAACAAACGCAGCGTAATCGCATCATCTGAATGCTGTCAATTTTAGTCAGACGATGCCCCTTTCTATCCATTTTATTTGTTTTATTTTCCTGAAAGCCCAAATCCCCATGGATCATCTTTCTAACGCATCACCAGAAATTCAGCTCAATTTAATATGTATTCACACACGGTTTCTGTGCGTTTGTCTTCAAACTTCTGCCTTTTCTCTCTCTGTGCTGGTCTGTTTTTCTGCAGAGATACGAGGCCTCAACACTGATGTCTGTTGTCATTCTTAATCTTTTGATCTGCAGAGATGATAATAATCCTGCCACATGCCTCCCTGATTACCAATGCATAATGCTGTGGCTTTATTCCGGAGCTTTTCAAAGCTTCACATTTATGCAGGCAGAGACGAGCTGGAGCAGAGAGAGATATTACAGTACTGCTCTGAGTACCAGAGGTTGAAGGATATCATTTAGATATATTTTTTTATCTTTGTTTTACTTTATTTCAGAGTGTAAAAGCTTCATGAACGCTTAAATGCATTTAGTTAATGACAGTTAAAAAAGATATACTTTTATGGGTACTTTTTGAAGTTAAATTATATTTTTACTTTGATAAATTGTATCCTGTAGAGCTGCAACTAACGATTATTCAAATCATCGTTTTGGGTGATGATTATTGTGTTAATTAATGGACTACTTGTTCTCCATAGCCTCAGGTTACATCTTGAATTTGCTTCCTTTCTTTGGACAAACAATTAAAACTCTAATGTTATTTCTTCTATCAAAGAAAAACTCCTAATCTTCATGTTCCAATGTTTCATTTAAGTACTGTAAGGTTTTATATACTGTTGGCTGGTTCAATCTACAGCAATGCATCATATTCTAATGCTTTGTGAGGATTTATAGCATTTTCCAGCTGACCTGAAGAGGCTTTTATTTAAAACATTTTTTTTTTAAATGTTATTATTGTGTTATTTTTAACACATAACGGAACTTCATCCTTTAGTTTACCAAAACATTCAACATTATTGTCATCTGTAAAGAAGCTAAAGTTGTCAGATAAATGTAGTGGAATTAAAAAGTACAATTTAGAGCGGAACAGGCATGACCAACCTTTGAAAATGTTTTGCATATCGAAATTTTAACAAGTGCAAAATATAATAAGCATGTTCTTAAAATGGTAAAAAAAAATCTATCCACCAACACATTCCACCTGTCGAAAATTGGGTCCACCTAGGTTAAAATAAAACAAAAGAATGAAAGAAAAAATAAAGAATATCAACAATGTAAAATTTAGCCTTATCCAGCATGAGGACATTTCAAATGAATTGTAATACACACAAATAGTAGGCATTTGCACTTAGAATTAAAAGTTAACAGGTGATGGTTGGAGGGGCCGTAGGCGCTGAACGCTTCTGTCATTTTGCCCCAGGGCAGCTGTGGCTACTATTGTAGTTTACCACCACTGGTATGACTGTGTGAACCTGGAACCCTGTCAGACTGCTTTGGTCTCTTGAAAAAAAAGGCCCATACAAAAATCCAATCCAATATTATTATTATGATAATGTTATGTCACGATTATGCTGCCAATATTATTGCATTCATTATATTATCCTGATAATCATCAAAATATGCCTAAAACTCTTAAAATGACAGTAAAACATACTGGAATAACTTTAAACCTTTTTTAAAAACAAATATTTGCACTATGTCACTGTATATTAGTATATTAGTTTAGTCTTTGCAAAGACTAAATATAGTATGATACGAAAATATCTTCATCTCAGAAACTTAGCTCCATCTTCTTAAAATGATGATCTTGGTCAACAAAACTGAAACCTTGAATCACGCTTCAAGGGAAACGTATTTTGACGTGAAAACAAATAAAGATATCTGGCGCCTAGGGAAGGAAAAGAAGAAAGAAAGATGAAAAAAACACGGAAAAGACAGATGTACAGTAAGGTTAATGTGATGAAATAAAGTTTATCGCGTTCCTAGTTACCGTGGTAGTAGTGTTTTTAACTTTTTAGCTTCCTTTTCGACGATAGTAACATTGTGATTTGTTACTCAATAAATGCTGAGTTGGCGTCATTTAACATGACTCCCACCTTAAATACATTCGGGACAATAGGGAAGTTAACGTGAGGCGTTATTTGACCTGCTGGGTGTGTTATGCATTGTTGTTGACATCTGGTGAGCCAACGTTTGCCTGCTAGGAACAGTCAATTACAATGGTATTATTGTTTGTTGTTATTTTTTACATCGTTGTTAAAGTTTACATCATTACTGTTAATACTCCAGTTAATACCTCATATATTTCACTGCACTTTACTGCTTCTTTGGACAATGGTTAGAGACAGTATTTCATTGTAATTATGAAAAAGTTGAATGTCATCTCATTTCATTATTAGTTTTATTTATAGCAAACACAAAGCATCTGTTAATCTTTCATCTTTTTGCTTTTTTTTATTGTGAAAATATAACACACAATGGTCACATATACTTCTCTTCTTTCTCTAGATTTAAAATATTTCAATCCCCCTGCAAATCCTGGGCCACCTGCAGACACCAGATCAGATGCTGCTGTCCTCTCCACCTCAGCACAGCCCAGTGATGAAGCATCAGGACAGAAGGCTGCACCAATTGACCCTGCTGACTGGCCATCTCTCATAACTGATAAGGTGAGAAGGCTTTTATTTCGCAGGACCATTTAAAAAAAAAAAAAAAAAAAAAAAAAACGGTTTCCTCTTTCACATTTCCTAAACAAAAAGATGGGAGAAGGTGTCTGCATGACAATTTTAACAGTCTTAGTCAGTGGAGAAAAAAGAAGGTGGCTGATGTACTCAAAAAGAATGATAGCTTGCACTACTAAATATTTTTTCAGAGATATGACAAACTGAATAGGGAAGGACTAAAGGAAAGTAAAAATGGAAGTTCATGAGGAGAGCCAGGAGCACAATCCCCATATGGCAACATGGAAGGAGTTGGAGGTCAGTTTTGCAAAGGATAACAATAGATAAGCAAGAGATACAGGTGGTCTCTCTCGATTGCTGGACAATAATTCTGTCCTTATCTGAAAGAAAATGGCTTTAAGGGATTTTTCACAGATACATTAAACAAGCCAGACAATGGCAACTTTCTAAAAGAGGTGGAGCTCATGGCTAGATCATCCAGTGATGCATGCATGTTGGTTTGGTGCAAAGTGGAGCTGGCAGTCACACACACTATCTGGGCAAGAATATCCAAAATGAAGTCTTCCTGCTACAGTGGCTGCTGCTGAAAGAAGCTTCTCCAAGCTCAAACACTTTAAAACTGACCTCAGATCTACTATGTTACAAGAACGTCTCAGTGGAACATAATCCTAAATCACGTGGTCTCCAAACAGCTGTCATTGACCATTTTCACCTCAATCTTGTTCTCTTCCCAGATGAGATCAAGCTCACACTGAACATGTGACAGGCATCTGGAGATGCTGTGGTAACCGTTATGCTGCCTGTAACATCATCCAGCATGATGGTTTGGTGGTGGGTCAGTGATGGTCTAGGGAGACATATCCTTGGAGGGTCGCACCGACCTCCATGTTATGGCTAAAGGTACCTGACTGTTTTCAGGTACCAGGATGAAATCCTCAGAGCGATTGTCAGACCTTGTGCTGGTGCTATGTGTCCTTGGTTCTTCCTGGTGCAGTGGGTCAACAATTCGATTATAAACCGATTAACAATGCATCTTGATGCAACAATTTTTTGTGTACATTCCTATGCATGATTTAAAAAAAAATAAAAATCTGAGTTTGCTAGTCACTTCCTTTTCTTGTGATGACCATTAAAGAAAATCAACAGGATAATTACCTTCTCTAATATTTCATTTAAAAAAAGGCTTTTCTTTGTCACAAGTAGATATTACTTTCTCTAAACACATACTCCTCCTGTTACAGGTGATGAGCATATCACTGAGAGAAAACAGTGTGTGCTCTCAATGCAATAATCAATGCAGGTTCCATTTCAACACATCACAGCGTAGTGGTCTGTGGTCTCCCGTGGGATGGTATCTTACGTTTCATATAGAGACCGAACAGACTAGGAGTAAAACCAGAGACTGTCTGTGGACAACAACAAGGTCGCTGCCGTATTTATGCCGAGATGACGTTACATTCAGTAGCCGCTACGGTGTTAGCCTAGCTTAGCTGTGAGCAAGCCGAACGCCAAAACAAGCATTTTTAAAGTTATTTTGTATTGTCTTAATGGACAGACTTGACAAACATAACTTCTGACTTTTTAATAATCGACGTAACGTCTGCGTACTCTTTATACGTAAATTGTAATTAAATCACAACGTGGTTTTTGATAGCGACCACTGCTGTGAATACAGCTCTATGAGACTCACCGATCCCCCTCCAGGTAAAGGTATAAACTCAAGACAGGACGCCGTTTAGTTTCCCGGTTTGTCTGGAACTTCTACAACATGTACAAAGCAGTAATAGTGTTTATTTCGGCCATGAATGGTGAAACATTATCTGTGTAAATTTCTCCCTCAGCTGTGTCTGTTATGTGTAACGCCACAGACTGTCTGGGCGCTGCATTTCCGAGTTCCGCCTTTTGCGTTCCGTAAACAATACTTTATTGATTAACATTTAGAAAATCGATTTTCGCCAATTAGAAAATCGATTTTTGACATTTGTGAATCGACGATTCAGAATCGTCCACATCGCAAAGCACTCACATTCACCTGACCAAAATCCAACTGAGCAGCTATGGGACATTATGTATCTATGCATGCAACGCTGCCAAGTACCACCACAGACTGTCCAGCTGCTCCCTGATGCCCTGATCCAGGTCTGGGAGGAGATCCCCCAGGACAACATCTGCCGACTCACCAGGAGCAGCTCAGATGTTGATTGAAGTTTAAAAGAGCAGGCGAGGGTCAAACACACTACTGAGTCACATGATGAGTTGCTGTGATGAAAGTCATACAAGTTTGATTAGCCGGTGTTTTCATTTGATTTTGAACCCAGCTCTCAATGGGTCGTTTATTTTGGTTTCCATTGACCATTTTCATGTCATTTTTTTTCTCAAATGTAAATCAGTATAGATTTTCAACTTGAATTATTTGTTAATCAAGACCTGATTTGTGATTTAGGTGTACTGTTGTTCCCTTTTTTGAGCAGTATCTGGTGTGTTTGTCCCTGAGGAGGCGAGGATGTTGCTGAGAGTGATGAGCTCTCCATCGGCTAAGAGGCTTATCTCATCCAGCATGTAACAGAGAGAGAACAACAAGCAACCATCGGCAAAATATATAACACAAATGTGGATTGAATCATCAGGCCAACGGGGTGACCGAGCAGAGAGAGAGATGAAACCATAGAAACATCCCAGATAGCTGCAGGAAGCACCACCTGGCCAAATGTATGTGGACACCTGAATACTGCAGGCACAGGTGACATTACATGTGTTTATTAATGGGCTTCTCAGACAGCCTCCAACCTTCTGTTTCAGGCATTCAGGCAAATGTTTGAACTTGCTGCAGCGATTCATGCAGCAGGCGCATCTACGCTTTTACAGTTTGTAAACAGTGATGACTTACTGCTTGGCAATGGAATTATGATGGCGTGCAATGGCTTTTTAAGATATGTAAGGAATTAACCAAAGATGGATAAAGAACCTACACAACACATAGACGTGAAATGGGTAGAATCCAGTAGTATCCAATTTAGCATCCACATGTATTTGTTGTGTAATTACATCACCGAGACATTATGACATTCAAGTCACTAGAGCAGGGGTCTCAAACTCAACTTACCTGTGGGCCGCTGGAGGTAGAGTCTGGTTGTGGCTGGGCCGCATCAAGTATTCCACAAAAAAAGGGGTTCAAGTATTCCAAAAAAAGTTCAACCGATCTCAATCTTTACTAATAACAATTCAGAACATGCAGAACATAAACAGTTCTTCAGAACATAGGCTTCTCTTACTTCCTCCTACTATATACTATATTCAGTTGCACTCAATAGTCAAGAAATTACAAGTGACCAACGTTGCTAATTTGTGTTGTTGTCACGAGCCTGAGCTATGGTAGCCCACAAATGTTAAAAAATACAAAATGGACAGGACGACTCGCACAGATAAAGTGAAGAAAAAAACATGCGGGCCGCACTCACACCAAGCTTTGGAGTTCTGGGGGCCTCAATTGGCCCCCGGGCCACGAGTCTGAGACCCCTGCAGTAGAGGATCCAACTACTGACAATCTGTGGTCAGGAACGTCAAACAGCAGGACAAACAGTCCAGTGGTAGACAACATGTTAATAGACCCCACTGCCACCTGACGGCAGATGTTGAAAACACCAACAGAACCATAGACTGGATATGAGAAACATAAGTACCGTTGGTTTGTGGACTACGGTTTTGAAGTTACGCATTTTGGCCGTCGCCATCTTGGATTTCTTGCAATTAGTGAAGGAAGTGATTATTTGGACTGTGGAGGAGCAACGGGTGGATCTGAGGAATGGAAGCAGCAGAGTGGCACCCCGAGCAGCAACCTTACTGGATCTGGATCCATGTGGATTCTGGTGTAAGCTGCTGACACAGTTAGCTTCATAATTAAAGGTCAAGTGTTAAAGTCATCTTAGTAGCTGCATTGGTAGCATGGTGGCAACCTGTCAATTAGCAGGTCGGTAATAAAACTGGTTACTCATCTCATGTTGTTAGCTGGAATCGGCTCCGGCCCCCCCGCGACCCTGAACACAGGATATGACTTTCTGAAAGGGATCATACGCCCAACAAGCGTGAACTCTAATTGAAGTTAAAGCGTACTTTAAGTTAAAGTACACTTTAAGTAACTAGCATTATTTACTTTCAGTACATTTTGCTGTTATTCCTTTGGTATATTTACTCTGAGTTTAAGTTAAATTAGTAATACAACAGCTTAGAAATACTATTACAAGTAAAATTCCTGTATTCAAAATTACTTAAGCATAAAAATATACTCAAAGAAGCAACATAATGCAGAATAATATTATATATGTATGTGTATATATATATATATATATACGACCCAACTCCAGATAAAGCAGTTGACAATGAATGAATGATTAATATACACTCACAAATAGTGGGGATAGGGATAGGGATATTTGGCTTTCGGGTGAAATTTATGGAAAATGTAAAGAGTTCACGCTACAGTGATATTATATCATGAAAGTTGGGCAATTAAGTAGAAGCATGCAATGGTGATTTCCTCATCTCAAACAATGTATTGAAACAAAAGCCCCCTTTACGCAGATTACCTCCTTTTATATGTTTCCAACCTGTCTGTATCAGTTCCCGCTGCTCTTGCCACCCTTAATTCATTAGGTCAAATATCTGGGTACAAATTAAATTTAAACAAAAGTGAGATATTTCCCATTAACCCTGCTGCTAAGATGTATCCTCTGAAAAATTTCCCCTTTAAAGTCGCCAATTATAGTTTTGCATATCTTGGAGTCCATGTTACACACAAATTTGAAGACCTCTACAAGGCTAACTTTGTCCCCCTATTGACTCGAATCCAGAAAGACTTTGAACGATGGTCTCTGCTTAACCTGTCTTTGATTGCACGTGTAAACTCCGTTAAAATGAATATTCTCCCAAGACTCTCTTACTTCCAGTGTATGCCCCTCTTTCTCCCTCAAACTTTTTTTCGTAAACTAGATAGCCTGGTTTCAGATTTCATCTGGAATAATATGGTTCCTAGAATGCTGCAAAGACCAAAGTCATTGGGAGGGCTAGCTCTGCCAAATTTTAGATTCTATTACTGGGCCACCAATATCAGGATTCTTAAATACTGGCTTCAATATGAAGCTTTTGATCCTCCCCCATCATGGCTAGTTATGGAGGCAAGGTCAGCAAATCCTGTCTCCCTGAAAGCCTTAGTGCACTCCCCTATTCACTCGTCCACTCTTCCCTACACCAAAAATGTGATTGTTAGGACGTCACTCAGGATCTGGGTCCAGTTTAAGCGCTACTTTGGCCTACAGACATTCTCCATTTATGCACCGCTTGCGGCTAACCATGCTTTTCCTCCTTCTCTCATAGATGGTGTTTTCTCACGGTGGGCAAATTTTGGTATTCATAACTTTAAAGACCTGTATAATAACAATGTCTTTGCAACTTTTCAGCAACTTTCAGATAAATTCTCACTTCCAAAGCAACATTTCTTTAGATATTTACAAGTCCGCAGCTTTGTTCATGACACATTTCCTAGCTTTCCTAATTTACCCTCTGATTCAGCTGTGGACAGTTTCCTGACACCAATCCCTACTCTTAAAGGCAGTATCTCACATATCTATAATCAAATTAATATTTTACGCTCAGAGCCCCTAGGCTTAATTAAGTCACACTGGGAGGAGGACCTGGGGCTGGCAATATCTGAGGAAGTCTGGACAGAGATTTTGAGACGGGTACATAAATCTTCTATTTGTGCTAGACACAGTCTTATTCAGTGCAAAGTTGTACACCGTACCTTCTATACTAAGGCTCGACTGGCTAAGGTCTATGATGGTGTGACTCCAACTTGTGACAGATGTAAGCAATCGCCTGCGAACTTAATTCATACGCTCTGGCATTGTCCATCTCTCTATAATTATTGGACTGAGATTTTCAATACCTTGTCAGAGGTAGTTGGGGAGAAAATAAAGCCAAATGCTCTGAGTGCACTCTTTGGGGTTGCTCCCCCTTCCTTCACTAAGTAAATTATGGGGTCCATTCCTACAATTTGTCAAGATGACAGATCTCCCACTCATCCCTGACTGACATGACTGAAGCATTCTTGGAGGGGTAGATATGTAATTTCTGTTGTGTTGTGGGTCACATGCCGCTACTCTGATTTAGGATGTCTGTTGCTATCTCTATTGCCGTTATTATTACCTGACTGATGTGTCTGTTTTTTTTTGTTGTTGTTGTTTTTTTTTAATAGCGGCTCTAGTTCTGTGAGCTGTTTGGGTACGCAGCATTACTTCACTGTTGTTTTCTACGGTCTGTTTGTTTGCTTTTTCGATAAGAAAAAATGACCACTTTACTCTATGTAAATGTTTTAATACAATTGTACTATTCTGCAAAACCCAATAAAAAAAGTTTGAAAAAAAAAAAGAAACAAAAGCCAGCATCAGTATATATACTAACGATATGGACAAATTTTCATATCTCGACATTCATGCCAGATATCTCGATATCGATATGACTACGGGTTCGGTGAAAACCAAATATTTTTCAGAAAAATAAAAACATCATAATACAAAAGAATGTGGAAACTGCATCGGGTTGAAAAGTTGAAGTCGAATCTACTTTATGCTAATCAGAGGCGCCGGGCTTGACTCGCCGCCTCGGGAACACTCGCGAACGAAAATCTTCTAAACTGCGTCCCGCCCTCGTATGTTCGTCATTGGTTGGCTTCAGCTGTCGATCCACAGCAAGCATGAAATAAGGTTTGTGGTTGGCTGGCCATAGCGGTGCATTCAAGTGCAATCGTAAAAATGAAGTTTATTGTGACTGCCAGAGCTGTACATGTAGGGCGAGCACGGGGGAAATCTATATCGTTTATATCGTTGCTTTTTCGATATTAATATCTTGAATGTCCATATGTAGATATCGATACGATAACGATATATCGTTCAGCCCTAATATATACCACAACAAAACATATCAACGTCTCAATAACTTGTCTTGTGACCAAAGGACGTACATTTCCCTGCTTTCTGGGACTCTTCCAGTCTCTGTGTCTCCGTAGAAACCTGCTGATGACACTCTGTGACTCTCTAAGCTCATTGGCCACTTCCCTCTGACAACATCCTGTTTGAAGCCTCGCATGGCGAATTGCTGTTGATCACTTGTTAGGTGTTGTCTTGGTCTCATGATGTCAACATGTGAAAAGCATGATGAAGACGACTGTTTAAATACCAATTCTAATTGAACCAGGACATTGATTGGTCGATTCAAGGATCAAACAACCGTTGTGAATTTTGCCGTTCAGTTCCGTTCAGTGTTAGAGAACAGCAAGTTGTGCAAAAAGTACTGAAACATTGAACAGTTGGACATCCATCCATCCATTGTCTACCGCTTATCCTGTATTTAGGGTCACGGGGGGGCTGGAGCCAATCCCAGCTGTCATTGGGCGAAGGCAGGGTACACCCTGGACAGGCCGCCAGTCTATCACAGGGCCGACATGTAGAGACAGACAACCATTCACTCTCACATTCACACCTACGGGCAATTTAGAGTCACCAATTAACCTATCCCCATCCTGCATGTCTTTGGACTGTGGGAGGAAGCCAGAGAGAACCCACGCTTACACGGGGAGAACATACAAACTCCACACAGAAGGAACCCGGGCCGACCCGGGAATCGAACCCAGGACCCTCTTGCTGTGAGGCGAGAGTGCTACCCACTACACCACCGTGCAGCCCCAGTTGGACATGTGCATTCAAATGTTTAGACAAGGTCAAATTAAGTTAACCTGTTGTAGATATAAAAAATGTTTAGAAGGAATGATGACACCTGGAAATTGTAGGTTTCATAAATTGCATGTCTCATAATCGTGGAGGCTTTTTATAATCATGCAGGCTTTTCATAATCATGTAGGTTTTCCATAATCATGTATGTTTTATAATCATGTAATGTGTTTGATATTAATCTATCCTGTCATCCTCAGACAGCGGTTGGAAAGTCACAATCAGCAAAGGCACTGCCATGAGACACTCATTGTAGAGCACAGACGCAGCCGAATAGAGGAAGTTCATGAACTTATACACTTTCCATGAACGCATTTAATCACAATAGAGGAACAAAAACAGCAGACGCTTACACACATGAAGTCATCAATTATAAGTTGCCTGAGACAGACAGGGGAAGACATATGATGTGTGGTAGACGCGCATTAGTATTTTCGTTGCAGAAATACCAGTCTGAGCCAGACAGGGGGGGACACATAATGTATGGTAGACGCGCATTAGCGTTTTCTTTGCAGGACCCGAGGATGGAGGTGATGGAGGTCAGCGAGCAGGGAGAGGCCCCAACTCTCGGGACTCTCACTGCGTCCATCATCTCAAAGACCAAAAGAGGAACCACCCGGAGGAGGGAGCAGCAACTCAAAAATACACATCTGCACGCATAAGCATGACACATAAGCCCTGCCTTTGTAACACTATATATTCTGGAGCAGATAGTATAGAGACCAAAACATTTTGCCTCTGGTACAGAGCACTGTGTTGCACACAGCAGCTCTTAGCTAGAGAAGAGATTTTCTCCAGACGTCTGTTCATCTGATGTCCATCTGCAAATAAATGCCTGCAGTAATGGCGCACTAAAGAACCAACAACTCCGCTGTCTTCGTGATCCTCCTGCAGAATCTGAACAACGCAATATAGACTCTGTGAGGTCCTTCTGATTGACTAACTTGTGAACAAAATTCCTACACTGTATATATATAATATATAATATTGATAATAATATATATATATGTGAGCCTCAGTGCTCACAGGGAGGGAAGGACGAGACAGCATGGTGTGGGGTTATTTTTCCGCTGGCCGTAAACGCGACTCAACATAAAACAGAAACAGAACACAAATTGAACAGCCGTCTCTCTGACGGCTGTGGGTCATGCGCATCCGCGCTCCTGCGGTTGTCTCCTTTCCGGTCCTTTCCCAGGACCCAGCCTACTGCAAGAGACCAGAACCAGGATACAAGCGTACTTATATAGCTGACTGATTACCTGATTCTGTCCAGCTGTCTGAGCGTCGGCTGAGCCACTCCTCCCTCTGCTCCAGCAGCCGGCGCCTTAGGTACATGTCCACAGGCAGCGGTGTTTCCCCGCGTCCCATTCATTGTCTATGTGAAAAGCCGTGCAATGCATTCTGGTAGCGTCGCGGCGAATGTCGAGAGACGGCGCGCGAGTTGGCCGCTCCTCATTTGCATAAAGTTGAAGTGAATCTACTTTATGCTAATCAGAGGCGCCGGGCTCGACTCGCCGCCTCGGGAACGCTCGCGGACGGTCGTGGAAATCTTCTAAACTGAATGTTGTCGATCTAAAATAAAGACAGATTCAGCAACTGCATAGCTTATTTCTTGCTTAAAATGTTTTCAGAAACACCTTTCGGTGAACTATTTTGGTAAAATAAGAGAAAATTTCCAAACAAGCCGCCATGTTGGTCTGCGTGAACTCCGGAGCAGAGAGGACAGCAGTGAAAGCGTTCGTCCAATCAGGTGCAGCCTTGAACTGTGCGCGTGATTGTATGAAGGAGAGCGCCTGTCAATCATCCTCTAGTGGTAGCCCACCAAGCGTGCAATCCTGGGAAGCGGCGTGTCCACTCGCGTTTAATATCGCCCCTGTGGACACTGCAGAGCCCGCTTCCTTGTTGCTTTGCTCCTTGCCCTTGTTAAGCGATAGTGTAGTTCAAGGTACGTGTCCACAGGGGCGATTTTAAATGCGAGTGGACGCGCCGCTTCCCAGGATTGCACGCTTGGTGGGCGTGCCACTAGGGGCGCTCTCCTTCCCGGAAACAGGAAACGTCTCCCCGGCTTCTTTCCCTACTTTTTTGAAAACATTGAAGGGATCCGAATTGCGAAAAGCCCATTGTCGCTTGACATCATGGACAGAAGAAGAAAGTGAATCTTCGCCATTGCCCTGCTGTACTTGCGGTACAAGAGGGCCCAACTCCGCCATCGTCGGTTCTGGGTTCACCTGATCCTCCGAACCCGAAAATAACACGGCGAGTACCATCGGTTGGTGCGGGAGCTTTGCCTGGATGAGCTGATGTTCCAGCAATACTTCAGGCTCACCAGAGGCCAGTTTGACGAGGTGCTCAGTAAAGTTGGAGACCGAATCAAGAGGATGGACACCACCTACCGGGAGGCTATCGGTCCAGCTGAGCGCCTCCCCATTTGCCTACGGTAAACTGCATTGATTGCTGTCATATGAAATTATAATGCATCAATTCCATTCCTGTGATTTATTTTTCTGTAAATAACAGGCTGGTGACGTTACGTGACTCCATGGTCGATCCTACTGCCATAATAGCTGTGACAAAACAATAAAAAATAATAAGCTACAGCTACACCTATAACGTTACCGTTTCTGCTTTCCCATAAAAGGAGCATTACATTATAAACATGTATAGAGTTCTCGGCATAATATTATTACTTTTGTTGTTAAATTCCTCATGTATTTTGGATTAATTTGGTTGGGCCCATTAAGTAGCCTGCAGGCAACATGACTACATAACTAATGTTATAATTATAATAATAATATTCCTATTTCAACATTAGTTAGGACAAATAATGTCAACAGAAAGCTCTCCATTTCATACTCGACCATATGAGCCTTCCTTTAGTTTTAAGCAATTATGTTTGTTTCAATTGCAGTAATACTGATGTATGCCACACATCTACATATTGCAGTGAAAACAATACTAATGTCTTCTTCCTACATGTATTTACAGATATCTTGCTACTGGCGACTCATTCCGCACGATAGCCTTTAACTATCGTGTGGGGTTCTGCACAGTGGCCAGGATCGTTAAGGATGTGGCAGGAGCTATCTGGGAGTCGATGGTCAATGAGGTGATGCCTGCTCCAACCCTGGAGGACTGGAGGGCCATTGCAGAGGAGTTCCATCGTCGCTGGAACTTCCCCAACTGCGTTGGTGCCATAGATGGCAAACATGTCGTCGTCAAGGCCCCCTCCAACACCGGCTCGCTCTTCTACAACTACAAGGGGACATTTTATATTGTCCTCTTGGCAGTTGTAGATGCACAATACAGGTTCCGGGTCGCTGACGTCGGAGGATATGGGAGAACCAGCGATGGTGGGTCTCTCCACAACTCCGCTTTTGGAGAGGGACTCCGAGATGGCACCCTGGACCTCCCACAAGATTCTGTGGTTGCAGGAGCAGAGCACAGAGGCTCACTGCCATATGTCTTTGTGGGAGATGAGGCCTTTCCACTCCGCAGGAACCTGATGAGGCCATTTCCGGGCTCCAACATCACCAGGGAGCAGAGGGTCTTCAATTACCGCCTCAGCCGCACCAGGTTGGTTTTTGAGAGAAAGAGGGTGGCTGGCTGTGGCTGGCTGCGCTGCAGGGAGGGGAGGGTGGCTGGCTGCGGCTGGCTGCGGCTGCAGGAAGGGGAGGGGGGCTGGCTGCGGCTGGCTCCCTCCTGCGTCAGAGAGAAAATGGAAGAAATCGGGCCAGCACGAGGACCTTGCTCACTACCATCACCTCCTCTCTGACTTCACCTCAACTGTTTCGGCAGCTAAATCTGCCTTCTACCTGGCAAAGATCAACTCTTCTGCCTCCAACCCCAGGAAACTCTTCTCCATGTTCTCCTCCCTCCTCACCCCTCCTGGAACATGCTGCCTACAACCAACTGTCATCCTATCTCTCGCAGAACAACCTCTTTGACCCTAATCAATCAGGATTCAGGACTGCTCACTCCACTGAGACGGCCCTCCTCACAGTGACCGAGTCCCTGCGAGACACCAGAGCCTCATCCCACTCCTCCGTTCTCATTCTCCTCGACCTATCTGCTGCATTCGACACAGTCAACCACCAAATCCTCCTCTTCACTCTGGCTGAACTTGGCATAACTGACTCTGCTCTCACCTGGTTTACATCATACCTGACAAATCGCACCTTTCAAGTCACATGGAATGGCTCTATGTCCAAACCCTGTTCTCTGGATGAATGCAGATGACACCCAGCTGTTCCTCTCTTTTCCCCCAATCTCTGAAACTCACACTACAACTCACATCTCGGACTGTCTGGCTGACATCTCTGTCTGGACAACTGCACATCACCTCAAGCTTAACCTGAATAAAACCAAACTCCTCTTCATCCCAGGGAAAGACTGCCCTCGCATGGACCTGACGGTCACTGTCAAGGGCATCACAGTATTGCCGTCGTCAACTGCGAGGAACCTGGGTGTAATCCTCGATGACCAACTATCCTGCACCCCCAACATCACTGCTGTGGCCCGATCCTGCAGATTTGCCCTCTACAATATCCGCAGGATTCGGACCTTCCTCACAGGATGCAATGCAACTCCTGGTCCAAGCACTGGTCATCTCCCGCCTTGACTACTGCAACTCTCTCCTGGCCGGACTCCCGGCCTCTGCGATTAAACCATTGCAGCGTATCCAGAACGCTGCAGCACGCCTTATCTTCAATCTACCCAAATTCTCCCATGTGACCCCCCTCCTCCGTGACCTCCACTAGCTCCCTGTTGCAGCACGCATCCAATTCAAGACGATGGCACTGGCCTTCAGGGCCATCAATGGAACGGCACCCATCTACCTTCAAACACTGGTCAAACCTAACACTTGTTCTTACTTTATCGGCAATGATACGTTGTGGTTTCTTTGTTTCTTTCTCTTGACAAATGTACTTATTGGAAGTCGTCTGCTAAATGACCTAAATGTAAATGTAATGAAGGTTGGAGGAAGTATTCCTATCCTCCAAAAATGGCCTGAGGAACTCCATCACAGCGGCCATGGAGCTTTATGGCTGTGATAAGCCCCAGCCCCGCTCCTACGTTTCTCCATGTCTTTAATTTTTTATTTTTTGTACTGGTCCCTCACATTTTTCCACCTGCTGCGGCAGATGTCCTCTAACGACAACATAGGATAAAGAAATCACAACACTTTAATTATAGTGTCAATCAGTTTTTATAAATACAATGTTACCATCTAACCAGGATCATACAGACTAGAGTAACGTTACAGACAAATATATATTTTAAACCCACCGGAAACACCAACAATGTCAGCAATGGCCCTCCATGCTGAGTTCCTTTTGTCACTGTTGCAGTATGAAGGCAGAGCAGGGTTGTAAATTATCGGATATCCCGACACCATCGTAATAAGTTTTTCCTCCATGTTTCATGAATGAAAATAACACTTTCCAATTTATGGCTGCACCTGATTGGACGAACGCTTCACAGCTGTGCTGTCTGCTCCCGGATTATAAAACTGACCAACATGGCGGCTCGTTTGGAAACTTTCTCTTATTTTATGAAAATAGTTAAACGAAATGTGTTTCTGAAAACATTTCATGCGAGAAATAAGCTATGCAGTTGCTGAATCTGTCTTTATTTTTTAGATCGACAACATTCAGTTTAGAAGATTTTCGCAAGCGTTCGCGAGGCGGCGAGTCGAGCCCGGCGCCTCTGATTAGCATAAAGTAGATTCACTTCAACTTCATGCAAATGAGGAGCGGGCAACTAGACGCGCTGCCTCTCAAGATTCGCTGCGACGCTACCAGAATGCATTGCACGGCTTTTCACATAGTCGAAATGCCATACTAACGTACTGCCTACTACATACTCAACGTGTATGTACTGCATACTGCCTACTAAATGAACGTTTGAGTATGCTGTTACCCTCAGACTGTCCTGTACCCCTGACACTGAAGTATACACATCTCATACTACATTTTTTTTTTTTTTTTAACTTTATTGACATCTCGTCCTCATCTTCTCTCACGTAACCAAATCGATTACGTTAGCGGTTCTAGCTCCCGTTTAATGGAAATAACTTCAAATAACCATTGTCAAATGTTTTCTACAGTTTATTATACAGCGCGCTCCCACGCTTTCCCTCTTTCTTCCTCTTACCTGAGTAGCTGCCTTCACTCGCCATCGATCGCGACTATTAAGCCGCTTTTATCGATCATTAATCGTCCGTTCATAGATCGTATTATACCTCTGACCACGGGACACCAGCACCTTCACCACAGAGACGACGCAGGCAATCTGCCCGTCGGAGGAGCTACATTATTCACATGTCCATGGAATTTGGATTTGCCTCTGAAGTAAGTAATATGACTTATCTGGTTTAAATACGTTCCTTTATTATTTGATTATCAATAGATGTGCATATTCATGCATAAACAAATGTAGGCTACATGTAGGCTAATATAAGTGGTTTTAATAATATCATGTATGAGTTTGGTGTGATAAAAATAAACAAGTACAAGCAAGTGGGATATTATATAGTGAATAATTTATTAGACAAATAATCCATATTAAATATACAGGTTGCAATACGTCTACGATAAGAAGAAATAAGTAGTTTATCAACAAATGAATAGGAAAACATTCTGAAGAAATGTAATATCTGATGTTTTCTGTTACAGGTTGGTGCAGACGGCCGTACTGCAGGTCAATCCTCATGTTCCCCCGATGGGCCTCTACTTTGGGTAACGAGATTTAAGGAAGGACTTCTGTCTTTCAAGGCGTTCCACGGAGAACCTCGTCCACTGCTTACTAACAGAACAGATGGGTTCCATGTCCATAGTTCCACGGTGGTGATGGGGATGACAGCGACGAAGCCAACGAGCCACTCCAGCAGTCCTGGGATATCCTCAGAGGCTCGTAACTGTAGTGTCTGCTCCAAATGTCCAGATCCCTGTGTTGCAGGAACATGATTATTGTTGAGGTTTTATTTTTGTTTATCAGTAGTGCAGTTTATAAGTAATACCACACAGTAGAAGTTCTTACAGACAAATGTTTCCTGTTAAATGTTTTACGATTATTTGGTTGTCTACAAATCTAAATAATAAATATCTGAATATATATATTATTGTTGACTCATGTTTTAGGCCTGCAGGTCTATTTCCCTCCTGCTCTGGAGGAGAGACCCTGCTGCAGTGGTTGGCATCATGGCTGAGGAAATGGGGTGTAGTCGGGTAATAGCAGGTCTTTGCGCCATCACCTCATCCATGACAACAAACACTTCCAGTGTGCAGCAGTGACCTCTCCTCCCTCAGTGCTGACACCGTCAGTTCATACAAACAACACTTCTCATAATCATTGTTTAGATCAACTATTCACCACTAGACATATATTATAATATGTCCATCCATCCATCCATTTTCTTCCGCTTATCCAGTACCGGGTCGCGGGGGCAGCTGCCTGAGCAGGGACGCCCAGACTTCCCTCTCCCCGGACACTTCCCCTAGCTCCTCCGGGAGGACCCCAAGGCGTTCCCAGGCCAGCCGGGTGACATAGTCACTCCAGCGTGTCCTGGGTCTTCCTCGGGGTCTCCTCCCGGTGGGGCATGCCTGGAACACCTCCCGAGGGAGGCGTCCAGGGGGCATCCGATGCAGATGCCCGAGCCACCTCAACTGGCTCCTCTCGATGTGGAGGAGCAGCGGCTCTACTCCGAGCTCCCCCCGTGTGACGGAGCTCCTCACCCTATCTCTAAGGGAGCGCCCCGCCACCCTGCGGAGGAAGCTCATTTCGGCCGCTTGTATCCGGGATCTTATTCTTTCGGTCATGACCCAAAGTTCATGACCATAGGTGAGGGTAGGAACGTAGATTGACCGGTAAACCGAGAGCTTCGCCTTTCGGCTTAGCTCTCTCTTTACCACGACGGACCGATACAGCGACCGCATTACTGCAGCCGCTGCACCGATCCGCCTGTCAATCTCGCGTTCCATCCTTCCCTCACTCGTGAACAAGACCCCAAGATACTTAAACTCCTCCACTTGAGGCAGGAACTCCCCCCCGACCTGGAGGGAGCAAGCCACCTTTTTCCGGTCGAGAACCATGGCCTCAGATTTGGAGGTGCTAATCCTCATCCCGGCTGCTTCACACTCGGCTGCAAACCGCCCCAGGACATGCTGGAGGTCCTGGCTCGAAGGAGCCAACAAGACCACATCGTCCGCAAAAAGCAGGGATGAAATCCAGTGGCTCCCGAACCAGATCCCCTCCGGCCCACGGCTGCGCCTAGAAATCCTGTCCATAAAAATAATGAACAGGACCGGTGACAAAGGGCAGCCCTGCCGGAGTCCAACATGCACCTGGAACAGGTCTGACTTACTGCCGGCAATGCGAACCAAGCTCCTGCTCCGGTCATACAGGGACCGAACAGCCCTTAGCAGAGGGCCCCCGACCCCGTACTCCCGAAGTACCTCCCACAGAATGCCACGAGGGACACGGTCGAATGCCTTCTCCAAGTCCACAAAACACATGTGGACTGGTTGGGCAAACTCCCATGAACCCTCAAGCACCCTGCGGAGGGTATAGAGCTGGTCCAGTGTTCCACGGCCAGGACGAAAACCGCATTGTTCCTCCTGAATCCGAGGTTCGACTATCGGCCTAATTCTCCTCTCCAGCACCCTGGAATAGACTTTCCCGGGGAGGCTGAGAAGTGTGATCCCCCGATAGTTGGAACACACCCTCCGGTCCCCCTTTTTGAATAGAGGGACCACCACCCCGGTCTGCCAGTCCAGAGGCACTGTCCCCAACTGCCACGCGATGTTGCAGAGACGTGTCAACCAAGACAGCCCCACAACATCCAGAGACTTGAGGTACTCAGGGTGGATCTCATCCACCCCCGGTGCCTTGCCACCGGGGAGCTTCTTAACTACCTCGGTGACTTCAGCCCGTGTAATGGGTGGATGAACCTCTGAGTCTCCAGCCTCTGCTTCCCAAATGGGAGACGTGTCAGTGGGGTTGAGGAGATCCTCGAAGTATTCCTTCCACCGCCCGACGATATCCCCAGTCGAAGTCAGCAGCTCCCCACCTCCACCGTAAACAATGTTGGTGGAGGGCTGCTTCCCCTTCCTAAGGCGCCGGATGGTTTGCCAGAATTTCCTCGAGGCCGACCGATAGTCCTCCTCCATGGCCTCCCCGAACTCTTCCCAGACCCGAACTTTTGCTTCAGCGACCGCCCGTGCTGCAGCACGCTTGGCCTGCCGGTACCCATCAGCTGCCTCGGGAGTCCCCCGAGCCAACCAGGTTCGGTAGGACTCCTTCTTCAGCTTGACAGCATCCCTTACTTCCGGTGTCCACCACCGGGTTCGGGGATTGCCACCACGACAGGCACCGGAGACCTTACGGCCACAGCTTCGAACAGCCGCGTCAACAATGGAGGCAGAGAACAAGGTCCATTCGGACTCAATGTCCCCAGCCTCCCTCGGGATCTGGTCAAAGCTCTCCCGGAGGTGGGAGTTGAAGACCTCCCTGACAGAGGGTTCCACCAGACGTTCCCAGCAGACCCTCACAACGCGTTTAGGTCTGCCAAGTCTGTCCAGCTTCCTCCCCTGCCAGCGGATCCAACTCACCACCAGGTGGTGATCAGTTGACAGCTCAGCCCCTCTCTTCACCCGAGTGTCCAAAACATACGGCCGGAGGTCAGATGACACAACCACGAAGTCGATCATTGACCTCCGGCCTAGGGTGTCCTGGTGCCATGTGCACTGATGGACACCCTTATGTTTGAACATGGTGTTCGTTATGGACAAACCGTGACCAGCACAGAAGTCCAATAACAGAACCCCACTCGGGTTCTGATCGGGGAGGCCGTTCCTCCCAATCACGCCCCTCCAGGTGACACTGTCGTTGCCCACGTGAGCGTTGAAGTCCCCCAGTAAAACAATGGAGTCCCCGGTTGGAGCACTCTCAAGTACCCCTCCCAAGGACTCCAAGAAGGCCGGGTACTCTGCACTGCCGTTTGGCCCATAGGCCGAAACAACAGTGAGAGACCTATCCCCGACCCGAAGGCGCAGGGAAACGACCCTCTCGTTCACCGGGGAAAACTCCAACACATGGCGGCCGAGCTGGGGGGCTATGAGCAAGCCCACACCAGCTCGGCGCCTTTCACCGCGGGCAACTCCAGAGTAGAAGAGAGTCCAGCCTCTCTCAAGGAGTTGGGTTCCAGAGCCCAGACTGTGCGTGGAGGTGAGCCCGACTACCTGTAGCCGGTAGCGCTCTACCTCCCGCACTAGCTCAGGCTCTTTACCCCCCAGTGAGGTGACATTCCATGTCCCCATGGCTAGAGTCACCGTCCGGGGATTGGGTCGCCGGGGCACCCGCCCAGGACAGCCACCCAAATCCCACCGCACCGGCCCCTTCTGAACCCTCCTGCGGGTGGTGGGCCTACAGGAGGGCGGGCCCACGTCGCTCTTTCGGGCTGTGCCCAGCCGGGTCCCGTGGGCACAGACCCGGCCACCAGGCGCTCGCCTGCGAGCCCCAACCCCGGGCCTGGCTCCAGGGTGGGGCCCCGGTGACGCCAATCCGGGCGACGTGAACGTCCTCGATTTTAGCTTCTTCATTAAGGGCTTTGGAACCGCTCTTAGTCTGACCTGTCACCTAGGACCTGTTTGCCTTGGGAGACCCTACCAGGGGCATTAAGCCCCGGACAACATAGCTCCTAGGATCATTCAGGTGCTCAAACCCCTCCACCACGATAAGGTGTCGGTTCAAGGAGGGGTACATATTATATTATAATATGTACTGTATAGTATGTACTGGACAAACTTAATGGACTCTGATGTTTGAACACATTGTAGATATGACCCAGCACTGACTTTGCCTGATTATTAATAAGAAAGACAACTTCATCTGGTTTCTTTTATGCTGTAGAGTTCAATACTTCAAACTGCTTCCAACTCACCTTGTATTTCTGCTTCATGTTCTCCCACTTCTTCTTTGTCCATCTGGCTCCACCTTCCCTCCATCCCACGTTCTTCAATAAACATCCTATATGAAGAACAGCACGTAGAAAAGTTTTACAGTTCATTAACGACTAAAATAACTGTTAAACAGAACGTTTCAGGTAGACATCTCAGGAGAGCAGTACATCTCCCATCTATATACGCTGGTGTTCAACCTTATATCATTGAGTAGCTAAATATGCAACAGAAGTAAAAGCCCTGCATTTGAGAATTATAAGTGAAGTGAATTATAAGTGAAGCCTCTCGGAGCAGCATTCCTCCTGCCGGTGAACGTCTCCTCATCGTTCCCTCCACTGAATGAGGCGTTCGGTGTCTGCATCTGTCCCTTTAACGGACAACGGTGCACCGTGTTATTTACCACCGTTAGTAAATATATAACCACGTTTTAACATAAACACGATCTTCTTCGTTAACGTCGGTAAAAACGGCACATTTGCCGCTTCGGTTACGCTCGCTAACCTCTATGGTGAATTACCGTCTGTAGGCTAGCAGGCTGGCAGAACCTTCGATTCGTAACGTTAACGTACAATTCCAACAACAATAAAGTAACATTCATTATCAATACGATTTAAAAGTCAGCTGGAAACATAAAAATCGCGTTACAGTATACTTACATGTGTACGTGGTTTGTGTTGGGCTGTCGCCAGAATCACCGCAATCGCCGCCATTTCCGAATCTTTTTAGAAGTCAGACGAGCCGCAATGCATTTTAGGGAAGTTGAGTAGATTTAGCAAGGTCCGCTGTATACTCAGAAATTCTTGCCAATGCAGTATACATCCGGGCATTTCTCGCGTACACAAATCCACATAGTATTGTATGTGAACGTACTACGTACTCAAATTTATCGTCACAATTTAGTACGAGTAGGACGTTAGTATGGCATTTTGAACACAGCCAATGAATGGGACGCGGGGAAACACCGCTGCCTGTGGACACGTAACTTTAAGGTAAGTGACAGATGAAGACAGATTGAGCAACTGCATAGCTTATTTCTCGCTTAAAATGTTTTCAGAAACACCTTTCGGTGAACTATTTTCGTAAAATAAGAGAAGGTTTCCAAACGAGCCGCCATGTTGGTCTGGGTGAACTCCAGAGCAGACAGGTCACCGGTGAAAGCGTTCATCCAATCAGGTGCAGCCATGAAGTGGTTGTAGCAAGGAGAGCGCCTGTCAATCATCCTCTAGTGGCCGCCCACCAAGCGTGCAATACGTGAAAGCGGCGCGTCCACTCGCGTTTAAAATCGCCCCTGTGGACACGTAACTTTAAGGTAGCGAGTCGAGCCCGGCGCCTCTGATTAGTACGGAGCCCCTAAAGGGTCATGGAAGGATTTTTTTTTTTTTGCGAGATCTCGCAAAAAAAAAAAAATCCTTCCATGACCCTTTTTTTTTTTTTGCGAGATCTCGCAATACTTTTTGCGAGATCTCGCAAAGTTCTTTCCTACTTCAGTGAACCGAAAGTGAAACAGACACACAACGATGGAGGAGCATACACCATCCGTTCTCTGCTGTGGGACCATAATACGTTGCAACCATGGAGGACGACTTGGAGCGGTTCTTAGTGTCTCGAGAGGTCCCCAAAGAGGACATTAGACGAATGAAGAGAGACAAGGTGAGCAGAAAATGAATTCAATAACTTAACGTTAATTCAGCAACACCGAGCATTCTCCGTACATTCGTGGCTAACAAAGTTAGCGTTAATGCTATGCTATCGTAAGCTAATGTTAGTAACGTTTGTAGTTAGACATGTAGAGTAACGTTAGAGTTCTCAACGGGCCTGACAATTAAACCGGTCTGTCGGTGTCGAAGCCCCCACTTAGCCTACTAAAAGTAATCAACGGCCTGAACGTGACCCAATAAAAATACAAATAAAACAAATGTAAAGCGCCTGACCTGATGCGTTATTGTTTCGTTTTAATATAGGGCAGGCGCACTTGATAGCCTAATAACAGTGATGACATGATATGATGGAACTTGAATAAAGAACAAAACTGGTTGCCATGGCTGGTCGTGCATACTGTAGACTGTAGACAGAAAGTGGTGGATAGAGGCTGGCCTGGTAAATACTCTCAGGAAACTGTATCATCGTGACTAGCTGGTTAACGTTCCGTGCCAATGATTTATCATAGTATAACGTTAGAGAAATTAATATAGCCTACACGTTTTGTGGTACAGGTGGCTTAAAGAGCTGGGCTTGTCCTAGTGAGTTTTGCATAAAGTGTAATTGAAAAGCAACTCTTGCCAGTGGTCAGTGGGACCCGTGAACAGGGACCTTATAACACGATCAAATCTCCATTTGCAGATTAATTTATTAATGACCTAAACAAAAACAACACTACTTAAAAAAATAACAACTGGATAAGGATCTCTGACAGAGCACTGTCTTTTACTTTATTAGCATGAATACCTTTCTGAAACATACATAAATCAATGTAGAAGCCATTTCAAACTAATCTGAAGAATTTATATTTAAGTCAGCAAATGAAATCTTTATTTTAAATGATTAATCATAAAGATCAATGTTGTTTAAATGTATTATATATGTATTTTAATATAAGTAAGTGGGTTGCCTATACCTGTCCATAAGATGCTTGGTTATGGGTGGAGTTTTAGTTATATAGGTCAGCCAGCACTGGTGTGGAGGTCAGCCTTTGGCTTTGTTCAGGTTGAGACGAGCTGGACGCAAAATGTTTTTCAACCATGATGTGTTGATGTTGAATCATGGAATCCTCATCTGCCAAAATAAATGGTACATCAACTGCACACCTGTGAATCATGGAATTATTTAATGAATGAAAGTGGATACGCGTCAGATCGCCAGTCAAGATTGTATCATTCAGGTGGCTTTTAAAACTGGTAAAGAGGAATCTGCCACTACAGTCAATAAGTAAATACATTTGAATAAATAAATGGGATGTCACTTGCAGGGATAAACTAGATTTCTGATTTATAGAAATAGACATAATGGAATTTGTGTGAAGTAGGCCAGCTTTCTATCTGGCATCTCTATGTACAATATTTTACTGTACTTACCGTAAGACCAGCTATGTCCAGTACCACTGAAACACTGCATTGACACTATTATCTCTCTCTCTCTCTCTCTCTCTCTCTCTCTCTCTCTCTCTCTCTCTCTCTCTCTCTCTCTCTCTCTCTCGTGTTTACAGGTTGACAAGGCAGTATTGCGCATCATGACTGATGAGCAAATGACAAAATACATAACGTCATATGGTGACCGAGTAGCTGTCCTATCTTTCTGTGAACAAACACAGTGCCATAGCACCAATAAAGAGACTCTTTTACAGAGATTAAAAGATAACATAGGGGCACGCAAAATGAAATCAAAGACAAAAGGATCACTGAGTGGTACCCCAGATGATCCCCCAAATACCATGGCCAGACGAAGAAATACGGCAGGAGAGAAGACTTCAAGGAAGGTTGAAATTGGATGGCTTCATTTTGGCAGTAATGGATACAGTCAAGTACGGACCAACCATGGTGGAGGCACAAGACATGCTACATTGGCAAAAACAACAACTGTTGCTCAGATCATGGAATTAGGAAAGGACCTATTTTTTCCTGATGGGCACTCCACAAAAGGGCCAGCTGAAGACTTCACGTTTGACATCTGTGATTTTAAAATGAACAAGATTATCTTGGATAACACTGTTGGCCAAATGTATGAACAAACTAAACTGAAGCTACTCAGATTTTACATTTGCACAAAAGAGGGAGCTTCAACAGATCACTCCTCATCTGAAGAAAATGAGCTGCTTGAAGATGAAGAAAATGAGCTGCTTGAAGATGGATCTCACTCAGATGATACCATCACAGATCTGCAGGATCGTTCACATTCATCTGACAGTGACGGAAGCACCCAGGATTATGGAACAAGGACAGATGTAAATAATTTTCTCAAAGATTACTCTTCAGTCAATAACTTTATTACAACTTTCTATCTACATATACCTGCAACCCTGTAGGGTGTGTGTGTGTGTGTGTGTGTGTGTGTGTGTGTTTGTTTGTTTATATTGCATCTCAATACATTTTTTGGGGGGGATCAGTGTATGTGTACAAACAAGGCTTTATGTGTTATATTGTATATGAATGTTCAGGTCACAGCTTGTCCATTAAGAGTATTTTGGAGTTGTTGGATGGTGTATTTGATTAGTTTTGAGGAACGGAGCGTTCGTTTACTGAGCAGCATACGTCTCTGCTTCATGGCTCTAAAAGCAACAGGCACTGATAAATAAAGGGAATAGACCTACTCATATGACTATAGGGATTATTACAATAGCCCAATTTGCCAGCATGTTCAACCATCCCTTTAATAGACTTTGTCTTTTGATATGTATTTTTACACAGCATTTAATATTAAATGAGGAGCATGTGTTCTGATTTTACTGCTGACAACATTAAAACCTTCTGTCTTTGATTTGTTTTCAGTTGCTACCAAGATCAAAAAAGATAAGGGCAACATCCGAGACTGAGACAGCACAAAGTCCAGGTCCATCACATCCCTTTCAGTCAACCCCAACAGACATTAATAAAACCACAAGTGAGGTTAGTTTACCGGACCCCTTGTTTGACGAGGCAGATACACTTGTGTGGGATCAAGACGATGACCTGCTGGTTATAAAATTGAATTATCTTGAGGAGGATGCGGATGTCACACAGGTAATGTTTTATCTAGAATTTCTATATGAAAATATTTTTCTTTTACTTTCATTTCAAATGTTTAGTGGTGTGTCATGCACAACTTGTATTAAAAACAAATACCCATTGTTATCTTTAGTGAAAGTGGAAGTCAGTTAAGTCCTTTTGACATAATTCCTGGGATTGTGCAGCAATTGTAACTCTGTTTTATGACTTTATTATACTGTTCTGTCTCTGAAATGTAAGACGTTTGCCTTTTTCATTTCTCAAAACCTAAGTGGACTTTTTAAATGCTATCTGGAGTGTTCTTAATTTTAACAAGAAGTTACGCTGATGTAGAAGAGTCATTTAGAAAGACTTTTATAAATAATAGTCTGCAATGACATCATAGATTTTATGATTAATGTGTCTGCTGTCATTTATTGTATTCTTCAGAGCACTGAGGTGAGTGGAGAACCTACGCAGGCTATACAGCTCCTATTGCCTTCAGGTGAAGGTCTGCCTACACTGGATGAGCAGCAGTCCACACATGAGGAGGCAGTGCAAACTGCCCAGGTAATACACACCACTTCAAGCAACTCTGATGTTCTCAGGGTTAACTTGTATTGGGGTACGAGATCACAAATTTTAAATAGAAAGCAGTTTGAGGAGGGGTGCAGTTTGTAACAGGGTCTCACAAAAAGATTCCCGAGTTGTGAGTTGCTTTATGAGAAACATAGGACCCAAAATTATTTTAACCTTGGTACAAACATGCCAAAAGCTAGGATACTTTGGCCTCTGCTTTATTCATTGACCACTCTGTTTTTTTTATGTGTGTGTTTTGTTCTTCTAGCAGGACAGTGGGCTGAATTTGCCCTCAGATTCAAGCAGCCAGTTGTCATCATCAACATCAGCCAACCCAGGAGATCCAGAGACCACAGAACGTGCTTCCATATGCAGGATTAAGGTTGTTGGTGATCTTTTGGCTGTATTTATGGACAGCAGCATCATGAATAAGACTTTAAAGATGGACTTTGTCAACGAAAAGGCTGTTGATGATGCTGGCGTGTCAAGAGAGGTGTACACAGCCTTCTGGGAACAATTCCTAGAACAGTGTGAAGGGGAAACGGAACGCGTTCCAAGGCTTAGGCCAGATTTCTCAGAGGCTGAATGGCGAGCAGTTGGACGCATTTGGGTGAAAGGGTTTTTAGACCATGGGGTCATGCCAGTGATGCTCTCGATGGCCTTCATTTTAGCATGCATCAGTGGAATTGACTCTGTTGATACAGACATGTTGATGTCATCGTTCCTAAACTACTTACTTCCCATCGAGAGATCAGCTGTTGAGAAGGCTCTAGAGGGCTTAATGGATGAAAGTGATCAAGAGGACTTGCTCGACCTTTTCACACGAATGGGTTCTCATTCCTTACCTCCGGAGAACAGCATGAAGTCTGCCATAGAAGTAATGGCCCATAAAGCCATTCTCCAAGAGCCCAAGTATATAATTGATTGTTTCTCCACTCCCATGTCACTTGTAAAGTTTAAACTACCAGATAAGAAAAGTGTGTTGAGTCTGTATGAGTTAAAGAAGCCCACAGGCAAAAGAGTGATGCAACTGCTTGAAGCAACAAAGGTGGTGCTGTCTCAAAGAGAACAAGCAACCTTAAACCATCTCCAACGTTATGTAAAAAATGCTAATCAAGCCAAAGCTGAGAAAATCCTGCGCTTCTGCACAGGTTCCAAAGTTATATGTGTTGAGAAAATCATGGTCAGTTTTAATGCTGAAACAGGCCTCAACAGGAGGCCTGTTGCCCACACTTGTGGAGCTACACTCGATGTGCCATGTACATACAGTTCTTACCCAGAATTCCGCACAGAGTTTGATAACATCCTGTCCAGCAACTACTTAGAAATGGACATCATTTGAACTTGAGAGCAATCTTGATCAGGCCAAATAGTAACAGGCCTCATTGTATGGTTGATTCTATTTTATTTATTTATTTTCATTTGTCTGTTTTTGTTGTCATTTAAACATCTGATGCACTGAACGTAGTGGTAAGCAATCTTTCATTTAATTTATATCAGCCTGCAATTGTATTTTTCTATTGGTGCAATAGTACACCTCCATACATTGATTTTATATTTTGAATTATACTTTTAAAATTACTGCAGTATTCATCTCCATAAGTTTGAGTCTAACCCAGCTTCAATGCTGAACTTGTTCCTAAAAAGCATATTAGTGTAATTTTCTGTAATTTACAGAGTTGTCCATCACTGGTAGAATTGTTAATTACTGATGTTAAAGTCATGCCAGTAGTTGCTCATTCAGAAACAGTTTGAAACTCGATGTTGAGATACAAATGAGCGTTCCTGTTTACAAAATGTATAAGCTGATTTTGCCTGTGTGAGATGGATTTCAGAATGATTGTAATATTTCCATTATATTACTTTAATTTACTGCTGGAACTTAATGCCATCACATATATGTTTATTGAATGTGAGTGCATTTTGCCATGAAGTGACCTATAAGTACTGTAATGTAAATATTTGTATCAATTGTTTTTTATTGACAAACCAGTCAGATTAGGCAACATTTACATTTATTCAGGGTTGCAGATTTCACAATGTTTCAATGTTTTTCACAATTCATACAGAATTAAAACTGCGAGCAGTGATAACGGGCCCTCGCATGGCACGTAACTCGGTTAGTGCTACGACCGCCTGACGTGTCGGACCGCCTGGCCTGGCCACCGCCACGGGGCGGGTCGTCCCCGGCCACCGCCACGTGGCCAGTCGTCCCCCGTCGTACCCGGCCACCGCCACGGCGCGGGTCGTCCCTGGCCACCGCCACGGCTGGTGCCTGTCGTCCCCGGCCACCGCCACGGCGCGGGTCGTCCCCGGCCCCCGCCACGGCGCGCATCGTCCCCGGCCATTGCCACGCAGCCGGTCGTCCCTTGCCTGAATCATCGCGTCGATCGCCGTATCAGACGATTGAAGTTGTCCTGCTAGACTGGGGTGCAAAGTTCCACGACACTGGGACCTTATACGGGTGTAAAAACATGACATTTCATGTCGCCAATAGGTGGCGCTCTGATTGTGAGTCAATATTCCAGTGCAGACATGTTCAGGGTGGGACTCTCATCAAACATGAGAAGTTTGAACTGGATCAGACAATGGACATTGAAGTTATAACAGTTTAGAGTATTGTGGCAAAGCATGAAATTTGTCTGCGTTCGTGGCGCTGTCCTGGCCACGCATTTGACCTATGTAAGAGCTTTTGATGATTTTTCATCGTCGAGGATTCTAGAACAGGCTCGCAAAGTTTGGTAGGAATCGGATCAATGCTGTAGGAGCAGGTTGTTGAAAGACACTGCATGAAAAAGAAGAAAAATTCGGTTAAATTTGACATAAAATGCTAAATGGCTGTCTTCCTGTACATTTTTCGGGCATGGGTCCCCGGGGATTTTTTGTACATCTGTACATGTTTTAGTTAAAAAAAGAAAAATTTTAAAAGGAGCTGTAAAAGTGTAAAAACATGATATTTCATGTTGCCATTAGGTGGCGCTCTGATTGTGAGTCAAAATCGCAGTGCAAACGGGTTCAAGGTGGGACTCTCATCAACTGTGTGAAGTTTGGAGCTGATCACACAATGTACACTGAAGTTACAATAACTTCCACTTTTTTTGATGAAGGAAATCTAAATTTGTGGCATTGTTATAGCTTACTTAATCCAATACATACGTTTTTAAACCATGGCAACATAGTAATACGTATTGTTATCATAAATATGTCAGGATAAGTCATGTTTCAATTTGTTTTGATATTTTATATAAATCCGATATATAGAGTGCTTTTATTTTGTGGACTTCCTGTCGCTGCGTTTCTACTTCCTGTTTAGTTAACGTGGTGTTGTTTTTTTTGTTTAGTTAACGTTTGTGTCTGGACTTGTCTCTGTCGAATCTGTGACGTGCGGCACGCCCCATTTTTGAAGCGCTGTTATTGGCTAATGTGAGATAGTAGTGACGACGTTGCGTCTTCAATCTTCCAGTCTGATATTCCAGATCTTTCCGAGCGGCGGTTTTGAATCTTGAGAGAGAATTTGGATATTTGGCTTTTGGATTTTGGCTTGGCTTTCGACCCTTTGGACTTTGGACAACGAGAGGAGACTACATTGGACATCTTTTGGTGCTTCGGACGAACGGACCGTGAGTTATTTTAACTATTAATGAATAGTTATTTGTATTGAGCATGCACACTGTTAGCTTGGTATGTCGGCCATGTCGTAGCTATGTTCGTTAGCGAGCAACGGCATAAGCTGATACAGCTCATGACATTGTCAACTCTGGTACATATTGTTAAAAGTATTATGTGTTTTTTTATAACTTGTATTGTCCTGTGTGGTTGAGTTAAAGGTTGTTAGCTAAAGCCCGCTAGCTAAGTAGCTACCTAGCCAGGTAGCTAGCTAGCTAGCGGACTTTAACTGGTTTGCTGGCTGGTGGCCCTGAGGTAAATGGCTTTGTCATGCTCTGACTTTGACCATGAGTTTGTTTCACGGTCGTGAGCCACTGGTGACACGCAACAGGCGGTTGTATGTGTCGTGTGCTTCGGTTTCCAGGATGAGTTTGCATTTATTTATTAATTGTATATGTATTGCGGTCGTTACTCAGCGTTTTCACAGATATTCCACATTGTCAACACTGGTACATATTGTCTTTCTTAAAGTTAATAATGGTCATTATGGTAAAATAATTACGTGTTTTTTTATAACTTATATTGTCCTGTGTGGTTGAGTTAAGGGTCATTAGCTAAAGGCCGCTAGCTAAGTAGCTACCTAGCCAGGTAGCTAGCTAGCTAGCGGGCTTTAACTGGATGGCTGGGCGGTGGCCTTTAGGTAAATAGCTTTGTCATACTCTGACTTTGACCATGAGTTTGTTTCACGGTCGTGAGCCACTGGTGACACGCAACAGGCAGTTGTATTTGTCGTGTGCTTCGGTTTCCACCATGAGTTGGCATTTATCTATTTATTTATTTCATATTTATTGCGGTCGTTACTCAGCGTTTTACACAGATATCCCACTGCAAGAAAGGACACAATATCCATGGTGGTGTCTCATGCAGTTTAAAGTTTAATAGTTGGAACGGACAAGAGAGATATGATGGATATTTTCGCTCGTCATGCACATTTTGACGAGTCTTTAAGCGCATGCGAAGTGGCTGTGTATGATATACCGTATGTTAATGAGTACACGTGCAGTCTGTGCATAAATGTATTGGCTTATAAAGGTCTGTGTTTGCAATAGCTGAGGTGTGTGTGTGTGCTTGTGCGCGTGCGTGCGCGCGTGTGTGTGTGTGTGTGTGTGTGTGTGTGTGTGTGTGTGTGTGTGTGTGTGTGTGAGAGATTGTTTTGATGTTATAATTTTGTGTGTTTTTACTGCTGACAAGTATGTTTACGAATGTTTTTATATCATGGAGAAACGATTTAGAGTCCAGCTCTGTATAAGTGGTCTGAAAATAGCTTTGTCATGCCCTTTTTTTTAACATGAGTTTGTTTTGCGGTCCTGATGCAGTTTCAAGTTTAATAGTTTGAATGGACAAGAGAGATATGATGGATATTTTTCATGAGTCTTTAAGCGCATGTGACGTGGCTGTGTATGATATAGCGTATGTTAATGAGTACACTGCAGCCTGTGCATAAATGTATTGGCTTATAAAGGTCTGTGTTTGCAATAGCTGAGGTGTGCGTGCGTGCGTGCGCGCGTGTGTGTGTGTGAGATTGTTTTGATGTTATAATTTTGTGTGTTTTTACTGCTGACAAGTATGTTTACGAATGTTTTTATATCATGGAGAAACGATTTAGAGTCCAGCTCTGTATAAGTGGTCTGAAAATAGCTTTGTCATGCCCTTTTTTTTAACATGAGTTTGTTTTGCAGTCCTGATGCAGTTTCAAGTTTAATAGTTTGAATGGACAAGAGAGATATGATGGATATTTTTGCTTGTCATGCACTTTTCACAAGTCTTTAAGCGCATGTGATGTGGCTGTGTATGATATACCGTATGTTAATGAGTACACGTGCAGCCTGTGCGAGAATGTATTGGCCTATAAAGGTCTGTGTTTGTAATAGCTGGGGCAAGCGTGTGTAAGAAATGCAAACTTGTATTGTGTACGTGTGATTTTTATTTTGTATTTAAATTTTTTACTAGTGCAAAACCAGTGACACGCGTTTATATCATAGAGAATAGATTTAGAGTCCAGCTCTGTATAAGTGGTCTGACATTTTTTATGTATTCAGTCTGACATAATTGTATTATTTGATACTATATGAATAAAATGTAATTGAAATTTTATTTATGTATTTTATTTTTTTGCAGAGGAGAATATCATTTGAGGAGGAGACTAGTGGACACTGAGTCTCAGAGGAAGAGTTTTCAATTTGATTCACACATTCAATACAAGTTTTCAGAGTTATATTCCTGATAACGTGTTTGTCTAGTGTGCCTTATTTTCCATTTAGGATGCCTCGCGGGAAGAGCCACCGGCTGTCCGTTGCTGCCAAGCGGAGGATGGAGGAGCGGCGTGACAGGCAGGAGCCTGTCATTTCCTTCTCGGGCAGACCCCCTGGTATGTACTCAAACTTTTTTGTTAAATGTTTTACTTTATTAATTGTTAGATGTTTTCGCACTATATTTAGTGGCAAGAGCTATGCTTATATAATATAAATTATGAATGAAATTTCTGACTGTGATTTTTTTACTTTTTCACTAGCCCACGGGACTGGACAGCGCCATGCCGTGAGGAGGTGGCCAACTTCTGCTCACACCGGCCGGAGCCACAAGTTGGTCATCCCGCCGGAGTCTCCAGGCAAAAAGGTAATGTTGTTTTGGAAGTCATTTGACAAATGATGTTTGATGTTAATCATAACCTTGTTTGCATGATAATAATTCTTTGTCGTGTTGTCCCAGTTTGTTCTTCTTGTTGGGGACTCCCACCTTTGCAGCATCGTGGATGGGGTCGTCACCATGCCGGAGGGATGCCTGACGTTTGGTGCCATGGCGACGCCGGGGGCTTGCGCCAGGGACCTGAGGACCGAGCTGGTAAGTGCGATTGTGCCACGTACCCCAGACCTGGTCTGTGTTCTTGCCCCCAGCAACAACCTGACGGCCAGGAGGACGGTGGAGCAGGCAGGGGAGGACTTCCGTGCGCTCATCGCCAGTGCCTGCAGTCGGTGGCCCAAGGTCTTCGTCCTGGACTTCGTTCCTCGCCTGTCGGTCGACGTGGATGTCCAGGATCACTTCAGGCAGGAGTTTCGCCGCGTTGCAGCAGTCATGGGTAAGTTTCAAAAGGATTTTTGTGAAGTTCATTTACATGTATGGTGTGTCATGTGTTGTATAGCAGACTTTTAACTTCACTATGTCGTCTTTGTGTATTTATTGTAGACGTGCGGTACTGCTGCATCGCGGAGCAGTTCCCTCTGGACCGCCTTGAGCTGTGGAGCTGGGATGGTGTAAGTATATGACTATTTAAGTGCATGGGAGATTTACTGTAAAATGTCTGTTCCGTCAATTAATTGTGATTGTTTGTTTTTGGAGGTCCATCTGAGCGACAGCCATGGATGGGTGTCCTGGTCCAGCTGATGTGGAGCTACGCACGCCAGCAGTTGGAGACCCCCCCGCCGCCGCCCGTGGTTCCTCCCCGGACATCGCCTCCTCCCCCGCGTCGCCGTCCCCAGCCGGTCGTGATGGATGACGTCGCCCCTGCCCCGCTGCCCCAACGCTGGACCGTAGTTGGACAGGACAGGAAGGTAAGACATGTGTGGTTGAGACTATTTGGAAAATGTCATATTTCCAATGATGATGAAAGGCCACCTTTTGATCAATTCTGTTCTGTCTGTCATTACAGAGGAAGCGACCTGTGGGACTTGGCCAGTCCACAGGTGCTGAGAAGAGGAGGGTGGTTCACAAGGTTCATTAGTTTTGATTACGTTTTATTTGAAAAATTTGTATATGTTTGAATGTATGGATGCTTTGTTTTTGATGAAACATTTCCACTAATAGTCTTCCTGTGTTTTTATTTCACAGGCCGTGTGTTCCACCCCCCCCACTCCTGTCCTGTTCAGCTCGGAGATCCTGGAGGCGATGGACCAGCTCGTGCCTGCGGACCTCAGTGCCCCCGTGCACTCCCCTGCAGTTCCAGAAGGCCGACGGGTAATTATCATTTAAATTAGATCTGTTTTTTTATGACATGTTGTAAAGTTTCCACTTTTTAATGTCGTTTTTGCTGATGTCAAAAAGGAGCTCTGTTTTCAATATGTCTTTGTTTTGTCTGTTTTCTACATTTTATAAGGTGGAGCGTCGTAGGAAGGCGGTGGCTTCCGAGAAGACTCCTAAGGTAGGTGTACTTTGTTTTAAAGTAAAGGATGTATATAGAATGGTGTTTGCGCGTACATATATTAATATAAAAACAAAACTTAAGTGTAATTTATGCTCAATGATTGAATAGTTCCACAAATTGACATATTGAAATAAAAAACTTTCATTTTAGTTTCATTCACATTATGTGTAAATAAATGTAACTTTAAAAACCAAGTCAAATATACAAACTTGCAATTAGTTAATTATATATATTAATGAGGAACCGTTAAAATCATCTGCTCTGCGAAGTGTTCCGCGATCATTCCTGTTGTATTGTGAAATGGCGCTAGCAATAAAAATGATTGATTATTGAAGTTGGTTGCTGGTTTTTCCCTGTATTTAGCCCTTGAGGAAGACAACCACCACAGGTAAGTCCAAAGGTAAGAAGGTTGCTGATGCGGTTTGCGTGTGTTCGGAGAAGTTTCCGTTGCCGGTTGTTGCGGGGACTAGTGTTAGGGCTAGGTCATCTGTGGATGTGGATACATCGGTTGCTTGCAGTGTTGTGGCTGCCATCAAGCACGTCGTTGCTCCTGTGTGTACGTGGCAACGTTCTGATGTTGATGACATACGCGTAGAGGGTGAGAAGTTGAAGGAGTTCATTGATGAGGCAAGTCAGGACGGTAACGGGAAAGAGAAGTGCAAGTTGGTTGAGGGGCATAGTGTGTTTGGCGGGAATTGGAGAGTAGTTATTGGTGACTTTGTGGAGAAGTCGGAAGAGACTGAGCTGTACGAAGAGCTGCAAGCAGCGCTCTTCAGCAGTGGGATGTGCCTGTTGAACCTCCATCATGCGGTTAGTGCCATCATTCTTCACAAAGGTTATTTCGTGGTTGTTGATTGTGGCACACGGGATGCGTCTGGGCTGGCATCCAAGATTGGTACGTCTGTCGCAGTGTTCAACACCTTGGTGACCTGATGCATCAGGCCTTGGTGACCTGATGCTTCATATCGGGAAACTACAGCAGTCTTTAGGGGCAAAGTGGTTTAGCATTAGTAGCATATCTGTCAAGTCTTGTTCAGATGATGCTGATGTGGAGAGGGCTGTAGCTTGCACAGTCAGTGATGTTGATGTCAGAGTTGCAGATGATGCTGATGTGGAGAGGGCTGTTGCTTGCACAGTCAGTGATGTTGATGTCAGAGTTGCAGATGATGCTGATGTGGAGAGGGCTGTTGCTTGCACAGTCAGTGATGTTGACGTCAGTGTTGCAGATGAGGTTGAGGAGTGCACTTCTCTTAGGGTTCGGACCAGTGTTAGAGGGTCATTCCATCAGGGGAATCGTCGCTTTAGACATGGGGGGTGTCCAGTGCATGGCCATAGCTTTGACAAGCATTGTGAAGCATACTGTTGCCAGTGTGTTTTCATGGAGTGCAGCAGATCTGGACAAGTTTGTAGTCTCTGCGTAAGAAGGGCATTTCTGGCTCTTCTGAGATATTGTGTGTTCCTGATTTGCCTAAACAGTTAGTTGTTGAGGGACAGCAGTTCGAGTGTGACCATGGTGACTTTGTCACTGGTGATGTGGATGTGGTAGGTGGAGACCTAGTTGAGGCTAAAGTGTACCACACTCTTTCTCATGGCTTGGAAACTATGTTTTCCAAGTATGACACTTGTTTACTCACGGTGTGTGGCACTACGTGTAGTGTCATTTGTCAGAATGGAGAGTATGCTGTGGTGGATTCCCATGCCCGTAGTGGCAGTGGAATGCCAGATGCAAATGGTAAAAGCGTGGTTGTTTACTTCAGGTCTCTTAAAGACCTGAAAAATCATATATCCAGTTTGGTTGGATCGCTTTGTACAGCGCAGAAGTTGTTTGAGATAGCTGGTGTTCGTGTTATCCAGGTCTCTCAGAGCTCTAGTTGTCCAACAGTGTCATGTGGAGACACTGTCATGGCTGATGCATCCACTGAGTTAGCTTTTGCGGAATCAGTGGATTTTAGTAGTGTACCTGAAGTCACAGTGTCATGTGGAGACACTGTCATGGCTGATGCATCCACTGAGTTAGCTTTTGCGGAATCAGTGGATTTTAGTTGTGTACATGAAGTCAACAATGTTAGAGTTTGTAAGCGCAAGAGGTCAGTGGGTCATTGTGTTTCACAAACCCCTGATGTTGTTCTTGTTGAACCAGATGTTGATTCAGATGTTGAGTTTGTCAGTGATGTCACCGACAAGATTATGATGTTTGATCCTCTTGGTAAAGAGGTCGCTCAGGCTTTGTGCTCCCAGTTAAAAGTGCATTTTGAAAAGCTTGATTCAGTGGATTCTACAGATGTTGGTTTATTAGGGACTCCATGTAGCAAGGAGAACATTGTACCCGATGGTAACTGTTTCTTTAGAGCAGTCTCCCAAGCTGTGAGTGGCTCACAAGAGCACCACAGAGCTGTGAGGCGTGCTGTTGTTAAGCAATTAGAAAAGAATGCAGGGCAATATAGTAATGTTTTAAGACCTGGATATTCTTCAGTTGCAAATTATATTAGTGGTTCAAAGATGCGTACGGTTGGTATCTGGGCTACTGAAGTAGAAATCCAGGCAGCAGCAGATGTTTTAGGTGTGAATATCTTCACATATGTCGGTGATCGATGGTTACAATATAGTTGCAGGGGTAGTTGTTTGTCGGAGCAGGGGATCTACTTGGAGAACTGCAATGGTAATCATTATGAGACCGTTGTTTGTGTTCATCATCCTCAGGCTCAGAGTTGTTATGGTTACTGCAAAGAGAGGTCATGTTCTGTAGGGTATAATCTTAGGCGACATATTGTGAGAAACGTAGTTGAGTGTAAAACTGTTTCAAGTCCAGTGAATAGTGTAGTTAAAGTACAGAGTAATACAGATATCTCTAGTTCAAATGGTAGTTCATGTTCTAAGTATTTAAAGAGGAAAGAGAGAATTCGAATTAAAATGCTATATCAGGAAAATGTGTTGCATAGGCAGAAAGTCAAGGAAATTAGTTTAGGGAGATATAAGACAAATGTGTTGCATAGGGAGAAAGTTAAAGGAAGAGTTGTTGAGAAATATCGCAGAAATTGGTTGTATAGGGAGAAAGTTAAGGGAATTAGTATGAGTAAGTACCATGGGAATGAACTGCATAGGCTTAAAGTAAAAGGCAAGAGTAAGAGGAAGTATCATCGTAATGAGTTGCATAGGTTAAATGTAAAAGCCATGAATACAAGGAAGTATCATGGAAATGAATTGCATAGGAAGAATGTAAAAGCCATGAGTACAAGGAAGTATCATGGAAATGAATTGCATAGGAAGAATGTAAAAGCCATGAGTACAAGGAAGTATCATGGAAATGAATTGCATAGGAAGAATGTAAAAGCCATGAGTTCAAGGAAGTATCATGGTAATCTTGAGTTTAAGCAGCGTGTCATAGTAGCCGTTCATGTAAAGAGGCAACAAATGAAGAAACAGGCAGAGCAGTTTAATGTTGTTATGGAGCAGTT
Organism: Eutrigla gurnardus; assembly: GCF_963514095.1. Taxonomy (NCBI): domain Eukaryota; kingdom Metazoa; phylum Chordata; class Actinopteri; order Perciformes; family Triglidae; genus Eutrigla; species Eutrigla gurnardus. The sequence goes on from NC_139932.1 coordinate 477,000, forward strand.
TCTGGAGAAGGTTAAAGATGGACCAGAATTTGTGTGTTGTGTCTGCCATAGATTGTTGTTTAGACACCAGGTTATAAGTTGTAGAAAAGATAGTTATAGAAAGGTGAAGGCAGTAGCTTCAGTTGCAGATGCATGTATTACGGAGGAATACTTGCATACATGTAATGTGGACTGTACAGTACCATGTCAGTGGTTGAGTACAGCACGCGGTCAGCTGTGGATTTGTTGCACATGTGATTGTAAGATAAAAAGAGGTGTCATGCCACCTGAAAGTGCAACAAATAATTTAGAGGTTCAGCCTATTCCCCCAGAATTGTCGTGTTTGAATAGTTTAGAGCAGCATTTGATTGCGTTGCATATTCCCTTTCTGAAAGTGTTAGCGTTGCCTAAAGGGGGGCAAAATGGAGTACATGGTCTTGTGACATGTGTTCCTGCTAACATCGTGCAGACAAACAATCTGCTGCCCCGTTCCAATATGGAAGGGTCTCTATTGCCAGTTAAGCTTAAGCGTAAACTAACTTATAAAGGGCATTATGAGTTTCAGTATGTTGATGCTATGCACGTTAGGCGAGCATTGGGCTTTTTAAAGCAGACCAATGCTCATTATAGGGACATTGAGTTTAATGAGGAGTGGCTCAATGAGTTTTGTAGGGAATCGGATGAGGTTGTAGAGGACAATGATGATAACGTGGGGAATGATAAAGAATCTCCAGATGTGGATGATGAGCTTTTACATGATAGACAGCAGCACTGTATGTTCCAGGATACCTGTCTCATGCCTGTTGATGTTGGTCAGGAAGCCTTGGATCAGTATTTTGATGACATACTGAATCTGGCTCCTGGAGAAGGTAACAGTCCTGTGAAACTGCTGTCTGATCAGGAGAATGAAGCTAAATCCTTTCCAGTATTGTTTCCACAGGGGAGCAATACATATCATCAACGTAGACCGTGTCGCTTGACTTTGTCGCGATACTTTAATAACCGAATTCTACATGCTGACGGCAGATTTGCTAAAAATGTGGAATATATATTCTTCGCTCAGTACATGTCTGAGGTACAGCAGGTTGTGTCGGGTGTGTCGATAGCTTTAAGAAAAGGACAAGGAGGTCGTACAAAAAAATTGGTAAATAATTTGTTGAAAGACCCAGAATCATTGAAGAAGTTGTTGGAGTTTGATGATGGATATCGATTCCTCAAACCTATTAGAGGTACTCCATCCTTCTGGCAAGGAGCCCAGCGTGACCTGATAGCTTGTGTGCGTCAGCTGGGTGTTCCTACGTGGTTCTGCTCCTTTTCTTCTGCTGACATGCGATGGAAAAATCTTCTCTCCAGTATTTTGAGACAGGAGGGTAGAACAGACACGGCTGAGGATTTAGAGTGGGCAGACAAATGTGACCTGCTGAGACGTAATCCTGTCAATGCAGCCAGGATGTTTGACTTCCGCTGGCATTGTTTCCTGAGAGAAGTACTCATGTCTCCATCACATCCAATTGGTAAAATTGTAGACTACTTTTACCGAGTTGAATTTCAGCAACGAGGTTCACCTCATGTGCATTGTTTGTTTTGGATAGAGAATGCCCCACAGATTGATGTTAACACAGATGAAGAGGTAGTTCGGTTCATTGATGAATGTGACATGTGAACTACCTTCACAAGATACAGAGTTGTCTGAAATTGTTGAAACTGTGCAGCAGCATTCAAAGAGGCATTCTAAGAGTTGCAGGAAGCATAAGACGGTTTGCCGTTTTAACTTTCCCAGGCCAGCATCTGGCAGGACATTTATATGTCACAGCATAGAAGATGAGCCTATGTGCAAGTGTCAGAAAGACGGTGACAGCGTGTGCACATGTAAGAAGCAGGCTCCGAAAATCTCTAGTAAGAAGAAGAGAGAGCTTGCATCTAAGATCTTAAAGGACATTAAGAAAGCTCTGTCAGATGAGACTGTTACCTATAAGAGTGTGGAACATTTGTTCACCCATCTAGGTATCAATCAGGAAGTTTTTGAAGCTGCATACACATGCTTGGCTCGAAAGACCCATGTTGTAATGAAAAGGCAGCCTAGTGAGGTTTGGGTAAATCAGTACAGAAAGCATCTGTTGAAATGCTGGAATGCCAATATGGATATCCAGTATGTTGTTGATGCTTATGCGTGTATTGTCTACATCATTTCCTACATCTCTAAGGCAGAAAGGGAGATGGGATTGTTGTTGGGGAATGCCCAGAAAGAGGCTTCCAAAGGTGGTAATGCAAAGGAGGCACTGAAAAGACTCGGCAGTGTGTATCTGCATAACAGAGATGTGTGTGCTCAGGAAGCAGTCTACAGGTTGACAAACATGCATCTTAAGGAGTGTTCTAGGAAGGTTGTGTTTGTCCCAACAGGGGACAATGTTGTTAGAATGAGTCTGCCTATTAGTGTGTTGAGGCAAAAAGCATCATCTGGCGATGTCAGTAGTGAGGACATGTGGATGACTAGTTTAGTTGACAGGTATAAGAACAGGCCAAACGACAGCACCTTTAATTCGATGTGTTTGGCAACATTTGCATCTGAATATCGAATTCTGAGTAAAAATGAGAAATCCAAGACCCGGATTCCGCTACAAAATGATTGTGGTTTTGTCACTAGAAGAACGCGAACACAACCTGCAGTTGTTCGTTACGCGCGCTTCTCAGAGACAAAAAATACAGAATCATTTTATCAGAGTATTTTGCAGCTGTTTTTGCCGTATCGTGCAAATGTGCAGCTGAAACCTCAACCATTTGAGACATATGAGCAGTTTTACATGAACGCTCATGTGAGGTTTAGTGATGGGTCAAGTAATTCGGTTAAATCAGTGGTGGATGCCAACAGAGGCAAATTTGAAATTCAAGGAGACGAATTGGATAACATTCAGAAATCTATCGATGCAAATGGTGTAGTTGAAGATGCGTGGGCTGAGCTGTGTCCAGAGAGTGAGCTTGCAAGGTTAGAGTGTGAGCAGGAGCGTAGAGACACGCTGCAGGTAGATGAAGGGCAGGAGGAAATGATTCCTGATTTAGCTGTGACTGGGGCACAGGTTGCACATTTAGAAAGGCGCAACAACATCATGTGTAGAAATGATGGTTTAGCCTTAGTTAGGTCTCTGAATGAGACACAGCTGTCTGTATTTTATCAGGTCAGGCAGTGGTGTTTGGAGAGGATCAATGGTAAGAAACCTGATCCTTTGCATGTGTTTATCACAGGCGGTGCAGGGACAGGAAAGAGCCATTTGATAAAGGCTCTTCAGTATGAGTCGATGAGGTTGTTGTCACCAGAGTGTCGGCATCCTGACAACACTTGTGTTTTGTTGACGGCTCCTACGGGCATTGCTGCATACAATTTGCATGCAGCAACGATACACACCACGTTTAGCATTGGAAAGGATGTGCGCTTACCGTACACGCCTTTGGGTGAGGAGAAACTTAGTTCTCTCCGTGCTAAATACATTGATCTCCAGATATTGATCATTGATGAGATATCTATGGTAGATCATAACCTGTTGTCGTACGTTCACGGTAGATTGAGGCAAATCAAACAGACTGGTGACTTTTCCCCATTTGGTAATGTCAGTGTTATCGCTGTTGGAGATTTTTTCCAATTGCCTCCAGTCAAAGGGAAACCGTTGTACGTTGATGCGGTAGGTGTTGATTTGTGGTCCAGTTTATTTAGTGTTGTGGAACTGACACAAATAGTTCGGCAGAAAGATGAGGTCTTTGCTCAGTTGTTGAACAGAGTTAGAACTCGTTCAAAGAAGACTCCCATGTTGGAGAGTGACATTGCAATTTTGAAACGTTGTGAAACCGGTGAAGTCAGCTCAGCTTTACACATATTCCCCACGAATAGACAAGTAAATGAGCACAACGTTCAGCAACTGTTCACGATGTGTCCTGAGTATGTGCAGATAGATGCTCAGGACTACTTCAACAATAGTAAAACGGGGAAACTGGAGTTGAAGACCGGACATCACGCCACAACTTATAGTACGTGTCTGGCAGAAGAGTTACTGTTGGGTAGGGATGCGCGTGTGATGTTGTGCAAGAACATTGACGTTAGTGATGGTCTAGTTAATGGAGTTTGTGGCACTGTAACCCACATTGTTCGTAGTGAGACGAGCAACTTTCCTCCTAAGGTGTTTGTTAAGTTTGATGATGATGTCGTGGGTCAGCAGAGGAGGAGACAAGCAGTAGGTGTTTCCCCAGAATTGTTTGATTCTGTAGGCATTGATCCGGAGGAGGAAAGGGTTACAAAGAAGGGTGGAATGCGTCGGCAGTTTCCCCTTAAATTGGCGTGGGCTTGTACAGTGCACAAAGTCCAGGGATTGACTGTAGATAATGCTGTCGTGTGTTTGGAAAGCATTTTTTCTGCAGGACAAGCGTACGTTGCATTGAGTCGTGTTCGAAGTTTGGCAGGATTAATAATTCAAGAATTTCAACAAAAAGTAATCTATTGCAAAGATGACATTAAGGACATAATTGAAAACATGCCCAAATTCTTAATTGAAAATGCAATGAAGGGCCAATTGAACCCAAATTCTTTCAATGTGTTCTTGATGAATGTTCAAAGTTTATCTCGACACAAATCAGATCTGGCATCCTGTACACAGCATTTGCAGCTTAACTGTATTGCTGTTACAAAAACATGGCTTCCCGCTTCTCCTCCAAACCAAACTTTAAACATCGATGGATTTACTTTCCATAGTTCTCCTCGCAGTTTATCTTATAGCAGCAACGATCCGGCCTTAGTTGCACTGCAAGGACAAGAACATGGAGGAGTTGGCATTTACATAGCAGACAATGTGGCCTGTAACATAATCAAAATGCCACAAGTAAATTTGGAATGCTTAGTTTTCAAGTGTCTGACTGATGATATATTGGTGGCCATCATCTACAGACCTCCATCATATCCCATGACTTTGTTCAAAGAACATCTAGCCAAGTTAATTGATTGGCTAGATCCAAAGGCTAACACTATTGCAGTCATGGGAGATTTCAATGAGGATATTTTGAGGTCCTCGTCCATCTGCAAACTTCTAACTGACAAAGGCTACGTTCAGCTCGTCACTGAAGCCACAACTGAGAGAGGAACTCTGATTGATCATGTGTATGTAAAATATATGCATCATGTATGCATCAATATGAAGTTGATGCAGTAGTTAGGCCAACTTATTTCAGTGATCATGAGGGGATAGTTTGTACTTTTAGATGTGCAGATTAGTCCACAGGTTTAGCTCATGTGGTCAGCTATGGTGGCCAGTGATTCTTTATCTCTGCATTGTCTAATGAAGTTGCTTTGCAGTTCCTCCTTGTCTCAGGTGTTCCGGCTGTTTGTTGTGATGTTTCTTCCAGGTGTTGGATGAGTTGCATCTGGTGAGGGCCATGAGGTGAGTAAATTGTAAGTATTTGTGTATGTAATGGTAGTTTTCATCTCTTTGGTTTGATTGGTTGTTGTTGTTGCTGTTTAATGTATATTTGGCTAACTATGTGAGGTGGCAACATTGGTAAGGGTTCTTTTCCTGCATTAACACCAGCATTTTAATTGTTGCAATATATGCAATTACACTTATAATTGCATATCTACACTTAAATGCTGTTGTTAATGCAGGTTTTGCTTTTCCTTGGAAAGTATAGTCAAAAAGCAAAAGGCACTGGTAATGGTACTCCTGGTTTACTGGGATGGGGTTCGATTCCCTGCGGTGTCCTGCTATTTTTGGCATTTACATGAAGGAATGTATAATGTAGCAATTGATAAATTGTACATGGATATTGTAACACTGTTTCTCCTAGAGGAATACATACGAGTTGTGTAAGAAATGTTAAAAAAAGAAATGAGAATGTGTACAATATATGATCATGTGTTTGTTTCCCCCACAGGTTGTGGCATGTTCATGAGTACCTGTCGAGGTGAAAGTATATGGCTGGATCGTGTGTGGACAAAGCGTTTAATTGCAGCTCACAGTTCACTCCATTTGAGTAAATTATTACAAATGCATTTACAAGACCAAAACTTCATACTCGTGATTAAATGTTTGATTATGAAAGATCTTGTAATGAAGACAATTACTGATTTCTAAATAAGTCAGCATTTTTATACAGTTTATATAAAGTTAAGAATTGAAATGTGTTTCTGGTACCCAACGTAATGTATTTTCAGTACTCTTAAGTTAAACACGACATGAAATAAAATCCATCCCTCCCTTGACTCAAATCTTCTCTACAACCTCCAGCCTGTCACCAAGGCAAAACTGTTAGGACTTTTTGATAATTTTTCTGGTGTACAAAGTGTCAAAACATTGGGACTGTAGCGACTCACTGGAAAAGTCACTTCCTTAGATGGTGAAAAAGGCATCGCCGTGGTAACAGCGTTCAAGACGTCCTCCCAATCGTCAACAGGAAGCATAAGCAATGTGTCTGACCAAATTGGAGGTGGATGCGGCCAACACATCAGGAGGAGCACATACAAGTGTAAAAAGATGACATTTCATGTTGCCAATTGCCAAGGTGGCGCTCTGATTGTGAGTGAGGTGTGGAAAGTTTCATGACTGTTGATCTGGTGGAAAGAAGACTGGAACTGCATTAAACAGGGACAGAAGCTCCTTCCATTCCCTGTCTGTCTAAAGTCACAGAGCTGAGAAGTTTCTCCATGTCTCACTGATAGATCTCTGCCTCCCCCTAGTGGTTGCTGAGTGTGTCTGTACTGATAAGTGAGTGAGAGGCATGAGTGGGTTACGCAGGGGGTTTAAAACATTGTTTTGGCCGACTTCATGTTGACTTTAGGCCGTGGGTCCAAGAAGATTTTTTGTACAAATCCACATGGTCTATCTAGGAAAAAAACATTTCATGCATGTAGGCCCAGCTTAAGGGGGGGCTGTTACTCAGAAAAAGGGCAGAAAATCACTCACATTTCATGTCCCCATTAGGTGGCGCTCTGATTGTGACTCAAAATTGCAATGCAGACATGTTCAGGGTGGGCCTCTCATCAAATGTGAGATGTTTGAACCGGATCAGACAATGGACACTGAAGTTATAACAGTTTAGAGTATTGTGAAGCATGAAATTCATTCGCGTTCGTGGCGTCGTCCTCGTCACGCCCTTTGACTTATGTAAGACCTTTTGATGATTTTTAATCATTGAAGCCTCTAGAACAGGCTCATAGAGTTTGGTAGGAATCGGATCAACGGTTTAGGAGGAGTTCGTTAAAATATACAGCATGAAAGAGGCGAAAAATCGGTTAAAATTTCACATTAAATTCAAAATGGCTGACTTCCTGTACATTTTAGGGTATGGGTCCAAGAGGCTTTTTTATACATCCCTACATACTCTACGTACCTACAAAGTTTCATACAGGTACGTCAAAGCCAAAGGTGATCTTTCTCTTCAGAGGAGCGGAAAAAGTGTAAAAACATGATATTTCCAGGTACCATCAGGTGGCGCTCTGAACTCATGTCAATATTGCAGTGCACACATGTTCAGGGTGGGAGTCTCATCAAACGTGAGAAGTTTGAACCAGATTGGATGATGGACACTGAAGTTATAACAGTTTAGAGTATTGTGGCGAAGCATGAAATTCGTCCATGTTCAGGGCGTTGTAATTGCGCTCCCGTAGGACTTATGTAAGAACTTTCGATGATTTTTAATTGGTGAGGCCTGTAGAACAGGCTCACAAAGTTTGGTAGGAATCGGATCAACGGTCTAGTAGGAGTTCGTTAAAATATACTGCATGAAAGAGGCGAAAAATCTCTTAAAATTGCACATTAAATGCAAAATGGCTGACTTCCTGTTGGGTTTAGGGCATGGGTCCAAGAGGCTTTTTTGTACATCTCTACATGTTCTATGTACGTACAAAGTTTCATGCAGGTACGTCAAAGTTAAAAGGTGTTCAATATCCCAAAAGGAGCCGTAAAAGTGTAAAAACATGATATTTCCAGGTACCATCGGGTGGCGCTCTGACCTTAGGTCAATATCACAGTGCATACGTGTTCAGGGTGAGACTCTAATCAAACATGTCAAGTTTTGAGCAGATTAGACATTGTATCCTGAAGTTACAACAACTTCCTGTACACTGGCCAAAACGCAAACCCTGGCCACGCCCTTTGACTTATGTAAGACCTTTTGATGATTTTTCATCATTGAAGTCTTGAGTACATGATGACCAAGTTTGAGATGAATCTGATAAAGCTGCTAGGAAGAGTTCGCTGAAGTATAAAACTTAACACTTTCTATCGCCAGTAGGTGGTGCTCTGAATATCAGTCAATATTGCAGTGGATATGTGTTCAGGGTGGTACTTTTGACAAACATGTGACGTTTTGATCATATCAGACTGAAGTTTTGATCATATCAGACAATGTACATTGAAGTTATAACAGTTTAGATTTTTGTGGTCGAAGCATGAAATTCGTCCATGTTCAGGGCGCCGTAATTGCGCTCCCGTAAGACTTATGTAAGACCTTTTGATGATATTTAATTGTCGAGGCCTCTAGAACAGGCTCACAAAGTTTGGTAGGAATCGGATCAACGGTGTAGGAGGAGTTCGTTAAAATACAAACCTTTCAATTGAAAAATGGCTGATTTACTGTAGCGCCCCCAAGTGGTCAATTTTAATAAAACTTTCAGGATATGTTCCAGGGAGATAAATGAACATATCCTGCAAGTTTCGTGATGATTGGGTTAAATATTGTGGAGTTATGTGTATTGATTTACAGAGTCCCGCCCCTTTTGATGTTCATTGGCTAATAACTTCTTAACGCACTGATATTTTACAAAGCCTTTGATATGACTTGATCAAATTGGTCTAGTGATGATCCACAGCAATTTTGGTGAGAATGGGATCTACGGTTTAGGAGAACTTAGCAAAAACATATTTTTCAGAAAATTCAAAATGGCGGACAATTTTGGTAGGCGGACTTTAGTAGTCCCGATGGCAATTTTGTAGAGCACACTTGCCTGCACATGTGTGCAAAATTTTGTGTCAATTGGAGTTACGGTGTGACATTTGGTCTAAAACGCGTTAGGTGGCGCTAGAGAGCCAGTTGTTTGTGGCCAAGTATGAAACCTTAAAAATCTCAAATTTTTCACCAGTCCCCATGAGCTCAGAAATTTTTTTCAACTTCTGAATAAGATAAGGCCTCCAAAACAGCGACACAAGTCGTAGAAAAAAAAGAATTAAAACTGCGAGCAGTGATAACGGGCCCTCGCATGGCACGTAACTCGGTTAGTGCTACGGCCGCCTGACGTGTCGGACCGCCTGGCCTGGCCACCGCCACGGGGCGGGTCGTCCCCGGCCACCGCCACGTGGCCAGTCGTCCCCCGTCGTCCCCGGCCACCGCCACGGCGCGGGTCGTCCCCGGCCACCGCCACGGCTGGCGTCTGTCGTCCCCGGCCACCGCCACGGCGCGGGTTGTCCCCGGCCTCCGCCACGGCGCAGGTTGTCCCCGGCCATCGCCACGCCACTGGTCGTCCCTTGCCTGAATCGTCGCGTCGATCACCGTATCAGACGATTGAAGTTGTCGTTGCTAGACTGTTGTGCAAAGTTCCACGACACTGGGGCCTTATACGGGTGTAAAAACATGACATTTTATGTCGCCAATAGGTGGCGCTCTGATTGTGAGTCAATATTGCAGTGCAGACGTGTTCAGGGTGGGACTCTCATCAAACGTGAGAATTTTGAACCGGATCGGACAATGGACACTGAAGTTAAAACAGCTTAGTGTTGTGAAGCATGAAATTCGTCCATGTTCAGGACGCCGTCCTGGCCACGCCCTTGGACTTATGTAAGACCTTTCGATGATTTTGCATCGTTGAAGCCTCTAGAACAGTCTCAGCGAGTTTAACAGGAATCGGAACAACCCTTTAGGAGGAGTTCGTTAAAATATACTGCATGAAAGAGGCGAAAAATCGCTTAAAATTTCACATTAAATGCAACATGGCTGACTTCCTGTTGGGTTTAGGACATGGGACCAAGAGGCTTTTTTGTACATCTCTACATGTTCTATGTACCTACAAAGTTTCATGCAGGTACGTGAAAGTTAAAGGTGTTCAATATCCAAAAAGGAGCCGTAAAAGTGTAAAAACATGATATTTCCAGGTACCATCAGGTGGCGCTCTGACCTAAGGTCAATATCACAGTGCATACGTGTTCAGGGTGAGACTTTAATCAAACATGTCAAGTTTTGAGCAGATTGGACATTGTATCCTGAAGTTACAACAACTTCCTGTACACTGGCCAAAACGCAAGCCCTGGCCACGCCCTTTGACTTATATAAGACCTTTCGATGATTTTTCATCATTGAAGTCTTGAGTACATGATGACCAAGTTTGACGTTAATCTGATAAAGCTGCTAGGAAGAGTTCGCTGAATTATAATATTTAACACTTTCTATCGCCAGTAGGTGGCGCTCTGAATATGAGTCAATATTGCAGTGCTCATGTGTTCAGGGTGGTACTCTTGACAAACATGTGAAGTTTTGATCATATCAGACAATGTACATTGAAGTTATAACAGTTTAGATTTTTGTGGTCGAAGCATGAAATTTGTCCAAGTTCAGGACGCTGTCCTGGCCACGCCCTTAGACTTTTGTAAGACCTTTCAATGATTTTGCATCGTTGAGGCCTCTAGAACAGTCTCAGCGAGTTTGGCATGAATCGGATCAACGGTGTAGGAGGAGTTCGTTAAAATACGAACCCTACAATTCGCTAAAATGGCCCAAAATGGCTGATTTATTGTAGCGCCCCCGAGTGGTCAATTTTAATAAAACTTTCAGGATATGTTCCAGGGAGATATGTCAACATATCCTGCGAGTTTTGTCATGATTGGGGTAAAGGTTATGAAGTTATGTGTATTGATTTCTAGAGCCCCGCCCCTCTGATGTTCATTGGATAATAACTTCTGAACGCAGAGGTATTTTACAAAGCCCTTAATATCGATTCATCAGCTCGGTCTAGTAATGACACACAGCAAATTTGGTGAGAATCGGATCTACGGTTGAGGAGGAATTAACAAAAACGTGTTTTTCACAAAATTCAAAATGGCGGAAAATTTCGGTAGGCGGACTTTTGTAGTCCCAATTGCAATTTTGTAGAGCATACTTGCCTGCACATGTATACCAAATTTTGTGTCAATTGGAATTACGGTGTGAGGGGTGTGGCCTAAAAGGCATTAGGTGGCGCTAGAGAGCCACTTTTTTGTGGCCAACTATGAAACCTTTAAAATATCAAATTTTTCGCCAGTCCCCATGAGCTCGGACATTTTTTTCAACTTCTGAATATGATAAGGCCCCCAAAAAGGCCGTCGAACTTGCGAAATAAGAAAAAGAAGAAACGACAGCATTTCAATAGGGCTTCGCTGCCCGACGTTGTCGGCGCTCGGGCCCTAATTATAATAATAAGAAACACTACAGTTTCAATAGGGCTTCGCAGCCCGACGTTGTCGGCGCTCGGGCCCTAATAATTAATAAATGTCCTGCTCCACTCTGATGTTACAGTGCTTGGCTACAAAGTTTGTTCATCCACAGATATCTTCACTGTCACTTGATTCGGGCTGCAACTAACAATTATTCCCATCTGAGAAATAGAAAACATTTTGTGACATTTTTACAAGAACATTTGACTTAAACGATTAATCAACTATCAAAATAGTTGGCGATTAAGTGTTACCCTACAGGGCATAATGAAATATCCCTGACTTAGAGAGATGCAGTGATGGCCTCTCTTAGGTGCCTATACAAGTTCACAGCCTAATAGGGATCTCTTGATAGAGTCAGATGGGACTCCGCCATGAAGATGTTGCATAGTTCATACACATCTGGATCGCATGGTATCGGCCGGCGAAAGACACATTCATCTTTGCACAGCTGAAGATGTTCATCTTCAACAGGGGAAAGGAAGTCTCTGGTCCCGTAGAGTTGAGGCAATGCATACATCACATTGGGCCGACCACTGGGGACACTGATGTTTTTCGATGGTCTGATTGTGTGTGTATTCCAGACCTGTGCAGTGTCATCCAACTCATCCTGTTAAAAAGAATATACAAAATACAATTAGGAAGAACTGTACATACATATATACCTAAATAGTGCAACAAAAAATGTATCCACAATTCTCTCTGTCTCTTTCTTCTTTTTCTCTCCTCTCTCCCCTCCTCCCTCCCTCCCTCCCTGTCTTTTTCCTCACCTTCTGTCTCTCTCTTCCCTCAGTCTTTTTACCTCCTCTCTCCCCTCCTCCCTCCCTCCCTGTCTCTTTCCTCACCTTCTGTCTCTCTCTTCCCTCAGTCTTTTTACCTCCTCTCTCCCCTCCTCCCTCCCTTCCTGTCTCTTTCCTCACCTTCTCTGTCTCCCTCCTCCCCCATCCTCCCTGTCTCTTTCCTCACCTTCTGTCACTCTCCTCCCTCAGTCTTTTTCTCTCCTCTCTCCCCTGCTCCCTCGATCATTCCTGTCTCCCCCCTCTCTCTCTCACACACACACACACACTCACACACACACACACACTCTCTCTCTCTCTCTCTCTCTCTCTCTCTCTCTCTCTCTCTCTCTCACCTGGATGAGTCCCATGCAACAGAACTGAAGGATGGCCTTGTCCAGAAATCCGCCGTCAAAGAATCCATTGTCTCTGATGTCTGCAAACAAGCACATCCAGAACTCCACACACTGGTTGCGCAGAAAACACCACCAATACTCGATTCGTTGATTGGCGGTGCTTGCTCCCTCCAGGTAGCTATCAACAGTGCCGTCAGGATGGATCGGGACAAGGAACCGCTGAAAGCCTCTAACACGGCCGTTTTCGGTCCCGAGATCGCCTCTCACAATCCTAGGGCAGCCCCCTAAACGTTGGACTGCATCAACGTAATAACCCCCGATCAACTTTGGGTCACTACTCGTGGTATAGGCATTAAGCCAGATTATTTTCCTGGAAAAACCATCGATGCTTCCGTTGATACAAAAGCCATATGGCTTCAGTTTGTCATAGCTGTCCATGTGCCAAATGAAGTTAGGACCTCTCGAAAAGTAGCTCCGTCGTCTTAGGCGTCTTGCTTGCCTAAGAGACACTCCTCTCGGGTCCAGCTCCTTCAACACCAACCACACATCCTCCTTCTTTACTCGTAGTCCATGTTCTCTACATTTAGCGTACATCCACCGGTACCCGTGAAGCTGGCCAGAGTACTGTAGTTCGTTGCTGATGAATTCAACCAGGACCGCAAGATCACAGTACTCTTTACGACGAGAAAGCCCCCTCGCCCTGAGTATTCTTTTCAGATGTCTCTCACTTATGTCAAAGCCATGTCTACGTGCAAGAACGGATTTGATATCTTTATATGTTAGGCCAATACCAAAATAGAAATCAATAAACTTCTCCCACGGATGATGGGTAGGCTCCTCCATTGCTGTGTCTGTTTTCTTCTTCTTCTTCTTCTTCTTCTTCTTCTTCTTCTTCTTCTTCTTCTTCTTCTTCTTCTTCTTCTTCTTCTTCTCGTGTTCCGGCAGGCTGTATGTCTGTTTCACTTTCGGTTCACTGAAGTAGGAAAGAACTTTGCGAGATCTCGCAATACTTTTTGCGAGATCTCGCAAAAAAAAAAAATCCTTCCATGACCCTTTAGGGGCTCCGTAGATTAGCATAAAGTAGATTCACTTCAACTTTATGCAAATGAGGAGCGGCCAACTCGCGCGCCGTCTCTCGACATTCGCCAGAATGCTACCAGCGCCAACGCTACCAGAATGCATTGCACGGCTTTTCACATAGACAATGAATGGGACGTGGGGAAACACCGCTGCCTGTGGACATGTACTTGACACCAGACGTGGAGCGCCGCGAATAGGCGCGGCCGTCCCGCGCCGTGAAGCGATCATTTCCGCGTCTGCTCTATTTTTTGCACGTGCCGCGAGTGAACGCGTCACAGAAAAAATCACACAGAGAAACACGAGACAATCCGGTCAATTTTCAAAATAAAAGCAATTTTCAAAATAGAGAGAAGAAAACAATTAATAAATGTGAAGAGTAGATAAACAAATATGTGTATTTCAACGGTATATCTGCACTACTATTGTCTACTACCATACAAGTGTACAAACTTCTTGGTTACAGAAACATGGGTTATTTACTCCATAATGAAAAAAATAGCTCTGAATGAACAACGGCTGAGCAGAAGCACTTGTCGATCGTCACGGAGAAATACGCATCTGGTGTGAACAGGGTGGCAGCGGACCGCGCACGATTTTCGTCGGTGCGCTTCCGCGGCCGGTGTGAACCCGGCGTAAACCGCACCCCACTGCCACAATATATATATATAGGGTTGTACGTCTCTCTGTGATAAACAATTCGATATGCATCTAGATACACAGGTTATGATTCGATTCAAAAACGATATCCTTTTATTACAGACCGATTCAAATCGATTCCATACAGTGTAAGAACGATACGATTTGATTCTACGGTTAATATTTGTTTTAGATATTTTATAAAATAAAGAAGCCAATTCTCTGCACGGTGGTGTAGTGGGTAGCACTGTCGCCTCACAGCGAGAGGGTCCCGATTCGATTCCTGTGTCAGCCCCGGGTTCCTTCTGTGTGGAGTTTGCATGTTCTCCCCGTGTAAGCGTGGGTTCTCTCCGGGATCTCCGGCTTCCTCCCACAGTCCAAAGACATGCAGGATGGGGATAGGTTGATTGATGACTCTAAATTGCCCGTAGGTGTGAATGTAAGCGTGAATGGTTGTTTGTCTCTACATGATAGACAGACTGGCGACCTGTCCAGGGTGTACCCTGCCTTCGCCCAATGACAGCTGGGATCGGCTCCAGCCCCCCCCCCCCCCCCCCCCCCCCCCCCGCGACCCTGAATACAGGATAAGCGGTAGACAATGGATGGATGGAAAAAGCCAATTCTATGAAAGTGACAGTAAAATAGAAAATCAACAACGTCAATCACATGTCATTGTCTTTATTTTTAGACATGGACCAAAAAAAAGTCGGGCTGAATCGTTGGATGGCGGTCACAGGACAGTGTCGTAGACGCTACCCGTGCTGCGGCCGCCACTTGTGGTGCAAGTTGAGTCACAAGCGATTGACATTCAAAGCCTTCCATCTCTCACGTCGTGGAGTGCCTGCGGTCACTCGGCAGCATTGCAGCCGCCTACCTGTGCTGCGCCCGCCTCTCCACCTCCACCTCCTCCATGTTCCGTGTTGTCCCTTGTTTATCACTCATACCAGCTAGGCAGCTACGGCGTTTTGCGCACAGCTTCAGCTCTCGCGTTGTTTTAGAGACGCTGGTGTAATGCCGCCAACCGCTTCAAAGTCTTGCGATACCCGATCCATGACTCTATAATCGATTCATCTAGGAATTCATTGATAATTTGTATCGATTGACGAGGCTGCTACCGATGCAGCCGTATCTCTCACTTGTTGAGCCGAATATCCGGTCGCATCGGTTCATCGTTCACAATATATATATATGTATACGGCAACATTCACAACGAAATGTTGCAGCTGGTAAAAGTGGAGCTCATTTGAATTACATTATATACTGCTGCTTATTTAATCTATAATAACAAATCATCATCATCATATATTATTTGATTACATGTTTATATATTACAGGTTCACATATTATTTATGTGAAGTAACTTAAATTAGTAAATAAATATAGTGAAGTGGAGGTATAAAGGGACTGAAGATGTATACTATACTATAGCACACATACCTCAAAATTGTACTTAAGTACAGTACTTGAGTAAATGGCATTGTGAACATAAGACTTGACAGAGTATTTTTAATGAGACATATTGATATTATTACTACAGTAAATCATATTTTAGAGTACTTCTTTCATTACTCGTACCAGATAAATACACTAACAGATATACATTGGGAAGGAGAGAATCGAGGATAAATAGAGAGAGTAGAGTATGAGAGAGAAAGGAGGAGGAGTGGGAGGAGGAGGAGGAGGGGGAGGATAAATGAAGCCGGAGGGAGGTGAAACAGATTTAGAAGTAGAAAGCAGCCGGTGTTTAAACTCAACAGTTTCTCAGGCGAGCACCGTCGCCTCCTCCTCCTCCTTCATCCTCCTCTTTCTCACCTCCTCCTCCTCCTCTCCATGCCGGCGGAGGTCTCCGCGGGGCTGCCATGGCGAAGATCCGGGTGTCGTACGAGTACTCCGAGGCCGAGGACAAGAGCATCAGGCTGGGGTTGTTCCTGATCGCCTGCGGGATCCTCAGCCTCTTCATCCTTGGCTTCTGCTGGCTCAGCCCGACCCTGCAGAGTCTGCAGAGCAAGCCGGCCAACTGCACGGTGAGCCCGGCTTCGAGCTCCAAGCAGCCGCCGCTGCTTCAGACCCGAGCTCCGGTAGTGTTAAGCTAGTGGAGGCAGCGTTAGTAGACTTACGTTTCCTTGGAGCAGTGTAGTAGGCGTGTTGTTGTTGTATAGTATCGGTAGTACTGTTGTCATTACGAGCAGTAACACTAGTATTAGTATTAGTATCGTCAGTGATGACTCGTGTCCACATTAGTAGGTGTGATACGAGGCAACAAGTGACTGTGAAGGATGTTATCACCATTATTCATCTTCTATGAGCTCTACTAATTGGTGTAGAAGCAATTTTATTCCCATGTATTATATAAAGACGAATATTAAGACAAGTATCCAACTTATTAGTTAGAACAGGAGCCCAGTACTCGATAGGTGTATTAGTTGTGTAACTTGCTACATACTAGGCTACTATAAGTAAGTATTATTACGATTGTGTTGTTGTCAAATGAGTATGAGTTATATCATTATGAGTAGTAGAAGCAGTACTAGTTATGTAGTATCATGTGGTATTACTGGTGTACAGATGAGTATTTGTGATAGTATTAGTGACTGTGTGGAGGTTATTATTAAGCTATTTTAATAGTACTTATATGTGTTGCATCAATATCACATATGACTATTTTTGCGTTATATTAAGACTAACACTAGCATCCTGCATTTGACACATAGTAGTAGTTCTTTGTTCTTTGTTTTATCAGTGTCGTTGCATTCATATTTAACTTCTCACAGTGGTATATTTCTTCTTGTTATAATAGAAGGATTTTGTATTGATTTTTAAATTGGTAGTAATGTTGTCATTAAGAGCAGTACTAGTAGTAGTAGCATTAGTAATGTAGTATAATTGTTACTGCTGTCAGCATTAGGTGGTAGTACTAGACTGTGAAGGTTAGTATCAGTGTTATTAAACTATTATTAATTATACTAGTGGGTGTTGCAGCAATGTTAAATATTAGAAAAATTTTGTATGATATCAATGTGAAATTATTTTAATCACAAGTTAAATAATTTAATTTACAGGTAAAAATGGTCTTGTTTGCTCATAACAATCATCATTAACTTGAAAGTTTTACTGTTGATACAAGGAGGGTTTGTCCTCCTTCAGGTCATTTGGTCTTTCATGCTGCGTCACTGTGGATTATTAAAAGTGCTGGCACAGTGTTTCAAAGCTGTTGGGAGTTTTCATGACATAAATTACAATCACAGCCTGCACTCCTGGCTCTTTACTGTGGATGATGAATTCATGCCAGCTTGATTTATCTGGCTGTTAGCTTATTGCATCATCCTGAAATCATGTTCATGCATTACAGAGAGTGGAAGCTTTTTGTTTTTTCGTCTTTAAATCACAAACTTATGAAGCAGTGAGAGAGTCCGCGCTGTAATTCAACCTTGTGAAAATCACCACATTGTTTAGTTGATCAAAAATGACTATTACTGTAATACAAGTAATTAAAATGTGTGCATTGATATCAGATCCTCCAATCCGAGTTCCATCAATGATTCACTGATGCAGATCCCATATTCACCATGACACATGCTCACAACCTGAGCACAAGCTTCTGATGGAGGCGTATGAGGAGTTCAAGCTCCTCCTAAAAAGAAAGGAAACACAGCAACCATGTGAAGTACTGTGGTTTAATGAACCAGACGCTGTTCTCTTGTTACTGCACCGCTTTAATCTTGAGCTCGAATACAATATGAACAACATTTGACAGCTACAGTGGCTGGGGAGGGACATACAAGGCAAACTCACACTTTATATATTGCTCTCAGCGCTTTTTCGGGACATTACAACCACAATCAGAGAGAGGGGAAAAGAGAGTCCTGAAAGGCTCCCAGCTAAATCAGCATCTTTACCTGATCCACGTAGAAGACATGAAAATTCAGAACGTGCTTTTTCTGAATCAGTTTTGCGCATTCTCAAACCATTTATTTTCATTTTTAACATTTGAAAAGGCTTTTAGGATGAAGCCTTACTAATGTATTTGGCACATTTATTTCAGGTAGCATTGCAGCTGTTAATGGAGCATAAACCTTCCCAAAATTCGAAATAAAATGCAATAGCTAGAGCCGCTAATGTTAGCTGCTCTGATAACTCTGATAGCATCCATTGCCACCTTGCAATTAACCTGTAACCTCCGCAAACCATGTAGTTAGCTAATGAAATGCTCTTTGGCTTTGAAAGGACCTCCCATGTTACAACCATTAGAGAAACCATAAGAGAAAATACCCTCCAAATTGGGTTTAGGGAGAAGAGTACTGTGTTCACAGAAATCTAAAATTTGACTTGTACCTACCCGCTATTGCTGTTTGGCTCTCACATAACCGTTGGCTCTGGGAATGTCCAGGTGTTTGGGGTTTTGGAGGAAGGTTATTCGTACCCCTTTAGCAGAACTAACGGGGACAATTGCCAATAGATCCAATGATGATTCCTAAATCTCCCTTACAATCAAAACATGCAAAGTCTGGGTGGGATGCCTGACTGCAGCTAATAATAATAATAATAATAATAATATAAGTAATAATGAATTTAATTCTTATAGCACAATTTAAAATCTCACAGTGGTTCACAAAAAGTAAAAACAACAATAGCCAATACCTTGGCTGCTAAAATTTAGGTCATTTAGCAGACGCTTTTGTCCAAAGTGACTTACAATAACTACATTTGTCAAAAGAAGCAAACAATGAAAACAAAAGATATCATTGCATTACCTTAAGAACAACAGTGCTATGATCAAAGTGTGTGTGGGGTTGGGGGGGTGTTAGTGGGTCATGCTATGTAGAGTCGAGGTGAAGTCTGAACAGGTGAGTCTTGAGCCTTTTTCGGAAGATGGCAAATGACTCTGCTGTCCTGACATTGGTCGGGACTTCGTTTCACCACTGAGGCGCCAGAACAGAGAAGAGTCTGGACTTTGCTGAGTGACATTTGTTTGATTTCAGCGATGGTGGTACCACCCGGCCAGCTGAAGTAGAGGAGCGAAGTGCTTTCTTCGGGGCGTGTGGTTTGACCAGTGTTTGAAGGTAGATGGGTGCCGTTCCATTGATGGCCCTCCATTGTCTTGAACCTTAAAACAAAACAATTTACACAAAAGAACCATGCAGGGAAATAGGATAGGTATATCATTAAAAAAAAATCTCAGGACCCAAGATGAAAGTTATAATATATAAATAATTTTGTGTCCAGCATTGAAATCCTCATTATGCCTGAGCTTTTCTTACCTGGAACTATCATCAACACATTTCAACGATGTGTGACCGAACAATAAGGACCCATTCAATATGTAATTAAATTAGGATGCTCTGTGTGTGTTGGTTGTGGTGGTGTAGATATGGAAATGAAAATGTAATTGGCAACTTGTTGTATGTAATTGGTTGGTGCTGCAACAAACTAAATGGGGTATTGTCATCCTCTCTTGGTCCAGGTGGTGTCAGTGTTGCGCCCGGAGGAGATGTTCGAGTGTGTGTTTACATGCGGTGCCGACTGTAAAGGGACGTCCCTTTATCCCTGCCTGCAGATCTTCGTTAACAACTCGGAGTCAAACTCGGTGGCTCTGCTGCACTTTGATGAGCAACAGTTGGTCCTCAACCCAAAGGTAACAACCAAAAGTCCAAACAAAAATAGGCCAATGTAAATTTTGAGTATGAAGATTTTTTTTTCCACAGGTATATCACCTGTAGTTTGAATTTCGTATTGAATTGTGGGAGCAAGAACCTCTGTTAGCCCAAAAATTGAGGCAGCAAAATACAAAACGAATGCTTATGTTGTAGAGTTGGAGAGAGTTGTTCAACTTTCAGCAACCTGTGTGTAACGTTTACCTTACCAGGTATGCGTCAGGGATGTTTTGCTTACAACTTTACAGACTCCAATTTATCTTTTGATGTAAGTGTGTGACAGAGCGGCTCTGACTGCGGGCAGCAACACACACATATGCACATGCACGCGCACACAAACACACACACACACACACACACACACACACACACACACACACACTCTCTTGAAGGGAAGCGTCCACTGTCTTCTATTCAGCAGGTTGATGTGCCAAACAATTTCCTTGATTAAGTAGGGCATACTCTTGCACTTTCTAGGTCATATGACCAGCATATATATGTATAATTGTTAATTATGATTTTTTAGAATTATGAATTATTATTATTCAGATATTTTTATTGATTTTCACATTATACATCCACAGTAGAACTCAATACCCCAGACAATGGGGAAAACAAAAAATAAATGAAATAAGACAAAAAAGAAATAGGTATAAAATCAGGAAATTAAAACAGATGTGTATCCACAAAATAGTCATACATACACACACACATAACTGCATAGTAACATTAAAAAAAACAAAAAAAACCACACAGGTTTGGGGGGTTGGCTACAATATGTCAAGGGGAGTTTATCTTCAAAGTATGACAGAAATGGTTGCTATGGGTAGTGCCCCGGGTATTTAATTTTAATTTGTATTTAAGTTGTTCAAGTTTGAGGTGGGACATCACGTCCTCCACCCAACGTCTATGAGAGGGAGGCATGACCTTCTACCAACTAAGGAGTATCAGACGTCGAGCTAGCAGAGTGGAGAATGCTATAGCCTCAGCCTGGTGCTTAGATATTGGTGTCTCCTGAGGGACGACTCCAAATAATGCAGTCAATGGGTTGGGACTGATAACTTTACTACACATGTATGAAAATGTATCAAATTTATTTGTCCAAAATAGATCTAGTTTTGGGCAAAACCAAAACATATGACTGAGGCTAGCTGGGTCTTGCCTGCATCTGACGCAAGTTGGGTCCGAGCCAGGATAGAGTTTGGCTAGCTTACTTGCAGATAAATGTAACCTGTGCAGAACCTTAAATTGCAGCAGCCCATGTCAGACACAGAATTATGAATTCTATTTTTTTTATTTTATTTAACCTTTATTTAACCAGGTAAAAGCCCATTGAGATCGAGGATCCCTTCCATAAGGGTGACCTGGCCAAGAAGGCAACAGCACAAGTCAGAACCAGTATACAAAGACGTAAACAGCAAGACACAAGTTTAAATACACAGACAAGACGAGATCAAGTACACATACATAGAAAAGACAAAGACTACAGCATATTCAAAACCCCTTTTTCACCAACTCAGTGCGAACACGCGGGACAGTTAAGTTCACAACATCATGTGAACGCAGGCCATAGTGGCTTTGGCTTCTGTGGAGATAGTTACACAGGTAAGAAGGAGCCAGACCAAGGGCTGTCTTCTTAATAAAGCTCACCATTGTGTCCGGCTGCGCACATATAATGAAGGCCACTCAGATCTAGTGTACAGAGTACAGTGGTGTGTAAGATGTTTACATCCAGTGACAGATCTTAAGGCACAGTGATACAGTGTCAGCGACTGCAGACAATGGACAGACGCCCCCTTGTACAACACGTCTCCATAATCAAGCAAAGGCAAGAAAGTTGACGACACAAGTTATTTCTTTGCTCTAAAGGAAGAGCAGGACTTATTTCTGAAATAGAAGCCTAACTTCACCTCTAGCTTGGAGACTAGATTTTCAATGTGCCTTTAAATGATAGGCTTCGATCGATAAGAAACCCAGGTATTTATACCTTGGAACTAGATCAATTACTTTTCCTTGAACAGTAAAAATATTAGGAAGATTTGAAGATAGTTCACTTGCTGTTGAGAACAGCATCAGTTTGGTTTTGTCAGGATTCAACGCCAATTTTAGCTTCAGCAGGCTAGACTGCACAACATCAAATGAAGACTGCAATAAATCAAAAGCCTGTACAATAGAAGATGAAAAGCAATACATTCTAGTATCGTCAGCATAAAAATGATACATTGCAGTTGATACATTTTCACATAACTTATTGACATAGATGGATAACAGTATAGGTCCTATCAGAACCCTGGGGCACGTCCTTTGACACTGTCAGAAAAGAGGAGATGGAACCTACATCTGAACACATTGTGTTCTATTACACAAGTAGTTTGCAAATCAGGATGCTGGTATGCTTAGTTATGCCAATATGATTCAGCATATTGATCAAAATACTATGGTCAACTGTGTCAAATGCCATTGACAAGTCAATAAATAGAGCAACACAATATTGTGTGTAGTCTATCGCCTCGATGACATCATTTATCACCTTGAGGACAGCAGTAATAGTGCTATGCTGTTTCCTAAAACCAAATGGATATTTGGATAAAACATTGTTAAAATCAAGAAAGTCCTTGAGTTGACTCAATGGAGTCAGATACACAGCCAAGTTTGTTTACACTACCAGTGAAGTTAGCGCTGATGCTAACTCTAGCGCTAATGCTAGTGTTAAAGCTAGTGCTAAAGCTAACGCTAATCTTCCTTGCTCTGCTGCCAGAGAGGCATGCGACTCGCAAGCCGTGACCGCAGAAGGCGACGCTGCGACGGATGACAGGCAGGAAGCTTGGCTAATCAGTTTATTAGGTCAGAATAAAATTATTGGTCAGATTTTTCTCAGAAATATATGAGAATTAAATATTGATGAGTTTCAACACCTGATGGATTTATTTTACGCTTATTGTATTTTAAGTATTTTAAGATTACAAAAGAAAAGTGTAAAAATGCCAGCAGTAAGAATTGCTTTAAGTAACATCCCATTCTTAATCCATACCCACATAGCAGTGACATTTGGCCCAGATTTGGCATGAAGCTGGCACAGGTGGCATTCAGTCGGCACTGGCATAAGGCATGTGAACCAAACATGGCCCAAGTGTGGCAAAGGTGGCACTGTCTTGACTCTGGCAGACAAGATCTGGGCCAGTTGTTGAGTGTAGTATTCGGCCCACATATCAAATCAGAACGCTGGGCCACATAATGTGAGGGTGGACTCAACCACCCTTAAAATGAAGTTTGAGATATTTTTGAGTGAGTTGTTGTTAAACCCTCTGGGGTGTGGGGTATAATTGGCCGTTTAACTATTTTTGATTTTGCCATTATATTTAATCTTAAAAACTATTTACCTTGCCCTACCTTTGGTGTCATTATTTTCAGCACAACCTCATATGTGTGACTGAACAGTTATTTTTTCATTTTAACACAATGGACCTAAAATCACACAAAAAAAACATAAAATCAGAGAAGGAAAAAGTTCGATATTTTTTACTGTGAAAACCAGAAAAACATTTTTATTAATGAAGAGCTGCTCCACATTCAGCAGTCTCCTCATTGACTCACAAAACAAAAAAAACAATTACACCAAACACTACATAACACACAAACTATAGAGTGACGAAGCCCCGCCCCTTCCGCTAGACTTGAAAAAAAAATCTAATCTGGACGCACGAGAGGGAGAGAGAGAGAGAGTGAAACATGCCACTTAACGTATTGAACCAGAAAGAGAGAGAGAGAGAGAGAGAGACAGCGCGAGAGAGAGTGCGAGAACGGCCCAGTAGACGCCACCGGAAACACCATCCTGTCTCTCACTGTCGAGTGAGTCCGCCTGCCGGCATTGTTGACTGTGCCCACGCACGCCTGTGAGGCATCCAACAAAGACGTGGTGAGTGAAATGCATCTATTTTATGTTTGCGATAACGTTTGTTTTTGAGTGCGTTGGCAGTTGGCATACAAAGACAATTTCTGAGTCTAGCTTGAATATTATCAAGGTGCTAACGTCTAGCTTGAATGTTATCAAGGTGCTAACGTCTAGCTATGTGGCTAACGATTAGCGTTAGCCACATCCGGCTCAGGAAAGCATGGACTGTATTGTTTAGCTGTTAAACTTTTCGGCTGGCCTGGAAATGAAAAATTGCCTTAACTACAACATAATTGGATTTAGTCGAAGACTCGCAGTTATACGAATATTCAAATGCATGCTATAATATCTTAAATTTGTCACTTGTGCCAGTTATTGTGTCTGGTTTCACATATTGTGAGACTGAACGGTTATGTCAAGTCGTCCCGCGCATTATTAAACAAACATGGGAGTGGAGCATCTAATCTTTCTGTGCAGCAACGTCGAAATATGGGACAGGCAGGTTGGACGTGGTTTTAACCTGCTGTACAGATGCCGTCTTTGCATGCCTGTTTACTGTGCATATAAGTTTAGTGATATGCAGTTGGTTATGCAGTCTTTGAAAGCTCAGGTCATATAAACTTATTGAATGGATGAACTGTGTGATTTTAGCTGCATGATCCTAGATTCACACTGATTTATTTCAATGTGAAAACTTTCACAAGGTTTCTGTAGTGTGTTGCAGTGCCTCTGTTTCAATGAAGTATTTATATAAATAATTTTCAAGCAAATTGTGTTTACACAGTACTGTTGTTTTTAACTGTTTGAGGTCTGCGCAGTCATGTACAGTATTACTGAAAATATCTGTTTTTTCTTTCTTTTTTCTAGATGACTACTATGCAGCTTGGCGTAAACTCCCTCAAGCTGTCGATCATACTGACCTTGGAAGTGATGGAGGGGACTCAACAATTTCATTCAAAAGAAAAAGGTTGTATGAATGAACAACAGCTGAGCAGAAGCGCTTGTCGACTGTCGCGGAGAAATACGCGCCTGGTCTGAACAGGGGGGCGGGGGGGTCCATTTGTGTGAGTGTGGGGGGGGGGCGTCATGAAACCTAGGACCGCCCCTGGCTACACTTAATGGCAAAAATTGCACTGGTCTGTTGGACTTGGTTGAACAAAAATAAGCTATTTTGTTGCTTAAGCTTATGCATTCAGTCATTATTCAATGGTATACTAAAAATCTATGTGAAAAAAATTACTTCTCACTGTTCTCAGGTCAAATATTTATATGCGACTAAAATGCGATTAATTTCGATTAATTAATTACAAAGCCTCTAATTAATTAGATTCATTTTAGAGTCCCGGCCCTAGTTTTCAGAGAAGCATACATTCAAATGGCCACAACTTCGTCAAATATTATCGGATTTCCATGTCTTAGACATCATTGGAAAGCTTAGAAACGTTACACTTTCAGAATCTGTGAATAACTCAAAATGCCCCGAGGTCGACTTGTTCCTGGTTTTGCCGTGGCTGGTGACATTTTTTCCTATGAAGAAATAACAAAAACGAAGTCAGTTCCAAGTCTATGTTACATTTGGCACATGTTAATTTACATGTGCCAAATGTAACAGACACTTTTATTAAACAGGCTACACAATATCAACATGTACTTCCTTTTTAAATAACAATACATAATAATATTAACTTAAAATGTTCCTTAAACTTTGACCTTCTCCTATCTTGGCCATTTGATGAGCTGTCTGCAGGCTATGTTTGGCTTGAAATCGAAAACCCAGTTTTTAGAGTAACTTAGAAAAAATCCAAGCACCTGAATATTTGACAGATGGTTTAAGGGTGTACACAAGGGTGCACGATGAAGCCTAAAGTCCAGATTGTTTGACTAATGTGAGTGCTCCATCGGTACGTTTCCTTGGCCCCGGCATGCATGGAAGGGCGGGATTCTGGGTCGGGCTTGGGGCACCTTGGTGAGAGCGGTACCGGAGCGGAACCGGACCAGTACCTTTATAGTAAAAATGCCGTTCTGCGCTCTGCCCGCTCGCTCAGCTCTGCTTGCTTGCGCTCACATGCTCTGACGCAGGCCGAGTATACGTGCTGACGCGACTCGTCAGTAAAGTTTCAGTCGTGTTCATGACTGAAAACAACATCCAGCCATACTTGTCTGCCATGTTGTGGCAGACAAGTATGGCATTGTGTGTGAGTGAGCGGGTAGGAGAGGGGCTGGTATTGGTTTCACAGAGAGGAAGAGAGGCGGGGCGAGGCGGAGTTGCGTGAGGGACAGATACAGGGACAGAGGACGATGTTGTGATCGTGTCATTGAAAGAATGAAGCTGTGCAATGAGCCTGCTAAATGTTGGAAGACTCTGGGCCCTAGTTTCGTGGCGCAGCGCAGGGCGGCGCAGGGTGGCGGAGCCGGCGCAATGCAAGTTTCGACCCGCGCAGCCTTGCGCACCGTCAGTTTGGCAGTTTGGTGGATCGCCTGCGCCAAGATGGGTGTGGCGGCGCAGCAGGGGGAGGCGTCACAGATTCAGCTTGGCGTAGCAGAGGTTTCGTGGCAAAAAGCCTCGCCGAGACTGCGCTGAAAGCTCGCCAGCTCCAACCTGGTCTACTTTCGGCGCAAGGCGTAAATAAAGTCCATTCATTCAATGCGAATCACAGCTGGCGCAGTGGAAGTTTGGCTGACTGCGCGCAGTGCGTACACGTCACCGAGACCTCACAGGCAGGTTTCCACAGTTCCAGGCACATTTAAATGCAATAAATAATCACAACAAACACTATTTAATGTCTATATAGATTGTCCCGTCACATCTGACGTCAGATCAAAGGCGGATGGCACGCGTAACGGAAACTCAGCCTCTCGGACCAAAACATCTCCCTCTCTCTCTCCTGTTTTTTATAATATGGGCATTGTTATTATTATGATACGCGCGCACAGCGCGTGATGCGCGTGGTGGGAGCAGCGGCGCTGCTTCTGTCATCGGGTTGTCAAGTGACGGAACTTGCACTGAACCTCCCCTAACGCATTAAAGGAGAGGAGAGGAGCTCATTTGATTGGTGAAGATCTGAATCGGCTGTATTAATCCCAGTCCACGCCTCGTCTCCTCCTCGTCTCCCACTCACGCCTTCTTCTCCTCCCTCTTTCCCACTTGCGCCGGTGGGCGAGACGGGAGGTGTGCCTGCGCGAGCCTGCGCGGTGCACGAAACTTGCAAAGTCCAGGCGGACACACCCCGTCGGCGCGGCGCAGGTGCGCTGAAAGCTGACTGCGCCTGGTCTACGAAACTAGGGCCCTCTGTTTAAATTAATCGATCCCGATCGTGTCTAGGTGGAGGTCGGTGGTCCAGTTTGCAGCACTACTGGGACCGCACATCAGAACGAAGACCACCAATCTCCATGATCCTACTGTAAGAAGTAAGACTTGCAACACATATATTAAAAAACGCATTGAACTCAGTGTGCAAAGTGTACTGTACTCATACGATATGATCCTTTCCCATGTCGATCAGTCTGTAGCTACTTCAGTGACTGCGTGAATCAACGTCCATCCATCCATCCATCCATTGTCTACCGCTTATTCAGGGTCACGGGGGGCTGGAGCCGATCCCAGCTGTCATTGGTCGAAGGCAGGGTACACCCTGGACAGGACACCAGTCTATCACAGGGCCAACATATAGAGACAAACAACCATTCACGCTCACATTCACACATACGGGCAATTTAGAGTTCCTAATAACCTATCCCTATTGTGGAAGAAAAACTCTTCAGGTCCAATTCTGTGGCTGGTTCAAATGAGATTTAATCACTGACAGTGGAGAAAGGGCAATGCCACACAGTCCATTCTAAATAATGTGATGTGAGGGATAGCTTTATACACAGAACCAAAGGGGCAGGTCTAAACAGTGGATTTACATAGATTCAATACGCATCTCTCCCAAGAGATGTCCTGAGACAACAGAAAGGTGTGACTTCCCTCGGAACAGCTGAGTTCTTTCTACATAGTGTCACAACAGGGGTCATTCATGAAGGCCTTGATCAAGTATGTGAGATGAAGGTGTTTCGGAGACGGTGCAGGAAGGGGAACAGATCAAAGGGTCTTTTCGTAAAGATGGCAAGGGTTAAATACAATGAATACAGCTCATCAGGACATTTAATGTTCCGAGAGAAAGGAATATTAGTATGAGATACAAATAAGAAATATAAGGTAACACATTTTCTTCTACAATTCCCCATTTTGTCCTATAGGACAACACTAAATACATAAGAAAATGTTATCAAGTGAAATAAGAAAATGAATATACATCAATTCATCAAAAACATCATGAAAGGGTTCTTCAGGTAAGTGGGTAGTTGACTGAGCCATCATTTTAGCAGTCACCTTAGCTGTAGTAGTTTTGCATATTGTTCTTACATAAGTAAATAATAAGAGGTAATAAAAAAACAGATTATTCCAACATAACAACAAAAACATATATTCTATATTCGTTTCCAATCATTCAAAAGTTTTGCTAATATTGCTGGTGTGCACCTCATCAGTATTGTGTTGAATGCGTGCAATGATAATCTGTCACATAAGTACAACATTCAACACAAATCACTGCACAGGTGCCACCCTGGGATGCTAAAAAGATTGTCTAAAGCTGTAGGCAGGAGGCGAAGACGAGGTTGAAGTCCAAATGATTAAAGTCCTTGTTGGTCATGGAGGAAAGCACGAAGTGACAATTTGAAATTCATGTCATGACCACTTCCGGTGCCTTTAATACACAATTCGAATGGTCCTGGAACTACACTAAGAGGGATGGTAGCAGGGGCATCCATGCACGCCTGACACTTGTTTATGGATATTTTGCAGGGTAAAGTTCTAATTTCAGGTGAAAACTGGGGAAAGTTCATGGGTGTGAGAAGTGTGTATTCCGGTGAAGTAAATGGCACGTGTCACATTCGGAGTCATCAGTGGGAAGAGTTCATCGGTATTATGTGGAATGAATCCACATGTGTAACCGTTAGGGTTAGAATTGGAGCTTTGGTCAGCTATCATTCTCGGCAGGTTGATATAAGTGTTTGTAGAAATAATTTGGTCATGTTTGAGAAATGTATCGGGTCCAGTTTCCCGTCTCTGTTGAAGGATGGAGCATTCAAGGAGGGACGAGATATTGCTAATATGCTTCTTTTTTTTCTTCTGGTGGCTCCGTGGTTTCAGTATTAAGAGGGGGATCTTCCAAAGGAACCTTCTGTCCCCATTGCTTAATACTGGTACTGCAAGGGAGCCACAGAAATGATAATCCGGTCACAAGCAGCAGCCATGTTGGTGTCCTCCGTCAGCATCTGGTCAGAACAGCACGGCTCTGGGTTGTCCTCCTGCTGGGCTGTTGATCTTCACTGGTCCATGTTGGCATCCCGCTGAGCTGTTGATCTTCTGCAGCGTGAAGAGTGGATCCATGTGGGGTGTCCTTCACACTTCATGACAGTGTTGTTGGTCAGCAGTATTTGAGATGGACCGGTCCACCTGGGCTGGAGAGCGTTCCTTCGCTTGAACTGCTTCAGGGTTGAAATCACCAGGCTGAAGGTTGTGACAGTCCCTGTCAGTGGGAGGCGTGTGAGCTGCGATCACCTGTTAGTGCAGAGCTTAGACAGAAGAACACAGTTCCTTGCAGAGTTCTCGTGTGAAAGAGGAGTTGAAATGGGTGCCTTTGTTGCTGTTAATGCAGCGCGGGATCCCAAACCGGCAGAGACATTGTCTCTGTGGTGTCTGCTTTTCTGTTTGCAAAAACTTCAGTCTATGTTGAAAACATATGATTAAAAAAAACAATAACAATAACATGTAAACATATGACTTTGTACAAAGTCAATCAGCATATTAACAAAAGAGTCCTCATGGGGGGAATGCGCTTCTTGGTTTGTGTCGACAAAATTGTTTGAAATTCTGGGGTCTCAAATAGGGGACCAATTGCATAACCTGAGTCAAGTGTGGGGCTCTCTGTTTCCCACTATGCGCATGGACTGAAACGCAGAATCTGACAAGAATACCTGTAAAACGTGGAATTTCGTGGAATTTGTCAAAATCTGAAAATCAATGTTTTCTCGAACATTATAAGAGTTTGTTACCATACGTAAGCAAAAAAAAATCCAGCATGTCTGAAAAGTGAAACATAAATAGCGGCGAGTGGATCGACAGATACGCTGATTTTAGACACGGCGAAAGTCGGGGGGCTGCTAGAAATTTCTTTATTTTGATTTATCACCTACACGATTAGACACTATTTGATGAAAAAAATGCTATAAAATTGTAAAATACAGAATTTCTATAAATGAAAACGGAAAACAGAATTTCAAAAATAAAAACGGAAAACAGAATTTCGAAAAATGAGAACAGAAAACAAAATTTAGAAACATTTAAACGCAAAACACAGAAGTCAGAAAAATGGAAAACAGAAAGCATGGAATTAAAAAAAAAAAATTAAAATGGAAATCAGAATTTAGAAAAATTTAAACGGATTTCATAGGGTTCTAGTCAAGTGCTCCAGAGCGGTATGAGCTACCATCTACAAACAAAATTAACTCAGGTTTTGCAAGTGGTTTGTCTAGTGGTTCGGGACGGGGTGAGCATAATGATCAACTAAGATCAACTTTCACAACTATATGGCTTGCCATCAATTAGGGAAGGAAGGAGGGAAACAGAGTTAAGAGGTGATCAGCGTTCAATAGTAAGGTTAGGTTTGGAAAGAAGGGTGAACTCATAACAAGTCTGTCTAGACGAGGAAAAATGTTCAGAGCGGAAGACAACATGGGAGACAGAGTGGGGGGGCAAATAGTGTTTCGTGGAGATCCCAGTACCATGGAGGAGGTAGTTTCTACAGCATGACTGAAATAAAAAAATACAGGGATCTCAGATGAACAGAACAGGAGGAGAGGATAGTGGTTGGATCTGGAACTACAGGAAAAATAGGGTTAACACAGTCATTAACTGCACTGGGGTCTTATAACTTGTCTTATTTGTTTTTTTTTGGTATGGGCAAAATGGGAGTGTTACAGGGGCTGGAGGTAGGTATTATTATGTCTTGTATTAACAGGGACTCTATCACAGGTGCAATTCCAAGTTCTGTGTCGGGTTTAAGGGGATACTGGCGTTTCTTTGGGAGTGGTTTATCTGGGTTGACATTCATTTTTACACTAGAAGCAGAAAGAATCAGTCCCACATCATTAGGGTGGGAGGAACACAAAGCAGGAGGGATCTGGGAGAGAAGATAGAAGGAGGTTGTAAAAAGAGAAATAGTCTGGGGGGGCTAGGTGTGGTTCTGTCTGTGACTCCAGGGGGTCCCCCGGACCAGCCGTGAGCTATAAATCCCGCGGCCACCAGAAAAACTTTCTCTCTCCAACGTAACTCGCGTTACACCAGGTGAACATTACGTCTGCAGTTTTCCCCCCTTTTTCTCTACTCGTTTTATTTTTCTTTTGTTTATCATTTTGGATCCCGAGGAGACCACCGCGACAGTGCGACTCTCCCGTTCCCCGCGGTAAGAAGAAAAACCTTCTTCGTCCCAGCTGCCAGCAGAACGGATTACTCGACCCGTCTTTGTCTGAAATCAGCTGACTAAATCGCCGAGCCACGCGATTGTTCCTGCAGAAGGAAGTATAACTAACGGTTTTCTTCAACCAATTGGATCCGGCGCTGAAAGAGCGCCCCACGAACTACTGTCCGTTGCCGGCGTCAAGGAACGCCATCGCCGCACGGGACGTAAACCCTCACATCGACGCATCTCACATCGACAAAGTAAGAGGCTATTTGTCTGGGCAGAAGCAGAGATTCGATAGTGTAGGACATGCTTGTAATTCTTGTTAATGTGTTTTAAGTTCTGATCGCGGATCGCCGAGTCCGTTTGTTCATGTGTTGCTGTATGTGAATGCTGATCGTGTACCCACGCAGCTGGGTTGATTTCTGTAACAGTGTTTCCGACTAACCTCCGCCATATTCGCGAGCTCAGAAAGCCTCTACTATCAGTTAAAAGATCGGTCTCACGGAATAAACGCCAGTTCATTCACGCGAGCCCGTGTGATAGCGGCACGCTTTCTGTCCCTCCGAATATCGCTCGCGCATCCTCGCTCTCTTTGTTTGTGTCCCGCTAACACACACACACACACATACACGCCGCACACACGTGTCCTAAGCCAGCTGTTCCCGGCGGACGCTAGGGACATAGCTACATCTGGTGGCTACATACGGCTATCTCTCTCTCTCTCTCTCTCTCGCTACTCCATCGGACGCCAGTGGCTCCGCCCCTGAAAGCTGCGAGGAATAGTTCCATCTGGTGGCCGCCCATAGCCATCTCTCCCTCTCTCTCCCTCTCTCTCTCTCTCGACACGCACGCACACACACGCACACGCACGCACACACATACGCACACACACACTCCACGTGTGTCTCTCCCTTTGTTTAAGCTTAGCTTTGTGTGTTAGGTAGTTAGGTAATAAGGCTTTGTTAATTGCAGTGTTATTGATTGTGATCATTATTACTGATTTTAATAAATCTTATTATGTTATAACTAGCGGTCTCTTGTGCTTGTTGTGTATGTGTCACTGGATAACAGCAGGTTGTGAAGGCTAGTGCTTGAATTTCACGCCCTTCTTAATTGTTAGATTGTTTTTATGCTTCCATGCCAATGATCACGATGATTGGCATGTGAGTATAAAACCTTTATATTGAGACTGAATATAGTTTTAGGTTATCTTTTCCCTGATCCCAGGGTGGTGCCCCGTTTATTCATGATTATATCATGATAATATATTAAATATAATTATTAATACCGATAATCATATTGATATTGATAGTTAACTGTTGATAACCAAATCTGCTCCTGCTACAACCCCAACACTGATTCTTGAGATAAGGGACAAAACATGTCCCACATCAAAATGTTGCAATTTGTCTTAAAAAACAATCAATTATTTATTTTAAAAAGGCTTTAAAAGTTGGATATGAAAGACTTTTGTATGTGTACACCCTTAGTTTTGTATATATTTCTATTATTTCATAGTAATTTGATAAAATAGAGAGAGCTCACAGTATCAAACTGTCACAGTATCAAACTGCCGAAAATAAGTGTTTTAAAATGCCCAAAATGTCCAAATATTAATATGAGGTTAATTGTATGGCTTAATAAAATACCACAAAACATTTAAAGTGGACATTCCATTATTTTATATATTTACAACAGCCTCTCAAAGTTTGTCCTTAATTCATGTCAA
Organism: Eutrigla gurnardus; assembly: GCF_963514095.1. NCBI lineage: Eukaryota > Metazoa > Chordata > Actinopteri > Perciformes > Triglidae > Eutrigla > Eutrigla gurnardus. Next base: position 510,039 of record NC_139932.1, read on the forward strand.
CTCCTTAAGATATTTTTCAAATTCTAAATAAATCAAACATATTTTGGTCAGCCTTAACCCTGAGGACCCCCTTTGACTCCTTCCTGCTGATGGATGCAGCAGTCCAACACACGGTCTCGTAAGTTTTACATTTTTAAAAATATTCAGCAAACAAGTTGAAATCTCTGAGGTCACAGCTAGTGTGTGTCAACACTGTCTTCAAATTAGGGGTGATTTCAATCAATAATTTTGAAATAAAAGTTGGTATTTAGGTTTAGTTTAGTGGCATCTGACAACTGAGAAAAATCTAAATGGCTACCTTTTACTAGATATGAGTAATTTGAAAAAAACACGTCATTTTTTCAACTCCGTCAGACGTCAACTCCGTCAGATATTTCGTCTAACGGTGTTGACATGTGAGCTGACGGAGTGGAAAAGTGCTCCCAAATCCTTATTAATTAATGCATAACAACTACATAACATGATAATATAATCTAAGTATACATTTTGATTGAATTAAAGGTGACATATGATGACAAAACCCACTTTTCTGGGATTTGGGGTGTTGTTTGGGGTCTTTGGTGAAATAAGGCCGCACATGCTTCTTTGAGTGAGAAACGGATTTCTGGAAATACCCCGCCCTTTTTTTCAGATGAGCCTGTCAATTTCGGCGCTTACTCTGATGTAGGAATAAGGCACATTTGAATATTCCCACCCATTCTAGGTCAGTGCCCACGACCCACCTCCCCATCCTCCGCTCATTAGAACATTCAAAATGTCTTCTTGGGGATCCACCCAGTATGTAGAAACAAAGTCCTTACAGCGATGATGGTGTGTTTTTTTTCTGATAAGACCTACCGTTTTGTCAGAAACAGCCCAAATGTGAGACCAGCGCAGAAGCCAAAAATGGCTCTTTTTCTCCACGTTTCTGTCTCCCTTAGCCTGGTGGGGACTTCAAGTTGCCACAGTAACCCTTTAACTGAGTCTCAGGCCACAGCTACAGTTAAAGGGATAGTTCACCGCCACGCAGGTGGTCTAGTGGTTAGAGCACATGCCATGTACGCATATATGCAGCGGACCCTGGTTCGAATCCTGACCGGAGGTCCTTTGCTGCATGTCACATCCCCCTCTCTCTCCCATGTTTCCTCTCTGACCACAGCTAAATAAAAGGCGTCTATGCCAGAAGAAAAATCTTAACAAAACAAAAACAAAGGGACAGTTCCACATTTTGGCAAATTGGCCCATTGCCATAATCCCTATAGTCACAGCAGTAGGTTCATTACCTTTATTAGTGTAAACTATTTTTAGCTGCTCAGAGCTATGCTGAGGAGGCTAATGGGATTTCCTGGTTTCCCTCATCAAACTCATCAAATAGACAATCCAACAACTCCAAAATGCTTTCTTGGACAAGTTGTGACCTGCACATTCACCACGCTATGTAATGAAAATGTGACGTTACGAGACGGAGCCGTTTTAGAGGTAAATTCATGTTTTTCAGCAAGCAGTCTCTGTATTTGCCTCTAAAACAACTCCGTCTCATTTGAAATCTCTGAAGAATCTCATCTTAATGTACACACTCCGGCAGTAGCCCCTGTGGTCCGTTCAAAATTTCCCCAGGAACATTTTGACATTTTCATGTGTGCCTTAAAGATCCTGTGACCAGGTTTAAAGTTTGATACCCTTTCCCTTGATAGTCTCTCCCTTTGCCATGTTCAGAACATGGTACATATCCTTAATCAGTTTGATTCTCCATTAATTTGTCAACACCGTCAAATGTGTGTCAACCCCGTAAGATGGAGGTTTTTCATGTTTATACAAAAATGCATATTTCTGTTGCCCATCTGACTGTGTTCATATATTAAAACACCAATTTATCTACATCCATCAGTGTCTTTTGTGCACAAAACCACTGATTGTATATATAAAAATGAAAAAAATACTCAACGAAATGAAGGTAATTTAAATTGGCTCATTTCAAAACAATGGAAAATAATATTAAAAGTGTATATAATGCAATTTATCACTTAAGCTTGTTAAGGCACATCATTTCTACACACTTAAAGATTTCATAGTGTTGGTGAATTGATCAAACACACAAAAAACATATTTTCATGTGTCCGACGGAGTTGACAAATGTCAAGTTACTCACTGAGTAAATGTCAACTTTTATAAATATTGGTTAAATAAATTGCCTGTTCCTTTTCATGGTAGATAGATGAGACCTGTGTTTATGAAGATATCCAATTCAAATTAATGTGGCATTGATTTTTTGTTTGTCACTTTTCAAAAGTACTTTTGTCCCTAATCTCAAGAATCAGTGATATATCATTAACATGCAAGAGGGAGGTTGCTCTTTCATCTTGTTCAGCTTTTTGAGTATACTCAGAATTTGGAACTGCATCGTGATGAGCTAGACAATGGAGTGAGGGAAACCAGAGCAAAGAGTCAGATATTTCAGAAATCAGCCAAGAAAGGAAAGGAAAAGTGGGTTGTTTGGTTATATGGTCATAGATTGTGGTTGTGGGTCAAAAGAGACACACTGGATGTACCCCAAAGAGCCAACCTTGTACAGTGGGTAACTGGCTACCACTGTTGGGCAAGTTACTTCAAAAGCGTAATGCATTATTTATTACTTGTTACTGTCATTTCAAAGCAATTAGTTACATTACAATATTACTGTCTTTGAATTGTAAGGCATTACACTACTTTTGCATTACTTTTCGCCAAAATAAAAGGAAATATGGATTTTTTGTTTGCAATAGATCTTCTTGTGTTCAATGAAGCTCATTACACAGCAGGATGTGATGTTTTTCGCTTCAAAATAAAAGAACGAAAAGTGGAAAATGACCCGTATCCAGTTATTTGTTTTAAAAACGGAAAACGACTTGTTAACTGATATTGGTTATTGTGTGCATGAATGGGATTTGGGGATAAAATAACAGTGCCATTTTTCATTCCAGATTTTGCCGTACGTCTTTTTTAATGACCCGGAAGGCACTGTGTTATGCTACGAAATTACCTGAAAGCCTACCTGAGATATTTAGGGGGAGCTCTGAAACACTGTTCATAAAAGCTCTGACAGCGTCTGACGCTCGCGTTTTGAAGTAAACCTACTGTTTTAAACACGCACCAAAAGCGTTATGACGCGGACATAAAAGCGGAGCCTCCGCCTCTTCGCCACCGCCGCCCCTCAGCTGTTGATCCTCGGTGTGCCGGGGTCGGCTGCGCTCTGACCGACCGGGAGCCGCTCCGTGAGTCGGTGTCCAGCTCATGGAGCCTGCTAACAACAGCGATTAATTAACATAGTGTAGAGTTACACGGACCGGCTTTCACACTTTTCCAAAAGTGGAGCACACTTTTCCAAAAGTGGAGCACACTTTTCCAAAAGTGTCGCAACGCGACAAATGTATTTAACCATTTAAATAAAATGACCATAAACGGTCTATGACAAAGTGTTGAAGGAGCAAAAGTCCCCAAAAAATGCAAGAGCGTCAACTTCAGCCACCGATGCTGCTCCGTATCCCACCGGCTCCCGGCGACAGCGAGCGATAACGGAAGCTGCGACATTCATGCTAGCTGAGGACATGGGCCCCATCAGTACGGTTAGCAACCAGGCTTCAACACTTTGGACAAGCGGTAAGTGTTGCCATCACGCAAATACTTCAGCAGAGTTGCACCGTCTGCTTTGTACGATAAATGTCGCGCTGAAGTTGAAAAAGATGTGTATTATTTATTGTTTTTACATTGGTACTGCTATTATTTGTTCATCACTGAAGCCTGAGGTGAAAAGACTGCTGTTCCTGCCCAAAACCTCAGTTTGTAGGAAGCAAACTTCAGAGGGAACAGTCTGAGTGCATGTGTTTTTTTTATTGCTATTTTTTATTATTATTTATATATATTATTTAATATATTATTATTTTACCTTTTTACTTGTTACTAATTTATTTATGGTTGTTTTTCCTAAAAGTTATATTTAAAGTTGAGTTTTGGTGGCTTAATAAATACTTTTTTTTAAATCAATGAATAATCGTGTTTATTAATCGTGATTTCAATATCAATCAAAATAATCGTGATTATTATTTTTTCCATAATCGTCCAGCCCTATCAAGGCGTCCTCCCAATCTTCAACAGGAAGCATGAGCAATGTCTGGAGTCTCTTCTGACCAAATTTGAGGTGGATCCGGCCAACACATTAGGAGGAGTGAAAATAAATACATTTGAATGTGGTCACAAACTACAGATAGCCTACAGTCTAACGCGTCTAACAGGATGTAACTTTTTCTATGACTTCCTGTCAAATCTTCAAAGGCTGCTGCTCCGCCTGCTCTCGTCTACTTTCCAGGCGAGGTGCAGTTCATCTCCAACGAGCCTACTGCCCTGCTGAGTGGTGGAAGGACACGATTGGTGAGGTTCTCCAGGAGCCACCCCAATCCAGAACCAGGGAGGCAGAAGGTGGGGCCAAACACCAGCAGGAGGCCTGAACAGAGCAGAGGCATACACAAAAACACACAAACAAGCCCAAAGGACTAGAGTCAGGCGGCCTTAACATCATCAATGACTGGGGTGAGAGGAGGGGGTCTGGCTGGGGGGCACAAGTGAGAGGTGGGATTGATAATGGAGTTGATAACAAAGGGACCCAAGAATCTGAGGGAAAGTTTCTTGGAATCAGTCTTTCTCATCTTGTTTGTATCAGGACAATGCCCTGCAATGATGATCGGATAGAATGCTTGTTCTCCTCAGCTAATCCCCAAAGTGCAGTTCAAGTCTCCTAAATCCTGTGTCTACAGCGGAGGTGGAGTTGGATAGACGGATCTCCTCTTCCTGGACTGGGAACAATGGTGGATTGTATCCTAGGGAGGCTTTGAAAGGGGAGATTGTGGCAGAATTAGTGAGAGAATTATGTGCATGCTCAATCCAGGGACTGAGGCTACGACTGGCTGGCAGAACTCCTTCCAGACCTGAGAAGCGCCTCTGTCAGAGAAAACATGGTGAACCTCCATTCCGACAACCAAACATGTAACAAACAGACATTTTTAAGCTGCAAAACTGTTCTAATTCAATGTGGAGTTCCTTCTAAAATGGTCTATAAGACTGATAAACATAAACTGGTCAGACTGGTTCGATCATTGTCTTTCCTGTGGAGGATAGATTGCTTCAATCATAATGTGGAATGAGGTTGAATCAGAAGTTCTGAATGTCTGAGTGACGGGACATGCAAAGATAAAAATGGAGCTGCATGTGTGGATGAAGGACTTAAATCTCCATTAACAAACAGCTGATAGTAAGAACATCACGTGTGTTTAAGCTCCGCCATGGCCAAACATAATATAGACAACACCATATATTTAGTTTGGGTAAACATGTACAGCCAGACCATTTTGATAGTCTCAGCATTTTATAAACCTCTATTCATCTGCTGTTTTGTGTTTTAACTCATTGATCTGGAGGCATTAGCTCAGGAGGTAGAGGAGACTGGCGACCACAAGATTGCCGGTTCGATCCCCGGCTCCTCCTAGCTGAGTGCCTGGTGTCCCTGAGCAAGACACCTCACCCTTATTGCTCCTGATGAGCTGGCTGTCGCCCTGCATGGTTGACTTTGCCGTCGGTGTGTGAATGTGTGTGTGAATGGTTGTGTGAATGGGTGATTGTCAGTCATTGATGTAAAGCGCTTTGGAGAAAAGCGCTATATAAATCAGAATCAGAATCAGAATCAGGTTTATTGCCAAAGTAAGTTTTCACTTGCAAGGAATTTGTCTTGGTTGTGTATGGTGCATACAATAAACATGTAATAAAAAAGAGAAAAAGTACTGGAATAAAATTTACACTAAAAAATATATGAGACACTATAATATAATATAAACAAGTATGTACAATATAACTGTTTTGAGGCAGTGCAGTTTTGTGAGTGCAAAAAATAACAAAACTGGTTGTGCAAGTTCACAGTATATATACAATATATAAAGATTTGATGATATGTGCAATGATCAGGGATAATAGTCCAGGATGTGTGTGTTAGTGTAACATGTAGTTACTGGGTGGGGGGTTAGAGTCTGTCAGTGGGGGTCCTGAACCTTGTTGATGAGGCCCACTGCAGTCGGGAAGAAGCTGTTCTTGTGGCATGAGGTTTTGGTCCTGATGGACCGCAGCCTCCTGCCAGAGGGGAGTGGTTCATAAAGTTTGTGACCAGGGTGGGAGGGATCGGCCACTATCTTTCCTGCCCGCCTCAGGGTCCTGGAGGTGTACAGGTCCTGAAGGGACGGCAGATTGCAGCCAATCACCTTCTCCGCAGAGCGGATGATACGCTGCAGTCTGCCCTTGTCCTTGGTGGTGGCAGCAGCGTACCAGATGGTGATGGAGGAGGTGAGGATGGACTCAATGATGGCAGTGTAGAATTGCACCATCATTGTTCTTGGCAGGTTGAACTTCTTCAGCTGCCGCAGGAAGTACATCCTCTGTTGTGCTTTTTTGGTGAGGGAGCTGGTGTTCAGCTCCCATTTGAGGTCCTGGGAGATGATGGAGCGCAGGAAGCGGAAGGACTCCACAGTGCTGACTGGGGAGTCAGCCAGGGTGATGGGGGCGGGTGGGGCTGCGTTCTTCCTGAAATCCACAACCATCTCCACTGTCTTCAGAGCATTTAGCTCCAGGTTGTTTCCAAGTGGAGGCTGTCATAGTTCTAATGAGTCATCATGAGAACTGAAAAACAAAACAATAGGATCAGTACAGACAAACAGTGTCAGTGTCGGACGTCTCCCTCCTCTGATCTCCCTCTTCTTTGGTGGACATTTGGACCATTACCATAGCAACAGAGGCGACGTGTCATTGATGCCGCTCAGTTACCATGGCGACCAAAACGGAGATGATGTGTAGAGAGAGAGAGAGAGAGAGAGAGAAAGATATGAGTCAACTTCAGAAATCCTTTAATATCTAATGGAGACAGTGGATGAATGTTGGGATGGACGTCTCACTCTGTGATCTTTAATGAGAGGGAGAAACCATTAATGCTCCACCCCCTACAACGTCTGAGGATGGGGTGGCCGGTGGCGCAGTGGTTAGGGCAGCCGCCCCATGTACAGAGGCTCAACATCCTCGACGTGGCGATCCTGGGTTCGACTCCCTGCCCGGGATCAGTTTCCCGCAATGTCTTCTCCCTCTCTCTCCCTGTTTCCACACTGTCTGTATAAAATAATAAAAGGCTTGAACGGTGCTCTAGCCCAAAAAATTAAATACCTGAGGATATGTAGATACATCTTTTATGAAAATGAAAAAAATTACTGCAATATCCTTTTTTGTGCCCGCAAGCAAGTTGTAAATACAGATATTACAATCTTCTGTTTGTCTTAAAACTCTGAGATTCCCATTTGTACCACATTATTACAGTTTTTCTCAATTGCTAAAACACTAAACCCTATTGTCTGAACCAAATGCTCTGTTGCCTGAACCCACTGATTGAATCAGTCACTCTTTTGGCAAAACCATAAGCACTTTTCACCTGTTTAGACACAACTTGCCAACACATTTTCTTTGTGATGCTCCTGTGTTGCATAATGGTGAGCACAGGTGGCAAAAGTCAAACACAAGTAAAGCACAGGTGTCACTGGTTGAACACAACAACTCAAAATTGATCACACTTGTGGCTAACGATGTGAGGGAACATATATTCAGAGAGCACTGGTTTGTGAGGCACTACAATGGATAGAAATCTGAGAGGAGGAGTTCGTGTGAGAGGTGGTCGAAGAGGTCGAGGTGGTCAGCGAAGACAAAGAACTAGGGGTGGGTAAAAATATCGATTCAGCAATGCATTGCGATTCTTTTCCCCGCAATTCAATATCGATTCAGCAATCTTCTGAATCGATTCAAGCCCCTGGCCAGTGGGGGCGCTGTGACCGACACCCTCGTGTGATTCGCGCTGTACGGACGGGGGCCGCACTAGACCAAACCATTACAATATGGCGACCGGAGTGAGTACACACCGGCCGTGGAAGCGCCGCGAATAGGCGCGTAGCGGAGCCCGCTTCCTTTCGGCGACCCTGTTAAGCTATGGTGTCGTTCACACCAGACACGGAGTGCCGCGAATAGGCGCGGCCGTCCCGCGCCGTGAAGCGATCGTTCCGGCGTCTGCTCTATTTTTTGCGCGTCCCGCGAGCGAACGCGTCAGTTCTGGCAGTAAATCACACAGTAGCTGTGTCCCAATTCAGGGTCTGCAGCCACAGCTAAAGAAACACGAGACAATCTGGCCAATTTTCAAAATAAAAGCAATTTTCAAAATAAAATACCGCGATTGACAAATGCGATCATAGTTGTGTATCTCAACTCGCACTGGGAAACAGGAAGAGAAAATACATTTAATAAATGAGTGAAGAGTAGATAAACAAATATGTGCATTTCAACGGTATATCTGCACTACTACTGTCTACTACCATAGCTTCCGCGGCGGTTACATGCACTGTAGTTCAGTGTTTAAGTAGTGTCCTGTTTTATCATGCTATGAGTTATACCACGGCTGTTCATAAGGCATGAAACTAAATAAATTATTTGAAAAAATGATCTGGTACTCTTACTTGTGTATTTCTACTTGAAACTGAATCGATATCAAAGCATTTCAATCAATATCGAATCGAATCGATATTGAATCGAATCGTGACCCAACGAATCGAAATCGAATCGAATCGTGAGATTCTAAACAATACCCAGCCCTACAAAGAACAGTAATATCTGATGAAATCAGAGCTACTGTGATTGACCATGTTCTTGTCCATGGTATGAGCATGAGGGAGGCCGGACAAAGGGTACAACCAAACATCAGTAGATTCACTGTGTCCACCATAATCCCAAGATTTAGAGAAGAAAACAGGTAATTACCTTTTTTGACATTATAGTATGTAAATGTTGACAGCAATTACTGTATGACTATACTATATACTGTACCACAGTATACTGTAAGTAAATATGGGTTTCAGTACATCACTGTGCAAATGTACTGTAGTATTGTAATGGAGGGCTAGTCTAACTGTTTGTAGGCCTAGTATTCCATGTATATTTTTGTACTTTATGTTTACGTAGGCTTTACTGTATACAAGTGCTAAATGCACAAGATTTCTGTTTGTTTTTGTACTGTACAAGTGCTACGTGTAAATGCACAGGATTTCTGTTTTTGGTACTTTTATTTTTTACTATGTACAAGTGCTAAATACATTTTTTTTTTGTTTTGCAACATGCATTTAGGCTACAGTAAAAAATAAACATTTATTTCTACCGCTTCATGTCCTGAGCATTGTGTTTTCTATTTTTCTATGTAGTGTTCAGTGACTGCTCTGTAGTGTTTTTAATTTTGATTGACTCGGGGCACGATTTGACAACATAGTTCAGTTTTGAGCACCGATTGAACTATTTTGAGGTGAGAGTTCAGTTTTGGGCACAAATTAAACTGTTTTGAGTTGAAAGTTTGGTTTTGCAAGAAGAGTTTGAGGTTTTGTGAATGTAGCTTGAAAATTGGGTTTTGTGTTCACAGTTTAGAGAAAAGGAGAGCAGCTTTTGAGAAATGTGTCTTCGAGAGCAATCGAGAAAAACTGTAAAACAACATGTAATCAACTATCCATCCATCCATTGTCTCGTGCTTATCCTGTATTCAGGGTTGCGGGGGGGGCTGGAGCCGATATCAACTGATGATGTATTATGATAGATTAAACCAGCAGTATATAAAGTCCTTACAATGAGTTCTACCTTTACTAGCTGCAACATTAAAATTATTATCATATTAGTGCCTTGTTGGGACCTCAGCCTGTAGGAAAACAAAGCGGCCTAAACAGAGGCCAAAAGCCTTCACTTGCGGTCAGAAAAAAGGAACAAAGGAGACAAAGAACAACACCCCAAAACCTCCATCTTGCTTTACTTCTCACTAAGGTATGAAGTGTCACGTCACTCCAACTCTGGTGCCCTTTTGGCTGGGAATCCCTGGGATATGGCCACCTTTAAACGCCCTCTCTCCACCGTAACACGCCGTTACAACAGGAGGTGAACTTTTAACGTCTGTAGCGCTTCCTTTGTCCTAGGCCGCAGTCTTTCCCCCAAACTCGCTGGACGAGAGACAGACTGTTTTCCCTCCTTTTTCTCTACTCGTTTTTCCCTTTTTTTATTATTATTATTTCGGATCCTGAGAAGATCGCCGCACCGCGCAACTCTTTGTTTGCCTGCAGAAGGAAGAACACAAACTGTTTCTTCATCCAAGCTACCAGCGAGAAGGATAACTTCTACGCCCCGCTGTCGCCTGGAGCCAGCTGACCAAATCGCCGCACCGCACGATTTTATTGTTTGCCTGCAGAAGGAAGAAACACAAACTGTTTTCTTCAGTCAAGTTGATCAGCGAGAAGGATAACTTCTACGCCCCGCTCTCGCCTGGATTCAACCGACTCGTCGCATCCTCCGCTGCCGCACCAAAAAGCGCCGCCACGTGTTTGGTCTAAAGGCTCGGTTATGCTTCCGCGTAGTGATCACGCAATTGCCACGCAATGGCCACGCAGTTGCTGGGAGACCGTGATGGTTCTGCGTTGGGTTTACGTGTCGAAATGCAATTCAATGCCACATCGGTAAAGGGCGCTATGTTTTTTGTAAAGACTGACCGACCAACCGAGACTCTTGACGTATATCGGCGTTAGCCTCGTTATAGCCTATTTGTTTACCTTCCAGCTTTAAACATCCACAATTTTTCAGAACTTGGTGTTTTATTTCTTTGTGCAAAAGCGACAAGGTGCAAACAATAAAAGTAGCCTGTATTGGTACATGGCTAATCTATTAAAAGCGAGTCAACGCGTTTCAGCCAAACTGGCCTTCATCAGGACAAAAGTGAAATGTTTGTCAGTCTCAGTTCACAGTTAAGTAGGTAATTGCAGACAGCTGCTCAGTGTGAGCAGGTAGGAGGTCACATGACCTGAACAGCAAGACCTGCAAATGACAAGCAGACTCTGTACAAAAAGAAAAAAATAATAAAAATAATAATAAATATTATTTTTTTTTATTTTTTTCTATTCTATTTTCTATTCTATTCCTCTATTCCTACCTGCTCACACTGAGCAGCTGTCTGCAATTACCTACTTAACTGTGAACTGAGACTGACAAACATTTCACTTTTGTCCTGATGAAGGCCAGTTTGGCTGAAACGCGTTGACTCGCTTTTAATAGATTAGCCATGTACCAATAAAGGCATTTTAATTGGTCGTACCCTCACGAGTGCCTCGGTTTTCTGTCTGCAACCCACCCTTTATGGATCTCCCCAACTGAAGAGCACCTGAGGGATACACTTTTCTGCAACACCCAAGAAGCACTCCATGCACTGCGTTCCTGTCTGAATAAAAGTAGCCTATTAAAAGTTTAAATGGCGGTGTTTATGAGTGGAAACCGGATAGCGGTCTCCAGCGGATGTAGTTAGCGGACCAATCACAGCCAATGCCGCTGCGTTGGTGTTGCGTCGCCTCGACGCGCGTCTAGGATTTTTGGGAGGTGCACGTCAAGGACGTAAGGGGTCCACAAGCCCACTTGCGTTGTGTCGACGCGGAAGCATAACTTGGGCTTGGGCCTAACCTCGGACACATTCGCGAGCTCAGTAAGCGATCTACTATCAGTTAAAGGACCGGGGTCCCGCTGAACGAACACCATTTCATTCACGAGTTCCCGTGTGATGGTAACACGCTTACTGACCTTTGTGTATTGTGAGGACCGATCTCTTGCTAGGGCATTCCCTGCTCCCCTCTTTGTTCCTGCGAACACACACACACACACCGCCCCCCACACATATCCTACGTTCAGCTGTTCCGCCTCTGAACGCTAGGTGAAATAGCTCCACCCAGTGGCTGCACCCGGCCATCTCTCTTTCTCTATTCTATTCTACGTTCAGCTGTTCCGCCTCTGAACGCTAGGAGGAATAGCTCCACCTAGTGGCTGGCCCCGCCATCTCTCGTTCATCACCTTCCCTCCCCCCACACATACACACACACACTTCACGTGTGTCTCTCCCTTTGTTTAGCTTAGCTTTGTGTGCATTTAGGTAGTTAGGTAATCTTTGTTAATTGCAGTGTTATTTATTGCGATCATTATTACTGATTTAATAAATCTTATTATATTATAACTAGCAGTCTCTTGTGCTTGTTGTGTATATGTCACTGGATAACAGCAGGTTGTGAAGGCTAGTGTTCAGATTTCGAGCCTTTTAATTGTTTAATTGGTTACTCCTATGCCAATGATCACGATGATTGGCATGTAAGAATAAAACCCCTTTATATTGAGACTGAGTACAGTTTTCGGTTATCTTTTCCTTGATTCCAGGGATGGTGCCCCGTACATTTATGATCATATTGTAATAATATATTAAATATAATTAATTTCAATAATTATATTGATATTAATAATTATCTGTTGATAACTGAATCCGCTCCTGCTAGTACCCCAACAGCCTTAATAATTGTTAAAAGTTAGATCTTGAATACAGACATGTATGTACTTGTATTTCTACACAGTGGTATTACAGCTTTTAGTGAAGTAAAAGTAGTATAAGACTACTTCTTCCACCTCTGAGAAAATATCCAAAAGTATTAGCAGCAAAATGTACTTCGAGTATTGAAATTGAACTTGATGAACGTATTAATGCATAGATAATGTTCTAATGAATATGGATGTTTACTTCTAACAATGTTGTATAATACATAAGTAACGTATCTGTGAGCTAATAGAACACCCATTTCTAATGGGTGAAGCCTTGGCCTAGAAGGCTTCTAACAAAGTATTTCTACAAAGTTCTACAGTAGTATTGCTACTTTTACTGAAAAGGTGTGTTTCTTCACCCACTGCTGTATCCGTCACTCAATAAAATGCTGATATAGTTGCTAAAACGACTGAAAACATGTCTTTTACTTCTTCTTCATGAGCTCTGCGACCTTCTAACTTCAGGAGGATGGACAGACAGATGAAAGGAGAGAGACCTGAGTTCCCCTATGGACACAACACCACTGTGATGTGTCCATAGGGGGCGATTAGTTAGTGGAGCCACCTGTGGACCAGATGACTGACATGACATTCAGATTGGTTTCTTCATGAATTAACCTTTTTAATAGCCTCTCGTTTAAATGCCCACTCCAGCCATGAGCATGGACTTAAACACACACACACCTTCACGGCCCCTCTTAACTAAACATTTTAAAATATTACCAGAGGGTTTTAGATATGATTTTAGTTTGATTTAAATCATGGACAACGGACAAATTGTCCGTACTTGTTCGCTGAGGTTCGTTCTGTTGATGAGTGTGTATAACTATGGAACTATGGAACACAGATTAATGCCGGAGATCAGTCGAAAATAAAAGGCAGGCGGGGGGGGGGGGGGGGGGGGGGGGCAATTAATGGGTTAGGGGCTGTTGCAGGCTGGGGTAGGTAGGTCAGGTAAACAGGCTGGGTCACGGACAACTGAGTAACACTGATCAAACCGACAAGCCACAGATAGAACACACAGACTAAATACACAAGTGACTAATTAGGAAACAAGACACAGGTGGGCAAACATGAGGGCAGGCTGATGGGGGACTGGAGGGAGACACAAGGAGACAGCGCAAGGCTGACGAGATTAATCACACAGGCGATACACAGAAAAATTGAGGGAAATCTAAAACAACAGGAGGTTAATCGAACACGGGCGGGCGGAGTTGGCTCAGGAAGCCGGGAAGGAGGCCATCGGCAAAGGTGTATCTGAACAGATAATGACTTAAATCTGATACTTTGATTAACATTTGTAAATTAGTATCTGTGCATGTTTGTGTGTGTAATAGAGCTTTGATCGGGCCCAAGATATCCAGCCTGACCCTTCCCGAGCACATTCTGTCCGAGCCTGGCCCGGCTCGACCCATTAACTGTAATTATGAGCCCAAGCCCGATTTAAATCTGACAATTGTTTCATAAGTGGGCAGTTATAACTGACATTTTCAACTAATATTCCGAGTTATTTGAATGACAGAAATGTGTTTAGAATGAGCTTAATGAAAACAAGGATGAAGCATGTAAGAAACTGCATGCTTGTTTATTCAGAAATTCCGAAGCTTGCTGTATTTAATGCATTCCACAAAGTCTACAAATTTGTTGTCACTGCCCACGACTAATTTAAAATGGTTCCACACCTCCGACTTTCCTCCAAACTTGCTCAATGTTAATTCTCCTGTTTTTATTTTTGTCTTGACATCTTCAAGCTCCATCTTGCACTTAAAGGGGCCCTATTATGAAAAATTTACTTTTCCATGGTTTTCAAACCTAAAATGGGTCCCTGGGGTGTCAATAGGTCCCCACAGTATCAGAAAAAAAGACCACCATCTCCCTTTTTCTCTTTCTCAATTTGAAAGAAATCCTCCTGATAAACGAACGGTTTGCAGAATGTCCACTAAATTATGTCAGCAGCTAATTTTTCTGTGCCTTATATGGGTCATCTCGGCTCATTAGAATCGCTCCACCTGTGTGGTCCCACCCACATAATCCCCATATACCTGTTAGCTGTCAGTGTGATGTACATACAAACCAGTGAACCAAAATGCCCAAATCAACGGAAATCGAGTGGGCAGTCCTTGGCTGTGTCAAGCCACACAATTGCTGATATTTACTTGCATCGACGATGGAAATGTGCGCACACGGTTATGCAGTTCACCGACAGGAGCTTTGACAACATGGGTCGGTACAGCTAAGGATATGCCTCTAACCTGGGGCTAAAGTTTGGATCAGTACCGACAGTCCGAGAGCCAACCACAGACACTGACGCGGTAAGTTTCTAAATATTATGTAATATGCCGTGTTACAGTTTACTGTTGCTTTCTTAGCATTGGCGTGTTGCGCTAAAGTTAGCATTGGCGTGTTGCGTTAAAAGCTTCCATTGTATTGATATTGAGGACCGTTAACGATACGTAGTACCAGTGGCACCGCCAGCCGGAATCCTGTACGCACTGTGCATACTTTTTTTTGAAGGTGAAAAAAAAAATGTAAGCAATTTTTTTCAGCGGGCTAGATATTTAAATTATGCAAATGAGCGGGTGACACCAAACAACGTCTGCCCAAGCAAGTCAGAGCTTTTCTTTCTCTCACACAGTGACCTGGAGAGACGCAGCCGCATTTGAGAGGACGATCGTGCGTGTGTGCGCAATTGTGCATAGCGTGTGTTGGCCCCTCTCCACTACACAATACAGCTCGGCTCTAGTCTCGTCACCTCTCTGCTGCTGAGCACTGTGGGCCGAGCCGATGCATGTCTCTCTCCCCGGGCCGGGAGAGTTATCATACCGTACTGTGCGTGTGTGTCCAAGCGTGTGTGTGCGTGCGTGGAGTGCTCACAAGCGTGCGCTTGTGTTTAGAACATGTGTTTACAAAAAAAATATTTGCACCGGGGTCCATTTGTTGTTGTATTTGCCGTTTCTGTGCGTACATTGAAATTGAATCCTGGCGGCGCCACTGCGTAGTACTGCGGGGACTTTTCCAACATGAAACACCTCAAACCTGTAAAATAACGCCTCGAGATCAGTTTGCTTGTGAACGTTTTGTTCGCTTGAATGCGGCAGCAAGAGCAGCTGATCAGTGTTTGTTTATACACGGCGATGCGTAGACGACATCAACAAACGTTTCTTTTTGCACTGCTAACGAAGGGATTTTACGAGCTATTGGCGCATCACATCAGTTATAGTGAAATAGTAACTTGTTCCACATTTCAGATAGTTGTAAGCTCTAACTGTCTGACTGTCTGTCTGCTTACAGAGCAGTAGTTCACATCAGCGTCCCACACCGACCCACCACAGCAGCTACTGTTGGCACTCACCTGACTAGGAGGACTCTTCAGGCTCCTTACCCAAGTAAAGGTGTGTACCCTGACATGTAGCCTACTTTACATCAGGTTTAATAGCAACTACTAGTAGTCGTGCAGATGTGTATTTCTATTATGTGATATCATGGGTTTCATTCCTCCATACAACTCTGTTACAGCTACCCAGGCTACTGTGTCCTGCAAGGACTTTGGTGTTGGCACAGCCATGGTTCCAGCAGACCTGTTTGACATCCACTCCAATAAGGAGACCATCAAAGAGAGCTCGCCTGGACCCGGTAGAGGAGGAGGATACTTTGGAGAGCAGCTCTTCCTTGACTTCAGAAGAGCTTGATGCCACATATGACCCTGCAGAGTTGGCCACAAATGTGACACCCTCAACAGACAGTTTGCGAGTTACGAAAATATATTTTATTGCCATACCACCTGTTTTTAATGAGGTTTTGTAGTGTATGATCAACCTGGAGGAAGTACATTTTAGGAATGCTTCAATAAACTGCTGCAGATTTATGATGTTACTATGAGAGATGTTTGTGTTATTTAGTCCAATCCACTGAGGGGGTGTAAAAATAAAGGCCTATCTCTGTTCAGAAACACTACAAACAAAGACAGAACTAAGATTTCTGCCTAAAAGTCAGTTTTTTCTCCCCACTGTCACACTGCAATGCTACCTCCTGGGTGATGTTTGGATTTCTGAAAATCAAAAGTTCTCATCCTGCTCAATGTGTGAAGTGTCCAACTGTGAACTTCAACTGCTGATTAATTTGACAATAAAGTCTTTACAGTAATTGTAAAATGTGTCATGGTTGATATTACTGAAGTAACGGTCAGGAAGACTGCATAATATGTTGCATAGAGGAATTTATTTTTATAAAACACAATTGATAAACAAACAACTGACTGCTGTATTCCTCTTACGTGTAAAGCACCATAACCAGCTGTATATATATTTAATGCCTTTTGGAGAGAGAATATTCAGGCAGACGACCAGGATGTTCCACCATGCAAGCCTCTTCCTCCTCTAGCTGCTGCATCCGTCTCCTTACCTAGTGTGAATCATGATCATCGTCATGATGTCATGGTGTAACAAACAGAAACATTACCTGTGGTGTCTCCATGCAGCAGACATGTTCGGTGTCTGAAGGCATTGTTGCACAAATCCCACATGGTCACCTAGACAAATATAGTGCAGAATTTGAGCATTTTAACAACATAAATCTTGTTAATATGGTTACCTGACGGACACTGCTAAACAAGCTGAGGTGGATGAGCAGTAAACTTTATGTTTGAATTTTGTAACAGTAAGTTTAGCACGTAATGTTGATATGGAGCACAATCACGTTAATAAAACCTAGCCTATATTTAAAATTCAGCACATAATTCTGGAGGACGACATGATACTGAGCAAATCCCGTTCCTTGTATATCTCTAAATGTGTAGAGGATCAGGTTTTTAATCCTGTTAATGTGATGTAAACAAACTGCCCGCATACAGGACGCTGTTTTCATCGGGTTTTCATCTGTTTAAATATACTGTTACATCCCCATTTGGAAAACATGCAACTGAACTGTCAACAACACGGCACTACTAACGATATTAATTGTTGCCGAAATAGCTCACAGATACGTTACTTATAGAGCGAAGAAAGCAGCATTAGCGTCATTGTGGCTACCGCTAGCTACGCTTACACACATCGAGTTACCGTCCAAAACATGACATGTTAACTAACCATTCAGAAATGTCCTGCTGCAGCTGCGGCGTCAGAACTTCTGCAGGAGCTGCTCCTGGTTCTGGGTCAGAGTCCGGTTCGAAGAGGTACGGCTGCACCGCTGTTTGTTTGTAGGGCAGAACCATAACCATGGTAACAAGCTGGACGCGGACATCACGGGGCGGAGAGACACAACCACTTCCTCAGTAGGAGCGGGGTCGGGGGTCATCTCATTGGCATACAGCTACACCCCGACAGAATCACCCGTACATGTTCCGATTGTTTTTTCCAGTTGAGTAATCCAAAGACTAGGTTTGGAGACATCAATAACTGATATTAACTTGTTGAAAAATAGCATAATAGGGCCCCTTTAAGCTACACTACAGCACAGCAGCCTGGATCACATTGCGTTTTGTAACTTGTGCAACTTTGTACACATTTGTTACTTAGACCTACTTTGCAAAAATATGTATAATATTTCTAATTATTGCATAGTTTTATCCCAACCCAATTAGGCTATTAAAACAGTAATTTAAAAAAAAAAAAAAAAAAAGTAAACACGCATGATCAAAGGTCCAGCCCGGCCTGAGGATAATGGCGGGAAATATCGGGTCGGGTCAAGTTCGGGCTTGGGCAGAGAATCTAAACTCTATGTTTTTGTTTGTATTTAGTCTTGTTGAAATGGTTGTCTGTCTCTACATGTCGGCCCTGTGATAGACTGGCGTCCTATCCAGGGTCTACCCTGCCTTCGCCCAATGACAGCTGGGATCGGCTCCAGCCCCCCCGTGACCCTAAATACAGGATAAGCGGTAGAAAATGGATGGATGGATGGATAGTCTTGTTATGATAAGATAACACTTTATTGTCCGTTTGCATGGAAATTTGTCTTGCAGTACAATCTCCAACAATTATACAATTATACATGAAGACATGAGACAACATCAATAAAAAACATAAACAACAACTATGACTAATAAATATGATGGGGGTCCTGCCCCGCAAGAGTGCTCATAAATAGTCCGTCACTTCTTTGCCTTCCTGTGCTGATTCAGCAGTGATATGGACAAAGGAACAAATTTATGTTTATATTTGTTCTTCCTGCACTCAGGAACCCCATAGCGCCTCCCAGAGGGCAGGAGCTGGTACTCCCCCGTGCAACACATGGGAAGGGTCCAGAGAGATTTTGTCAGCCAATCTGACTGTGTGCCTGTTGTCACAACTCACTAACAACTGAACTAAGGTTACATACTTAACTCAACAATACATCAAACAAAAAATGACTTGTAAACATTAATGTCATCACATTCAGTTTCTGTCCTAAGCTATGCTCAGATTGTTACCAGTCCTTGAAGAGAGTTGGTTGTTCCTCTGAAGAAAGGTTGCTGTCTTCAGGTTCCTGTGAAGGAAAGTTGCTGTACCTGTGTCACTTTCAGGGACACAGGCCTGCAGGCAGATGGGGTAGGGGGAAAGACCCCTGTGGAGGTGTGTGGCTGTGTTTCCTCACAGAGGACGCTCCAATCTGAATGTTCAGAAACAATTCAATCTGCATCCATGAATTGTTTCATAGGGCCCTAGTTTCATAGACCAGGCGCAGTCAGGGCGCAGCGCACCTGCGCCACGCCGACAGGGTGTGTCCGCCTGGACCTTGCAAGTTTCGTGCACCGCGCAGGCTAGCACAGGCACTCCTCCCGTCACTCCCACCCGCGCAAGTGGGAAAGAGGGAGGAGAAGAAGGCGTGAGTGGGAGATGAGGAGGAGAGAAGGCGTGGAGTGGGATTAAGAGGCCGTCCATACGAAGCAAAACATTTTTTCTCTGTTTTGCCTTGGCGTTGTTTCAAGACAATCTGCGTCCAGACGAATCCACTGAAAATGACTCAGCGTGCTGTAGTACATATTCCAGGCCCTTATACAGCGCTGTTTCTGCTACAAAAATGCAGAAGAAGAGACGGAGCTTGACCGGATGTTTGCCATTGCTATGGCAACACGTGAGAGTTACGGGTAATCACCGCCCGACCACCCGATCAATAAACACCCATAAAATGACAATTTGGCCCGTATAAATAAAACCAACAATAAGCATCAACAGCCGTCACCTAAGGACCTTGACAAGGCGTTATCAATCTTTGGGATGGATTAATTAGACAAATAAATGCCTACCTTCATGGGAAGTTAGCTAGTGGTTGTTTGTTAGCATCGTAATAAAGTAGCATATCTGCGACTTTTTTCCAGAATATTGCCCCCCTCTCTCAGCTCCGTTTTTTTTTTTCATACAGTGGCTCTGATACGCCACCGTACAGACGAGCAGAATGTCTGCTACGAGCACGGAGGCCACCGTTGTTGTTGTTGTTACGAGACATCGCGGGGGAAGAAGTCAGGCTCGAGGGTCGAGGGGCGGGCCGATGACGTCATCTTATTCGTTTTCGCCGTCTACACAAAAACGAACATGAAACGGAGGGGTGCCGTTTTTTTCTTTTCCACCCTGACAGCTGGTTTCAAAAAAGTGAGTTTTCAGGCCGCGAAAACGCCGGATCCGTATGGATGGCAGGGCGAAACGCACAAGACTTCTGCGTTTACGCACTAAAATTGTTTTTGTGTGGACAGGCTCTAACACAGCCGATTCAGATCTTCAGCAATCAAATGAACTCCTCTCCTCACCTTTAATGCGCCAGGCGAGGTGCTGTGCAAGTTTCGTCACTTGACAACCCAATGACAGAAGCAGCGCCGCCTCAGCTGTGTTAATTCAGTCAGGCTGAGTTTCCGTTACGCGTGCCATCCGCCTTTGATCTGACGTCAGATGTGACGGGACAATCTATATAGATATAAATTCACGTGTTGATTCAATTAGTTGCATTAAGTAGTGTTTGTTGTGATTATTTATTGCGTTTAAATGTGCCTTTAACTGTGGAAACCTACCTGTGAGGTCTTGTGACGTGTGCACACTACGCGCCGGTGAGCCAAACTGCCACTCCACCAGCTGTAATTCGCCTTGCGCCAAGAGTAGACCAGGTTGGAGCTGGCGGGCTTTCGGCGCAGTCTCGGCAAGGCTTTTTGCCACGAAACTTCCGCTGCGCCAAGCTGAATCTGTGACGCCTCCCCCTGCTGCGCCGCCATACCCATCTTGGCGCAGACGATCCACCAAACTGCCAAACTGACCGTGCGCAAGGCTGCGCTGATCGAAACGTGCATTGCGCCAGCTCCGCCACCATGCGCTGTGCCACGAAACTAGGGCCCATAGTCTCAAAAATGAAATCAGCCTGGCTTTGTTTGATGGCTTATGACCTCCATCTTCCTCTGGATCACATTCCAGAGGTATTCAGTGGGGTTCAGGTCTGGAGATTGGGCTGGCCATGACAGTGGTCTTGATCTGGTGGTCCTCCATCCACACCTTGATGGACCTGGCAGTGTGGCATGGAGCATTGTCCTGCTGGAAGAACCCATCCTGAGTGTTTGGAACATTTCCAGAGCAGAGAGAAGCAGCTTTTCTTCCAGGAGGACCTTGTACGGGTCTTGATTCAAACGTCCTCCACGAAGACAAACCTGCCTCATTCCAGTCTTCATGAGGACCAAAATCCTCCACCAAATAACACACACACCCACTGTGTGAGACACTGTGGCTTGTAGACCTATCCAGGTCTCCGTCTTACCATTAGACCACCATTTCAGCTTACCATTGAAGCTGAAACTTGGACTCATCACAGAAGATACCCTTCAGTCCGGCCTCCAGGAGCCTGTTTCTAACTGCCCTCCTTGTGCACTTCACCCCAGCTTAACTTGATGTCCTTGATGTTTTTATACTTTTCCTTGTTAAATAAGATCTGGTTCAGGTGATCACCTTATCACTACCTCATTAACTAGAATGAGGTGTGCCTGTCATCACAGGCACACCTCATTCTAGAATTCAACAGACACTGGAATTTAATATCTGCCACACATAAAAATGGAGTGGGCTCTTATTTTTTTCCAGAGCTGTATGCTGAAAGAGGAAAGACATGTCTCTATTGGCCCCCCAATCAGAGTGGTAGAATAGGGGAACTGCAAATAGAAAGCATCGCCAGTATCACAGCGTTAAACAATCTCAACATCTGCATAATGTTTCATATCTTTGATTAATAATTAATTACTCACTTAGTATTGTTGTGTAGGAACAGACGTGTCTGTTCCCTGCAAGCTCCAAACTTCTATTGGCTTTCCATAAAAATGTCTGTCCAGATGGGGATGAAGCCAGGAAACTTGCGCAATAACATGTTTAAATGCAGTACCTTTTGACACAACATTAACAACTATAAACTGCTTTATAATGGCTGGTCGTAGTTCTGCTAGAGGGTCAAGGATGGGTTCATAGATCATAGATCTCGGCTGTGTTCGAAATGCCATACTAACGTCCTACTCGTACTTAATTGTGACGTAAATTTGAGTACGTAGTGCGTTCACATACAATAGCATGTGAATTTGTGTACGCGAGAAATGCCCGGATGTATACTGCATTGGCAAGAATTTCTGAGTATACAGCGGACCTTGCTAAATCTACTCAACTTCCCAAAATGCATTGCGGCTCGTCTGACTTCACAAGTTTTGGATAATGGCGGACGACTGCGGTGATTCTGGCGAGGAGCCCGACACAAACCGCGTACACATGTAAGTATACTGTAACATGACTTTTATGTTTCCAGCTGACTTTTAAATCGTATTGATAATGAACGTTACTTTACTTTGTTGTTGGCATTGTACGTTAACGTTACGAATCGAAGGTCCTGCCAGCCGGCTAGCCTACTGACGGTAATTCACCATAGGGGTTAGCGAACGCAAGCGAAGCGGAAAATGTGCCGTTTTTACCGGCGTTAACTAATAATATAGTGCTTATGTTAAACCGTGGTTATATATTTACTAACGGTGATTAATAACGCCGTGCACCGTTGTCCGTTAAAGGGACGGATGCAGACACCGGGCGCCTCATTCAGTGGGGGGAACGATGAGGAGACGTTCACGTTCACCGGCAGGAGGGATGCTGCTCTGAGAGGCTTCACTTAAGAAAATATGGTTTAAATGTTATAATTCTTATATCCAGGACTGCTGGAGACTCTGAGGATGATTGCGGTAAGAATATGTTCGGTGACTGCTAGCTAAGCTAAAATTAGCAAAGCAAGCCCAAGCTAAAAGTAGCTTAAAAGCTAATAGTCCAAGCTAAAAGTAGCATAGTAGCCTTGTAAAAGAACAAGAGAGAGGAACCCGTGTAACGTTAAGTTGCTTTGTTAAGTGTATGTTGTTGGTCTTTTACAGGAAGCAGTACGCCGTCTTCACAACTCGGAGACGAATTGTAGGCGCTACGAACCGGAGCAAGGGTACGATTTAAAGAATATGCTTTCATTCTGCTGTATAAGGAAATAGATGCGTTAACAGTAGATACAGATGTGTTGTGTCCATGCGCAGTGCATCGCGCAGTACTGATTGTCTTTATTGATTGTTTTACAGCTGCTGGAAGCGAGACGGAGTGTGCTTGCTGGCGATGAGGTGGACCGTTGGAAGTGCGCCACCACAGACATGATGTCTGATGAGGAGGACGGCGTCGTTGGCGGGGTGTCTGGATGGATTGTGCGACCTCCATCCTCTCGTAGCCAGGAGCTCACCGAGCTCTGTGCGACTCTACAGTCGCGATTAGAGAAGACTCCCAAGTACAGGGCCACGCACCGCAGGCGGCTGTAAAATTGACCAAATTCGGACAGAATGTCGCCAGTTCATTTGTTTGTTGTGTGGGCAAATTTGTACAGTTGTGTGTTGTGTTGTCAATAAAGCTCTTTCTTTGAATACTTCCTCCTGGCAATTTTTCCTTTCCTCAATAAATTCTTTCATATTTATATTTATAAATATATAAATAAATAAAAATAAATATATGTGTGTATATATATATATATATGTATATATATATAGTGATAGATCTGCTAACCAATCACTAGTGATTATTCTTGTTTAAAAGACCCAGTGTGACCAATAGTAACACATCTGCCAACGGGGGTGGGGTTTACATTTATAATGACACATCAGGTTGACCAATAGTGACAGATCTGCCAACGTGGGTTGGCTTTACATTTATAATGACCAGATCTGCCAACCAATCACGAGCGATTATACTTGTTTAAAACTAGTGGTTTCATCCAATCCTGAGTGAGGATATTCAAGCCATCTCTGGCCAGGCGCGGTTTCGCTGCTATTCATATGCTAATTAGAGCCTTCGCTGTGGTTCGTTTTCGACAATTTTCGGCACAGACGAACGCGGCGTTCGCAGCCTGTAAATTGTTGTTAACTCCCGAAAATTAGGGAGATTTCCGGGCGTTTACAGGGACGAAAATCCGACTTTTCATGCAGTGTAAGCCCCCGGATTTTAAACCTAGCTGCTCTACTACTGGTTCCAAACACAGTCTTCGAGATCCTAGATCTCTGAAGTTTTACCAAATGGTGAAAACAACCCTCACTCAGGAATTTTTATGTTGAGTAAAACCTTTTTTTCTGATTCAGTAAATACTCTACCTAATTTCTTTTTGATGCCTCAGATTCCTCCTTCTTTGGACCCCGTCACTGCTCTCCTCTCCAGCTGGGCCCGCCTTGCAAGGTATTCAGGTCCGGTAGTTGGAGAAGAGAAACAGATATTGGGCCCTATGTTGGGCGCCAAAATGTTAAAAGAATTTGTCCGTAAACTAATAAATTCACCCAAGGAGGAGATCGGAGACATAAGTAAAGTCGACGTCTGACTTTAATCTTGATCAAGAGGAGCAGTTACAATGCAACAACGTGTGAGGATGCTACAGAGAAAGTGCTCAAATCAGTGTTGTGCGTCATTGACAGTTAATCTTCATGCAGAACAAGACATCATGACTACCAGGCCTCTGATAACATTTAGGTCAGCCATGGGGATACTAAAGTAATAAACAGTTCAACACATAAAGCTGTAACCTGAACAAAGAAAACTTTAAGACATGAGGTTATACAAAATTCTTATAACAAAAAGTTTATTATCTTTGCTCTCCGTTATGCCGGTGAGGGAATTAATGTAATCAACTGATACAATAAATGTTTCAAGTCAATCAGCAATCATATAAATTAAATGTAATTTTAATAGAATAAAACAGTCAAATTAGCGTGATATAAGACAATAACAGAAGTGATCATTGGGGTACTGATCAATAACCGTATCAACTCAGATTCATTGAGAGCAGCAGAATATATTTCTTCTTCATCTTCTGTGTAGCAGATTCATGTCATCTTCCCAGAACATGTCATATAAAGAGCAACGAGCAGTAAACCATGTGGTTTGAGCTGCTACATGGTGAATAGAAAACGAGGGAGACCGGAAGGAAGAGAGGGGATGAAGGCAGATGGGTGGTTTCACTCTGTCAATTACTCGTGGAGGCTGCATGGTGGTGTAGTGGGTAGCACTGTCGCCTCACAGCGAGAGGATCCCGGGTTCGATTCCCGGGTTGGCCCGGGCTCCTTCTGTGTGGAGTTTGCATGTTCTCCCCGTGTAAGCGTGGGTTCTCTCCGGGTTCTCCGGCTTCCTCCCACAGTCCAAAGACATGCAGGATGGGGATAGGTTAATTGATGACTCTAAATTGCCCGTAGGTGTGAATGTGAGTGTGAATGGTTGTTTGTCTCTACATGTCAGCCCTGTGATAGACTGGCGTCCTGTCCAGGGTGTACCCTGCCTTCGCCCAATGACAACTGGTATCGGCTCCAGACCCCGCGCGACCCTGAATAGGATAAGCGGTAGACGATGGATGGATGGAATTACTTGTGGAGTAATTTCCTCGTTTATTACCTAATTATGAATGTTATAAATGTTAATGACGGCAGTGTCACTTGGCTGACTGACACACGTTTTTTTTTTTTACCATAATTTTAATATTAACTGACTGAAAGAGACAGCAAATTACATTAAAAGGTCAGCAGAACTATTAATTTATAAAGCTGTGTTTCTTCAGCACTTAATGTAATCAGTGAGGAATTACGACATAAAATAATTAACTTAATCAATGAATTATGATGCATAGCTTCTGGAGCTCCCGAACGTCAGGGGGGCCACAGGTGTGTCCATGCCCTGCCAGGAGCCTCTGTCTACCTCCGTTTCACTCTTGTGTCTCCGGTAACACTGGGCCTCATTCATCAATATCTTCCTACGTTTTTTCTTAAATTTATCTTAAAAAAGTTCCAAATAAATGTCTACGTTGGATTCATTATGTGTTCTTAAACAGCAGAAATGTTTGCACCTGTGTTCTTATGATGATGATGATGATGATTCCCACATCAAATCTGAGGCAAAAAAGAAGTCGCCAAACACAGAAGAGAAATGCCGACTGCGGGAGGAGGAAAGACTGCTCAGAGTAATCGGTTTAAATCTCTGAAACACTTAAAGAAATGCATTAAAATCTTAAAAAACAAAGATATACTGAAACCTGATTGTTGAAGTGATGCATTTTTTTTTTGGGATTCATTGTAAACTATGATCAATCACACTGTAAAAGTCTAAATTTTAAAGACTTTATTTACAGTGACCAATTAAATGCTTGCGGACCGCAAGTCTGTTGTCCGGTCCCAGGAGTGGGTCAGGAATGTTGTCACTTAATTCAACACTTAATTTATCAAAACCAGGATCATCTAATCTATTAACTACAAGCTACAAAGGACTCTTGGCTGTTAGTGATCTGAAGGTAACTCATTACTACTTCCAGTAGTGATGCTGACATACTTTACTCTAGAAACATCTAATACATTTCCCCAGCTCCTGGGGTCTGGTTCAGGTCAGGTCATCACATTTTGACATAGGGTATCTCTCTATTCTCTCTGGTATCACACAACAAAATACTTAGTAACTTAGTAATAGTAATGTAATGTATAAGCAGTAACACCACAATGTGAAGATCATTTTTGAAAATACACCTTTATAGTGAAAATACTAATAGAACATGGTAAAAATGCTCTGTTACATTATAAGTATAATCAGTCAAACATATTAACCACTGCCTCACTCAGGGCCTCACTTAGCGTCACTCAGGGCCTCACTGAAGGCCTCAGTCAGGGCCTCACTCAGGGCCTCACTTACCCCTTTTCCACCAACGCGAACCTAGTTCAAGAACCGGGCCGGTGCCCGTGCTGGTTTGCAGTTGGTTCAACTTGCGAACCTTCTTGGAACCTGTTTGCGTTTCCACCGGCTAGAGAGCCCAGGGAGCCACGTCATTACGTCACTGTATACGTCTGAGGTTTCCCCGCAGCGCTAATTTCCAAGCATAGCAGACATGACTCTGCAGAAAAAGTGTTTATTTTGGCAAATAATACAATAACAATAAAATACACAAAATACTTAAATCACAACATTTTTTAAAGTGTAGAGCAGTGTGTGATCAACATCAATGATGAGTGCTTGATGTTTAGTCATCTGCAGGTTGGACCTCCGTTCAATATCGCCGATGTCCGACAGCTCTACAAACACAAACCAGAGAACAGCGGTTTAATCACAAACTTGTCCAGGACGCTGCGAACACAGATGTTATGTTACGTTGGCAGTCAGAAAGTGGCATGCTAACGTTGTTGTTAGCAATATCACGCTAGCTGGCTAGCTAGCCGGTCAGCTTACATTACCCGAGGAAGCATAGCCACTAGTTGCTGCTGTTATGAATGTAATCACTAGCTTGGTAAACTAAACAGAAATGTGTCGTTGGTTTGCAACGTGGTGAAACATTTTAAAAGTGAAACTTACCGGGAACAGTAACGTTAGTAAAACTCTGCAGCAGCGTATTTTCCCCCGTCGCCTCAAGCGTTAACCCCGCCCCCAGCCCCTGACGTAGGTTTGCGAACGGTTCTAGTCCAGCAAAGAGTTGGGGCCGCTCTGGAACCAGTTTTCCTGGCAGAGAGCCGGTTCTTTGTCTGTGGAAACAGGAAGAACTGGTTCACGATTGGGCACCGGCTCCAAACCGGCCCTCAAAATGCCTCGGTGGAAAAGGGGCTGAGGCCTCACTCAGGGCCTCACTGAGGGCCTCACTCAGGCCTCACTCAGGGCCTCACTGAGGGCCTCACTCAGGCCTCACTCAGGGCCTCACTCAGGCCTCACTCAGGGCCTCACTCACCTCCTCCATGGAGTTAAAAGACATCCTTTTACCCTTGTAATATACCTTTAAGATTGCGAGATATATGAGGAATGACTCAATCCCTTTCTGCCAAAGCTTAGCTCAGAGCTCCTTGTATTTCTGTCGCTCTTGTGCCGTAGTCGGCGAAGAGTGCAGCGGGAGGCCGCCAGGCAGGTCGGCGTATCTCAGGAGCCTGAAAGTCATGGTTCGCCAACAGGAGGCATGTTAGAATATATCCGATGTGTGCGATCAATCTCCAGCGGTGTGTCATGTAGATCCTTGACAGAGGGGATCAATCGACAGAGCATCTTCTTCAGGAAGCCCCTCGGATCGTCGCCCTCAGTGCCGCTCTGTAAGTTGACCAACCTCACGTTGTTCCTCCGAGACCTGTCCTCAAGTTCATTTATCTTCCTCCGTAGCACATTCACTTCTGTGACACATGAACTCGTATCTTTCTCGGTTTGCGCATTCTGGTTTGAATAGTATCTATTTTGTTGAAACCCATGTTGAATTTTTTGGCATGGTTTTCAGCTTGTTCTTTAAGTGACCGCAAGATGTTACCATTCTCTGCCATATGTTTTCTATGGGGTCGAGAGCTTTGGCCAGCGATTCTTTAAGCATTTCCTGCAAGTTTTCCATCTCTGCAGCCGTGACTTGCTTGATTAGCATAGCATTAGCCATATCCTCGTTAGCAGCGTCGGTAGCTTGGTGCCATCAGCTCAAATCTTGCCTCTTGATCGTGTTTGCTTCCCTTTTTGATGCCATTTCTCCAATGTTGTTGTTTCAGCTACTTTTAATGTGGTTTTAAGTTGTTTATGAGTTAAAAAATATAAAATATTTGCATCAGAGCTCAATGAGGAGCAGCCATTCTGCTTCACGTCTCACCAGAAGTCGTGGTCTCCTTTTTATTAAATTGGCCCAATGTTTTGGGTAATCTGTGCACATGAGATATACAGCGAGCCAGTACAACAGACATGTTCAACGTTGCATGTTCAATAAAGTTGATAGCAACCTCAAAGTCAGTGAATGTCCCACAGTTAGTTCTCAATATCCTCAATATTACCCTTTTCTGACAAACCCTTTCAAAGCTGCCCTGGGTTTCCAGGGCTGCAGTTTGGACTCAAACTCATAACTCCATAATTGTTGGGCCAATGATCACAAAACATGTCAACACATCTACCTGGAACACATCCTGGAAGTCAAGGCCTGCCCCTTAGCCCTTAGTACATGGAGCACCAACTCTACCTCTCTACGCTATCCAGCGCCCAATATCTTTATTGTTACTTATGGATTATATTTGTTCTGTTTTGCCTCTTGTTGCACTTTCCCCTTTGTTGCTGAAATCCTGTAAATTCCCCTACCATCTTATCTTATCTTGAGGCAGCAAATAAGATCCATATTCTCTCTCTATGGCTGCTCCCCACAATCACTCGTTTTACTAACTTTATTTTATTTTAACCACAGAAGGATTGTAAAGCTAATTTGAATGTCAACAACCTGCAACAACAGCAGCACCTGAGAGTAGAATACAAATGTGTGTTCAGACTGTTACAACATCCTCATGACAGGAAAGCCTCCACAGTCAACACACACTCCAGATTGATCTCATTTAGGCCTTTTATTAGGGCCTAAGACACACACACACACACACACACACATAATTGTGCCCTTGGCCTGTTGGCATAACAACCGTATTCATCTAGTAGGGCGACCCACTTATGACATCATTGGACAAGGCATGTCTGATTGGCTAGGTGATGAATGGTGTTTGAGCTGAGCGTGTTAGTAGCTGACAATTACTTGAAAAACGAAGAGGCAGTGTCTCTACCTTCACTGATATGGGCAACATGAAATCAGATGAATAGAACATTATCATAAAAACATCAGCAACACTATTGCAGCTGAGAGGAAATAAAGGATGTCTGTGGTCAGCACC
The DNA here is from genome assembly GCF_963514095.1 of Eutrigla gurnardus. Lineage (NCBI taxonomy): Eukaryota > Metazoa > Chordata > Actinopteri > Perciformes > Triglidae > Eutrigla > Eutrigla gurnardus. The sequence continues at coordinate 539,596 of NC_139932.1, forward strand.
AAAGAGCTTGGGTTCCTTCTGTGTGGAGTTTGCATGTTCTCTTCGCCCAATGTTAGCTGGGATCGGCTCCAAAATCATACATAACGATGACAGACATTAAGACAGGGAAAGGGGGGCTTGATCTCCTATGGGGGCATATGTAGGCCAATGTACAGTGCTCCCAGGGAGAGACAAGCCATATTTTTAGGGGGGGTCATCCACTCAAGACCATTGGTTACATCAGCTCAGGTCCTACTCAATTGGATACACTTTGGATTCGTCAGATTATTATTGTATTGTTAATATATTCTCTAATAAGAGTCCATGGGGCACCTTGCCTATTATCATATTCATTTAGAGTTGAAGCTGCACTCTCCAGTTCATAAGTATAATCCTCTTTACAGAGAGAAAGGCTAGTATATCGTGTAGTTCTTGATTGTGTATTTTCCACTCTCTTTCCCAATACACACAACAGGAAAATGAGGGATATGAACCTGCAAAACATCAATTACAACAGCCGGGCCAGCACAGCTCACAAGCATTTGGGTCCATTTTTTTTTAAACTTGTGTGGTGTAATATAAGCCCTATATGATCTTCAAATGGATCATTTTATATCTCACAGAATTAGACATAGATGGTGAATGCTTCAATATTGAATATAATCTTGATCAAGAGGAGCCGTTACAATGCAACAACGTGTGAGGCTGCTACAGAGAAAGTGCTCAAACCAGTGTTGTGACTTGAGTCTTTTAAAGGCACAGGAGATAATGTGTCATTGACAGTTAATCTTCATGCAGAACAAGACATCATGACTACCAGGCCTCTGATAACATTTAGGTCAGCAATGGGGATACTAAAGTAATAAACAGTTCAACACATAAAGCTGTAACCTTAACAAAGAAAACTTTAAGACATATATACAAAATTCTTATAACAGATACTGTAAAACACTATGACAACATATGAGTGCATATATTGTCTTATTTTATCAAGTAAAATATAAGTTACAGGTTTACTCAAATTTCAACAGCTTAACAGTTTCAGAAATTCAGGTAGAAATAGGTTAACTCAGAGTTCCACAGCTTATAAAAAAAACAACCTTTATTTAATTAACATAGGCTGCCTAAGGGCGCGATCCGTAGCATGGATCGGCATGATTTCCTTCCCACAAGGGGTAACGCCGCTTAGCACTCACACTGCTCAGCCCAAAGGGGCTTCGGCCCTATTGCTGGTTGTACATACATCATCGTGTCCTAATACTTCACACGCATGGCTTGATGTTGTTTTGAAGGAGCGCCGTCTCTGCATATATTTCCGGTAAACACTCGACCTGCATCAGCGCATGTGCGCACCAGCGGATCTGTGTGAGCAGGCAGCGTGAGCCCAGCCGATTTCTGACGGAGACACACAACGGCATGTTTATTATAAAAGTACCAGTTCCGGTTCCGCTCACACCACGAGTCTGAAGACTGCAGCAGCTTACAGTCTGCAAAATACAGTCTCAACTTTCCGAGTTTTCAAAGTAGAAATTGTGGTGGTTCAACGAGGCAGACGGTCATCAGAACAACATCAAGCGTGTTAAGTACACGAAGAAGAACGTAGCGGGGGCACGTGGTGGGGATTGCTGTGGCTGCGTTTCTTGCAAGTCTACACTGCTGTGCGGAGATGAGAGAGGGCAGCTCATATCGGCCACAATACGGCCAGCATGTTTTAATGTTTGTTCCACTAAAAGGGCCAGTAAATATTCACCCAAGAGTCTCGCATTAACGCAGCACGTTAACGCCAATAACGGCCCACCACTAATTAAAATGGGGTAAACCGTCAGCTAGCTAATTCCTAGGAAACAACAAAAAGAGTGATCTGTAATTCAGAGCAGCAGGAATGAGGACTGGTGACTATTGAGTGGTAAACGAAATGTGTAACACACCGTTGTTTGAGCTCATACTGGAACGATTGCAACACAGACGGAAACTACACGCACTGTGCCGCTTCACGCCGGCTACTGCGGGCATCGGGGCGAGTGGGACAGAGGAGAGAAGTGGATCATACCATACCATGACGTGGTGGGGGGGTATGTTGTATTTTTAAAGTAAACCATATCCTGTCTATTGTTTTTTGACCATGTTTAAGCTTGTCAAACACGGACTTGCGTTTAAAAAACTACATGACTATTATTTTATTTTGCATTTATCTATGCAATATTTGTTAGGGGTGCTGGGAAAAGCACCCCTAAAAACGGACTTGATAGGCCTATGGTCTTACCTCTCAGTATCATCTCTCCCTACTGCTTCCCTGTCTCTGCTACTACATCCAAATTATTTTCTAATCTCCATCTACAGGAGTCAATAATGTTTGAGTCACTCAAATCGAAATCAAAATGAGATCATCGGTATTATTTAAAAATGTACTTTAGTCCCGTGATGTCATGTTATCATTCCTCAATCCTGATTCTTGTTTCGCGCCTAAACATAGATTGCTGCATGCGAGCCGCAGTGCACCGACTACGACATGCACACTGCCGTGCACAGACAGTAATGTGCACGCCGAACCCGGACCGCAAGGTGTGCGCCTGAGCTTGTAGTTTAGGTTGAACTGCATTGGTTTGACATTGTGGATTAGAAAAAAAATCCATTCTTTTACCGTTATTATCAATATAAATTAATCCACTGCCAAATAAAGTACCTCGTTAAAACTCGAACGTGAGATTTTGCTGGGGCACGGCAGCTCAATACTGGGGTACGTGCCCCATTAAAAGGGGTCTAGCAACACCCGTGCTCCCAACTACCTACTGCATAATTATATCTTTATATGCCTATGTCAGTGGATATCTTGCATTGTAGATAATAAAGATGAACATCAGGGATATCCAGACCACCCTTGTTTCTGGACATGGCCAATGTTTTAGAGTTAATTCTAGCTATTTTTGTCCTACCACAGAAAACTTGAAGATAATTTGTCGATGTCCTTAAACCAATGCTTGGGAAACTTTAATGGTATAGCTGATATAACTAAGGAGATACTGGGTAGAAGGTTCATCTTTGTGACCTCTGCTCTGCCCCGCAACCAAAAAAAGGCCGGACTGTCCATCTCTTTATATGCTCTCTAAACTGTTTAGGCCATTTAGGTAAAATATCTAACTAATATTTACTAATAATACTTATATTTATTCCAAGGTACTTCATCCCTTGAGGTTTCCAGTGTATTGGTTAAGAGGGATAGTCTCACTTTTACTACAATTGATTTTATTTCCATTTGTGGGGGGGGTTAGCTCAGGAGGTAGAGCGGGTTGGCTGGAAACCGCAAGATTGCTAGTTCGATCCCCGGCTCCTCCTAGCTGAGTGCCTGGTGTCCCTGAGCAAGACACCTCACCCTAATTGATCCTGAGGAGCTGGCTGTCGCCCTGCGTGGTTGACTCCGCCGTCGGTGTGTGAATGTCTGCGTGAATGTCAGTCATTACTGTAAAGCGCTTTGGATAAAAGCGCTATATAAATGAGGACCATTTACCATTTCCAGAAAGTTGCAATTGCTTCTATAAGGACAGGATGAATAGTCAAACATTTGAAACTGTAAATTTGGCAAATAGTAAATAATAATTGATCAATTGACAAAGGATTAAAAACAGGGAAGTTCAGATGTCGCCATATTGAGACGCATTATGCACCTTTACATATTTATAGTAGGAACATGATAGCCACAGGCAGGAAGTCAGGCAGATTTTGGATCAGTTTTTTTTTCTGTAGCAATTTCCTCCTACAATCAACATTTGCATTTTCATTGTCCCATCTTTTATGTCGATACAATGTTGTTAATTTTGTTGAGTTAAAATGTAGTTTAGTTTGAAAACTACCCCTCCATTCCCCTTCTGTGTACCAATCACACAGGCACCATGGCAACCAGTTGATCCACAGTAACCAGACAGACGCCAATCAGCCTCCTGCTACGTGAATCTGTGTGTGAGGTTATGTTTGGAAACTGAGACTAAAACAGAATTGAAGAAAAAGAGAGCGATGCAGCCCTCCCTCTGAGCCAATCAGTATCACACTTGTTTTGACCTTATTACTTTACCCATGCTGGGCAATAATCACCAACTGACAGTTAGTTTATATTATTTGAGAGTTGCATTTCTACTTGAAAGAGTAAAGAATGTCACATGCGTCAATACTTATTCGTCATTTGTCACAAAGCAAGGCCATGTTCTTGTTTTCCTTTTTTGTAATTCAAATTGTATTCATTTTGACATTATACACATAACACAGGACTCACAAGCATTAAAGACATAATTACAACAAACCAAATAACTAACCCACCCTCCTCCCTGCAACCAAATCATTCTCACTCAAAGTAAAACCTACAGTTATGTTCATAATAATAGCAGTGCATTTAAAAAGTTGAGTAAACCTCAAAATTCTTCAAATAAATTGTATTTTAATGAATACAAATGCATTGGGGACACTGCACATTCTATTTCAAAGCAAGAACATTGGAAAAAGTAATTCCATCCATTGTCTACCGCTTATCCTGTATTCAGGGTCGCGGGGGGGCTGGAGCCAATCCCAGCTGTCATTGGGCGAAGGCAGGGTACACCCTGGACAATTCGCCAGTCTATCACAGGGCCGACATGTAGAGACAAACAACCATTCACGCTCACATTCACACCTATGGGCAATTTAGAGTCATCAATGAACCTATCCCCATCCTGCATGTCTTTGGACTGTGGGAGGAAGCCGGAGAACCCGGAGAGAACCCACGCTTACACGGGGAGAACATGCAAACTCCACACAGAAGGAACCCAGGCTGACCCGGGAATCGAACCCAGGACCCTCTTGCTGTGAGGCGAGAGTGCTACCCACTACACCACCGTGCAGCCCGGAAAAAGTAATTGAATTTGATAATATTTTACAGAAAGTCAAGAAATATAATGTAAAAAAAAATAGCAGTGTTGACATCTTTCTTTACAAACTCAAAAATGTACTGTATAAACTAAGAAATGTGACCAGCCACGGCAAAACCAGGAACAAGTCGGCCTCGGGGCATTTTGAGTGATTCTGAAAGTGTAGTTTCTAAGCTTTCCAATGATGTCTAACACATGGAAAGCCATTTGAATGTATGCTTCTCTGAAAACCGTTCACTGAGAAAACTGGCCTGAAAGATTTGCAAATCTCACCTCACCTCCCCTCACCTGGCCAGAAAAGAAACACAATGGTGCTCATTTGCATCTCATTCAGATAAGCCCTCCCCCCTACAAATGTCACTCAGTGATATCTTGTATCTGTTAGCCTGCAGGCACCGTCTAAGGGCCTGTCCACACGAAAACGTTTTCAGTGCGTAAACGCAGAAGTCTTGTGCGTTTCGCCCTGCCGTCCATACGGATTCGGCTTTTTTGAAACCAGCTCCAAGGGTGGAAAAGAAAAAAACGGCACCCCTCCATTTCGTGTTCGTTTTCGTGTGGACGGCGAAAACGAATACGCTGATGTCATCGGCCCGCCCCTCGACCCTCGAGCCTGACTTCTTCCCCCGCGACGTCTTGTAACAACAACGGCGGCCTCCGTGCTCGTAGCAGATATTCTGCTCGTCTGTACGACGGCGTATCAGGGCCACTGTATGAAAAAAAAAACGGAGCCGAGAGAGGGGGCCGATATTCCAGGAAAAAAGTTGCAGATATGCTACTTTATTACGATGCTAACAAACAACCGTTAGCTAACTTCCCATGAATGTAGGCATTTATTTGTCTAATTAATCCATCCCAACGTGTGAGAACGCCTCGTCAAGGTCCTTAGGGTGACGGCTGTTGATGCTTATTGTTGGTTTTATTTATACGGGCCAAATTGTCATCTTATGGGTGTTTATTGATCGGGTGGTCGGGCGGAGATTAGCCGTAACTCTCACGTGTTGCCATAGCAATGGCAAACATCCGGTCAAGCTCCGTCTCTTCTTCTGCGTTTTTGTAGCAGAAACAGCGCCGCATAAGGGCCTGGAATATGTACTACAGCGCGCTGAATCGTTTTCAGTGGATTCGTCTGGATGCAGATTTTCTTGAAACGACGCCAAGGCAAAACAGAGAAAAAAAGTGCGTTTTGCTTCGTCTGGACGGCCCCTAAGTAGCTAGTGCTAAGGATTTAGCAACTAGCCTATTGTCTTCAGGTAGGTTAGTTGCTAAACTAGCATCACAGTCAATTTGAGCTATGCCAACAGGCAACTTGGCACCTTACTGTTAAATCAGATGCCCACATTACAAGCCAAAAACCTCCCATTACAGCTTAGTTTCGATGTACATATACTTTTAAAACGACAGTACTGAGCTAGCTTAGCTAGCTAAGCAAAGTAGATAACTTGGATGTTAACGGAAACTCACCCCCTAAGAAACTGAAAAGTATTCCTGCAGACTTCGTTGGCTCCGATGAAATAAGAGGTCCGGGCTGACTTTCTTTTCGTCTGCAGCTTTTTGGTGGATGCAGTCATCTCTGAAGTAACTACGTGTCCGTTTGCTCTCGGCAGCTAAATAATACATCCATATGCTGTACATAAGCTCTTGAGAAAGTTTGTCGCTCCTTTCTTCTTCCGTAGCATTTGCAGTCAGAGTTACGGATTTCCTCCATTTCGCTGTCTTTATCCCGTTGAAATGTAACTGTAGATGAGCGTCTGATATCTTCCGCTCCAGCTGATCCGCTGCGCTGAATAAGTAGCCAATGTTTTGGCCGTTCACGCGCTACAACAGCGCGTGAACGGCCAACGGTGATCAGTATGGAAATGAACTGCATCGCTGTACACGCCCCAGCAAAGACAGAGACAACGTTTTTTTCCGAAACTACAAATACAAAATGTATACTTTTACGGCATCCAATACTGTTATCTGAAACATGGAGTGTTTCTTCATGATCTCAACTTGCATATTCTGCAAAAAACCTGAAAATCACAAATTTTGAAAAAAAAAAAGCTTATTTCGTCTTTTACGCAAATTCATCCCAGCCGACTTGTTGCTGGTTTTGCCGTGGCGGGTCACAAATGCTTGAAGATTCAACTTTCCTGAGAATCATATACTAATATTTAGTTGCATAACCACGGTTTCTGATAACTGCTTCACATCTGTGGTACACGGAGTCGACCAACTTCTGGCACCGGTCAACAGGTATTGCAGCCCAGGACAATTGTTTTGCTTCATGAACAGCATTTTTCATGTCAGCCCACAAGTTTTCTTTGGGATTAAGGTCCGGGGATTGGGCTGGCCACTCCATTACTTGAATTCTGTTTGGCTGGAACCATGATTTTGCTCGCTTGCTGATGTTTGGGGTCATTGTCTTGTTGAAACACCATTTCCTCTTCAGCATACGGCAACATGACTTCTTCCAGTATTCTGATGTACTCAAACTGATCCATGATCCCTGGTATGCGATAAATAGGACCAACGCCATAGTACGAGAAACATCCCTATATCATGATGCTTGCACCACCATGCTTCACCGTCTTCACTGTGTACTGTGGCTTGAATTCAGTGTTTGCAGGACGTCTGACAAACTGTCTGTGGCCCTTAGACCCAAAAAGAACATTCTTTCTCTGTCTTAATCAGTCCACAAAATATTACGCCATTTCTTTTTAGGCCAGTCAATGTGTTCTTGGCAAATTGTAACCGCTTCAGCACATGTATTTTTTTTAACAATGAGACTTTGCGGGGGCTTCTTGCTGGTAGCTTGGCTTCACATAGACGTCGTCTGATTGTTACAGTACTCACAGGCAATCTAAGATCTTCTTTGATCCTCCTGGAGGTGATAAATGGCTGAGCCTTTGCCATTTTGGTTATTCTCTGATCCATTTGAATGGTCGCTTTTCTTATTCTTCGCCTTTCTGGTTTTGGCTGCCATTTTAAAGGGGCCATATTATAAAAAAAAGGTTTTCTCTGGTCTCTACACCTATAAACTGGTCCTCCCTGAGCCTGCCGACTCCCAGGATGAGGAAAACAAGCAATTACTGCATGGTGTCTGCACCCACCCTCTGAAACGGTGCTCCTACAGTAGGGTGACCAGACGTCCCGGATTTTCGGGGACAGTCCCCGATTTGGCCGACCTGTCCCCGGTTAAAGCTGTCCCCGAAAATGTCCCCGATTTGAATGGGAGAGAAAAAAAGTTGCGCACCAACGCAAACTCCAGTTATTACGGTAGCCAGTAAAAAGTTGCGCACCGACGCAAACTCCAGTTATTACGGTAGCCAGTGAAACTAACGTACTGACGTTACAGTCATTGGAATTAAAAAGGTGGAAGACATAATACCTTCTTACCTCAGGCCTGAGTAGACAGGATTGTAATATTGTTGCTCCGCACAATGAATTCACAGCATTCACAATTTTTCTATAACTTTGAGAAGACCTCTTTTAAAGTCAGTTGTCTGCACTGTGGTTCTTCATATGTGCACCATCAAATGTGTTCTTGTTTTCTCCATAAAGCTTGTGAACTGAAAAAAAAAAAATCATCAGCTAAATAATAAATAAGTTGAATAAGATAAGAATCTGTTTTGTTGTTTTTGTTTCATCTGTGGTTTTTACAGCTCTAATGTTAATTGCTGCAGACTGCTTTTATATTAAAATTAACATGTAATTGCCCCTGTTATTTATTTCATAATGATAACATTGGAATTTTGACCACCGCGCTGGAAATGTCCCCGATTTTCATTTCAGAAATCTGGTCACCTTATCCTACAGGCTGTTCAGATTCAGCTCCTTTCGTTACGTAACGAAAAGAGTAATTTGCATAAGCCTGAACTCCTCTGGACGATGATAGGAGATCCAAAAGGCAGGCGTTTCGCAACACAGCGCTGAGAGCAGACAGCGCGGACGGAGAAAGCGGACAGACAGCGCCAAACAGAGAGACCCATGGAGAGTGCTGACAGAGAGCACTGACAGACCGACAACAGGAGTGACACCCCGGGCTGACAGCCACTGCATGAAAAGTGGGATTTTCGTCAGTTAGCGGCCCTGTAAATTGCCGTGGAAGTTCAGGTTTACGACTGCACACGGCAATTTGCAGGAAACAACGAAAACTGACGTGAATTGCCGGGAATTGACGTGGGCCTTGCTTGGCAGTTGTCCCCCCATGACCCCCCTCCCCGTAATCCTAGGGGAGGCTTTAACATGTAAAGGAAAATGCTGTGAGCTATACAAATGCAAATCAGGGTAGCAGGGGGAGTTTTACCCCAGGTGACATTTTTCTGAAATGTGTTAACTTCATTTCATCTTCATTCATAGATATAACTTCATTTCATCTTCATTCAAAGATACACAAAACAATTTGCTTCAACAATTACTTTTAATCAGGCTTTGCCACAAAGGTAAAGGGTCAAGGATGGGTTCATAGATCATAGATCTCGGCTGTGTTCGAAATGCCATACTAACGTCCTACTCGTACTTAATTGTGACGTAAATTTGAGTACGTAGTGCGTTCACATACAATAGTATGTGAATTTGTGTACGCGAGAAATGCCCGGATGTATACTGCATTGGCAAGAATTTCTGAGTATACAGCGGACTTTGCTAAATCTACTCAACTTCCCCAAAATGCATTGCGGCTCGTCTGACTTCTGAAAAGTTTTGGATAATGGCGGACGACTGCGGTGATTCTGGCGACAGCCCAACACAAACCGCGTACACATGTAAGTATACTGTAACATGACTTGTATGTTTCCAGCTGACTTTTAAATCGTATTGATAATGAACGTTACTTTATTGTTGTTGGCATTGTACGTTAACGTTACGAATCGAAGGTCCTGCCAGCCGGCTAGCCTACTGACGGTAATTTACCATAGGGGTTAGCGAGCGCAAGCGAAGCGGAAAATGTGCCGTTTTTACCGACGTTAACTAATAATATAGTGCTTATGTTAAACCGTGGTTATATATTTACTAACGGTGATTAATAACGCCGTGCACCGTTGTCCGTTAAAGGGACGGATGCAGACACCGGGCGCCTCATTCAGTGGAGGGAACGATGAGGAGAAGTTCACCGGCAGGAGGAATGCTGCTCTGAGAGGCTTCACTTAAGAAAATGTGGTTTAAATGTTATAATTCTTATATCCAGGACTGCTGGAGACTCTGAGGATGTCCCAGGACTGCTGGAGTGGCTGGGCTTCGTCGCTGTCACCCCCATCACCACCGTGGAACTATGGACATGGAACCCATCTGTTCTGTTAGTAAGCAGTGGACGAGGTTCTCCGTGGAACGCCTTGAAAGACAGAAGTCCTTCCTTAAAGAGACTAACGTTAACTCGAAGAAGAGAAGACGGGTGAACAATCCCAAGATTGCGGTAAGAATATGTTCGGTGACTGCTAGCTAAGCTAAAATTAGCAAAGCAAGCCCAAGCTAATAGTCCAAGCTAAAAGTAGCATAGTAGCCTTGTAAAAGAACAAGAGAGAGGAACCAGTGTAACGTTAAGTTGCTTTGTTAAGTGTATGTTGTTGGTCTTTTACAGGAAGCAGTACGCCGTCTTCACAACTGGGAGACGAATTGTAGGCGCTACGAACCGGAGCAAGGGTAAGATTTAAAGAATATGCTTTCATTCTGCTGTATAAGGAAATAGATGCGTTAACAGTAGATACCGATCTTAACTGTTCATTTTGTTTTCACAGACGAACCTCGCCTCATAACGAAGCTGTGACCTCTTACTTGCTCGGAGCTTTGTCCGCAAGTCCGGATTTCTATGACGCTGATAGTGACGCCATTGTGTGTAAGTAACTTTTACCGTTTTCTTCTTCCTTGTTTTAATTTTACTGTGACTTAAGTTTTCTTATTCATACCACTCATTTAATTGTTTTCCAGCTGCCTGTAAGACATACTATGAAACGGTACGCAGGAGCTTCAGACACACACAGCCTGATCTCGCATCGCAGGCGGAAGCTGTGAAGAGGTCAGCTCGGAGTCGTTCCAGGAGAAAGAGGGAAAGACTTATTAGATTTATTAGATCCGTTTTTGGTCAATGTGACCAAACCTACCTAAACCTATTTTTCAGGTGCATTAATAGATGTGTTGTGTGCATCGCGCAGTACTGATTGTCTTTATTGATTGTTTTACAGCTGCTGGAAGCGAGACGGAGTGTGCTTGCTGGCGATGAGGTGGACCGTTGGAAGTGCGCCACCACAGACATGATGACATGGCTAATTAGAGCCTTCGCTGTGGTTCGTTTTCGACCATTTTCGGCACAGACGAACGCGGCGTTCGCAGCCTGTAAATTGTCGTTAACTCCCAAAAATTAGGGAGATTTCCAGGCGTTTACAGGGACAAAAATCCGACTTTTCTTGCAGTGAGCAGCACGGACCAGCATGGACCGAGAGCACGCACGGACCCACAGCACGCACGGAGAGTGTGGACCAACATCACGGACAGACAGCGGGAGAGCGCGACCGACAGACCCATAGCATGCACTGAGAGCACGCACCGAGAGTGCACACGGAGAGCACGCAAGAAGAGCACGCACAGAGAGCAAGGGCAGACAGCACGCACGGACCCACAGCGTGCACAGAGAGTGCAGCCCAACTTACCGGTCATGGTGCTGGGTGATCCAGCTGGTGCTCCGTGAATAAATCCTGGTGCAGGTGAAGCTGGAGACAATCCTCCCTGTCTCACGCGCTCTGGTGCGTCTTCACTGCTGCCTCCGGTCTGACGGACCCGGGGGCGCGTGCCCGACAGAGCACCATGCACGGCGGTCCAGGTCTGGGGCCTCATTTATAAAACTGTGTGTAGGATCCTTACTAAAAGTGTACGTACATTCAAAAAGCAAAAGTTTGCGTGCGCCAAAAAAAAAATCAGATTTATAAAACTGTGCGCACGCAAGCTGTACGCAATGTTTCCTTTATAAATCACAGGATCACCTACAAGTGTGCGTACCTGAATCCCGCCCTGTACACGCTCTCATTTTACCATATTAATGAGCCAGCATGCAATCGTTTTTGTGTGGTGAATCACGGCGACAGGCCAGGAAAAAAAGCAAAGAAACTTAACTTTTCCGAAACGGAGAAGAGACACTTGTTGGGGAGGTGGAGGCCCGGACAATAATTTAATTTAGTGGCCACAGCAGCAGGATCACGAATAAAAAGAAGCAGTGCGAGTGGCAACACATTGCTGCTGCTGTCCACGGCGTCAGTGGGACGGAGCGGATGGTGGCGGAACTTGCGAAAAAGTGGTCTGATCTGAAGGTAAATTACATCTTTCTGCTCCTTTACCAACATGTATTCAATGTATTGCTTCAGTATTTGAGGAAGTTTGATTTTGATGTGACTTTGGGGATTGTGTCTGAAAAGGAGGGAGACACAGACGTGACTGAGACCAGAGGGATAAGGGTAAACAGATTTTAAACTTTTATTATATATAAAACAAAACGTTAAATCGTTTCTGTCCTTCCAGAGTCTGCAGCGTTGGGCTCAGAGGAGGGTGACGTGAGAAGGGTGACGGGCCCTCGGCACAGCGTCCGGGTCCGGCGCAAAGCAGCAGTGCACCGCTCCATGGCACATCAAGCAACCGCTTGGGTGCACACTGATGCCGTCCTGCAACTTCAGCGAGACACAATCACCGCCATCAACAACGTTGCAGATGAACTATAGCAAACGCGCACTGTGTTGCAAGAAATTGCCATATTAAAGTGATGGTTCGGAGTGAAATGAACCCTAGGTAATTTCCACCAAGACATCCAGCCAAACACCCCCTCGGAAGCATTTTTAGCGATGGTCAGCAGTGGTCAAGATAGGGCGATCAGCCGAACGGCTTCGTAATAGCGCGATGGTACTTACAGTATATGTCGTAAATTTCCCCACTAATAATGAATGGAATGTTACCAAACTTCTGCAGTAGTACACATAGGGTCTGTACTCACAAAACGAGGCATTTTAAAGTTTGTAAGTACATCAGGAGTGTATTTAAATGAACACTTGCCTGATAGCTTCTACTGCTAAAGCTACGCTGTTTGCGTAGACCGTGTTTACACAGCTTCTTCTTCGTTGGTGTTTAATGGCAATCGGCGTATACCCAGCTGTTTCCGTGACGCAAGTTTCACGCCAGCGTATGAAAAAGTTTCGCCGATTTTTTATAAATGCTTGTCGACCTGATAATATAAGCATTTATATAAAAAAAAATTGAAATCTAAATATTTTCATACTCCCACGTGAAACTCGCGTCACCATAGCGCTATTACGAAGCCGTTCGGCTGATCGCCCTATCTTGACCACTGCTGACCATCGCTAAAAATGCTTCCGAGGGGGTGTTTGGCTGGATGTCTTGGTGGAAATTACCTAGGGTCCATTTCACTCCGAACCATCACTTTAATAAAACAATACCTTAAAAACGAACATTGTTGTCTTCCTTATCTTACAAATGCAGCATGACATCCTCACGGATTCTTGCACGCTGTTGATACCCCTCCAGTCGGGCAGGGGGCCGAGGCTCATCATGCTGGGGACTCTACCACCTTTGCTGGGTGGTGGAGTCTGCCTCCTGAAGTTCGGTAAAGTTGCGCTCTCCTTGCTCATTATAGCGCATTTCCTCTGCGCTCTGGTGGTTTAAAAACGAGGAGAAAGTGTAACAAGTATACGATGGCTTAATGGCTGTATGTATGTGTGTTGATGACATATGCACAGTAAATAAGGAGACTAATTAGTTATTCCTGCTGTGTTCTGCAGTGATCTAATGGAGGGTATTTGTTGTATCCTGTATTACATGCAGTCGGGCCGTCTCCTCCTCCTCCTCCTCCTGCGGTGACAGCGCTGATTCAATATTTCGAAATGATTTTGATTTAAGATAAGGGTTGGATTTTAAAAGAAGGTGTTTATGAAGTTGAGTTCCTCATGATAACGCGGATCTAACGTATGATATGGAGTGAAATTAAATGTGTGCTAGTCATCAAAACTATAATAGTTCTTCTCACGTTTACTTCCTACAATCTGACATCTGTATCGCTGATTCCCCTCCAGTCTCCAGAATGTGCGTACCGGTACGCATGCCTCAGAGTTTGCTTATGGGTACGCACACTTTCCCGTCAAGTTAGGTTTTTATTAGAGGTGTAACGATTCATTTGATTAATTGATGAATCGATTGTCAGTCCTATAGATTCTACTAAATCGATCTGCTAAAATAAATAAATAGAATGAATCGTTTTGGCTTCACCAATAATCGGTATAAATGCGTTTTATCGGATGAATCGTGATTCTTACTCATGATTAATGTTTTAATACGTTTAAGACACTCTCTCCCCTGACAGCATGTAAACTACTGAAAATGTTAAAAATAACATAAATATAATGCAGGACTACTTTTTTATAGAATAAATATGTTATTTTTTCAGCTTTCAGAAGAATACCGCTAGTCTCACTCGCATTATTGCATGTTTATTTCATGGATATAGAATTTTGGTTACAAGTTACTGAATCGAATCGTGGTTTACAGAATCGAATCGAATCGAATCGTTACAACAACAAAAAATCGTCCTTGAATCGAATCGCCAACTACTGTATCGTTAATCGAATCGAATCGCTGTGAAGCCAAAGATTCACACCCCTAGTTTTTATAGATCACAACCTTTGCGTGGAAAGTGATGTACGCACCTTTCCAGCCCCGTTTTGTGCGTACGCAAGCTTTATAGATGAGGCCCCTGGTCTCTTGTGTTTCATTTTTACGGCTACGGTCCGTGTTAGCTTCTATGTGTGTGCTAACCACTTCACATCAGGCTGCTTCAGTAACGAGGGTCAGTACAAAGCTGGCTTTGCCTCGACACTGACCCTAGTAAAAGGATCTGTCCCCACAATACGGGCCCAGCAACTTCACCAGAGACACATAGGCGAGCCATAGCGATACATCCACGTAAACATTGCCGCATGCGTAGCGCAAGCAGCATCCTCTCAGTCTCTCCGAGTAGGCATGACAGACGGAGCTCATTAGCATTTAAAGGTGCAGACACAGAAGCAGCATGTTCTGAGTAGAGCTCATTTGAGCAACTTATAGAGCCCTAGTTTCGTAGACCAGGCGCAGTCAGCTTTCAGCGCACCTGCGCCACGCCGACGGGGTGTGTCCGCCTGGACTTTGCAAGTTTCGTGCACCGCGCAGGCTCGCGCAGGTTCGCGCAAGCTCGTGCAAGCACACCTCCCGTCTCGCCCACACGCGCAAGTGGGAAAGAGGGAGGAGAAGAAGGCGTGAGTGGGAGACAAGGAGGAGCCGAGGCGTGGACTGGGATTAACACAGCCGATTCAGATCTTCACCAATCAAATGAGCTCCTCTCCTCTCCTTTAATGCGTTAGGGGAGGTTCAGTGCAAGTTCCGTCACTTGACAACCCGATGACAGAAGCAGCGCCGCTGCTCCCACCACGCGCATCACGCGCTGTGCGCGCGTATCATAATAATAACAATGCCGATATTATAAAAAACAGGAGAGAGAGAGGGAGATGTTTTGGTCCGAGAGGCTGAGTTTCCGTTACGCGTGCCATCCGCCTTTGATCTGACGTCAGATGTGACGGGACAATCTATATAGATATAAATCCACGTGTTGATTCAGTTAGTTGCATTAAATAGTGTTTGTTGTGATTATTTATTGCATTTAAATGTGCCTGGAACTGTGGAAAACTGCCTGTGAGGTCTCGGTGACGTGTGCGCACTGCGCGCCGTCAGCCAAACTTCCACTCCGCCAGCTGTGATTCGCCTTGAATGAATGGACTTTATTTACGCCTTGCGCCGAGAGTAGACCAGGTTGGAGCTGGCGAGCTTTCAGCGCAGTCTCGGCGAGGCTTTTTGCCACGAAACTTCCACTACGCCAAGCTGAATCTGTGACGCCTCCCCCTGCTGCGCCGCCACACCCATCTTGGCGCAGGCGATCCACCAAACTGCCAAACTGACCGTGCGCAAGGCTGCGCGGGTCGAAACTTGCATTGCGCCGGCTCCGCCACCCTGCGCTGCCCTGCGCTGCGCCACGAAACTAGGGCCCATAGACAGCTGAAATTCAGGACCACAGATGGGTTTGGGGCAATGCATGTTGAATACAGTGTTGTTGGACCTCTGACAACTGTGTGGAATTGATGAAAACAGTATAATATGTGACCTTTAAAGCATTTGATATCATTTTAGCTGGACAGTCTATCATTTTCTGCACTTCTTTATAGGTTTTCCCCTCTTTTATTTATTTCTTAATCAAAGAACACTCTTCTTCTGAGTAATGTGGGAGTGCTATTATTTTGAACACAACTGTATACATACAGGTACAGGAAAAGTCCCAGGCCACTGGCGCTCCCCACCTCCCCTCAGGTTTTGACTTTATAATATAAGTCAGAAAATATGTTTGGCCAGCCCCACCTGGAACACCTTTCACCCTCATATTTTCATAGGCAGCCGTCTCTATCATGATTTTGACACTGTGAGCTCAGGGATTTGTCTCTTCCAATTTCTCAGAATAAGCCTTGGTGCTACGATTAGTGTCTGCCTGATTTCTGCTTTGGTGAGGCCTGGTAGCATAAGTGCTTTGTCCCCTAGTAGACATAGTTGTGGTGATTCTGATAAAGGTTATCTGAGCCATCCATCTATATGCTGCTCCTCAGCTGTAAATATTTCCAGAAATCCCCTTTCTTTGTTAGATTAAAATTGTTCTTCAAGGTCCTCAAATGATCTCAATGAATTCCCTTGATAGAGATCCTTTATAACATGTATCTCTTTAGCTATCCATGTATTTCATAAGAATGTTTTTGTAAAATATGGTTTCTGTCTTTTTTTGTGAGAATACAAAACCTTTCCATAAGAATTCCTTAATTAAGCGATTGCATTGCTTAAAGATTCCTTCAGGGATGTTCACTGATATCATCATAGAAATGTAATTGTGGAGCCACTGGCATCTTGATAATACTTATTTACCCCCATAGGGTGAGATTTATCAGTTTCCATTTGTCTAAATGTATCTTAATATTGTATCAAAGGGGTCATATTAATAGAGATTATATTTTCTATAACTGAGCAATAAAAACTGAAGCCCTCGGGTCCTTGATCAGGAATAGAATATCATCTACATACATACATGTTGTGTTCCCCTTATAAAATCCCTTTAATACACACTTCTGCTCTGATTGCGACAGTCAAAGGTTCCAGGAATAGAGTGAAGTAGGTTTTTATATCACAGCTGTGTCTGTACTGTATGTTCAAAGCTTAACAGCATTCTATAATTACAGGTTAGAAACCTTGAAGTGTTTATAGGTTTTTCATCCAAATGTATCGCACATTTTAACAGAATTTCGGGATGTGCGCAAGAAAATGTGAAGGAATGCTTGTTCCCATCCACACCGTTTTATGCCATTACTAGGAGTTGGTTCAGGGAGATAGGCTGTAGGTGGCACTAATGCTCGAGTCAGAAAAATGTTAAACCACTGCAGAAGAAGCAACAAGGTGACCTAATTAAAAGAGCGCTAGTCGAACATGAAACACTTAAAAACAGGAAAAATGGAGAGAAATACAACATGTGTTAGTTTCTTATATTGATGAAAGTAAGGTTCCTTCAGATCTGTGTGGAGCTATGAGGAAACCATTTGACATCTCTTCAGTGGATGTTAAAGTCACATGCTTCATCATTTATTTACTGAATATTGTTTCATTGCACTTTACCGCATTTTGCTATTATGATATTGCCAACTTTTCCACCTCAACCAAATGAAAGAATTAAATTCTGAAATATTTTTTTGTTTTTGTTTTTTTGCATAATTTCAGCTAGCGGCCTCATGTAGCGATGTAGAGAGAGAAGAAGAGTATTGTTGGAGGTGAGGACTTTTCAATGAATTTACTTAGAAATCACAGATTCGGGCCTGTATACTGGATATTGAGGCATCAAGGTTATTCTTCAATAATGTATTTCAGTTCAACTAAACATGCTAGATTCAAGGCTAAACTCAAACAGTTGAACGAGTGAGTGAAGCATTTATCCTTCAACTTGTATTAAAATCGGATCAATCTGGCACAAATAGTACAACACATCCTCTTACCTAAGCCACAGATTGTGTGTGCCAATGTTAGAAAAATAGGGTTTTATTTACCCAAAACATGCAAACCAATAGAAACCAAGCCCTTAATAATGCACATGGGGAAAACAAGATGGAAATCATTACATTGAAACAAAAGAAAAGCTAACATGGCAGCATATGTATGGAGCATGAATGCAGCAACAGGATGTCACAGTCCGCCACCCTTGACCACCTTTTGCTCCACCAGGAAGGGACCTCCACAAGCATGGTAACTCAAAGGACAAAGAAATAATAATTAATACAACGGAAATTGATTATTTAACGCTACAATGTGAAAATTTGTGCACACCACAAATTTTAGACTGGTTACCTGTCTGTCTCTTCATGTCAGCCCTGTGAGAGACTGTTATCAGTGTCAGCTGGAATCGGCTCCAGCCCCCCCGCAACCCTGAATACAGGATAAGTGGTTGATAATGGATGGATGGATGAATGGATGGATGGATGGACCTTGTGATGTGTACTTTAATGTGGAAATGAATTGTTTGGTGTGTGGGTGACGGCAAATGAAATTAACTAGTTTACCTAAAAAAAGTAATGAGGGGACAGTGTGGACAATATTACCTCTGCTGGCTGTTAACGTGTGGCTGTGGCCAAAATAACATATACAACCTTTGGAGAGTACCAGCGACAGGTGAACACTGTGGGAAATGGTTGTGTGTGGTTAACATTATGAATTGTAAAAGTATGACTGTATTTGGGGAAATGTCTTGGTTGGGGTTAAAAGAAGTAAAGGACAGCAGTAGTTCTCTTCAAACCACATTTGGTCTGGAGAAAGGAAGGAAGCTGCTTTGTCTCTTGTTGGTAAGTCAGAAACTAATTGTAGATTTAGGTTTAGGCATTGTGTGTGTAAAGCTAGTGGTAACATTTAGTCTAGTATTGATAGCTTGTTGTTGAACTTCTTGTGAAGCTGTCTATGGTAAGTGAGCAATCAGCTTGTTTGAGCCAGCTCACCTGTAGTGAATAGACTTGATTAGAGGGAAGGAGGAGCCACAGTCAGTACTTGCGGTAAATTGAGCACTTAAAAGGCTGTCACTACAGCGTCAGCTGCAGCGTCGGGCCATCAGAACGAAGACAGCTGAACAAAGACACAGGGAGTCTATCTGTGGGAGTCAAGACAGCTGAACAAAGACACAGGGAGTCTATCTGTGGGAGTCAAGACAGCTGAACAAAGACACAGGGAGTCTATCTGTGGGAGTCAAGACAGCTGAACAAAGACACAGGGAGTCTATCTGTGGGAGTCAAGACAGCTGAACAAAGACACAGGGAGTCTATCTGTGGGAGTCAAGACAGCTGAACAAAGACACAGGGAGTCTATCTGTGGGAGTCAAGACAGCTGAACAAAGACACAGGGAGTCTATCTGTGGGAGTCAAGACAGCTGAACAAAGACACAGGGAGTCTATCTGTGGGAGTCAAGACAGCTGAACAAAGACACAGGGAGTCTATCTGTGGGAGTCAAGACAGCTGAACAAAGACACAGGGAGTCTATCTGTGGGAGTCAAGACAGCTGAACAAAGACACAGGGAGTCTATCTGTGGGAGTCAAGACAGCTGAACAAAGACACAGGGAGTCTATCTGTGGGAGTCAAGACAGCTGAACAAAGACACAGGGAGTCTATCTGTGGGAGTCAAGACAGCTGAACAAAGACAAGGGAGTCTATCTGTGGGAGTCCATCGAGGAAGCCCATTGAGATAGGTACAACATCTCAACCCCCCCCCCCCCCCCCCCCCTTCCTCGCAGCCATGTGTCTTATCCCAGTCAGGACATCGCACTGGAGAAGATTTTACCGAAGTCCCTTCATTCGAGGCTGTAACCCATCCAATCTCTGCTACCCACCAATCTCCACCGGTAAGGAACTTGAGGTACGAGGGGGGCTGTGGAACTGCCAGTCTGCAGTCAAGAAGGCGGATACCATCTCAGCCTATGCCTCCCTGCAGACTCTCCACTTCCTGGCCCTCACAGAGACCTGGATCACCCCAGAAAACACTGCCACTCCAGCTGCCCTTTCAACTGCCTACTCGTTTTCACACTCCCCAAGACAAACAGGGCGAGGAGGAGGAACTGGGCTCCTCATCTCACCCACATGGTCCTACCAGGTCCTTCCTCTCGACCACCTACCCCGATCTACGCTTGAATTTCACGCCGTCTCTGTCACCCTTCCTTTCAAACTCAACATCATAGTGATCTATCGCCCACCCGGTCCTCTTGGTGACTTTTTGGATGAGATGGATGCCCTCCTGAGCTGCTCCCCTGATGATGGCACACCGCTCGTCGTCCTCGGTGACTTCAACATCCACCCGGGAAAGCTGCATTCATCTGAATTCATTGACTTCTTTTCCGCATTTGACCTCACACTCTCCCCCTCTCCACCAACTCACCGGGCCGGGAACCAACTTGACCTTGTCTTCACAAGATCCTGTGGCATCTTGGCACTCTCTGTTACCCCGCTCACCGTGTCCGACCACCACTTTGTGACTTTCTCCCTCCCCATGAAGCCCACCTCATCCCTCCCCTCTACGCCTCGAATGGTCACCAGCCGCCGCAACCTGAAATCCCTCACTCCCTCCGCTCTCTCCTCAACTGTTATCTCCTCGCTCCCATCCTCGGAACAGTTCTCCTTAATGCCTACTGAGGAAGCCTCCTCTTTCCTGATGTCCTCACTCGCCTCTTCTTTGGACACTCTCTGTCCCCCAATCTCACGACCGGCGCGATCATCTCCCCCCCCTCCCTGGCTGTCTGAACCTCTGCGAACCAACAGATCATTGTTGCGAGCGTCAGAGAGAAAATGGAAGAAATCGGGACAGCACGAGGACCTTGCTCACTACCACCTCCTCCTCTCTGACTTCACCTCAACTGTTTCGGCAGCTAAATCTGCCTTCTACCTGGCAAAGATCAACTCTTCTGCCTCCAACCCCAGGAAACTCTTCTCCATGTTCTCTTCCCTCCTCACCCCTCCTACCCCTCTCCCTCCCTCCTCCCTTACTGCCGATGACTTTGCAACTTACTTTACCAAGAAAGTAAATGACATCAGCTCCTCATTCACGCCTATTCCCTCCCACTCGGATGGTCTTACCAGCTTTAGCCCCCTCACCTCTGAAGACGTTCACGCACTTGTTACATCTAACCGTGCCACCACCTGCTCCCTTGACCCGATTCCCTCCTCTCTTCTCCAGGACATCTCACACGACATCTTGCCATTCCTCACCACCCTGATCAACTCCTCCCTCACCTCAGGTGTCATTCCAGCGGATTTTAAGACCGCTATCGTGAAGCCTCTCCTGAAAAAACCCACCCTTGACGCTACTGACATCCAAAGCTACAGACCTGTATCTCTTCTTTCATTCCTCTCTAAAACCTTGGAACGTGCTGCCTACAACCAACTGTCATCCTATCTCTTGCGGAAGAACCTCCTAGACCCTAACCAATCAGGATTCAGGACTGCCCACTCCACTGAGACGGCCCTCCTCACGATGACCGAGTCCCTGCGAGACGCCAAAACATCATCCAACTCCTCCGTTCTCATTCTCCTTGACCTATCTGCTGCATTCGACACAGTCAACCACCAAATTCTCCTCTCCACTCTGGCTGAACTTGGCATAACCGACTCTGCTCTCACCTGGTTTACATCATACCTGACAAACCGCACCTTTCAGGTCACATGGAATGGCTCTATGTCCAAACCCTGCTCTCTGGACACGGGTGTCCCTCAAGGCTCAGTATTAGGACCGCTTCTGTTCTCACTATACACCAGATCACTAGGTTCTGTTATCACATCGCATGGATTCTCCTACCATTGCTACGCTGATGACACCCAGCTGTTCCTCTCTTTTCCCCCGTCCTCTGACGCTCACATTGCAACTCGCATCTCGGACTGTCTGGCTGACATCTCTGTCTGGACAACTGCACATCACCTCAAGCTTAACCTGAATAAAACCGAACTCCTCTTCATCCCAGGGAAAGACTGCCCTCGCATGGACCTGTCGGTCACTGTTGAGGGCATCACAGTATTTCCTTCCTCAACTGCGAGGAACCTGGGTGTAATCCTCGATGACCAACTATCCTGCACCCCCAACATCACTGCTGTGGCCCGATCCTGCAGATTTGCCCTCTACAATATCCGCAGGATTCGGACCTTCCTCACAAAGGATGCAACGCAGCTCTTGGTCCAAGCACTGGTCATCTCCCGCCTTGACTACTGCAACTCTCTCCTGGCCGGACTCCCGGCCTATGCGATTAAACCATTGCAGCGTATCCAGAACGCTGCAGCACGCCTTATCTTCAATCTACCCAAATTCTCCCACGTGACCCCCCTCCTCCGTGACCTCCACTGGCTCCCTGTTGCAGCACGCATCCAATTCAAGACGATGACACTGGCCTTCAGGGCCATCAATGGAACGGCACCTGCCTACCTTCAAACACTGGTCAAACCTCATGCCCCGAAGCGAGCACTTCGCTCCTCTACTTCAGCTGGCCGGCTGGTACCACCATCGCTGAAATCAAACAAATGTCGCTCAGCAAAGTCCAGACTCTTCTCTGTTCTGGCGCCTCAGTGGTGGAACGAACTCCCGACCAATGTCAGGACAGCAGAGTCATTTGCCATCTTCCGAAAAAGGCTCAAGACTCACCTGTTCAGACTTCACCTCGACTCTACATAGCATGACCCACTAACACCCTCCCTCGACCCCCCCCCCCCCCCCCCCGCAAAAAAAAAACAAAAAAAAAACCTTACCTATGGCACTCAGATCGTAGCACTGTTGCTCTTGAAGTACTACTTTACTCAGATGAGGACCTAACACTTGTTCTATTTTTAGCTCTTACTGCATCGGCAATGATACGTCGTGGTTTCTTTGTTTCCTTCTTTTGACAAATGTACTTATTGTAAGTCGCTTTGGACAAAAGCGTCTGCTAAATGACCTAAATGTAAATGTAAATGTAAGTAGTCTGCTAAGTCTTACGTTACGTTTCTAAGTTAGGTACAAGTACGTTATTGACCTTGTATGACTTATAATATGTTTTGACATTGACTTTTAGTTTCAAAATGGACATAATCAGCGGCCTCCTGGGTGAAAGTCCTGTGTTTGTTAGGCCTATCTACCTCCTGCCTGCGCAGACTTGGTCGCTTTATATGCTGCGTATAAGTTGACTTAGAACAAACTCCCAGAAAACTGTAGATCCACTGCAACCTTCAGTTAACTCAAGAAGAGTCAAGCAATGGTTCTGATCCACTTCTGGCAGCGTGTCTCGCTGTGATTGGGGCCGTCCAGAGATCACCAGAGATTATCCTTTGCTCCTGTCATAATTACTACAGCCACTACAGGTTGCCACCTAAAAATATGTGTAAATATGGGTAATTACGATTGGGAATCACTCCTGATTCCCTGAACAGATTCAATTGTGGTTCACAAGGTCCCGATTTGATTCAATATAGATTCACTTAGAGATATTTCAGTTTCTTGGTTATGAAAGATATTTCCATGCAAATTATATAATTATATAAAGATCTCTCTAATCTGGTGCAATATTAAAATGATTGGTGTACATTTAATTTGGACTCCTAAGCAGTTACATTAACATGAGCCACACACTACAGAACTCCACAGATCCCTACCGGCCATTTTTGGTTCCCAGAACGTTCTAGTTACGTACGCCTTTGGTTCCAGTTACGTTCCCTGTATGTTACCTTTGGTTAGGTTTTGGTTGCCACTTGGTTGCAGGGGAAAGTTGGTGTTACGTTCTGCAAACGTTAGGTTGTTTGGTTCCCTCAGCGTTCTCCTAACGTTCCCCTAACCTTGTTGGTTATAATGTTGGTTCCCCTAACATTCCCCTAACCTTGTTGGTTACATGTTTGGTTCCCTCAATGTTCTCTTAACGTTCCCCTAACCTTGTTGGTTATAATGTTGGTTCTCTCAATGTTCCCCTAACGTTGTAATGT
This sequence comes from Eutrigla gurnardus, assembly GCF_963514095.1. Taxonomy (NCBI): domain Eukaryota; kingdom Metazoa; phylum Chordata; class Actinopteri; order Perciformes; family Triglidae; genus Eutrigla; species Eutrigla gurnardus. The sequence continues at coordinate 563,512 of NC_139932.1, forward strand.
CTGATGAATGAACAGGCAAATTTGGCAGGACTTGAAAGTTTAATACAAAAAAAATTAAATACAACTGTAATACAAAATATAATAAAATACAAATTAAAAAAAATAAATAAAAGAGATACAATATAATGCCAATAATACAATAAAAAATTAAATATAAAAAAAAAAAACAATAAAAGTAATCTAAAAAAAAAAAGTGCAGAATTGCTGCTGTCCGTCTTCAGGCTTCAATTACTACAATATTTTGCAGTCATCTCTAAATGGGGCCTCCGTTTTGCTGACCATTTGACCTAAAAAGAAAAAGAAAAAAAAAGGTTTACACAACAAGTTCACAAAAGCACAAGAAACACACTTCTACCAACCAAGACATTTCAGAGACAGAAGTTTGATTTACCGTCTGTGTGGAGCAAACTTGAGCGCATGGCCGATGCACTCCTCAACCTCGGCTTCTGTCTGGCCAGGGAAGTTCTTCACACAGGCTGCTACAGGTAGAAGTAAAAAAGTTACACATCTAAATTTCATCAGTCAAGCTTGGCATAAAACTGATGTGAACAATATATAAACACTTACCTATTATAATCCTGCACAGAACCAGTTCCTGGAAGGACTTTTTGGCCCTTCTCCCCTTCAGGCTCTACTGGGCCAGGACATCATTTGTTGCCACTTGACGTAATATACGTCGAATGGCATCCCCTGCATTTGCCCCTCCAAATGTGCCAAGGAAATGTTGCTGTAAAAAAAAAAAAATTGAAATGAATGTGGAGAGCTTATACGATCTAATTTTATTATAATGAGAATTTATTTTATACAGGATTATGGCCAATTAATTACCATTTTGTTCCTCTGGTCTTGTTGAGCCAGACTCCTGTCCAACTCCTCTAGCTCGATAAGTGTTCCGCAGGGTGCCAACAAGAGCTCTTCCTGAGGCAGAGGAGGCTGAGGCGAGTGTGTTCCTCGGGCCATGGCGTTTACTGTATTCTCCAAGGCATCAATCCTCCTCATCAGGTATCTCATCAGGCGGCCATTGTGTGCTTCCATGACTACGGGGACATTTGTGATGGAATTAATTTTAGTTTTATACATAATATATTTTCCTATGCGAACATCTTAAGTGTGTATAAAGTACTTACCTCTCTCAATCGTGGCCACGACTAAGGCCCCTTCATCTCCGTCGTGAGTCATTGCTGAAGTTTTTGAGAAGAAAAGAAAATGTTTGTTTTCGGCTTCTTGGTTAGGAATTTGTATTCAGACTGTAAATGGAAAATTCAAAGCCACTGTACCTTGAACTGGTTGACGTGTTGGGGTGTGAAATGTTGGACTGACTGCACGTCTGGTCGAGGTGCTGGCTACATGTCTGAGTGGTGAAACATCTGAACAGAAAGTGATCATGAATGTCAGTTAATTTATGATGGGCTTCTTATACATGGTATTTACAAAACATGAACCTATGCTAATACATCAGACAATAAAAAAAAAAAAAAAAGGAAAAAACTTACACGACGGTGGTGAAGGCAGAGATCTCTGCTGACCTGAAAAGGGTATTCTTGACGTTGGAGTGGCGGCATCATCTGGAAAGAAAGACAGTGTACCGATTGGGAAATAAACTTTGAATTGTGTCATAATCAATCAATCTCTTTAGTTAGTAGTCTGTACTGACACATCAGATCAATCACATAACATACACCAGGTTATTCCTCATGAGTGTTAGCTCCAAGCTATGAAAGATGACTTGATAACCGTTAACTTACCCACAGGGTTTCCAGGCATACCCACAGTCCTGGGCTGCTTTGCTGCCGGTGGAGCAGAATCATCTGGAGAGAAAGACAGTGTAACTATTGGGAAACGAACATTGAATTGTGAAAATAATGTAGTCTGTACTGAAGAGATCTTACCATCACTAGAGGCAAAAGAATACCTCCTTGGACGTCTACGCTGCCTTGTCTGATTAATAGTGGTGTCATCTTCCGTCTCCACACTTGAAGAGTCCATTAATTTCAGACACATCCGGTCTGCTTTGGTGTAGGAATCTATGTAAGGAGAAACATTTTTATGAGCCAGTAGCAGAACAAAGCAGTATTTCCATACAGAGAAAACTTTATTAATATATTCTCTATAGTATATAGCAAAGATAGCTCACCTGTTCTGTACCACACTTTCTTCACTGGATGTTTAGCCCAGCTTCTGTTTGGCTCGCTGCAGCTAATAACGTGCTTTCGCACATTAAGTTGTGTCCAGTAGCACAGGTAGCCCTGCAGTTTAAAAAAAATGCAACTCATTTCAGATCCTCTTACAATGTAGGGAAAAGACACTTTGAATAGAAAAACAAATTGTGTCAGCACAAAACCACATACCTCATCAGTGTTTTCAAGCCATGTAGTTGGCACAACCTCAATGGCATTGTCGTTGAACTCGACAACACTGAAGTCCATCTGTTAACAGAAAGGCATCATTAGAATGGCAAGTAGAGCACCATAGATTGCAATAATGAAAACAGTCACAGACAAAGTCCTTTAGGCGTTTTTTTGTAAAGCAGTTTTTATTTAGTTTTGAATAGATATACACAGCATCAGGATGGAGTGGGTACATTTTCCTGTAAAACTCCATCCCAACCCACCCTTTATCAATACAAGGCTCAAAAACAGAATATCACATATTAGGAGAGTACAGATTTTTTGCAAGCGAGCAAATACAGTCAACGAACCCCTCCAAAAAAATAGATTGAAGTTGTCTGTTTGGATGTCTCCTAAAAATCATGCAGGACTGTCAAGAAAACATTTGTCTGTTTCTGTGGCTCCTCAATCATGAAGGCCTGTGTTGTGAGTTCACATTCTGGCACCAGCTTCATGATAAAGTCTCTCTTCTTCACTCTGAAGCACCCGATGATTCTTGAATCACAGGGATCTGTGAACAGAGGATCCGACTTCTCAAACACCTTGCACAAAACCATGTCATTCCTCTCCTCAACGGCCTCACAGCAGTTGTCACCTGCCAAGATGTATGCATTGTTTGGACTTCGGATTTTCTTTTTTTGTGCTGGAACTGTGCTGCTTGGACCCTGTTCCATCTCCGACAGCCTTTTGGCAACTTGAACAAGTGGTCGTCGTCCCGATCGTACCAGACGTTTCAGCCGTCCCAAGTAGTTTTCAAACGGGAATGCACTACATGCATCCAGACATCCAAAGGTTTCTGCTTCATCTGGTAAATGGAGCATGGTATGGACATTATACACCATGAAGTGACCGCCATACAGCTCTGCTGTGTTTGACACAAAATACTCCATCAGACTTCTGCTGTAGTCTGCGTGTTTGCCTGCCAGGTTTGGAGAAACCAAAATATTCAGTGCTACGCTGAAAGCCATGAAATGCCTATACAGTGGCTTGGACAGCATGTCCTTGAGCACTATTTTTCCTGTATATAGGGCAAACTGACGCAGCTCTGTAGCCTTCCAGCGGTCCACTTCTTCCAAGTTCCTAGGCTTCCTGGTAAAGCAACTTGGTATAGATTGTTTCAAACCACAGAGTCTTCTGCTGATCTCTTGAACCTGTCCAGCAGACAGTCTAACCTGCCTGCGTCCCCTCACCCATTCCACCAGCAGTTTCCTCATAACACCTAAACAAGCTTGGTGCATGTAGTCAATGGGAAACATTTTGATCATATCAATGGGAAGTTGCAGAAATGGGGAAACAGGATGGCCATCGGTCTCCTTAGCAGACATTTCTGTTCTGAACATCTCATTGGTTCGCATGGTGTTTAGAACATCAGGGTATGTTACACGTCTATCCATCCATAGCCCTCTCTGTGTACATTTGTCACATCCATTGTATCCTGTGCACAGTTTGATTGCTTTGACCATTGCCTTGGCTGGTGCATCGCATACAACACAACGCATCACAACAGTCTTCCCTTGAATTCCGTTTTCAAGCAGATCCTGCATTTCTGCAACCACATCAGTGAGAAAGTCCAAATCCTTAGGTTTGGATGGGCCACATGTTAAGGTTACAGGGAAAACACGAGTTGGTGACAGATGGATGGCACACAAGACAGGCCACAGAGTGTTCTTGCTACTTTTGAAAAGTGGAAGGCCATCAATGTTGAGCGACAACTCCAGTGTGTTTAGTTTTTTCAGAACCGCCTCTGGGTAGAGCTTGAGTTGTCCTTCAATAGTTTTCCTTAAACCAAAGTGGACATACTCCATTCCCGATACTGTGACTGTCCTGATATCTCTAGGGGTTGATAGCAGGGTTCTGGCCGTTGAAGGTAGCTCTGGGTGCCCATTGGCTTTTAATCCTTCAAGAAGGTCATCAAGTGCAGAGTGTGGAATGTGGTGTTTCAAGGCCCAGTGCTGTAATAAGTTTCTAACTGAGCATTGTGGGTGGTTTTCCTCGCTGTAGGGGTCACTGGTATCATCCATAGGTGTGGCCCACATTCCCATGTCCGACGCAAAACCATCACTGCTGCTGCTGTCCTCCTCAGCGCTGCCGACAGAACTTGGTACTGCCATGAACTCTGGCTCTTCTTGAATCTCCTCTGCCAGTTGGAGCTGTTCCTGATGTTGATGTAACAGCGCTGCAGCCTGCTCTGCCCGTGCTGCAGCTCGCGCCTCCTGCTCGGCACGCATCTCTGCTCGCACAGCCGCTGTAATTTTTCGCACCTCTCGCCGCGCCCTCTTCCATTGCTTTGTGTAGGCTTGTCTGGCCAACCTGGTCAAAGTCATTGCATGCTAATATAATGCAAATGCTCACCTGATGTCGAAGAAAAGCATAAAAAAATCATACAACAAATTAAAGCAAAAATCTGACCGACAATCACCACCTTAACCATCGACCTTTACCATCAACCACCGAATCCACTGAAAGCGACTCAGCGCGTTGTAGTACATATTCCAGGTCCTTATGTTTCTGCTACAAAACCGCAGAATAAGAGACGGAGCGTCACCGGATGTTTGCCGTTGCTATCGCAACACGTGAAAGCTACGGCTTCTAGCCACCCGACCACGGAATCAATAAACAATAAGCATCACAGCCGCCACCCTAAGGACATTGACGAGGCGTTGTCACACGTTGGGATTGATTAATTAGAAAAATAAATGCCTAGTTCGCTAGCGGTTGGTTGTTAGCGTCGAGGAGCGGGGCGATTACGTCACTGGTATGCGCTGAAAGCAAGTTACATGCCGTAAAAAAACTAATCCCTGCAATCATTTGAACTCGCAATGATGTACTAACACACCCAGATTTTGAGAATTGTTTTTTAACGTATTCAATGGTCAACTAAACTTTCTCAAAAGAGTGCATCAAAAACAACGCTTTGTCTTCGAGGAAAAGGACTTTGCATTAGCTACTCAAACCCCGTGCATTACAACATCATGGAACTCAAAATTAGCAAAGATCAAGCAAACCACAACACTTATACAACCACAATGATAACGTTAATTACACCTTACCTTTTCGCAAATGAATCACAGAAGTCTTAGAAGTAGAAGTAGGAGTCTAGTAGAAGCCGCTCTGCATTCAAATCTTCCGGGAATGATTCACTGCGGCCACCTGAGTCCAGTTATGCATTTCTTCCAGCCAATGAGGAGCGTTCGTGCTGGACACACCCCGCGACGTACCTGGCCAATCAGTATTCTAGAGTCAATTCAAACTAAAGAGAGGTCGTTGCTATCTCCGACTTTACATGTTATCAAAGATTCTATATTACTGACTATTATCCCACTCTTGCACTAAAACCTATATTTCTATAACTATATTTATTTTTTCAATCTTTAAAAGTAGGCTACCATATATAATGGTACAGCTTGTAACAATAACCCTTTGTTCAAAGAGACAGGCAGATATGGCATCATGGTTTGAGCGAGCAAGCTATTACAAATGATTTCATAATCAGCAGACCAATTTTGTTGACTCCAGTTATACAAATAATGTTCCGTCTATCACTTATAGACAAACAACAAATGTTACAATGCTACATGGGCAAAACGTTTGTCGATCGTAAACTCACCTTGTGCGGTGATCACGGCGGTAGACAATGCCATCAAGAGTAGTGTCGTGGCACACTCAGAACTTCAAAATGCTTCTATTTATTTGGCCTTGATGAAGGCGTAAGCCGAAACGTTGTAAAATAAGCATATCGAAGTTCTGAGTGTGCCACGACACCCTTGTTTTGACTACATGTACACGCTGGCAAACCATCGTCTTCTTTGTTTAAACCAACAGGCGCTTTCTCTTGACGTCACACACGCGCGACGCAATCTTAAAGGCACAGGCATTTGATATTACTTCAGATATCAGATGTTGTTGTAGGAGGCCTTTCAAGCAGAGAAAATAGTTTTTTTTAAGTATGTTTGATTTTAGAGAAATGTTATAATATTGGAACGTTGCTAGTTGGGAGCAGAATTCCAACTCACGTTGCCTGAACAACAATTCAGAACAACTAAGCTTACCCCATAAAGGTAACATCAATAATCACACATCAGTCATATTTTTCAAGTCATTTATTACAAAAAAAACAAGATAAAACTCCAGCTTTTTCTAGCAACTTAATTAACATGTATACATATGCTTTTTATATTGTAGTAAATAACCTGAAGGAAAAGACTGAGTGGTCAGGAAATGTTTTCCAGGCAGACAATACTGTCTGCAAGTTGCTTTGGACAAAAGCATCTGCTAAATGCCCTAAATGTAAATATAAATGGCTTGCCTATGCTCTGTACTTATCATGCTAAATGAAACCTGCATCCCAATCACCAGCCATATAGTCACACAATACTGCCTACTGCTTGTTATGCTCTCTAATTATCATACTAAAAGGAAAACATGCATACACCACTTACATCTACACCCCACATTCAGGAACATTTTCACCTTTCCTAGAACTGAATTGTCTGTTGATATCCTCATTGTGGACAAAGTCATGGTATTTTAGGTCAGTCTGATCAAATTAACTACATTTTGTAATGATAAAACTTTTAAATTAGTCAAATCTGACCAGAACACAACACGGGTAGAATGTATACTGTCCATGTATAATAAAATACTTTGTTTCAGGCAGTACATGCTCTAGACATCGTAATTACAACCAAAAAATATATAATAGACATTTTACTTACTGCAATCTGATGAATCCAGTCCAATGAAACAAAGAGATGTTGTTCGAAGAAAACCTTGAGAGGTTGTGTAAGTTCATGGCCACAGGACTTATAAACAAATGTACGATCTAATAGCATTGTGAGACTGGACAATAAAATAAAATATACTGTAAAATATATTGAAATATATTGTTTTTTAGGATGGCTAAAGTTTAACGTTGTAATTTTACAACAAGGGGTGTTACAGTTAAGCTCTGGATGTCTAAAATTTCCCACTGGGATGAATAAAGTATCTAGATGGATGGATGGATGGATGGATGGATGGATAGATAGATAGATAGATAGATAGATAGATAGATAGATAGATAGATAGATAGATAGATAGATAGATAGATAGATAGATAGATAGATAGATAGATAGATAGATAGATAGATAGATAGATAGATAGATAGATAGATAGATAGATAGATATCCAAATCCATCCATCTTTAAAAAACACTTTGCATACTTGCAAATTAGTAACCTGATATGTCTGGAATTATTCATTTTGAAGATCTTGAATAGCATTCCCAATGGTTGTCATAATTAAGCTCTTTCTTCACAATTTTTTCTCACACTGTTCTATTTATCATCATTGTTACTAAAGTATACAATTCTGTCAGGCCTTTCATGTTCATTCATGTCCAATTTATGTTCATACTCTTGTGTTTCCATATTGAATAAGTATATATAAGTATATATATGAATAAGTAAGTAAGTAAGTATCTATCTATCTATCTATCTATCTATCTATGCTACATGCAAATTAGTAGTCTAAATGTAAAATATCAATGAAACAGGATTTGTCAGCTCTAAAAGTCTTCGTTCTCAGATCAACCAAAAAAACACCAAACATAACGTTGTGTGGAGGTAAACAGTGCAACCACAGGAGAACGTTGTTGTTCTGCGGTTCTCAAAACGTTAGGGGAACGTTAGGCTTTGTTAGGTTTCTACATAACCACGGGGAACGTTCTCTAAACGTTAGTTCTTGGTTTGGTTCTAACCTAACCTTTAGAGAACCAAATGCTAACGTTCTCTAGACGTTATGTGTTAGTAGGGAATTACCGTACAGTCGTAAATTCAACATTTGATCAGAGTGACAGCTGAGAGAGGGAGAGAGAGAGAGAGAGAGAGAGAGAGAGAGAGAGAGAGAGAGAGAGAGAGAGCAACCCTCAATAGGTAACAAATCTACTATGAAGCAGGTCATATCTCAGATATGATTCTCCTCTTTCATTATTATTTTTAAATCCAAAATGCTGCCAGACATCTGCCTTCAGGACTGACATTGCTTTCAGTAGAGCAGCTTCTGGCATGCTTTGGTCCACCGTCTCGCATGTGGACAGATATCTTTGCAAGGTCACGCAAGTCTAACGGGATAAAGGAAATGGTATCTTTTAAAAGATCCATCCAAGGATTTGATGAATCGATATTGGATCTTTCAAATTAATCGGAAAATATTTTTTTAAACCTAGCTCAGTCATCATAAGCTGCTAGTATGACTAATGCAGCTGTTTGAATCGCTGATATTTTATGTTCAGACAATCAACACCTTAACTGTTGATCTATTGAAGAATGTCATTGATATCAATCCGTTTCCTGTCTCTTAGTGCTCCTACGTCCCCCCCTGTGAGAGGGACAACCAGAAGAACAAAGACAGTGTATTGTGGTGGGAGGATTACTTCACCAAAGAGGTCAGCAGTCAGTCCTTCACCTGCTTCTTCAACAAGCAAAGGAGGTGAGACACATTTACAGACTATTCCAAGGTGTGATGCAGATAAGAAATTGGAAATAGGGGGAGTGTGATGCTGTGAAGTTTTCCTTTTTGGCAGATCATTTTTTATTTACACGGGGAGTCAGAGGTCTGCCAAAACCTGCAGCATTACATGGGCATCTTTTGACAAAAATTGCACTTTGCTGCCTTTGACACCAAAGAAGTGACCCTCAACTTAAATTCCTTATATTATATTTGTTTTGTGATGGACATTTTTCATAAGAGCTGGACCAATATGAAAATAGTAAGCATTTTGGGTGATAAATAAGCTACAGTTGCTAAATCTGTCTTCATTTTAGGTTGACGAGAGGTGACAAGTACCACTGGCCGCCCCTTATTTACATACAGTAACCAGAGAGACAAATGTTCTTTTGATCTTGTTTGAATTGTGCCATGAATTATAAATATGAATTTGGCTAAAATGTATTTTGTTTTAACAATTCTCAGTGTGTCGTATGTTTGTCGTATCGTTATGTTTAATGCGAAACCTCTCAGTGAACTACATCTCTGCTCTCACACACCATACATCACCAACACACCGTTAGTTTGTCTTATTAGCTAGCATATTAACTGAGCTCCGTTCCATCAGTAATGTAATGTTATGTTAGCTACACACAGAGACCTGTTGTTAGTGTGAGTAACATTACATCCTGGTACCGAACACAGGGAAGGAAAAAAAGAATTGGAACACTTGAAAGGTGAGGAAAACAAAGTGAGTCATGATTGATGAGGTTATATCAGAGGTGGAATGTAGGTTAGATCCCAAAACTCTTCTGTGAAACCTCTGAATGAAACTCTGTACTTTTTGTATTGAATGCGTCAAATACCACAGTGTGGTCAGTCTGACACAGATGCAGTGTCTGTGTGCGACGTACTGGGCTGGCTGGACCTACCGGGCTGGTTGGGAAGGTTGGACCCACTGGGCTGGTTGGGATAGTTGGACCAACCGAGCTGTTTGGGATGGTTGGTTGCACCCGTTGGGCTGGTTGGACCCCCCGGGCTGGTTGAACCAACCGAGCTGGTTGGACCAACCGGGCTGGTTTGGAAGGTTGGACCCAGCGGGTTGGTTGGGAAAGTTGGACCCACCGGGCTGGTTGGACCAACCAAGCTGGTTGGGATGGTTGGACCAACCGGGCCAGTTGCACCCGTTGGGGTGGTTGGACCAACTTGGCTGGTTGGACCCGTCGGGCTGGTTGGACCCACCGGGCTGGTTGGGATGGTTGGACCAACTGGGCTGGTTGCACCTGTCGGGCTGGTTGGGCCAACTGGGCTGGTTGGACCCATTGGGCTGGTTGCACCTGTGGGCTGGTTGGACCCACTGGGCTGGTTGGACCAACCGGGCTGGTTGGGACCACTGGGCTGGTTGGGCCCACCGGGCTGGTTGGACCTACCGGGCTGGTTGGACCAGTCAGGCTGGTTGGTCCTGTCCAGCTGGTTGGTCCTGTCTGGCTGTTTGGACCCACTAGGCTGGTTGGAGCCACTGGGCTGGTTGGGCACACAGGGCTGTTTAAACCCACCTGGCTGGTTGGGATTGTCCGACCCACCAGGCTGGTTGGACCCACCGGGCTGGTTGGGCTTGGACCCACCAGGCTGGTTGGACCCACAGGAATAGTTGAACCCCATGGGATGCTTAGACTCACCACCGTTGTTGCTAGACGCTTACAGCAACTGAAGTTGTATTGAGATCCACCTTATTTATAGAGCACTGCTGTAGAAGTCAAACAACAAATCACACAAAAGCACACAATAAAACATACACAGTATGTCACATAAAAAAAGAGAAGTCTTTTAAGCTATGTCAAAAGCCAAATAGATGTGTTTTGAGGCTTTGCAACTTACTTTACCAAGAAAGTAAATGACATCAGCTCCTCATTCACGCCTATACCCTCCCAGAAAACATCTCCCCCAACTCTCAACTCTGATGGCCTTACCGGCTTTAGCCCCCTCACCTCTGAAGACGTTCACGCACTTGTTACATCTAACCGTGCCACCGCCTGCTCCCTTGACCCGATTCCCTCCTCTCTTCTCCAAGACATCTCACACGACATCTTGCCATTCCTCACCACCCTGATAAACTCCTCCCTCATTTCAGGTGTCATCCCAGTGGCTTTTAGGACTGCTACAGTGAAGCCCCTCCTTAAAAAAAACCCACCCTAGATGCTGCTGACATCCAAAGCTACAGACCTGTATCTCTTCTTTCATTCCTCTCTAAAACCTTGGAAAGTGCCTTCTACAACGAACTGTCATCCTATCTCTCGCAAAACAACTTTCTTGACCCTAATCAATCAGGATTCAGGACTGCTCACTCCACTGAGACAGCCCTCCTCACAGTGACCGAGTCCCTGCGAGACGCCAGAGCCTCATCCCACTCCTCTGTTCTCATTCTCCTCGACCTATCTGCTGCATTCGACACAGTCAACCACCAAATCCTCTTCTCCACCCTGGCTGAACTTGGCATAACTGACTCTGCTCTCACCTGGTTCACATTATACCTGACAAATCGCACCTTTCAGGTCACATGGAATGGCTCTATGTCCAAACCCTGTTCTCTGGACACGGGTGTCCCTCAAGGCTCAGTATTAGGATCGCTTCTGTTCTCACTCTACACCAGATCACTAGGTTCTGTTATTACACATCGCATGGATTCTCCTACCATTGTTACGCAGATGACACCCAGCTGTTCCTCTCTTTTCCCCCAACCTCTGACACTCACATTTCAACTCGCATCTCGGACTGTATGGCTGACATCTCTGTCTGGACAACTGCACATCACCTCAAGCTTAACCTGAATAAAACCGAGCTCCTCTTCATCCCAGGGAAAGACTGCCCTCGCATGGACCTGTCGGTCACTGTCGAGGGCATCACAGTATTACCTTCCTCAACTGCGAGGAACCTGGGTGTAATCCTCGATGACCAACTATCCTGCACCCCCAACATCACTGCTGTGGCCCGATCCTGCAGATCTACAATATCCGCAGGATTCGGACCTTCCTCACAAAGGATGCAACGCAACTCCTGGTCCAAGCACTGGTCATCTCCTGCCTTGACTACTGCAACTCTCTCCTGGCCGGACTCCTGGCCTCTGCGACTAAACCATTGCAGCGTATCCAGAACGCTGCAGCACACCTTGTCTTCAATCTACCCAAATTCTCCCATGTGACCTGCCTCCTCCGTGACCTCCACTGGCTCCCTGTTGCAGCATGCATCAAGTTCAAGACGATGGCACTGGCCTTCAGGGGCATCAATGGAACGAAGCGAGCACTTCACTCCTCTACTTCAGCTGGCGGGCTAGTACCACAATCGCTGAAATCAAACAAATGTTGCTCAGCAAAGTCCAGACTCTTCTTTGTTCTGGCGCCTCAGTGGTGGAACGAACTCCCGACCAATGTCAGGACAGCAGAGTCATTTGCCTTCTTCCGAAAAAGGCTCAAGACTCACCTGTTCAGACTTCACCGCGACTCTACATAGCATGACCCACTACCCCCCCCCCCCCCCAAAAAAAACTTTACCTATAGCACTCTGATCATAGCAATGTTGCTCTTAAGGTATGTTTTGCTGACCAGCTACTACTTTACTCAGACTATGATCTAACAGTTGTTCTATTTTTAGCTCTTACTTTATCGGCAATGATATGTTGTGGTTTCTTTGTTTCCTTCTTTTGACAAATGTACTTATTGTAAGTCGCTTTGGACAAAATGACCTAAATGTAAATGTAAATGAGGCGTGATTTAAACCCCTGCAGAGTGGGGGCCTGCCTAACATGCAGCTCGTTCCAGAGCTTTGGGGCTGCCACTGCGGAGGCCTGGTCTTAGGAACAGCCAGGAGGAGCTGATCACAAGACCTGAGGGACCTTCAAGGAGCATAAGATTCCAGCAGGTCCGAGAGGTAGAACGATGCCAAGCCATTCAGGTGCTTGAAAGCAAACAGCAGAATCTTAAAATCAATCCTAAAACACACAGGAAGTCAGTGGAGGAAAGCCAGTACAGGGGAAATTTGCTCTTGCTTACGAGTACCCGTTAGTAGACGAGCAGCAGCATTCTGGACTAACTGCAAGAGAGAGAGGGAGGCCTGACTGACGCCAACATACAAGGCATTACAATAATCGAGACGAGAAGTTATAAAAAAGGTTTGTCCTTGGACAGCCTCCTAAGCTGGAAATAGCTCTTTTTCACTACAACATTTATTTGTTTGTCCATCTTAAGGTCACAGTCGAGTTTGACCCCTAGATTGGTGACAGTTAAAAAAATCCAAGGGGGCCCAAATCACCAGGAGGAGACACATGGACATTACTGGGACCAAACACCAGAACTTCGGTTTTACTCTCGTTAAAATATAAAAGGTTTAAGGCCAGCCATGCTTTGACAACTTCAACGCATGCTAACAAAGGTTTTATAGAGTTAGGATTATTTTGTTTAAAAGGCAGGTAGATTTGAGTGTCATCCACGTAACAGTGGAACTCCTTCCAATGTCTAGTATAGATCCCAGGAAGAGCAAATATAGCATAAATTAAATTGGCCCAAGAATTGAGCCCTGGGGCACCACGCAGGGGAGAGGTACTCTAGAGGGTACAGAGTCACCCAGGCTGACAGTAAAAGAATAAGAGAGTCACCAGAGTCAGTGGCCAAAACGATATAAATAAAAACTCTTAAGAGTGCAGTCTCGGAAGTGTGCAGCGCTTTATAACCAGACCCATGGGCGTAGCGGACGCGGGGTACGCGGGGGACTAACTGAAGAAGTGACCCGGAAGTAAACAAGTGGCCGCCATGTTAAGAGCCGTTCGGATTCTCTAAGTGCAAAAGAAAGGAGCTCCAATGCTTCCTTTCAGAGCTCCTTTAGCATAGGATGCAACGGACCTTCCTATATGAAAGGAAAAGAGATTACGCCGACCCACAGTTCTTTGCGAGAGCAACATTTAAAGTGCCGCACACCTCGGCCGTTCATGAAAACAAACGATATGTGCATTTGCATATTTAACAATTAGTTTCATGCAGACATATAGTCATTGGAATTGTGTTGATAAATGTGTCGACAGTGATAATAATTTAATATTTGTATTTATTTCAATCATGTTACAAATGTTTGTCAAAAACGAAACTAAAACCACAAATTAAATGTAAATACAGCAAACGGTCAAACAGGAGGAGGAGCTGCTGGAACTGAAGCCGGTCAGTGAACGAGCTGCTTATAAATCCAACAACATGGGGAGAAGTGGACGATGCTTTTTGTAGTCCATTATTGTAGTTTCTCCAGCGCAGATCATCAGCTGTCAATCATCAGCGGCCGCGTTATAATGACGTAGCTTAGTGAAAGTCTGGTTGGATTCTCTGAGCACCGCGGCCATCTTTTCCTAAATGCTTTTGAGTTCTCCTATCGCCTTTCCTAAACCCTGTGACGTTTTACCCAGAGATCAAGGAATAGGAGTTAGGAATAGGAGTTAAGAACTTATTTTTTGACTATTCAACTGCACCCATCGATTCAGATCTTGTTCACCATGTTCAACAAACCAGCAGCTAAGAGGCAAAAAACGTTACTGTTTTTCCAAACAAACCATGTAAGTTGAGTATTGCTGTTGCATGTAGATAATGTTTAGCTTGATGATGACTTATTAATACATGTCAATATATCAAGTTAGCTATGTTGAATCACTTGCTAGGTGCAGAGGTAGTAACTAGTTACATTTACTCCTTTACTTTTACTTGAGCAATATTATTCTAAAGTAACAATACTCTTACTTGACTACAATTTTTGGCTACTCTACCACCTAGAAATATACCATTTAGGTCATTTAGCAGACGCTTTTGTCCAAAGCGACTTACAATAAGTACATTTGTAAAAAGAAATAAACAAAGAAAGCACAACATATCATTGCCAATAAAGTAAGAGCTAAAAATAGAACAAGTGTTAGATCCTCGTCTGAGTATAGTAGCTGTTCAGCAAACATACCTTAAGAACAACAGTGCTATGATCAAAGTGCTATAGGTGAGGGTTTTTTTTTGGGGGGGGGGGGGGGGGGGGGGTGAGTCTTGAGCCTTTTCCGGAAGATGGCAAATGACTCTGCTGTCCTGACATTGGTCGGGAGTTCGTTCCACCACTGAGGCGCCAGAACAGAGAAGAGTCTGGACTTTGCTGAGCGAGAACGTCTCTGTTATCAATGGCTGAGAGAAAATATCGATAGCATTAAAGGGACTTTGAGGTTAAATTCTACAACAATTTCACCACTACTAGTGTATTCCTAATTCTATTTCAAAATGTTGCTTTCTACATATTTTTTAATCTTTATTGCCAAAATAGAAAGAGCAGGGTGAGAGAGGAGACGGGACCAGAGGCTAGCAAGGATGATCATGCAGGGTCACAGGTGAGAAGAGAATATAACTAGCTGAGAAAAAATATAGATAGCATAAAAGTGACTTTGCGATTAATTTCCACAGCTATGTCACCACTACTATTCTTTTTTTTTATGTTTTTATTTGAGAAAATGAGGATTGATCACAGATACTTAACATACATAGTTTTTCTGATAAAGCGTATAATACATTCTTAACAATATTTAAGTCAATATATGACAAACATTGCCCTATCTATCAGTTCAATAGGAAAATTAAATATGCAGATTGTCCTTGGATCTCAAAAGGTTTACAAAATGCCTGTAAAAAGAAAAATACACTCTATAAGGTCTTCATAAAACAGAGAACAAAAGATGCAGAAAATAAATACAAAATATATAAAAATAAATTAACTAAAATATTAAGAGAAAGCAAGAAAGAATACTATCATAAAGTATTGGAGAAGAACAAAAATAATATGAAAGGAATGTGGGGCATACTAAACAAGGTCATAAAAAATGGTCCAAAGCAAGTGAGTTATCCTAAGTATTTTATCTACAATGAAAAGGAGAATTACAACATGAATGAGGTGGTAAACAGCTTCAATAATTTTTTTGTAAATGTTGGGCCTGAACTTGCGGGAAAAACCCCTATTCTGTGCCTTCTGCAGAAGGGAATGATCTGTGAATTGATCAAAATCCTGCCTCCATGTTTCTCACAGCTGTGGAAAAGAAAGAAATTATTGATATTGTTAAAAATTGTAAAACCAAAAGATCTACAGATTGTGACGGAATTGATATGACTGTTGTTCAAAAGGTCATAGAGGGAATTTCAGAACCACTTGCTTATATCTGTAATTTATCATTTCAAACAGGTAAATTTCCTAGCAAAATGAAAACAGCAAAAGTCATTCCCTTGTACAAAACAGGGATAAACACAACTTCACAAATTATAGACCTGTTTCTCTACTGCCACAATTCTCAAAAATTCTCGAAAAACTATTCAATTACAGGTTAGCCAAATTCATAGACAAACATCAATTACTTACAGACAGTCAGTACGGATTCAGGCCAAACCGTTCAACAGCACTTGCATTAATGGAATCAATTGAAAAAATTACAAACTCTATAGATCACAAACAGTACACAGTTGGGATATTTATTGACCTAAAAAAAACATTTGACACAATCAACCATGAAATACTTTACAATAAACTGGAACGGTACGGCATCAGGGGGGTAGTTTTAAATTGGTTAAAAAGTTATCTCAGTAACAGGAAACAATTTGTGCAGTTGTGTGGATATTCCTCGTCATGTTTGGATATTACATGTGGTGTGCCACAGGGGTCAGTACTGGGTCCACAATTGTTTATAATGTGCATTAATGACATTTGTAAAGTTTCAAAGGTGCTCAAGCTGGTATTATTTGCAGATGACACAAGTATTTTTTGTTCTGGGCTCATCTGCAGAGACTATTAGAGGTGATAACCCTTGAAACGGACAAGATAAAAGGCTGGTTTGACAAAAATAAATTGTCACTAAATTTGTCCAAGACTAAATTCATAGTCTTTTGCAATTTTAATATACATTCTCAAGTAAAGATAAAGATAGGGGGAGTGGACATTGAAAGAGTGCATGAAATTACATTTCTTGGTGTGATAATAGATGACAAGATCAATTGGAAATCTCACATAAAACATTTACAATCTAAACTGTCAAGAAGCATTTCAATATTGAGCAAAGCTAAGCATATTCTGGATCACAAGTCACTACATATTCTATACTGTTCCCTGGTTTTGCCATATTTCATTTAGTGCGCAGAAGTCTGGGGAAACACATATAAATCTACATTGCAATCACTAAATATACTTCAAAAAAGAGCTATAAGAATAGTTCACACATCGAGACCACACACATTCATTTTTTTTAAAGTCAAAAATAATAAAATTCATTGATATTGTAGAATTAAAAACGGCACAAATAATGTTCAAAGCAAAAAATAATTTATTACCTGGTAATTTACAAAGACTATTCTTCAATAGAGAAGGGGGTTATAATCTGAGGGGGAAAACAGATTTGAAAACTGTTATTGTGCGTACCACAATGAAAAGTTTCTGTATCTCAATCCGGGGGGTAAGACTTTGGAACAGTATGAGTGTGGAGCTGAGGCAATGTACAAGTCTGATTCAGTTTAAAAAGATGTATAAAGAAGGAATTTTCATAAAGTACAGCGAGGAAGAAGGAAGCCATAATCACTGATTATAAAGATGTACTAAAAAAAAAAGAAAAAAAAAAAGAAGGAAAAGTGTCTAGGCAAATGTCTAAACTATATATTATGAAATAGATTAAAAAGGATTTCAATGTTATAAAGTTTGAAAATGGAGAAGGGGTAGTATTAAATAAGTTATTCTTCTTACTACTCCTTTTCGGACATGTTAAAATGTTTAAATATTTTGTGTTTTATTACTGGTAAAAACAAAAAAAAACAACAAAAAAATGTTACTCTGATTTTGTTATTATTCCTGTTTGTTGTTTGTTTGTTTTTGTTTTTTTGTTTGTTGTTGTTTTTCCTTTTCTTTACATTATTTCTATTTATGTTGTTATTTCTTTCACATGTTCGAAATAAAAATAAATAAATAAATAAATAAGTCAGTCATCGTTTTTATGTCAGTTTTATGGCTGTCGTGACCAAGTGACCTCATCTGAAAGCCCTTTATATGAAAGCATGTTGTCTCATCCACAAAATCAAATACCATAAAATAAAAGAAACATAAACAGATCAAATAACCTAATATGACAGCACTCAAACTAAACCCCTTTAGAATCCATTCTAACCGTGCCTTCGCTTCCCCAACTGAAGCAAACTGCAGCTCCTTGTATAATTTGTGTGTCTCCCGGTAGACCATCCTCTCATTAACTAACTTGGGGGGGCACCCAATCAACGTATATGCAGGAATTGCATTATAAATCTATAAACAGAACCAGTAACAGTGTTTATAAACAGTGGTATATATGCAAATATGCTGTTATTCAGGGAAACTTCACAAACAACTGTGATCAGAGGCCCAGATTCAAGTACTAGCTAACATAACAGTGTAGCTATCTAGCTGCAACACATTAAACCAGGGAATCTAAACATTAATTTCTGGACCTTAGATAAAGCCGTTAGAAAATAAAACAGGACAAGTAAATGAAATACTAATAGTCTAAGCCAAACCATACATAATCCGACATTACTTGTGTATGTGTGGGAAATACTGAAAAATAAAGTAAAACATTTCCATATGGATTCTTGGAACTGAGCTTCTATCTTACCCACAATCGATCCCTGAACACAGAGTGCACAGTTGCCACAAAATAAGATTTGCAGTCATTGCTTCTCCAGACGTGACGAGCCTGCGGGCAGGTATTCACTTTGCAACCCGGCGATCGTAGAACGCTTGGGCCTCTTCTGGCGTCTCAAAAAGGTGACTTTCTCCATTAAAAGTGACTCTGAGTCGGGCTGGAAACAACAGGCGGAACTGCACTCCTCTCTGGAAGAGAACCCGTTTAACGCCGTTAAATGCTGATCTCTTCTTAGCGAGAGAGGTGCTGAATATACGTATATTCTCGTGCTGCCTGGACCATCTCAGAGCGGCGTCTTTCTCCCGGTGCCGATGAAAACACAGGATGAGGGGCCGTGGGGGTCGTCCTGTTGCGGGCTTCGGTCCTGCTGCGCGGTCCGCTCGGTCCAGCTCTGGGGGGGACGGGAACACGTTATCCCCCATGATATCTTTCAACAGCTCTGAGATAAAGATAGCAGGGTCATGGCCATCTTCACTTCCTTCAGGCAAATTCAGGATGCGGAGGTTAGCTCTGCGAGACCTATTTTTCAAGTTTTCAAGGTGATCCAGCAGGCTGGCGTTCTGGGCCTGAAGGGATTTGACAGTAGCTTCAGCTTCACAGATACGTTGAAAGTTGTCACCAGTCAGGCTTTCTGCTGCGACGAGTCGGCCCTGATATGAGCTAACTTCGCCGCGCAGCCCATCCACTGAAGCCTGCAGAGGCTGGATTGTCTCTTGGATTAATGTGGCCACATCTTCCTTAAAGTTGGTCCGTTGCTTAGATAGTTCTGCAATCAGTTGAGACATGGAGACAGAGTCTCCGTGTTTGCTGAGGCCAGTTTTTTCCGTGTCAGTAGACGCAGCCGCCATTGTTACTAGCTTGCTAGCTATGCTAGTTGTTTGCCTGGTAGAAGTCGCGTGTCTCCGTGATTTAGTGTTGTCGCTGTGCATTTCATCGGCGTGAAGGTTCAACAGCTGTATTTACACAAGTGTGACGCCTAATATGCGTGTAAAATTTCAATGACTAAAGTTATTAAGAGAGTTGACAGGGAGCCCCTTCACCCTACGTCTCTCATCTACATCGCCAAACCGGAAGTCCCCACTGCACTTTATAAATTTTGCTTCGCACATTTATTATCTGGCTACTTACCCTGTAGATGCTCGAGAGTCATTCTGTGTCAACTCAACCAGTGTTTGGCAGCTTTAGAGTTTAGATTTTGACTTTAGATTTTGATAGTATATAATTCTAAAGAACTAAAGTCGGTCCTCTGGTGCTGTGCTGTTTGTAGTTATGTGTTTTTTTAGCCACTAAGGAGAGGTGCAATTGAATGCGAGAGGATGATAAATCACTCAATAGACCTCAGAACAATTTGTCCCCCTCACTTCTGAAATGATGGCCACGCCCCTGGGAACACCTCCAGAATGCCATGTGTGTCTAGAAAATACGTCAAATGAACAAGTACAGGACAGAGGCGTCCAGGTTGAGCTTTTTAATCAGCGGCTGCGCCACAGCATGTTTAAAATTTAGAGGTACATCTCCGTCATTCATAATTCTTTGGACATTAGGTCCTATAGCCCTGCTGGCCTCTTTAACAAGGCGAGGTGGAAGGACATCTTAAGTAACAACAGTAATAGAAGGGTCATATGTAGGGGTGGAGATGCTAGCTCTAATGTTGTCTATTTTATCAATAAAAAACTGCAGAAGGAGCTCACGTGTTTCAGCCGAAGCTTCAAGACAGACAGACTGGGGGGCATCAAAAATATAATTAATAGTTTTAAAAAGAACCCAAGGCTTGTGACAATTGTTTAAAATGATCAGAATAATCAGAAAAATGTTTAGCCTTTACAGCTTTGATAATTTGCCAGCTATCCCTCAGAATGTCAAATGACACTTGCAGCTTGTCCTTTTTCTACTGTCGTTCAGCCCTCCTGCACTCTCGTCTGGCTTCACGTGTACTGCAGTTTAACCAGGGCTCAGGTTTAGGTTTGGAGCGCCTGGTTCGACAGTATCCAGATTGTCCAAACAAGCGGAGTCAAACCGAGAGGTGAACTCCTCCGTGTTAACACACAGCTAATTACAGTAGTGCTATTAAAAGCAGATGAGAACTGATCAGCAGTGTAAGGGTTAAACATACGGCAATGACAGGTGGGTGCAGATGGTTTGGCAATATAACAGGGGAGAGATACATGAAATAAAACAGGCATGTGGTCAGAGAAAATGGCATCACAAATTTTAATATTAGAAACAGGTAGACCATATGATAGGACAAGATCAAGTGTGTGCCCGTGCTCTTGTGTGGGACCAGTCACAGACTGCACAAGATCAAATGAGACAAGATTTGAAGTCTCTAGCCAACGGCTTAGAAGGAGAACACGTGTATGTTCATCAGTGATGCCACTAACACACTACTTAGTAACGCGTTACTGTAGTCGGACTACTTTTTTCAGTAACGAGTAGTCTAACGCGCTACTATTGCCAAACCAGTAGTCAGATTAAAGTTACTTATCCAACTACACGGTGCGTTACTATTTTTGTCAGTAAAAAAAAAAAAAAAGATTTGCTTTCTTCTTGCATGTCAGGGGTAGGTTAGCCAACACCTTCACCGACGGTCACGTGTAGTAGGCTATACCGGCAGAAACGTAAACAATGGAGGGGGAGAGATACGCATTTTCCAGCTGGAAATACAAGCATTATTTCGACTTCATCTCAGCAAAAGATGGCAACCTAAAGGTTCGTTGTACACTCTGTGTTAACAACAAAGTGTTGTCTACTTTCAAGAATACAACGTCAAACTTGAAAAAACATTCAGAGTCACAGCATGGCACAACCACATTAAAAGAGCAGGTCCCGCTCCACTGTTTCTCTCATAAAATGCAATTACAACATATCAAAGATATCAGCCTACATGTGGTGTTACACTGTTTTGTTTCATAAAACCACTCCTTGCTGCTCTAATGCTGGTTCAATATTCATAAAATGTTCATTCATGATGTTACTGCCATTACAATATGCAAAAGAATTATTTAAATTAAGTGAAGTCAAGAAAGACTGTTTTTATTTTTTTATATAAAAACATGTATTTTCTTTCAGGAAATAGTTTTCAAGTGCAACTTAAAATGTCAGTGGATACATTGTTGATGTTACTGTTAAAAAAGCACGTCAATAAAGTGAGTATTGGCAAAATCGGTAGTCGGCAGCTGTTGAATGTAACTAATAAAGTAACTTGTAATCTAACTTAGTTACTTTTAAAATCAAGTCGTCAGTAACTTAAAGGGATAGTTCGGAATTTTGGACATAAGACCTATTTTCCAATTTTCCACCCGGTGTGTTCGAGACGTCTGGAGACGCTTTCAAGAAATTTCCTTCAGTTCTTCTAGTTGCCGAGTTCGCTTGTGCTATGGCTAGCGCAAGTCAATCGTTCTAGTTAGCATGGCATACAAAACACTCATACGGACTCCACAGTGCACCCGAGGCAAATCAATTGTAACGGCAGACTATCAATGTACATATGTGTTGATAGAATGTTTGAAATAAAACCAACCTTGCATTTTTAAGGATTTATGTCTCAGCAGCAGCAGCAGCATGTCATACTTCCTAGTAGGCTATGGCAGCGGCGGACTGATATCACCTGGCACTAAGTTACCGGTTCTATAATTGTTTGTTTACCTGCTGTCATTGCTACAGACGCAGAGTAGCCTGCAGTGCTAGTTTCTTCAATCTCACAAAAATGGCCACTTTTGGAGAATATACTGAAACTTTTGAAGACTCTGATGAGGAGTTTTTTTCCACCCAAACCCAACCGTACCTGTACAAGCCTGAATATACAGAGGAAGAATTGCGCGAGAGGGATGCTCAAAGGGCAGAACGTGAACGAGCGTCTGTGGAGGCCGAGATAGCCCCCGCTGGAGCTGAGAACCGGGACCGAACAAACGGAGCCTGGTGGTGCCAGGAGGGAACCCCCCGCAACGCGTCCGAGGATTTACGGTTCTGCGGACGGAGCAGAGGTTCGGGTTCGCGGTGCGTAATTGTGGGTTCACGTGGCTGTGTGCTGCCCGGTGTTTGCGTGAGCTCCGAGGGCTTTTCAGACGGCCTTGGAGGCTTAAGGGCCGACAAATCGGCAGTGTTCAGGTGTGTATTTACTGGCTGGATTCAGAGCAGCGCGTCTTAGAGTTTTGAGTCCAACGGAGCAAAGTAAAATTCCGCTGCTGCTGAGAAACTAGTCCCTCAAAAAATGGATGATTCATGCGATGCGAGGTTAGTTTTGTTTCAAATATTATTCTATCAACACAGATATGTACATCGACGGTCTAGTGTTTTAATTGATTTGCCTCGGATGCACTGTGGAGTGGGCAAGACTGTTTTTAATGCCATGCTAACTAGAACGATTGACTTGCGCTAGCCATAGCACAAGCGAACTCGGCAACTAGAAGAACTGAATGAAATTTCTTGAAAACGCCTCCAGATGTCTCGGACACACCGGCTGAGTTCGAAAATAGGTCTTATGTCCAAAATTCCGAACTATCCCTTTAACTGAGTTACTTTTTAAAGGAGTAGTCAGTAGTCAGATTACCTTTTCAAAGTAACTGTGGCAACTGATGTTCATATCACCCAGAATTAAAATGCGGTCATATTTAGGCATTATTTCAGCAAAGAAATCAGAGAAGTCAGTGATGAAGTGCTTATATATGTATATCACCGTGCACAGTACAGGGTGAGAGCGACCCAGCCCAAATATGTTCAGCTCAAAGCTGGAGAATGAGACTGAAGACAGTTGTTTGTACACGGTCGCAATTCCCCGTCCTCGGCCAGCCGCCCGTGCACCGTTAAAAGCAAAAGTTCAGAAAAGAAGCTTGACTCACCAACGCTCTGCCAAGTCTCACTGATGCACAATAAATCCAATTCACGGGTGATGAAGAAGTCATTCAATTCCCCATCCCAGCCGATGACAGGTACCAGCCAGGTGCCGACAGGCTCCAGAGAACGACGGGAAACAAAATAAACAAAATGCGCTTACCTCGCCTCCGCCGGGGAGGAAGAGCCGGTGCCCGGTAGAGGTGAGCAGGTATTCCCGGCAGGAGCGGCGGAGGAAAAGTTCTCTGTCCCGGATCAAACTTGACCAGATTTTCACAAGTAAGCTGGATATCAAAAAGTGCTTGGTGATCATAAACCAGAAGAGAGTTGACATTTTTTGTGACGGATGACAAAACCAGCACAAACACAATCAAGACTGACAGCGGCAGACTACACGCCACACACACTGGCGCCATCACTTCCGCTTCCCCTAGTATAGGAAAGTTAGTTAGTTGCTAGTCACATGAGTCATTAGGCACTCGTGAGACACCCGCTTGTCACGTGAGATGTTAGTTCCTTGCTAGTGACCTTAGTTGTCAGTCACTTGCTTGTCATGTTAGACAGTTTCATGAATGCAGCCTGAAATGATAAATGATTAATCTTCCTCAAATGGCTTCATAATTGACTTTTCAGCAGGTTAATGGGCACAATCCCTTCCTTTATCCAATGGTCTTTTAACCTGACTGCAAAGTAGAAGCAACTGGAAGAAAGCACCAGCTGTATTATGCTTTTATTGTTTGCTTATGTTTTCTTCTTTTTGTGATTTCAGGCCAGACGATGTGCTGTGGCACCGTTCCCATGACACCAGCGTCCTGCTACACTGTGTCCTCTGGCCAATGGTGTCGCTCCTCTTGGGCACGCTCATTGTGCTCCTGACAGTGTGTGCGCGCTCCCTGGCCGTTCGAGCCGAGGCTCTTCAGAAGAGGAAATGCTCATACGAAGTGTGCCCAGACCTTTCTGCAGCACCCACGGATCACCGTGGGAACAAGGCAGAAGACCCCCTCACGACAAACTCTGATCCCGAGTTGTCGTCACCAACAAGGACCTTGCCGCTGTTTGCGGTGCCGGTGCGACGCCGCGATCGAGAACATTGAGACGTAGCAAAAAGCTGTTCAGTCAGGAAGCTAAGGAGCCGCTGGGAGACTGACTGCGGATGCCACCAGCAGCACATCGCTGTCTGATGGGGTTTGTGTCATCGGAAGTGTTAAAACAATGAGTGAGCATGAGAAGAGGATGATGGGAGACCCACTCTGTTGGCTATAGGTGTTATCAGAAATATCAGTACCTTTCCTCTGGTTTGAACTCAACAAACTGGATCAGTGGATCTGGAGAGTCATTATTATAGCAACAGTGGCGTGACAAAAGTTAGCCAAATATAAGGACTCAGTCGCTAAGTACGGCTGTCTGAATTGTAGCGATTATATTTATATATATATATATATATATATATATATATATATATATATATATATATATATATATATATATATATATTTGAGTACTTTGAGTCCCAGTAGCCATAAATGTTAATAGAAAGCCAAAGTCCTGACGTGTATCTTAAAGCTGTCATTGAGGGTTTCTTCCATCAGCCTTTCTGGAGAAAGTCACTCATTTCATTTCTATTTTATGTACTTGTGAGGGACCATGCACACTATAAAAGATATCCACAGCACTTATTCCATCATGCCAGTCGTACTCAGCACTCCACTTCTATGAATTTCTTGACTCTAACAAAAGTGAACCCTAATGTGCTCAGTGACAATTATCTTCTCAAATCCATTTACTTTGCTGCTTTTCTATCTTAGTTTTATTTTTACATCCAAAATTTCATGATTTAACGTTTCGATTCTCCTGGGGCCCGTTCCAGAAAGCAGGCTCAACAAACTCTGAACCTAACCCTGAACTCCGAGTCGACCAACTCTGAGATGGGAAACTCTGAGTTTTGGGTTCCAGAACAGCAGTTCTGAATTAGTTCAATCAACTCTGAGTATGTAAACTCTGAGTTACGCGCGTGCCTGCCGACTCTACAAAGCCATCATCAATGGAGCTCCGATACTACGATTCACCATGGCAACAGGGAGAGAGTTATTAGATATTACTGAGTGTTTATGTAGAAAATGAGCTCATCCTGAGAAAGCGGAGCAACGTAACTGCAGCAAAGTAGAGATAGTTGGCGTGGCAGACAGTGCGGCCCGACTTAATGCGTATAACTGAATGAAACAGTCGATTGATCTAAAGGTGATAACTCTTTATTTTCCGCCATGCAGAGTGACTCTGTGGTGTAACGGTTAGCAACACTGCCTATGGTGCAGGCGACAGGCGTTCAACTCCCGCAGTTCCCAAAGTAGCGCAATGAACAAATGATCATTTTCATATAGGTGTAATCCCCCAAGGCACAGAAAAAGAAAGTGACTTCAGCTGAAAATTAAGCATAATAATATTGCAAAAATACGTAGACTAAGACTTTAATCATATTTCACATATTAAACAGTAAATATAGGTGGCTATTTCAACAAAGAAATGTCTTTTTTCAGAAAACTCCCGTTCGCAAAAAATCTAAAGAGCTCTGCAAAGAATTTGGATTATCTCCGAGATATGAAATGTTGAAAATGTCGGAGGATATTGCTAAGATATGTGATTGGTAGGAAAAACGGTAATTTTCTTCTAAGTAATCAAAATCCTCTCCCAACGTAAAGCTGCTAGAATCACTTTTATTTCCATATCGATTAGGGTGATGAGGACGCCACATTTTTTTCAGAGTTGGTTCAGATTCCAGAAAAAGGCGGAGACATGTAGGAGAAAGTCAGGGTTTGTTGAAGCAAACCTGCCAGTGAGCAGGTTAGGTTCACAGAGTCAGTTACCATGGTAACTGACCTAAAGGTTGAGTTACCTCTGTTTCTCCAACGGAAATCTCAGAGTGTCCCTCTTCTCAGGGTTAACAAACTCAGAGTTTCAGTAAAACCTGCTTTGTGGAATGGGCCCCTGGTTGATCCTAGTTTGGATCTAAGTCAGGTCAATGTTTGAACAAAGGAAAACACCTTTATGTATACATGTATAATGCAATCAGCAAACAAGCTCCATGGTAGGTGTTGTTCACCAAAACAGCAGCAAAGTAACACCATTGCTGTTATTTTTTAACATTAGGTCACATTTCTCCTCACATATAAAAAGATAGATAAGAAAATGCAGCACTCATGATGAGTAGAACGAATATTAAATCTTAAATACAGATAGCTATTGCTATCATCATCATGTATGTCAACATGAATTTTATGGTTGAGTCTGGTTACTGCGTAACACTGTCGGATGGTTCCAGCTACAGTAACGTGTCAAATTACTGGGTTTATTGCATGTTTAATATAAAATGTAAACAACCAGCTACAGATAAATGTAATGGAGAAGAGCACTAATATTTCCCTCTACTGTAGAATAAAAAAGAAAATATCCAAAAACAGACAGTACCTGTACTTCATGATTACAAGTAAATATCATAAAAATATATATTTGATTGGAGATAAATGTAAGTAATTCCACTTGATCATTTTTTTTTTTAACTGGAAGTGTGTCTCATCAGACCAATTAGTGGCTCCCATTGCTTCTGGGACTCCAAACCACCTCCTGGTTAATGATGTGGGAACTCTTTGAACTGTGACAGCAGGAACAGTACACATGACCAGTCTAAATGTTAGTGGTTAAACTGGGAGCTTCCAGTCTAAATGTTAGTGGTTAAACTGGGAGCTTCCATTCTAAATGTTAGTGGTTAAACTAGGAGGTCTAAGTCTAAATGTTAGTGGTTAAACTGGGAGCTCTAAGTCTAAATGTTAATGGTTAAACTGGGAGCTTTCAGTCTAAATGTAAGTGGTTTAACTGGGAGCTCTAAGTCTTAATGTTAGTGGTTAAACTGGAAGTGTCCAGTCTGTGGAAATAACTAAACTAAAGTTCACATTTCAGGTCATTTACTATGTTTTTGTCATGCTGCTTTCTTCGTCTCCTCCATCTTAGAGGGAAATATGGTGTTTTTTATTGCGCTACATTTATTTGCTAACTTAAATAATTAAGACGTTTGTGTCCAAAACATATCAAATGCTTCTTTTTGTCTTGGATCTGTTTTTTTAAACAGTTATATCTCCACCATTGAGCTACTTTTAAGTATTTGTGTTGTTTTTAGATAAGCAATGGCTGACAGACGTGTAGCACAGGTTCAACCTGTCATTTTAGATCATTAATGTACTATATGGAGAGGCAGAAGACATGCTGTCCTCCACAGCTGAAAATCGATGGCTGAACTCACAGGGCAGGGCGATTCTTCCATGTACAAATCTGATAGGCAGAGTACTAATGGCAGGTAAAGCCACTTGAATGGAGTGCAAGTGTTGAAACTGCAGCAGATTGATTGGATCTTTTCACCAGTTCTACACATTGCAAACAGTGCATTTGTTACTCTTCTAACAATCCTGTTGGTATGATATTTTCTTTTTCTAGGCCATTATAGAAGGCTCTTGGTGTTGTCCCTCAGAGGCTCTTGAAATATAATTTTCTGCCTGCAGCCTGGAGTTTTAGTTTGGAACGTAATTTTGTGGGACCAAAGGTATGCTTTTAATACAGTTCTGATCAAATATATATTTTTATAATATTTCAGTTCACCAGTGGATAGTAGCCTAAAACACAGTTTATAACTTTATAATTGCTATTGCTTGATTGAGCATGCTAATGCTAATTGAGGAGTTTAAAATGATCTATTTCTATCTTTCCTGTAAAACATGTCTCTTATCAATTAGTTGTGAGTTAACCACAAGTTTGCATACACATTTTAAGAGTAAGTACATTTCCACATAACTCCCACTTCATCCCCACGTTGATTTGGCAGATTAATGTTTTCTTATGATATGGTAATAGGTAGTTTCTAACTTGATATGAACATAATCCAAGCAAATAACCCAGAGATTTCGATTTAATTCCTGTTTATTCCCCAAAGTTACCATTAAATATCCATAGAATTGTTCAACCATAGTAGTATTAATATCAAAAAGACATAATGATAGATTGATGCAGTCCTTGTGAACAGCAGTACTTGGAGTCAGTATGGCAGCATGTAAGCATCAACCTTCAGTATTTTGTTTTGTGTCTTCTCTTCTTGTTATGAGTACAGTAACTTTCAAAGACTGAGACTGAATTGCCACCCAGCAGAGTTCACAATAGATCTGCTACTGGAAAACAGAATCCTGTATCAAGTGTCCATATTGCTACCACCACCATTCCTACAGTCTGAAAATGATCGATACATTGCTAAGCAACAGCCTTGAGGCCAAGTGACGTCGCTGCCAATGAGGTGAAGTGAAGTCTGCAGCTACTTTTGTTTGCTTCATTATTAAATACATATTTTCTTCCTCAGGTTCACATGTTTTGCATTTAATGTAACTGTAACACATTTTGTGTGGGCAGCTCCTCGTAGAAAAGTCTCAGATTTGTGTTGTTGATTTCTTTTTGACCTTCCAGAAAGTAGGTTTTCCTGAAACTCTGAGTTTGTTTACCCTGAGAAGAGGGATTTTCCGTTCCAGAAAGAGAGGTATCTCAACCTTTAGGTCAGTTACCATAGTAACTGACTCTGTGAACCTAACCTGGTCGCTGGCAGGTTTGCTTCAACATACCCTGAGTTTCTCCCTACATGTTTCCACCTTTTTCCGGAATCTGAACCAACAATGAAAAAAATTGCCGTCCTTTCCTCGTCAACCTAATCGATACGGAAATAAAAGTGATTCTAACAGCTTTACATCGGGAGAGGATTTTGATTACTTAGAAGGAAATTACCATTTTTCCTACCAATCACATATCTAAACAATATTCTCCGACATTTTCGACATTTCATATCGCGGACATAATGCAGATTCTTTGCAGAGCTCTTAAAAATTTTTGCGAACGGGAGTTTTCTGAAAAAGGACATTTCTTTATTGAAATAGCCGCTTATATTTACTGTTTAATATGTGAAATATGAATCAAATCATATGCCTTAGTCTACGTATTTGTGCAATATTTTAATGCTTAATTTTCAGCTGAAGCCAGTTTCTTTTTGTGTACACATTAAGTCGGGCTGTAAATGTCCGCCACGACAACTGTTTTGCTGCGGTTACGTTGCTCCGCTTTCTAAGGATGAGCTAATTTTCTACATAAACACTCAGTAATATCTAATAACGCTCTCCCGGTTGCCATGGTGAATCGTAGTATCGGAGCTCCATTGATGATGGCTTTGTAGAGTCGGCAGGCATGCGCGTAACTCACAATTGTCATACTCAGAGTTGATTGAACTAACTCAGAACTGCTGTTCTGGAACCGAAAACTCACGAGTTGGTTGACTCAGAGTTCAGGGTTAGGTTCAGAGTTTGTTGAACCTGCTTTCTGGAACGGGCCCCTGAGCGAGAGTAGAAATCTGGTTTAGTTTCTATTAGCAAGTCTTTTGCAAGATTTTACTGAAACACACACTATTAATGTAAAACAGGAATTCTAAGGACCTGCCAACACAGATATTTTTGAAAATAGATTTTTTTTTTTTACATTTTTTGTCCACATTCCCATTTTTATTTCAAGAAAAAAGAGACTTTTGAACATGCCTTCTCAGGTGCAGATTTCTCTGATAACGACAGAACATCACTTTATGTGATGAGCATGTGCCAGACACAACAACAACAAGGGTGGACAACCTACTATCAATAAAGCAGTAAGTAGAGCTATTGTGTAACTATTCTTTGATTTATTAAAATGTCATTGTTGACTATTGGCTTATTATTCTGAAAAAGCCAATAGTCCCAAAAATGGCCCATTTGTCCGACAGGGTGAAAACAAACAGTCATTGTCCTGAGGATACACAAGCAGAATGAGGTCATCCCACCTTCCTAATCACAATATTCTTTTTCTTGAAATTGTGAAGGCATGACCCACCCTACTCTGCTGCTGATTGACTTACCCTGATATTCTTATTCTAAACCTAATAGTGTCACTTCAAAGGAACCTAAGCAACACAACCAACAAAGGCTTCTTCCATTTTCAGAGCCATGCCGTTTGTTTTTGGGGTAATGCTTGTTGGTATTAGGATTTTGGAATAATGGGCCATCAGAACAGTGGTCAGTCAACAACTCAGAATTGTATTCTCTGGTATAACATCGTTGATCTAGCTTTTTTCCTCACCTACTGACTCGGCAAGCATTTCTAGTGTGGATGGAGATATAATGTAAAATAGATTGTTGTGGACAGATTCTTTGTTAACTGAGGGGGGGAAATATCTGTTTTCAAAAATATCCTGGTCATATATGTGTAGTATAGTTTTCTAATTGATTTTCGTTAACTCATAAACAAACAAATTAAAGCACTGTTATACATTCAGAGCCATATATAGCTATAAATGTAAACGGAAAATATATATTATTTGACCCCAAAACTATCTGGCCCTCACCATAAACTTACTACCATACTATTTCTCAGGTCCCCTTAGAGATTTCACAAAATATGGCTGAGCTAATCGCTGGGTTTTCAATTCTGTGTTGGTGCAAGTCAAGACATTGCTTGCTGTTTTGTGCATGGGACAATACTGGAAGATTGTAGAAAAAGAGTTTTTGCTTATGTCATGTTCATACAAATAACCTTGTTAAGATAAAAAAAAAGAAATAAGGTTATCCACAAACACTACTTTCCAAAGAAAATATGATGAATTCTGGCTCTTCAGTTGGATTTGTTTCCAGCGAGATGTGACAATTAAGTGCTGGGGAAATCACATGACTGATCTGAGTGAAAGTAAAAAATAGTTGTATGACTACATGAATGCAGAGAGACTTCTGATGTAGCTTCATGATGTAGCTTTGTTTTGTTTTTCATTACAAAGTCTTTACTTCCCATCTTCCATAAATCACATTGTATGTTTTTTTTATCTGGTCAGAGCAAGTTGTGCGCAGAGCAAGTTATGCGCAGAGCAAGTTGTGCGCAGTATAATAATGAGTATAACAAGTGAGCAAGTTCTTTTCCTGAGGAAAAGCAAACTTTGACGCTTGTTACATAAAGTTGCATAACAAATTGTTATTTGACTTGGAATTTGCAAAATCAAATATAAAGTAAAGATTCTCGACCATTATTTACTTATGATAGTTACATTGATCCTTTACATTTTGATACATTACATTGCTACGTTGTTTGTTAACTTGTTACCTTATTATTTTCACACCAACCATGACACAAAAACTAAAAAAAAATGAAACTTGTGATAGAATGTTTTGTTTCTGTATCACATCACTAATGTTTTAGTACAATATAAACAAGGTTTATACACTGAATGAAAGCCATCATGTTCTCTGGATTTCCCCTGAATCATATACTCTCCAAAGAAAATGTAGCTTCAGCGTAGCATTCTGTCTGTCTTTCTGAGCTGCTGTTGTCTCTGTCCGATTTGTTACACTTTATATCTGAAGCCATATGCTAAGCTGTGAACTGCAGTAGAACAAAATGTATGTTTCTGTATTTTACTTCTTCACCACAAAACATAACATTGTATTAATTGTATTCCTACAGACGTGATTTTAGTATTTAATGAGATTTCTGTTTACTTTCTGAGTTAATCCGCAATGTAAAATACAGAAAGTGATTTATGACATGAAGGAAAATGTATCCGTTTCATGTACTTTATTAATATCATTATTGTTGTTATTTTCTTTTACTGTATATTTCTACTGTGTTGTTCATGTCCTCTGAACCTCACCTGTGTACCATGTGACCCAGGTAGCTGCCTCGTCCATGTTTAATAATAAAGATGATAACTATAGTGCCTCGTAGAGACCTTTAAATGAAACACATTTTATCTTCAAATAAAGTCTCATGGCACCCTTTCCTGCATCCAGTCTAACTTCCATATGTAGTGAGAAAGTGAACCAATATTGTCTGTCCAGATGAAATCTCCCACTGAGCTCAACAATTCAATTCAAAACAGTTGGTGTTACTGCTATTTTCTATACCTCACCACATTTACTTTACAGTGTGTTTGGGATCCCATTTCACATGAATGTAGTCAGAAAAGGATTGTTGTATGAAGAGCCATGGTCCAAGGTCCTTCCATCCCCAGTCCGCGGCAACATTTCTTCTCCAAAATATATTTGATAATGTAAGTTATGACTATAACTATGGATCAATGAGACCAATGATGACGTCACCACTAGGGATGTCCCGATCCAGCTTTTTGCACTTCCGATCCGATACCGATATTGTAGCTTTTAGTATCGGCCGATACCGATACCGGCCGATCCAAGCATGTATTAAAGATTAAAAATGCCGGTTGATGGAAATTATCCAAAATTAGGGGCTGGAAAAATATGGCTGGAAAATGATGAGCATCACATTAATAGCTACAGATACTGTAAAACACTATAACGACATATGAGTGCATATATTGTCTTATTTTATCAAGTAAAATATAAGTTATAGGTTTA
Organism: Eutrigla gurnardus; assembly: GCF_963514095.1. Classification (NCBI taxonomy): domain Eukaryota; kingdom Metazoa; phylum Chordata; class Actinopteri; order Perciformes; family Triglidae; genus Eutrigla; species Eutrigla gurnardus. The sequence continues at coordinate 596,362 of NC_139932.1, forward strand.
CTCAACAGCCTAATAGTTCATAGAAATTCAGGTAGAAATAGGTTAACTCAGAGTTCCACAGCTTATCAAAAACAATCCTCCCCCACAGGGAGTCCCTTGCTTTGCATTCACACTGCTCCAGCCCAAACGGGCTTTAGCCCGTACACACGTCATCACGTCCTAATACTACACACACAATATGGCTTGATGCTGTTTTGAAGGAGTGCATATATTTATCGACAACACTCGACCTGCATCAGCGCATGTGCGCACGAGCGGATCTGTGCGAGCAGGCAGTGCGGAAGCCGGTCCGGTTCCGGTACCGGTCCGGTTCCGCTCACACCACGAGTCTGAAGAGTGCAACAGCTTATCAAAATACAGTGTCAACTCTGTGTTTTCAAAGTAGAAAGCGACATCGTGGTGGTTAAACGAGGCGGAACGGCATCAGAACAACATCAAGCGCGTAAAGTACACGAAGAACGTAGCGGGAGCGTGCGGCGAGGATTGTTGTGGCTGCGCGTCTTGCGGAGCAAGTCTACACTGTGCTGCACGGAGGCGCTCCTAATGTAAATGATTAGTGATTTATGAATGAATTGATAGGTGGCTTATTTTTGGCATATTGATTTTATGGCCTGTACAATGGTAGGGGAAACACTGGACATGCACACAAGTCCGTCTTGTTGTTGTTTAGTGGATGCTGGACAGGTCGCGAGGTGTGCGCTAGGTGTGCTGGAAAACGCGGACCGGACTTTGGGGAAAAACAGAAAAAAACTGGAATGGATTACCTACATCGGTGTGCTGGAAAACACGGGCCGGAGTTTAAAAAAAAAAAAACTGGATCGGGAGTCCGGATCGGGATTTTCCCGTGCAGGCCGATCCGATATCGATATGCATTTTTTGCTAATATCGGCGGCCGATCCGATCCAAATATCGGATCGGGACATCCCTAGTCACCACCGTCTTCCCCCTGAATGATACCATCATCTCCCTATCCTGGAGACCATATAACAACAGTCATGTGATTGACCTGAAGGAGGCTTGGCTTGCCGCCTATAAAACCACCCTGGTGAGCACGCCTCTTCCTCTTGCCTGGAACGCCTCAGCCCATTCTGAGCAATAAGAGATGGTGATGGTCATCGTTCGGTCTCATAGATCCAGAGTTATAGTCATAACTTACGATCTATTTCATCCTCACTCAGACCGCCACCACGGTCTTCACCCTGGATGACTAGTTCTATCAGTGTCGCAAGGAACTGGGTACTCCCACCACCTCCTCCAGCAGCCCAGGAGGTGGCCATGCTCCTGGTGGAGTGAGCCACCACATTTCCTGGAGCCGGGAGGCCCTGCATAGAGTACACCAAGGAAATGGTATTGGCAACCCAGTGGGACAGACATTGCTTTGACACAGGGAGACCCAACTTGTCACCTTAGAAACGCACAAACAGCTGACAACTTGAGCACCTCAGAGATTGAGTGCGTGAAATGTAAGCCTTGAGTGTCCGCACGGGGCACGAGGTAGTGAGACTCACCTCACCTCAAGTTGGGTCAGGTCGAAAAGCACTGATTTCAATAACCTCGTTCACTGTCTGAGGGTTAACTACTTTAGGCAGAAATGCAGGATTTGGCCAAAGAGACACGCCAGCGTCATCAGCCTTCCACCTCAAACAATCCCCACTCACAGACAGAGCATGTAATTCACCCACTCATTTACATTTACATTTAGGGCATTCAGCAGATGCTTATGTCCAAAGCCACTTACAACAAGTACATTTGTCGAAAGAAAAAAAAAACACAACATATTGCAGATAAAGTAAGATCGAAAAAATAGAAACAAGTGTTAGGTCCTTGTCTGAGTAAAGTAGTAGCTGTTCAGCAAGGATACCTTAAGTACAACAGTCTCAGGAGCTTTGCTAAACATTAAGCTCTACTGGGGCACAGGCCCCCTATTACTCAAATCACTAAAAGAAATTCTTGAATGCCGGCTGCGTGTATGAAATGTGTTGTACATGCTATATGAACTTCCCTTGTTTAGCCCACTATTACTGCCACGGCCATACTGCTGCTGCTAAAACTGAAACTACTACTGGTAAAGGTAAAAATGTAGAGATATTAATATCTAATTCATATTTATTTCAAAATGTAAAGATTGCCATAATGTCACCTTTTACTGGCCGAAATGAATGAGGATATTTTGCATATGTATATATTATAAATATGTATTGTTATTTTTCTCATTGACTTATGCCATGTATGTGAATTTGATGGTCGGCCAATTATGTTGAACCCGCGTTTGTGGATAGGAGCGGATGTTTATTGCATTGACTTTATATGGGGACGGGGAGAGCGCTCGCCCCGGCGGAAATGGTTGGCCTAATTCCAGTATGGTGAACCTGCGCGCGTCTGAGGCCTTCTTGCTGGAAAATTACCGCGGCCCTTTCTGGAACTAACTGGTGGATTACCTTTTTTTGGGATCATTGGAGTAAAGCAAGTTAAGGATATTTTTCTTGCGTGCGTTCGTGGAGAGTTTGCGCTGCATAATTGGATACCCGTGGCAGCGTCTCTACAAACTGTGAGGCAGATATTTCCTTTTGTTTGCAGGAGTTCACGCTTAAACTCAGGACATGATTTGTGTTTGGACTGTTTGATTTTGGGGTTAAGTGTCGGGATTCATGAACGCTGGGCTTTGCAAGGGTTGATCCATCCATCCATTTTCTACCGCTTATCCTGTATTTAGGGTCACGGGGGGGCTGGAGCCAATCCCAGCTGTCATTGGGCGAAGGCAGGGTACACTTTGGACAGGACGCCAGTCTATCGCAGGGCCAGGGTTGATTGTGTGTTTAAAATATTGTTTCATTGATTGTTCAAGAGTCGGCTTTCGCCGCTAAAAAACCCTTACGTTCACACCGGCTGCGGAAGCGCCAAGGCGAGGCGCGCCCACGAATATCGTGTGCGATCCACTGCCCCCCTGTTCAGACCAGACACGTATTTCTCTGCGACGGTCGACAAGCGCTTCTGCTCAGCTGTTGTTCATTCATTTCTTTATGGAGTAAATAACCTCATAAAATTAATATGCCATGTTTCTGTAACCAAGAAGTTTGTACACTTCTTTTATTTATCCATTCTCTCTCTCTCTCTCTCTCTCTCTCTCTCTCTCTGTCTGTGTGTCTGTGTGTCTCACACATATTTGTTTATCTACTCTTCAGATTTATGTAATGTATTTTCTCTTCCTGTTTCCCAGTGCAAGTTTAGATACACAAATATGATCGCATTTGTCAATCGCGGTATTTTATTTTGAAAATTGACCGGATTGTCTGATGTTTCTTTGTGTGATTTCCTGCCAGAATTGACGTGTTCGCTCGCGGCACGCGCAAAAAATAGAGCAGATGCTGAAATGATCGCTTCACGGCACAGGACGGCCGCGCCTATTCGCGGTGCTCCGCGTCTGGTGTGACCTGCACAATCGCTTAACAAGTGTGCCAAAAGGAAGCGGGCTCCGCTCCACACCTATTCGTGGCGCTTCCGTCACGCGTCAGCGCGCCTGCCTTCACGCTAGTGACTAAGTGTTGTAATCACAATACAAAGGAATTTAATGTATATAATGGTGTTTCATTATTTGTAAATCCAATATTTTGTTCTATTCCTGTTATTGATAGGGAGGCCAGGCCTTCCGTTTGTTTACGTTAGTTGGAACTGCTGATATGATTTTCGCAACATTGCGCAATAGATCCTCCCGAGACCTTAATTGTGCATTGTGGCAATGACCGTCTAGTTGAACAAGGGCGTGAATTGTTACAAACATATATTATGAACATTCTCAACATGTTTTTTAGGCATAAAAGTCATACCCTGCATATTCAAATAATAACAACAAAACCCGACTCGTCATTAAACTATTGTGCATTTGCATTCTTCTGCATTCCACAATAATAATACTAATTAAAACTGCATAGCAGTGTTGTGACGGGCCCTCGCTCATGCGGTCATGCAGTGCCTGCGGTCACAGGGCAGTGTCGTGGACGCTTACCTGTGCTGCGGCCACATCCTCGTGGCGCTAGTTTAGAGACAAGTGATCGACATTCAAAGCCATCTATCTGTCACGTGCAGTCGTGGAGTGGCTGCGGTCACAAGTGAAACTACATTTCAGAAACAGAGCTCACACACATGTCCATGCCTTTCTGACATCAGGTGTGGCTGTTACTTGAAAAAGGTCACAAAATCAATGACATTTCCTGTCGCCAGTAGGTGGTGCTCTGACTGTGAGTCACTGGCTGCGTTTCGGATCGCATGCATTTGCGCCTATGCATGCACGAGACTTGAGAGGATCTGCCGGAACTCGTCATAAACACGTCAAGTTCCCACCACGTCAAGTCGGACACAGGTGCACTTCACGGACTTTGCACAAAGAATATGGCCTACCCAGTGGCGCTGGCTTTATTCGTCGCGGACGAATTTGAGGCATTGGAACTCCCCTTGTTGATGGAGGCTGAGGAGCAAAGGTGAGGAATTTTCTCACGTGGGAAATTCCACGTGGTGATTCTAACCAACTAGGGCAACGTTGAGGGGAGTGTCTTATGTCCGCACTTATTTGAGACCATCTGCACAGAAAAGCATGCGGAGGTACCCTGGAGATCCTGCAAATTTTTAAAGCCATGTGACATGTCGCAAAGGGAAGTTATCACCAGCATTTCTGACGTTTTTATCCCAGAATGCCTGGTTATGCGAGGCAAATGCATAATATAACAGTGCAGATGTGTTCAGGAAGGAACTCTTATCAAGTATGCAAAGTTTGGAGCAGATCAGAGAAGAAACACTGAAGTTATAATAATAGTTTTGATGTTTATGGCGAAGGTTCAACTGACAGCTGTGTAAGGTGCGTGTGAAGTTTGAAGCAGACCAGACAATGTATAAAGTCATTAGCAGGTGTGGAAAATATCCTGACTGTTGATCTGGTGTTAAACAGTGACAGAGGTCACATCTCCTCCATGCCTTCCTGACATCTCTCTGAGTCCCCTTAAGGTGCGTGTCCACAGGCAGCGGTGTTTCCCCGCGTCCCATTCATTGTCTATGTGAAAAGCTGTGCAATGCATTCTGGTAGCGTCGCGGCGGATGTCGAGAGACGGCGCGCGAGTTGGCCGCTCCTCATTTGCCTAAAGTTGAAGTCGAATCTACTTTATGCTAATCAGAGGCGCCGGGCTCGCCTCGCCGCCTCGCGAACGCTCGCAAAAATTTGTTGTTTAAAGGAGAGCGCCTGTCAATCATCCTCTAGTGGCAACCCACCAAGCGTGCAATACTGGGAAGCGGCGCGTCCACACGCGTTTAAAATCGCCCCTGTGGACACGCACCTTTAGTGTTTCCCTCTCCCCTCCCCCAATATTTACAGTCACAGAGCTGATACGCAGGTGGCATTTTTTTGCCCACTTCCTGTTTACTTTAGGCGGTGGGTCCAAGAGGCTTTTTTGCACATCTCCACATGGTCTATCTAGGAAAAAATATGTTGTGCATGTACGCCCAACCTGAAGGGCGGGCTGTTACTCAGAAAAAGGGCATAAAATCAGTCACATTTCATGTCGCCATTAGGTGGCGCTCTGACTGTGAGTCAAAATTGCAGTGCAGTTGGTTCAGGACGTGACTCTTATCAAGCATGAATATTTTTGAGCAGATCGGAGAAGAAGCGGTGAAGTTATAACAGCTTTAATGCCTTTGGCGAAGGTTGAAAATAGCGCAGTCATGGCCACACCCCTAAACTTTTGGAGCATCTTTTGATAAGTTTTTGTCCTCAAGGCATTTCCAACAATTGATACCAATTTTGGTATCAATCGGATTAACGGTATAGTCCAAGTTGGATTTAGTACATCCCCTGTGAATGGCCAAAAACGGCCAAAAATGGCAATTTTGGGAATTTTTTGGAAGCGCCCCACATTACTCAATTCTGATGAAAACTGACATGTATGGTCTTTAAAGCTATGTCAACATAAGTTAAGAGTTTTGTAATTATTGGGCCAAAGGTTATGGAGTTATTCTAATTGTGTTTTGGTGGCACAACCCTCTTAGGTTCATTGGCCGATATATTCTGAGTAAAACCATATTTTCAAAACCTTTTTGGACCATGACCCCAGCTAGGTCAAATGAGTATGCACACCAATTCAAACGTCTTAATCGGATGAACGGTGTGGGAGAAATGAGCAACATTGTTTTTTTCACAAAATCCAAGATGGCGGAAAATTTCGGTTGGCGGACTTTAGTATTCCAAGGCATTGTATTGTAGAGGGCAGTTGTCCGCACATGTGTGCAAAATTTCATGTCAATCAGAGTTATGGTGCGGCGGGGCTGGTGAATCTCCACGCTAGGTGGCGCTAGCGAACAACATTTTCGTGGCCGAATGCCAAACCGCTACCATATCGAAATCTTGTGTAATTTCTGCGCACACACCAATTTTGGTTCGTTTTTTTTATGTTGAGGCCTCCAAAACGCGAGTTACTTCCGCGTAAGAATTATAAACATTTGAATTACAATAGGGCTTCGCAGCTCGACGTTATCGGCGCTCGGGCCCTAATAAAAACAATATCTGTACTGGCCTCGCTAGAGGTCCATGTCCCTAGCTGTCCAGTCAAATACAACATCCAGGGGAACCAGCATTCTGTTTCTGATGTTAACTTCAATAGTTTTTTTTTTGTAAAACTGAAACAAACACAAAATTACATTTTGAAAAAATTACTATGAAAAAGTCAAAGTCGATCACCAGTTTATCACCAACTACAGCAAGGTCTTACCCAGGGGCGATTCTAGGATCAGAGCCTTAGGGGTGCTGAGCACCCAATTTTCCCTTTTTTTAAAAAACAACAAACTTAATAATTGAATAACTTAATAATTTTGGACTATCAGTCCCACATTTGTGAATGAAGAACATCAGACTTTTGGGGTAGGGGAAATCACTGTGACTGTAGATCGTAATTTGGGGGGGCAAGCGGGGCAGGTGTGAGAGAGAAGTGGATTAGACCATATCATGACGTGGTGGGGAGTCTGTTGTATTTTTAAAGTAAGCCATATACTGTCTATGTTTTTTTGACCATGTTTAAGCTTTTCAAACAAGGACTTGCATTTAAAAAACACCATGACTGTTATCTTTTTATTGTATTTATCTATGCAATATTTGTTAGGGGTGCTGGGAATTCATGGCATATCCAAGATGGCAGCCAAGTCAGTCCTTTGTGTGGATGTCAGTATGTGAGGTCTAAGTTTGTATGTTTTTATGTGTTATACTTTGTAATTTGAGCCTGAATGAGTGATACTCCACAAGAATCAACTTATTCCATGCAGTCTGGGATTTGTGGATGCCATATTTGTGTTGGATGTTATTGGATTGCCTCAGAACTCTGGACTGTTTTAGGCCTTGGCCTACTCTGAATCCATCGGCTGGAGTCTAGCACCCAAGCTAAACCTGAGTACCTGGCCCTGCCTACTAACCTCCAGCACCTGGCCTTACAGCATCTGGCACTCCCTGCTTGCCTCCAGCTTTCGGACCTGCCTGCCAGCCTCCAGCTATCGGACCTTCCTGCAAACCTCCAGCACCTGACCCTGCCTGCTAGCCTCCAGCTATTGGACCTGCCTGCTAGGCTGTTGAATATCTTCAACATGCTTTTGACAGAGTACAAGAACAGCTTTGTCATCTGCAACTTGTTTTAAACGTAGGAAAAACAAAACTTATGTTCTTCACCACTTCCAAAACAGCACGATCAGCACTGTCTGGGAAAATGTTAACAAGAAATGGTCAACAAATGGTCAGAGAGAAGTCTGGGCGTCCCTGCTCAGGCAGCTGCCCCTGCGACCAGGTCCGGACCTGCCTGCCAGCCTCCAAGACAATGGATGGATGGATGGTCAACAAATAGAGTTGGTATCTACTTTTAAATATTTAGGATTTTTAATTGATGACCACTTGTCTTTTAAGGAGCATATTCAGTATGTTGTTAAAAATCTGAAGCTCTTATTAGGATTTTATTATAGAAACTAGTCTTGATTTTCTTTTTATGTAAAACAGAAACTGATGGAATCAACCTTTTTATCTGTTATTGACTACAGAGATCTGCTGTATATGAATGCATCTGCTACTTGTCTTCACATGTTGGATAGTGTGTATCATGGGGCACTGAGATTTATAACAAACTGTGGTTCTCTCACTCATCACTGTGTTCTCTACACTAAAGTAAGCTGGTTATCGTCATATGCACGTCGCCTTAGTCACTGGTATATGTTCATCTATAAGGCCATTCTGGGTAAAATTCCTCTTTATTTATCTTCACTTTTAATTTGGAAACATGGAGGTTACAATCTCCGTTCAATGGACATTCTGCAACTGGTTGTTACAAAAGTAAGAACAGAGTTGGGAAAGAAAGCATTTAGGTTTTCAGCACCTGTTGCTTGGAACAATCTTCAAACTGAACTACATCTTCAAGTAACCTTGACTGATTTTAAAGATCTGGTGAAAACTCTGGAGTCCAGGCTCTCTGTATGTGTTTTATATAAGTAGTGTTTTTGTGTTTTTATTTGGCTTAGTATTTGTTGTCTGATTTTTTACTGTAACTGTACTGCTGCTGTCTTGGCCAGGTCTCCCTTGTAAAAGAGATATGTGTTCTCAATGGGAATAACCTGGTTAAATAAAGGCTAAGAAGAAGAAAAGCACCCCTAAAAACGGGCTTGATAGGCCTATGGTCTTACCTCTCAGTCTCATCTCTCCTTACTGCTTCGCTGTCTCTGCTATTATGTCCAAATTATTTTATGATCTCCATCTACATGAGTCAATAATGTTTGAGTCACTCAAAGAGTTGTTAGTGAGTAATGCTATGCAGAGTCGAGGTGAAGTCTGAACAGGTGAGTCTTGAGCCTTTTTCGGAAGATAACAAGTGACTATGCTGTCCTGACGTTGGTCGGTGTGAAAAGCGACGGTCGCCTTTTCCCAGAGCCTTCCAGGTTTCCCTGAAGTCACACACAGAACATCACCATTGCCGCACTACATTTCCCAGAATGCACACATATCAGCTGCCGTTGCGACGGCGCTACACTCCTGGAGTAGCGACCAATGCAGTCGGCTAGGCACTCGGACATTAACAACCACAACACACGTCAGTTCAGTTAACGGCATTTATTTTACATAACAACACAGCGAAACAGTGAGGTGCCCACTGATTCCGCTCCATAATTAACTCAGTAACAATAAATTTTCTCGAGACCAAACACACCCGTCTACTCACATTCTTCCGGTCCGTCCGCATACTGGTCCGTGTGGAAGCGCGTGCCACGTCGGAGCCAGTTCCTTATCTGCTGTCCCGGGATGGTGGAATGGGGTTTGCGAAGGGCGATGAGTAGGCGTTCATATTTCATTGTCATTTGTGATTGTGGATGTGGTGTTTTTATATTACACGGTTTGTAGGGGGAAAATATAGGGTGTTTATATAGGTATGAAAAATATTTCTCTATGGTTATGTTATTGTTACTGGTGCAATGTGATATTGTGCTTACCTCTCCTGGTGGGTTCTCCCAATAAGGTGCTGATGGGTGGGCCTACTTAAGGCTAAGGAGGGGAATGGTGGATGCGTCAGCTTGTGGAGAGGCTGTTTCTTTTTCCCCCCACTGAAACCCAAAAGTGAGTTTGGCATTGCCTATGAATAGCTGGTTTGGCATTTCAGTATTTTGTATTTTTTTTTTCTTTTGAATTATTTTTTGCACCTCGCACCTGCAAAATAAACTGCACTTAAATTCCGTGAGCTGCCTCCTGCTTCCTGCATTTCATCACCATTTCCTGGTTGCGTTCCGTCCCGTATGCGAGTTGGGGTGCAATCCCTTTTTCTCACAGTTGGTGGCAGTGGTGGGATTTTGGCGCCCTCCAAGAAAACTAAAAAGAACACCGGAAGACGGGAGCAGATACGGCAGAGGATGTCCATCCGACATCTAACCAGGGGGAATCCATGGCGTGAGCAGGATGAGGAAGAGGATGGAGCACGAGGAGGTGAGCCAGTGGCTGGGGATGTGGCAGAGGAAACAGGGACACTGAACCTGGCACCTCTCTACCACCTCCTTCAGAAGACCCTCCAGAGTCAAGAGGGAGAGGCCCATAAGCAGGAGCAGAGATGGCGTAGCATGCAGCTGCAGCTGAACAATGTCCGAGATGAGATGGGGGAAGAGCAAGGGCGTAGCAGTGATGAACGTCGGCCAGGGGGAGGTGGCATTTGACTTCCAGAGGCACCACCACCAGCAGCACCTCCGGATCCAAGACTTGGACCAGCAGCCCCAGGAGACCCAGCAGCGGCGTCTCCAGACGCCTGGACCAGGGCAGCAGTGCCAAAGCTGGAGGAGGGAGATGTGAAAAGTGAATTTCCCCAATGTGGGATCAGTAAAGTCTATCGTATCGTATCGTATATTGAACAGTATCTCACCACCTTCGAGAGACTGGCAGTGGCCTATCGGTGGCCAAGAGCTGATTGGGCTGCGTACCTGGTACCTTACTTGACAGGACGGGCCCGGGCTGCATATATGGCGATGGATATCGTGGAGGCCATGGACTACGACAAGGTGCGGGAAGCCATTCTCACCAAGTACGAGATCAGCAAAGAGATCTACAGGCAGCGGTTCCGTGATCCAAAGGTCCGACCAGGAGAGACCCCGAAAGAGCTGTACAACCGCCTGAAGGACTCGTATAGGAAGTGGATCAAGCCAAAGGGGAAGACAGTTGAGGAGATCGGGGAGCTCCTCATCCTGGAGCAGTACCTGCATTCCCTGGCTCCTGAGGTGCGTGTGTGGGTGAAGGAGCATGACCCGACGACTGGCCAGCAGGCTACCGAGCTGGTAGAGGCGTTCCTTGGTGCCCGACAGGGGCCGAAGACGTTCTGGTTCCAGAGCTACAGCCGACCACCATCCGGGGGTAAGTCTGGGGTATTCGGTGTGGGAGTTGGTCCTAGAGGGTCTGGACAGAGTAGGGCACCAAACACACAGTCTCACACAACCCCCACTTCACAGTCTAGACCACCCTACAATTCACCATCTACCTCACAGCCTAGCCATGCCCCAGCACCCCCAGCCACACAGAGCAGAGGGAGTGTGGTATGTTTCTACTGTAACCACGTAGGTCATATTAGCCGAGAGTGCCCCATCAAAAAGGCCAAAGAGATGGGCATGTGGTGCAGCTAATGAGTGTGTTGGTAAAGTTCAGACGGTCCCGGTTCACGTCAATAGCAAAGCTACTGTTGCTCTCTTGACACAGGCAGCACACAGACCTTAGTTCAGCCCTATCTGATAGACAGGCCAGAGGAACTGGGGAAAGGACAGATAAGGTTGCTGTGTTAATGGAGATGAGCATGTATATCCGGTGGCAGAGATATGTCTTAGAGGGCAGACATTTTGGCTTACGGTGAGGGTGGTTAAAGGCTTGAGCCATCCAGTAGTGTTGGGACAGGACATATTTAGGCTAAGGCTAAAGCTGATGCTACCAGGTCCTTGCTCGACATGATGCCTTTCAGTCAGAGTGACATTAGCCCACCTGAGCCGGTAAAGCCTCACAAAAGCTGCAGTCAGAGAAGGAGAGAGAAATTGCAGGGCACAATGCAGAAGCTGGGAGACAAGTTGGTGGTTCCTGAGGTGCCAAAAGGAGATTTGTGAGAGATGCCAAGTAATTTCCAGGAACTGCAGAAGGAAGATGAGAAAAAAGAGACATTTAGCAAAGTTACAGAAATTGACGGGTGTAGCTGGAACTTTATCCGGAGAGTACTACTTTATTATGGATTCTGATTTACATTTCGACAGTCACGTTAAATCAGTAACAAAATCAGCCTACTATCACCTAAAAAATGTAGCAAGACTTAGAGGGCTCATGTCAGCTCAAGACTTAGAAAAACTTGTACATGCCTTTATTACTAGTAGGCTAGACTACTGTAATGGTCTCCTTGCAGGTCTTCCGAAAAAAACTGTCAGGCAGCTACAGCTTGTTCAGAACGCTGCTGCTAGAGTTCTTACAAAGACCAAAAAATGTGAGCACATTACACCAATTCTTAAATCCTTACATTGGCTCCCTGTATGTCAGAGGATTGATTTCAAAATCCTCCTGCTCACATATAAATCACTACATGGTCTAGGACCGAAGTATATCACTGATATGCTCCCACTACATAAGACTTCTAGACCACTAAGATCTTCTGAGACCAATCTGTTAGTGATTCCCAGGGTAAACAACAATCACGGGAGAGCATCATTTAGTCACTATGCAACAAATGGCTGGAATAAACTTCCTGAAGATGTAAGACTTGCCCCAACTCTGACCACTTTTAAAACTAGACTGAAAACTGTTATGTTCACCATAGCTTTCTGCTAAATCTTTTAATGTCTGCACTGTTTTTAATTATTGCAAATATGTTTTTATTCTCTTTTCTTTCTGTAATGCATTTTTAAATTTTTAGTATTTTCTTTTAATTCTTCTATTTTTTTCTTCTCACTTTGTTTTATGATGTGAAGCACTTTGAGTCTGCCTTGTGTATGAAATGTGCTATACAAATAAAGTTGCCTTGCCTTGCCTACTTGATGCGGGGAGGTCTATTGTATCACCAACCTGAAGAGGGCAGCAGTGAGCAGTTAGTTGTCCCTAAGTGTCTCAGTCAGAAGGTTTTGATGTTGGGTCATGATGTCCCTTGGGCAGGACATCTTGGCAATGTTAAGACATTGGAGAGGATAGCTGCACGTTTCCACTGGCCAGGGTTATACAGTGAGGTTCAAAGGTACTGTAAGTCGTGCCCCACCTGTCAGCTTACCAGTAGCCACAAAGTCAGACCTTCCCCTCTACATCCACTCCCCATCATAGGTGTCCCCTTCCAAAGGATAGCCATGGACATAGTTGGGCCCTTGGAAAAAACTCAGTCAGGCCACCGGTTCATTCTCGTTGTGTGTGATTATGCTACCAGATACCCTGAAGCTTTCCCCCTGCGCAAAATCACAGCTGGCGCTATTGCACGTAGTCTACTTCAGTTGATATCTAGGGTAGGCATACCACATGAAACCCTCACAGACCAGGGCACTGCATTAAAATACTCAAACAAGTGTATAGTTTACTAGGGATAAAAGGGATAAGGGCCACTCCCTACCACCCTCAGACTGATGGGCTGGTAGAACGGTACAACCGAACTCTGAAGAGCATGCTGAAGAAGTTTGTTGCAGCTAAGTGACTGCCATACCAGTCTTTCCCCCCACTGAAACCCAAAAGTGAGTTTGGCATTGCCTATGAATTTTTATATTTGTTTTGTTTGTCATTTCAGTATTTTGTTAATTTTTGTTCTTTTGTATTATTTTTTGCACCTCGCACCTGCAAAATAAACTGCATCATTTTTTCACTTAAATTCCGTGAGCTCCCTCCTGCTTCTTGCATTTAATCACCATTTTCACCTCCTGGTTGCGTTCCGTCCCGTATGTGAGTCAGGACTTTGCTGAGCGACATTTGTTTGATTTCAGTGATGGTGGTACCAGCCGGCCAGCTGAAGTAGAGGAGTGAAGTGGGGGCGTGTGGTTTGACCAGTGTTTGGAGGTAGATGGGTGCATTTCCATTGATGGCCTTGAAGGCCAGTGCCATCGTCTTGAATTGGATGCAGGCTGCAACAGGGAGCCAGTGGAGGTCACGGAGGAGGGGAGAATTTGGGTAGATTGAAGGCGTTCTGGATGTGCTGCAATGGTTTAGTCGCCGAGGCTGGGAGTCCAGCCAGGAGAGAGTTGCAGTAGTCAAGGCGGGAGATGACCAGTGCTTGGTCCAGGAGTTGCGTTGTTGGTCATCGAGGATTACACCCAGGTTACTCACAGTCGACGAAGGCAATACTGTGATGTCCTCGACAGTGACCGACTAGTCCATGCGAGGGCAGTCTTTCCCCGGGATGAAGAGGAGTTCGGTTTTATGCAGGTTAAGCTTGAGGGTTAGCTGAACATATAGCCAGGGGGAAAGCATTTTTGTGAGACAGAAACTTGAGGTCGGGCTGATCAAGGGGCTCATAAGGAGGTTTAGTCAGGGACCTCATGTCCCACGATGGAGCCCTGTGGGACCTGCTTGGACGCAGACGACAGGTCCCTTTAATGAACTGAGACACCAAAGAGTGCCTGCCTATGGTAACCCCACCCACTGCCTCATGAAAGTAAGAGATAGCAGCAGTGTATACCTTAATGGTGCTAGCAGCCCTCCCTGTCCAGTCCAGGAGCGACTGAAGAAAATGGAGAACCAGCCCAATGGGACAAGTAGACGGGCCGGCCCGTGCACGTCCACACCATGCCAAGAACACCCTCCACTTCTGGTTATAGATGGCCCAGGTGGAGGGGGCTCGGGCATGTCCAATAGTCCTCACAACAGCCTCATCTAATCCCTGAGAGAGGGAAAAAGGAGGGGCCATGCCTAGAGCTGCAGTAGAGCAGGTCTGGGATGCCAAATCAGCCTTGTCCAACACACGCTGAGAGTCAGGGTGAAAAACATTTGTTGGCACAATTGGCATGCTTATGAGCTCCTCCTTATATTCTCTCTGCCAACCAAATCTGCCTCCTGGACATCATGGCAGATGACAAATCCGCACCAATGTTCCTTGTAAGTTGGGAATGGGTAACAAGAGCCGAGTCTATGAGGCTCATAGTGTCCCGTTCTTCCAGGTTAGCTGTCCTCCTGAGGGCTGTTAACAAGATGGCAAGTATAATATAATATTTCTGGAAGTGGTTATAGCACATGTGTGTGCTGTAACAACAAAAGAGGCAAAAATAGCAGATATAAGATCAGAAATAAGAATCCATCACATGACACTTTTTAATCAGCACACTCCACATTAATTGTCAAAAATCGAGTTTTGGCCCAAATGGCACACTAACATCTCACATTAGCAAATCACATAATTAATTAATCAACTGTTTGAACAGCATAATATATCATCATAACGTTAATTACCATGGAAAGGAAGCATTGGAGCTAATTTCCTTTGCATTTAGAGAATTAGAACGGCTCTTTTCATGTCGGCCACTTGTTTACTTCCGGGTCACTTCTTCAGTTAGGAACCTTCCTAAGAGAAATAGACTATTCGACTGCAACCATAGTATTTATTGAGGTCACAGGTAAAGTATGGCAGCGCTGGGCTCGGAATGGTAGAGCCCTGTACAGACGTTGTACTTGTACGCAACCGAGTCTTACTGGTGAGTTATCTCTCATGTGAACTTACAGAAATGTAATATCAAATATGTATGGGTGTTGTCCTTCAGGCGTGTATCTATTCTAGCAAACCTAACTGTCAGAACAAAGACGGCCTTGAAGATTCAATGGGTTCCTGCTTATCACACACTGCTCTAATGAGTACAACCAGTGATTTTTACGAGTTCAGTGAAAAAGTACAAATCTAAAGTGAATAAAAGCCAACTCAACAACAATTCCCCCTTTTGACATCATTTTATTTAGGGCCGGGACTTAGGTTATCATTGAGGTTATGATAAAAAAAATAGCTCTGAATGAACAACAGCTGAGCAGAAGCGCTTGTTGACTGTCGTGGAGAAATACGCGTCTGGTCTGAACAGGGGGGCAGGGGGGGTCCATTTGTGTGTGTGTGTGGGGGGGGTGCTGGAGGTGAGGTTCGCCCAGGGCGTCATGAAACCTAGGACCGCCACTGGCTACACTTAATGGCAAAAATTGCACTGGTCTGTTGGACTTGGTTGAACAAAAATAAACAATATTTTGTTGCTTAAGCTTATGCATTCAGTCATTATTCAATGGTATACTAAAAATCCATGTGAAAAAAATTACTTCTCTCTGTTCTCAGTAGAGATGGGATTTATGGCTCTTTGAAGGGAGCCGGATCTTGAGGAGCCGTTCTTTTCAAAGAGCCGTTCAAAAGACTGGCTCATTTATACTAATTTATTTTTAAGAAGCTAGCCTAATGGTAACCCATTTTATCTGGGAAATAATCACTGGGAGGAATGATAGGGTAAGATTTGGATCTGAATTATTCAGACTTAGAGGTCGGATATCTGAGTTTGATATATTTTAAATATTGATTATAATTCAATTTAACATGTGTGGACTAGATTTTAATGTCTGATCTGCATTCATTGTAAACATTCCACAAGGTGGTGCTATATCCCTCTGCTTTGACAGGGAGAGAGTACTCTGCCTCTCCGCCCCGGCCGCACTCACGTGAAACAAACAATCGGTGTTCCCCTTCTGACTGACATGTGAAATTTGCATATCAGCACTCCACCACGAGTGCACTCTGCATGCTCTCCGTCTCAATGGAGTAGGAGGAGGAGCATATGTGCGCATGCTGTGAGCATGACAGCGATAAAAAAAAAAAAAAACGAACGGCTCACCACTGCGACTCGGTTCCCATCGTTCATGTTAAAGAGCCGTTCAATAGATTCGGTTCGTTCGTGAACGTCACAACCCTAGTTCTCAGGTTGTTCTCTCCGGGTTCTCCGGCTTCCTTCCACAGTCCAAAGACATGCAGGATGGGGATAGGTTAATTGGTGACTCTAAATTGCCCGTAGGTGTGAATGTGAGTGTGAATGGTTGTTTGTCTCTACATGTCTCCCTGTGATAGACTGGCGACCTGTCCAGGGTGTACCCTGCATTCGCCCAATGATAGCTGGGATCGGCTCCAGCCCCCCCGCAACCCTGAATACAGGATAAGCGGTAGAAAATGGATGGATGGATGCAGGGCTGGACTGGGAGAACAAAACGGCCCGGGCATTTTTTGGCTCAGACCGGCCCACATAATTAGCGGAGCACATCTGCCATTAAATTGACGTAACTTATGTCTTCTAAATGTACAAACGTTCTGGCCTAGTGGAAAAGGTGCACAATTTAACTAAAAACACTCTCTTTCAGGTACCAAAAAAACACCAGGAAATGTGCAGTGACTTCACACTCAATTGTTTATTTAAAATGAATCTATACATTTGTCATGATAGCTGGCAGAAAACCTGGACGTTGAGAGAAGAGAGCCCCTGGCAGCTGCCGATGAACTGGCGTTATCTGCTCTCTTCAGTCCAATCAGCTCCTTGGACAGAGAGAGGGGGGGGGGGGGGGGGGGGGGGCACATACCCACTCTGATGTTAGGCACATACAACATCAGATTTTTAACGCTTTTATGTCGTGGTAATGTGGATATGTTTACTCACTTGGTGCATAGCCTTGTCTGCGCTCTTCAGTTCCAATCAGCTCTTTGGGCACACACACTACAGTCAATCAAACACTCATGAAACCTACAGATAGCCACACACACACACACACAGAGGGGGGGGGGGACATACCCACTCTGATGTTAGGCACATACAACATCAGATTTGTAACACTTTTATGTTGTGGTAATGTGTATATGTTTATATGTTTACTCACTTGGTGCATAGCCTTGTCTGTCTACACCGACTACAGTCCATCAAACACTCATGAAACCTACAGATAGACACACACACACACACACACACACACACACACACAGATAGAGAAGAGGAGGGGGTTGCATGCACACTTTGATGTTAAGCACATACAAGCTCATAAAAAATCTGGTTTGCAACACGTTTATTATGTTCTGGTGAGGTGTAAATGTTTACTCACTTGGTGAATAGCTGACTTCACCGGAACCAACGCTCACAAACCCCGTCAATCCAGTAAGAACTATGTACATGTGAAGCCCTAGAGGGACAGGATTTCATAAAGAGGAAGACACAGAGAAGTGAGACTTGAATACATTACATGTGTGTGTGTGTGTGTGTGTGTGTGTGTGTGCTTGTGTGCGTTTGTGTTTGAATCAGATTGATTTCTTCTCACTTACCCAGAAACCAAACGTCTGTCCATCTCCAAAAACAATCCTCACAATCCAATCTCACAATCCTGAAATGGAACCCTAAAAACAGTAAATAACAGAAAAGGATGTAATGCATGTTAAAGGGGGGGAAAGGGAAAAAGTTTTAATTTCAAGCCAAACAATTACATTCATTTCCATAACTATAATACTTACTTTGTGAAAGCAAGTCGTCGCCACAACCTGAGACAGAGGCTTCCTAAAAGCAAAAAGAAGACAATCAACAATGAAAGTGTTATGCCTTTTATTCCTTACTATCAAGTTTAGGTAATTTTGAAGAGAAACAAAACTAAACTAATATTAAAAATATTGTCTTACTTTAGTAGAGTAGGAGCTTCCGAAGAAGTTCACTTTTTTCGGCCACTCTGTCTATGACACTGTCTGTGTCCAATCCCATGAGGATGTCCTTTTCTGTGGACGTCAGCATGAAGGCCTCCAATTTACCAGCAGATAAGCTGCTCCTCAGCCTGCTCTTGATGAATTTCAAAGTTGAAAATGATCTTTCACAGGCTACCTGTGTCACTGAGAGTGTCAGCAGATATTTGTAGGACAGAGAAAGAAGAGGGTATGCGTCTGTGAGCAGGTTGAATCTGAGGAGAATCTGGTAGCAACACAGGGGGCAGTTTTTACATGAGGCACAGGCTTTGCTGACAATTTTCATCTCTGGGTCTCCACCAGGTCCTTCCTTCACAGTACGGGATGTGTACTCATCTAGTGGTGGACGCTTCAGCATGTCCCACTGGCTTGCCAAGCTTTCAAGTTCAGATTGTGAATTTGATATGGTTGCCGAATTGTTAAATTTGATGAGACATCTGCTTAGGTCTTTCAGTGCAGACTCAGGAAGACCACTGGTTTTGATATCTGGGAAGTTTCGGGGGTCAAGAATTGAGAGGTCCGCATACAGATTGCCGTTATCGAGGAATCGTCTTTGCATGGCCTCAATAACGGTGTCCATAATTTGGTTATGGACTTTAACCTCATACGTCTTGCTTGGGTCATTGGAAGTTTCATCCTGGGCCATCTCTCCTGGCATGGACTTCTTCTTCTTTGGCCTCCTCTGCGGTAGTGAAACCTCCACCTCCATGCCCATCTCCTCATCCTGCTCCTCCAGCTTGTCATTTGCCCACTTCACAAAACTCTCTGTTGCATCCTTGACTGTCTGGAAATCTCTTCCCATCTCCTTAAGGGCCTCGTGTGTGGACATCACCATCCTGTGGGCAGAGAGGATGTCCATCCCGCCTGTTTGGAGGTATTTGGATAGTGGGGTGGTCTTCTCAAATATCCGCAAGAATAATTGCGCGGTCAGGATGGTCTCGTGTCTGAGAAGGCCATCTTTGTATCCCCTTGCTTTGGATCTTACATTTGACTTCACTGTCGTCTGGTCTTGAATGGCTGAAAGGGTGCACAGAACATCAATGTAGAGACAGTCCTGCGGTTTCCCAAATGAGCCAAACACTTTCTTTAAGGCATCATGCTTTGCCCACCAGCGTGTCTCTCCAATGGGTCCTATGCGCTTGTGCCTGCTGCTGTGGCTTTCCTTCTCCCATACGTTCATTCTCTGATGAGATTCTCGGATGAACACAGCGATGTCATTCAGGAGATGAAAAAGAGATCCACTCTCTATCACAATTTCAGTGGTGTCAGAAAGAACGAGATTGAGCACATGAGAGTAGCACCACACATGGACATGGTGAGGAGATTGTGATGACAAGAGTGAAGAGAAGCCTCTGTATCTTCCCTGCATGTTGGCAGCTCCATCTGTGGCATTTCCAATGCAGAGGCTTTTGTCTAAGTTCAGACCATCAAGCACATCACTCAACAACTGAACAAAGGCCTCTCCTGTGGATGAACTGCACCTTACCACAGCAACAAGCCTCTCGTGTACAGTATCAGTGACGTACCGAAGCACAACTGAGCACTGGTCTTGTGCTGTGATATCCTGTGTTGTGTCCAGTTGTACAGTAAACATGCCGGCTTTTTGAATTTCCGTGCCGATGTTGTCTTTGATCATCTTAAGGATTGTGTCAATCACTGAGTTGACAGTCGATTTAGACAGCAGAGTGACAAGGGAACCCCTGCCTCTTGAGCCTGATGCAGATTCATGGAGCTTTTTGCTTTTATGAATTATGTCACTGAGATGTTCTTTCAATGCCACATCATATTTCCCCAGCAAAAGTATCATCTCCAAAAAGTTGCCATGATCAAGGCTGCTGTCCTCTAGAGTATAAGCAGCCTCATTGTCTTCGTGCCTGTAGCTTAGGCCCCTCTTTCCAATCACTCTGACCACTTCCACCACACGGTCTAACACCTGCCGTCTCTTCTTGATCTGCTCTCTATGAGCAGTTAGCTGTCTTCCTCTAAGCAGGCTGTTTATGTCAGATTTTGAGCAGTTTAGAAAATAAGCTTCAGCACAAGCTCTATGTGCCATGCTTTTTTCATGCTCTTCTGCTCTCTGGTGAGCATGTCTCGAGTCAGACATTCCAGTAATGAATACACTGTTATCAGAGGGCTTGCTAAAGGCCAAGCATACAAAACAAAATAAAGCAGGACGTTGATCACAGTATGTCAGCCACTTCCTGCTTGTACCTTCTTTGTTTGTGAAGACCTTTCCTATTGGGTTTGGAGCATCTTGCTTTGGATGGTGGTTCAAAAAAGTTTGCAGTGTAGCACGTTCTGGACGGCAAAAGTAGTCAACATCTGCCTCAACAGTCTGGCTTGACTAGAAAAGAACAGAGGGATCAATTATTAATTACAAATAATACAATACTTAAACTAAATATCCAAATGTATATTTATTTGTAGTAACATTAATGCTTAAATGTTATATTTTATTTGGAAATATCCAAATAAGTTATACTGTATTCATCTCCATTAAGTCATTTTAATATCTTTAAATTACCCATATTAAGAACACTGTAGGATATCTCCAAAATATGCCAAGTTTTAAAAATGCAATTTTATAGACTACTCCCCATTTTGCTTTTTTGTTGCTCTCGCTTTTATTTTCTATGCTTCGTTCGAGACACATCTCCTCGAGACACATATCAACGAAAAAGAAAAGGCTTTCCAGCTGTGCAAACAAGAGCCTCGTTTGGAAAAAGACAACGGCAACCATGTCGGCTTGAACATTTAGACTCGAATCATTAGAACTTTATATTGACAGATTATATTTGGAGTGTGAGAGTACGTTAGCCGAGAGCATCAGACAAACTACCCCAGTTAGCTGGCAGGGTCTTGGGGGGGAAGCGGCTTATTTTCAACACAGAAGAACCGAACGTTGGCCAGAATTCCCCAATTTCTCAGTTTCATTATAACCCGTCCCACCATAGAACACTAATCGTTTGTCATCGAGACACATTTCAACGAAAAGAAAAGGTTTAAGCTGCGCAAACAAATAAGAGCCTCGTTTGGGAAAAAAGACGACGACAACCACTTCAATAATAACCACCAACCCCCTGTAATAAATTGGCTCGGCTATTACCATAATGGCCCAAGTTGCATCGCTAAATACACTGTGTAATGCCATAGTAGTGTAATACTACGTGGTAATAAAAACTTTCCAACGACTATTATTACAGCATTCCACCTGTGAACGGCGTGTATCGTGGGTGGGGCTATGCTGTGTGCTTGCTTATCCGTCAGGCATGATAGCGTGTAGCATGACTATTCATCTATCATTTTCATTAGCATATTAGCATAGTAGCCGTTTGTCACAACTATTACGCATCATTTTCATATCGCTGCGGCTGGCTAAATTCAAATCCATCATCTAAACGTATTATCCTTATGTTAATAGCTGCTTACCTGGTGCACCGGCAGCGGCTCACTCAGTCCATGACCCTCGGGTTCGGACTCATCATCTCCTCCTCCCTGTTCATCTTCCACCATCTGTGCTGTCTCCATGGGTGGATCGCTGCAGCTAGCCCCCTCGCCCTGTCCACTGGTGCTGGTGGTGCTTGATTCACCTGAGGTGGAGGGGGCTCCCGAAGCACCTCCACTGAACATGTCAGTTATTTTAGCACATTTTCCGGCGTCTGCGGCTAGATTTTTGAGCCTTTTGGCCCTGAGCTTTTCAGCTCCACCTTTAAGTTTACGCTTTGGTTTGTCCATCCACATCATAAAACAAAGTAAGAATTAAAAGAAAATAATAAAACATTTAAAAATGCATTACAGAAAGAAAAGAGAATAAAAACATATTTGCAATAATTAAAAACAGTGCAGACATTAAAAGATTTAGCAGAAAGCTATGGTGAACATAAAAGTTTTCAGTCTAGTTTTAAAAGTGGTCAGAGTTGGGGCAAGTCTAACATCTTCAGGAAGTTTATTCCAGCTATTTGTTGCATAGTGACTAAATTATGCTCTCCCATGATTGTTGTTTACTCTGGGAATCACTAACAGATTGGTCTCAGAAGATCTTAGTGGTCTAGAAGTCTTATGTAGTGGGAGCATATCAGTGATATACTTCGGTCCTAGACCATGTAGTGATTTATATGTGAGCAGGAGGATTTTGAAATCAATCCTCTGACATACAGGGAGCCAATGTAAGGATTTAAGAATTGGTGTAATGTGCTCACATTTTTTGGTCTTTGTAAGAACTCTAGCAGCAGCGTTCTGAACAAGCTGTAGCTGCCTGACATTTTTTTTTCGGAAGACCTGCAAGGAGACCATTACAGTAGTCTAGCCTACTAGTAATAAAGGCATGTACAAGTTTTTCTAAGTCTTGAGCTGACATGAGCCCTCTAAGTCCTGCTACATTTTTTAGCTGATAGTAGGCTGATTTTGTTACTGATTTAACGTGACTGTCGAAATGTAAATCAGAATCCATAATAACCCCAAGGTTTCTGGCTTTGTTTGAGGTTTTCAGGGACAGAGAGTGAAGGTGTTGAATTACTTTAAACCTTTCTTTTTTAGCACCAAAAACAATTATCTCAGTTTTGTCCTCATTTAGTTGTAGGACGTTTTGGCACATCCAGTCTTTGACTTGCTCAATGCACTGGCATAGAAGATCTATGGGGCGATAGTCGTTTGGTGATAGTGCTACATAGATTTGGGTGTCATCGGCATAGCAATGGTGGTCAATGTTATTATTTTGCATGATTTGTCCTAGTGGGAGCATGTAGATGTTGAATAAAGTCGGCCCCAAGATTGAACCTTGGGGGACTCCACATGTTACATTGGTAGGTTCTGATACAAAGTCGCCAATGGAAACAAAATAGTTCCTATCTTGTAGATATGACTTGAACCACCTTAAGACTGTGCCTGAGAGCCCCACCCAGTTTTCCAACCTGTCCAAGAGTATTGAGTGATCGACAGTGTCAAATGCAGCACTGAGGTCTAATAGCATTAATATTGAAGTTTTGCCAGAGTCTGTGTTAAGACGGATGTCATTTACAACTTTAATAAGGGCCGTCTCGGTGCTATGAAAAGGTTGAAATCCTGACTGGAAGTTGTTATGGCAGCCAGTTGAAGCCAGGAAGTGATTTAGTTGTTGGAGGACAACTTTCTCAATTATTTTACTCATGAAGGGTAGATTTGAAATTGGTCTGTAGTTGTTGATAATAGAGGCATCTAGGCTCCGCTTTTTTAGAAGAGGTTTAATGACTGCAGTTTTGAAGGCCTTTGGGAAATTGCCTGATTGAATGGAGTTATTAACTATTTGCAATACGTCTATTGATAGGCAGTCAAAAACATTCTTAAAAAAGTTGGTAGGTAAAGCATCAAGGCAGCAGGTGGATGATTTTAGATCTGTCACCGTTTCCACTAGAGTTTTAGAGTCTATGGCATTAAAGCTGGCCATGATTGCTGTGTTACTTTTGCCTGAACAGGGTGGTGATCCAACTTTTTTGTTTGAGATATTGATGGCGCGTCTGATGCCTTCAATTTTATTAGTATAAAAGAATGCAAACTCATTGCATTTCTGTGTGGAGTGGAGTTTAGCTGGTATTTGTGTTGGGGGGTTGGTCAGTCTGTCAACAGTTGCAAATAGGGTTTTCGCCTTATTAGTGTTGTTGTTTATGATATTGGAGAAGTATGTTTCTCTCGCACTTTTTAAGACTAAATTGTAGGCCTGAAGGCTCTCTTTATAGATGTCATGGTGAATATGAAGTTTAGTACTCCGCCAGATTCGTTCAGCCTTCCTGCACTCTCTTCTCTGGGCAGCTTTTCTCCAGGGTGCCTTTTGCTTACCAGAAATTGTTTTAACCGTAGCAGGTGCAATGACATCTATGACATTCAGAATTTTGGAATTAAAGATGTTTACAAGATCATCAGCATGACATGGGTTTAGAGGTGGTAACGAGGAGATGGCATTTTTAAAGAGTACATTGGCATGTTCATTGATGTACCGCTTTTTGACCTTATTTGATTCTGTTTGTGTGTCAGGAATGAAAGAAATATTAAAGAAAACACAGAAGTGATCAGACAATGAAGGATCAGTCACAAAAACATCAGAAACACGGAGACCTTTTGTGATAATCAGGTCCAGGGTGTGTCCCTTACAATGAGTAGCCTCTTTCACATGTTGAGAAAGGTCAAATGTGTCTAGAATATTAAAAAGTTCTTTTGCACCCTTGTCATTCAAATCATCAATATGAAAATTTTACCACTTAACATTCACAAGATTCTCTAAGTAAGGCTGACATAAATAGTTTGCTTTCTTCACAGAATTTATTAAGTAAAACTAATTCAATTTTGGGGGTTTTCCTCACAGTTCACCAAGCTATTTTATCCGTTTCTTCACAGAGATTATACAGTAAAACCAAACTATTTTTTTCATTTCTACAGATTATATAGTAAAGACAACCTATTTTTTTTCCTTTTCTACAGTTAAAACACAATAAAGCCAACTGAAATCTTTTGTTTATATTCATTATACTTTGTAAATGGTACCTATTTTTTTGGTTTTCAATATACAATTGAACACTTGTACAATTTTAAGACGTCATTACAAAAATATTACTCTTTAATGAAGGTTTTAATTTGAAATTTAACATAAAATGTAACTGGTTTATTTCCTGAGAAACACACAATGCACCGTATGGATTACATGTCCATAAAACACATAAGGATCAATATGTATTTTGTTAACTTCTTTATTTTAACAGAATATATCCTGCCAAACAACAGAAGGTGCCAGAAATGTCCAATGTGGGCACAGATTTGAAAGTTTCAAGCTTAAATAAAGCCAAGTAGATTGAACCCTAACATTTCACATCTGTTGGTATTTATTTTCCATATCTACAAGATAACACTTCAGTTTCGACAAATGTATTACCCTTTACAAATAATATACAAACAAACATAAACCGCTTCAAAGTGCTTTAGGTTGAATGGATGCACGCCTTCCCTGTGTGTCACATGCCAGTACTTCAGTGCCATCAATCAAATCAAAATCAAATCAAATTTTATTTATATAGCACATATACAAACGGCTGAGCCGCAACCAAAGTGCTTCACAGAAAGTGCTTGTGCTTAAGTGCTAAATGCAAAAAGACGTAAAAAAATTAATTAAAAAAAAAGAGACATTTTTCAGGCATTTTAAATAGACAAAAAAGAAAAAAAAAGAAAGAAAAGAAAAGGGTTAAAAGACAAGGTCTGAGTTAGACAATTTGAAAAGACACTAATCGAAGGCAAGGGGAAAAAGGTGGGTCTTTAACTGGGATTTAAAAATATTTAAAGACTGGGCCGCCCGGATGTGTAGGGGGAGGGAGTTCCAGAGTCTGGGGGCTGCCACTGCGAAGGCTCTGTCCCCCCTGGTTTTTAGCCTGGACCTGGGCACTTCCAACAACAGTTGGTCGGCTGACCGGAGTGCTCTAGATGGGATGTGGTGGTGGAGAATATCAGACAGGTAGGTGGGGGCCAGACCATGGAGGGATTTGTAAACAGTCAGGAGAAGTTTGAAATCAATGCGGTAGCGGATGGGGAGCGAGTGGAGTGATGCAAGGACCGGGGTGATGTGATCTCGCTTCTTTGTACAGGTGAGGAGTCGGGCGGCTGAGTTTTGAACTAACTGCAGGTGGCGGAGTTGTGATTGGTCGATGCCGGTGTATAGGGCGTTGCAGTAGTCCAGTTGTGAAGTTATGAAAGCATGAATGACTCTCTCAAGATCACTCTGGGGCAGGTAGGCTTTGGCCTTGGCAATAGTTCTCAGGTGGAAAAAGCTTTTTCGAACTACTGCGCTGACCTGCTGCTCAAACTTGAAGGCACTGTCAAAAATCACGCCCAGATTTCTGACAGAAGGCCTGATGGTAGAGACGAGAGGGCCCAGGGCATCGGTGGAGAAGGCTGGAGAGGTTTTTCCAAAAACAATGGTCTCGGTCTTGCTGTCATTGAGGTTGAGGAAGTTTGCACCCATCCATGCTTTGATGTCAGCCAGACAGTCAAGCAGTGGATGGAGTGCAGCCTGCCCATCAACCCTGAGGGGGAGATACAGCTGGACATCATCTGCATAACAGTGGAAGGAGATGTTGTGGTTAATTAGGATTTCCCCTAGGGGTAGAACGTACAACAGAAAGAGAATGGGGCCTAGTATGGAGCCTTGAGGGACCCAGCAGGTGAGGGGGGGCAGCAGACGAGATGGAATCACCAAGCTGTACAGAGAAGCTCCTGTTGGCCAGGTAGGACTGGAAGAACTTCAAGGCTGTGCCTTTGATGCCTACGTGATGCTCTAGCCGAGACAGCAGAATCCTATGATCCACCGTGTCAAAGGCTGCTGTAAGGTCTAAAAGAACCAGGATCACAGGGCTACCTGAGTCAGCGGCTAGGAGCAGGTCGTTAAGCACTCTCAGGAGAGCAGTCTCAGTGCTGTGGGCTGTTCTAAAGACAGACTGGAATTTCTCATAGATGTTGTTATTGTTTAAAAAGGATTGCAGCTGGACATAGACTTCTCGCTCAAGGACTTTAGACAGGAAGGGTAGCTTGGAAATAGGCCTGAAGTTAGAGAGAATAGAGGGGTCAAGGTTTGGCTTCTTTAATAGTGGCTGCACCATGGCATGCTTGAAGGCAGCCGGGACGCACCCAGAGGAGAGGATGAGGTTGATCAGCAGTAGAAGGATGGGGGCAACTGAGTCGAAGACTGCAGAGTCCTTGAGTAGACGGGAGGGAAGGCAGTCAGAGGGGCAGTTGGAGGGCTACAGATGTCTAACTGCATTAGAGAGGGAGGATAGGGTACTGGGCTCAAACTGCTCGAGGACAGCTGGCTGGGGGAGGGCGGGTGAGTCAGGAAGTGGGGTGGCAGAGGTATCAGTAGGTCTGAGTGCTGCAATCTTTTCAATAAAGAATTTTAAAAAGCTTTCACAGAGAGCAGGTGAGGGCACGACAGGGGATTCATTTCGGGGATTTATGAGAGAATTTAGTGTGTTGAAAAGAACATGGGGTTTGTGACTGTTTCTGGAGACCAGGGACGAAATGTACTGGGATTTGGCAGCTCGATGGTAATCCGCCAAGCAACTTCGTAGAATCTGGAGGGACACGTGGAGGCAGTCCTTCTGTCACTTGCGCTCAGCCCGCCTACAGGCACGTCTGAGGATGCGCGTTGCATCAATAACAATGTAAACCTGCTCCTCTTCTCTGCTTGAGTGGACAACGAAGATCTTCAGCACTTGCTGAGCAAAGTCATCCTGATTGTACTCCATTGTGGATCCCAGAAAAAAAGCACAAAAAAAAAAAAAACTAGGGCCAGGACGCGATTAATCTAATCAATTAGAGGCTTTGTAATTAATTAATCGAAATTAATCGCATATAAATATTTGACCTGAGAACAGTGAGAAGTAATTTTTTTCACATGGATTTTCAGTATACCATTGAATAATGACTGAATTTTGTTTTTGTTCAACCAAGTCCAACAGACCAGTGCAATTTTTGCCATTAAGTGTAGCAAGTGGCGGTCCTAGGTTTCATGACGCCCTGGGCAAACCTCACCTCCAGCGCCGCCCCCTCCCCCACACACACACACAAATGGACCCCCCCATGCCCCCCAGCGTATGTCGACAAGCGCTTCTGCTCAGCTGTTGTTCATTCAGAGCTATTTTTTTTATCATACCTCATAAAATAAATACGCCATGTTTCTACTACCAAGAAGTTTGTACACTTCCTTTATTTATCTGTTCAGAGAGAGAGAGAGAGAGAGAGAGAGATAGAGAAAGAGAGACACACACACACACACACACACACACACACAGACAGAGAGAGTGAGTATGGTAGTAGACGGTAGTAGTGTAGATATACCATTGAAATACACGTGTTTATCTACTCTTCACATTTATTAAATGTATTATCTCTTCCTGTTTCCCAGTGCGAGTTGCCAGTGTAGATACACCAATATCGCATTTGCGAATCGCTGTATTTTATTTTGAAAATTGACTTGATTGTCTCGTGTTTCTTTGTGTGATTTCCTGCCAGAATTGACACGATCGCTCGCGCAAAAAAATAGAGCAGACGCCGAAACGATCACTTCACGGTGCGGGACGGCCGCGCCTATTTGCGGCGCTCCCCGTCTGGTGTGAACTACACTATCGCTTAACAAGGGCACCGAAAGGAAGCGACGCTTCCGCGAATAGGCAGGTGTGAACCAGGTGTAATCGGACCGCCTGAAACTCATCCAGTGAGAAACGTTCCGCGGTGCAAAACTAAGTGCGATTAAAATGCGTACATTTTTTTAATGCATTAATGTTTGTGTAATTAATTAATCTGAATTAACGCGTTAAAGTCCCGGCCCTAAAAAAAACATAAATATACCAAGATTCAACAAATGCTCAATAAATGCACACAGATCATCTAGGATTTATGAGATGCACAGTAATCTCCTTTGATTTTGCTCAATTCCAACTCAGAGCTCTATGAACAAATCCTCCCATGCTCTCTCATCTCGTCTCTTATCAACACTGTGGCTCTGCAAGATTTGTTGACAATACACATTAGGCAGAGGCAGATCCGTTGCTTTGACATTGAACATTACATGGTAATCATTATATTAAAAAGGGGGGTTTGAGGTTGAAAGGCGGTCATCCAGGATTCATAGAACCGTAGTTACATTTGTAACTTCTGTTCTATTTCATCCTTACTGACCGCCAGAGGCAGTGCTTAACACTGGATGACTCATACCAACAGAGTCACGAGGATTCCGGAATACCCACCTATACGGGTGAGGTGGAGGGAGTCCGGCGGAGAACCACGCCCAATGGATGGGGTGTAGCCACATTCACACTGTAATATCTGGAGAATGTGCTTGGTGATGCCCATGAGGCTGCAGCACACATGACCTCCAAGGGCACTCCTCTCAGAACAGCTCATGATGTGGAGACACTGCTAGTAGAGTGTCATTTTACTCCAGATGGTAAAGAGAGGCCCATATGCAGAGGCTATGACGTTCACGATCCAGTGGGACAGGACTTGGACAGAGCAAGACTCCTCCTGGGTACACCGTGACAGATAAAGAGCTGGTCAGACAGCCTTATGCCTTCAGTAGCATCTACATAGGCTCTAAGGGCCTGCACTAGGCACAACATCTCAGAGTTATCACCCCCCTCCCCTAATGGGGGTTCAAACCGTGCCAGTTGGATAGGCTGATTGAGGTGCGAGCACGCCAGCACCTTAGGAAGAAAAGCCGTGTTTGGCCACAAGGTAACCCCAGAGCCATCTGAGCTCCATCTCAAGAATGAATTGGTCACAGACAAGGCGTGCAGCTCACCTACACGCTTTGCTGAAGTGATGGAAAGGAGAAACGCAGTTTTGGCAGACAACCACCGTAGCTCTGCCTTGCCAAGGGTTCATAGAGTGGCGAGCATAGGGTGTCCAACACCAAGGGCAGGTCCCATGCAGGAGCTCTAGGGGCGCTAGGAGGGCGCAACCTCATTTCCCCTTTCAAGAAGAGGGACACCAGCCTGTGGCTCCTCACTGTGTCATTGTCGATTCTGGTGTGCTGCGATAAAATAGCAGCCACATACACCCTCAGTGTAGGAGGCAACCGATCACTGTCTAGGAGCGATTGCAGAAACTTAAGAATGGTAGGCACAGAGCAGTGCACTGGATCAACGTTCTCAACTGACACCAGTTGGAAAATAGTTTCCACCTGTTCTGATACTGCAGGCGGGTAGAGGGTGCTCTGGCACTCAGAAGAGTTCTCCTGACAGGCTCTGTGCAATCGATCAGCAGCGGGTTGGGCCCTGCAGTGGCCAAAGCTGAAGGCGGCAAGGGTTGGGATGCCAAATCCGACCCACCAGCTGCAACAAGAGGTCTGTCCTTTCTGGAGGGCGCCAGGGTGTCCCGCAACAAAGTTTGTGCAGCAGGGGAAACCAGGTCCTGGCAGGCCAGAAGGGGCGTTTAGAAGATCAGGGGAAGTGGCAGGAAGGCATACAGAAGTCTGTCCCAGAGGGCAGGTCGTCTCCATTAAGAAGAGAACCAGAGTGGGTAGTGGGCTGACTCTTCCGAGGCAAAGAGGTCCACCTCTGCTCTGCCGAAGAGACCCCAAATGTTGTGCACGCCCTCTAGATGAAGCCGGCACTCTCCTGGTGGAGGCCTGTGACGGGAGAGGAAGTCCGCGACCTGATTCGATCCCCCGGTAAATACGCCGCCCGCAGGCTGGTCAGGCGAGGGGCTGCCCACGTTAGAAGAGCCTGGAACACCCGCAGTAACCGTGCGGACCTGGTGCCCCCTTGATGGTTTATATGGAAGACCGCCGCAGTGTTGTCCGACCGGACAAGCACATGCTTGCCTCTCAGATATGGCAGGAAGTGCTTGAGTGCTAGGTGCACAGCCCTTAGCTCCAGCACATTGACATGCTCTGTGCAGTCCAGAGCAGACCATTGCCCCTGTCCTGTTCTGCCACACCGCGCCCCTTCCGGAGAGGCAGGCATCCGTTGTGACGAATTTGCGACGAAATGGAACAGAGCCTATGGGCACACCTCATGTCAGGTATGACTCGTCCCTCCGCGGCAATAGGGCGCGCAGGCACTGCTGTGACACCCTGAGCCTCCTGTGTCTGTGCCACTTGGCGTCTAAGTGGAAGCTGTTTAACCACCCCTGCAGTGTGCGTAGTGACAGCAAGTCCAAGGGAATGACAGTCGAGGCAGCCACCAATTTGCCCAAGAGGCAAAGGAACTGGCTGTAGGTCGGCAACCTGCCCCCTTGGAAAAAGGAAAGACGATGGAGGACATCGCCCACGCGTCGAAGCGAGGGCCGGGGCTCCATAGTAACGGTGTCCGTAGAACTCTACGGAGCAGACCAACTGTGAATCTTCTTCTTTCTCCTGGGATTTCGACCTGAAAAGAGGTCTCTTCTCCTCTCCTAGACTTAGCCTGAGAAGCAAGTCCCCCAAGCCGGCTCCTCCAAAAAGACAAACAAGCTGGCTGTTGGCGCCTGCAGAAGCCTACATGTCTGCACCAGTTTTTGCTCATTTGCTTTTTCATAAAAATGTCACATATTTCTCAAAGTAAATGCTTTTATTACAGAAAGAAAGTAGACAACTGAACTCCAGTTTTTAAAGCAATATCCTGTTTCTTAAAGAGTTTTTCAGCAGTACATTGAAATCTAACCTTCACTCATCAAGTGTGCAGCTTGTGACTTAAGTTGTGTTTGCCCTGGCTGGACTTCTTTGGTCCTCTTTGTGCTAGAGGGCATTTGCTGATTTCTAACTTTCTCTCTGTCAGGCCGGCGAGATAAGGAGGATCCGCTGGAGGTTGGGTCCTATGGGATTCAGGCTCAACTCGGCCTCTTTGACAGAGACTCGGCTCTCTTTCAAGACCCCGATAGCTGCTGTATCTGGGTTACCCAGTTCTGCTTTGGTCTCAGCATGTCCTAGATCAATATGGAAATCCACATTTTCACAG
The DNA here is from genome assembly GCF_963514095.1 of Eutrigla gurnardus. Classification (NCBI taxonomy): domain Eukaryota; kingdom Metazoa; phylum Chordata; class Actinopteri; order Perciformes; family Triglidae; genus Eutrigla; species Eutrigla gurnardus. Next base: position 628,004 of record NC_139932.1, read on the forward strand.
GTGCACAGTCGAAAAGTTACCCAATGTTTTCTTTTTTCTGTTAGTCTTTCTTTTCTCTTCTCTCAATTTTAATTTTTTAGCTTTTAATACGCAGATTTTCCAGATAAATTAATTAATCCTCTGTTTACAAAAATGTTGGTAAAAGTAAAATATATATCCTTCCTAGTTTGAACTTATTATGACATCCTACACTTTGACTGTGATTGTGTGACATACTATGCTATGACGTTTTTGAGCTATATGATGACAGTTTTATGGCTTTTTTGTGATTTACTACGCTCTTACTTTATCAACATGTCATTATTAAGTTTTACATATTCTACTCTGACTTACTTATTACTTTTTGGTGAATTTCGTATATCGTTTTTAAACATGCTATACTATCATGAGAAAGTAACATTTTAAGTTATAAATATCTCTAAATATCAAAATTGGATTTAAAACATAATTTAAGTAACATGATAATTTTAAAAATATGGTATTATATATTATTTTAAATGACAAAATTATTCATCATATGCACAAAGAAAAAATTACATAGATGGGCAGCTATTTTAATAAGCAGGTAATAATCCAGTTTACACTGATTTGGCAGCAAGTTCTCAAAAATGATTTCCATTCTCTTGACAACAAGAGATAAAATATGACAACATCAATGAAATATATTTCTAATATGACTAAATCACAATGAGAAATAAATCAGATAAACTGATTTTATGTTTTTACGCCAGGAATGAGTAATTAAATCCTTTTACTTACTAATTTTGTTATATCACCTTACAATGTGTCTACAGACAGAAAAACAATATCGAGTCATTTCCCAGCAGTATTATACACCAAATCATAATATATATTATATTTCATAATATTAGAAATGCAGAATTTCTTCGCTATATAGTAATTGTTTGATTTCATAAATGACACATATCCCAATATATGGACATTACAAAGCATAACATTGGTTGAGATACAGAATACAGTATATGTATACAAACGTCATGTATACAATTCAGTATTACATCTATATTTACATACAGCAAATATGTGTATTTTTAAATAAACAGCTTATATGGAGCAGTGATGACAGTGAGAATAAAATAAAATAAATGTCTCTTTCCTTCCCTGTGATCAGTCTGTTATAATAAGGTTATAACTTTAACTTAAAATCGGATTTGAACGTGTCTTGAATAACTACCAACAACCTGAGATCAACCCGTGTTTCCCTTCCAATCATTTGCCACATTCATTGATAGGAATCTTAAAATGGTCTTCAGCTCTGATATAATTTGTTTTCTCTAGTGCATTGCTGTAGTTTTCCTGTTAACTGTGATATGTAGCCAATGTTCTCTATTCACACAGATGCTTTTAATGACATCACAATGAGCTAATGTAGCAACACTTCTTTCTTGATCCACATGGGTGTCTGTTCAGCGTCCAGTGTAGATGAAATCTGAGAAGAGACCAAAGACAAAGTTACAAGGTAAATAGAAATGGTTTCATGGACACAATAGCAGGTTACTGTTTTTTTTCTAATATTCATCCGATATGCTGTTTGGTTATGGTGAAGTTTTTATGCTGTGAGTCTCACCACGACAGTACTCTGGGTTGAAGTTTTCGTAGATGGGGTAGAGAGGATTCTCTTGTTCACTGCGGTGTTTCTTGGCTCTCAGGACGTCCCGCACACACTGATGCAAAAAGGCATACTGGCACTGCAACACACACACATACGCACATACCATGTGTGCCATTTCATATTTCACGTTTTGTCTTTTTTTAACCAATTTTATGACATTTTAATGACTTTTTAATGACTTTTATGAATCATGACCTGATGAGACTTGATTAAAATGTATTCCAGGGTGCTGGAATGGAGGAGCAATACAGACTCTGTCCTGGTTGTGGACCAGCTCTTTACCCCTGCTGGTCTGTTAGAGATGTCATGGGTCATACAGTGTACATATGAAGTAGTCAGGATGGGAGTCAGTACCTCCAAGTCTAAAGCCTTCGTTCTCTGGAAAACAGTGAATATAACACTCTGGAATGGCAGTGAGTCCCTGCCCCAAGTGAATGAGTTCAAGTATCTCATGAAAAAGCGTGAGAGGGACAGACAGGTCTGTGTGGTGTCAGCAGTGATGCAGGTGTTGTACTGGACCCAGTGTTTACCACGCATTGACGAGACTATGGCGCACCGCCATAGTTTAATTTAGGCCTCCATAGTCTCAATGTTCGCCCAAAATTATTTTATCAAGGCAAATGGACTTAACTAGCGGCTCTAATGATAGGCCTAAAAAGGAGGGTATTATTTTAAGGGGAAATTCTCACGGCTGGTTTGGCTCATCAATGTTCTGTTTTCCCCCGTCGCCATGGCAAGGCGTCCCCCGCGCCTACCCTCCCTCCTTAGTTGAGGTAGTAGGTAGAGTAGAGCCGCTGCTTCTTTATGTTCAAGGGCCAGCTGAGGTGATTCAAGCATCTAATCAGAATGCCTTTCTTTCGAGGAATGGCTCTGGGTTCCCCAGGAACAGATGGAAAGCGCTCTTAAGCCTGTTGAACCACAACCCAGCCTGAGATAAGCGGAGCACATGGATCAATTCTATCACAGACATTATCAGTGTTCGAGACGTTTGATCTGCCAAAAATATCATTGTCCAATCAGACTAAAGACGTTCTTCAAATGGTCCCGCCTCTTTGGGGGCGATTTCAGTCAGGTTGAAAATCGCCCCAGCGGTCTCTCAAGACTCATGTCAAATCAATTTCTTTCAAATATCAGAGCTTTCAATGCCATCTCTATGGGTTCCATAAGGCTTGACCACAGTCTGAGCCAATCAGAGGCAGAGTAGGGCTGGGCCGTCGTCTCTGATTGGCTCTGACCCCGGTCTCTTCTTTGTTGAATGTAAGTGGGAAGAATAAATCGGGCAGAGTGTAGAAGCCTTAATATACTACATGTAGAACTGTAGTTATCCTTCTCCTCCTTGAGCAGCTAACATGAAGAGAACTGTAGATTGTTTTCCCTTCAGACAGGTGCTGGGCGGAGTTAACCGCTTCATCAGTCTACACTCGCACCGTAAGACGCCGGTCCCGTCTCACCAGACTGAGGTCCGGTCGATCCTAGTTTTAAGAACCGGTTGCTTGATTCGGTCTATTATGCATTTATTTAAATTTTAAAGAGTATGACTGGAGCCTGGCTCTGAACGCTGATTTTGCAGTCGAATCCAAAAGGTAAAAAGCACCAAAACACAAGCTGTGAGGTGCATGGTGGGCCGAGCCCCCCTCCCCACAGCGTCTCAGCGTCAGGCAGCCACAACCCGATGCAGTGAGGACTCAGATAAGATAAGAACATTTAACACTACTTATAATATCACCAAAGAAGAGAATTCTCAGTTTATTTTTTAACAATTTAGATTAGGGCCCGAGCGCCGACAACGTCAGGCAGCGAAGCCCAATTGAAACTGCCCATTGAAACTGCATTGATTATTTTTCTTCTTCCGCAACTTGTGCTACCTTTTTGGAGGCCTTAGCATTAAAATTAGCTAAAAAGAAATTGGTGTGCACATGGGGCCGATCATTTTCCCCGGCATTTACAGTCAGGCAAAGCAGGCAGCTGCATGTTGCTTGGTAACGCTGACAGAGCCCGGACATTCCCCTCCCCCGCAGTAGTGAGAGCATGGTCTTCAAAACAAAGGTGAGTTTTAAACTTTCTTTAACTGTTTAGCTGAGCTGAAATGTTGCCTTGTGCTTTGAAAGTGGAAACACTAAATGTCAAAAACATGCTCCGTTTCCCTTGAAACTATAGGTAAAACCAGGGCTCTCAAGTGTTTTATTGAGTTCAGAGTGAGACTTTGGTTGAGGTTGCGGCGTCAGCGGGGAGGAGGGGAGGCGGGGTTTGGCGAGTGATCGGCGAGCAGTTTGGGATCGGGGACGTACTGCAGTCGGGGGGTGAGAGAGAAATCCGACCGGCACCCGCTGCATTTACACCGTGTCATCATTCATGGCCGTAATAAACACTATTACAGCTTTGTACATGTTGTGGAAGTCCCGGACACACCGGGACACTAAACGCCGTCCTGTTTACCTTTACCGGAGCGGGACGTTCCCATTCATTGTCTATGTAAGAAGCCGTGCATGCCCTCGCGGCGAGTGACGAGAGACGCCGCCGCCGCCTCCCGCAAGCTCTCGATAATCTTTTATAAACTGAGCGTTGTCGATCTAAAATAAAGACAGATTCAGCAACCGCATAGCTTATTTCTCACATAAAATGTTTTCAGAAACACGTTTCGGTGAATTATTTTCGTAATATAAGAGGGAGGTGGGAGGCTGCGAGGGGAGAACGATACGAGCTCGGAGGAGCACAGAGGGGAGGGTTGTGTGTGTGTCCGTTTGTTTCCCACTCGATGACGCATGCGCACGCACAAGCACACACACGTCTCACACACGTCTCACAGCCATATATGAGCTGACTGAAGGAGAGCTTTAACTCTGAGAGAATGTTTTTATACTTTGTTGATGGCAGTCTTAACTTACAAATCAAGCATTTGATTTCGATGGCTATTTTCAGGTTTATTGTTTTCGGAAATGATTAAAATGTGTTGACAAAACAAAAGTAATTTAGTGATCTGATTATATCTGTTTCATAATATGTCAGCAAGCAATGCATCAAGACTGTGTTGTAGATGTGGAAGCCTTTCCCCCTTGCAAAGTTAACCATATGTTAACCATAATGTGGGTTATATGAATGTAAGATGATTGCACCAGAGATTGACACTGATATGTGCTTTTGTTTATTCTTTTTAAAGAAATGGCAGAGACTCAGAAAACCAATCCAGTGTGGCAGCATTTCAGCGAGACGACTACTGCAGCACTGGCTGACACTTTTTCAGCACTTTACTTGTTCTACCTCACCAGTTGTTAATATAAATATTGTTAATCTACTACTTGTTCTTGTTCTACCTCACCTTTTTTTAGTTCAATAAATGTTCCTTTTTAAATTGAGACTCCTAACATTTGTTATCAGTGTCATTTTTAACATGTAAATTGAGGGAGCAAAAGTAGTATCAGCTCCAAATATCGGCTCAAGAAAATCGGCAGGCCGTATCAGTCATCGGCCAAGACTGATGATCAGAAAATAGGTATCGGCATCGGCCCTAAAAAATCCATATCGGTCGATCCCTAATTTTAGCCAATTATAGGGTTTGTATTTTAACAAACTCCTCCTACAGCGTTGATCCGATTCCGGCCAAACTCGCTGAGACTGTTCTACAGGCCTATATGATGCAAAATCATCGAAAGGTCTTACATAAATCAAAGGGTGTGGCCAGGACGGCGCCCTGAACATGAACTGAATGTCATGCTTCACAAAACTCTAAACCGTTATAACTTCAGTGTCCATTGTCTGATCCGGTTCAAACATCTCAAGTTTGATAAGACTCCCACCCTGAACGTATCTGCACTGCAATATTGACCCGAGGTTAGAGCGCCACCTGATGGTACCTGGAAATATCATGTTTTTACACTTTTACCACTCCTTTTAAGAGATTGAACACCTTTAACTTTGACATATCTGCATGAAACTTTCTAGGTACATAGAACATGTAGAGTAGAGATGTACAAAAAACCCCGGGACCCATGCCCGAAAAATGTACAGGAAGTCAGCTATTTTGCATTTTATGTCAAATTTAACCAAATTTTTCACCTTTTTCATGCAGTTTATTTCAACGACCTGCTTCTACAGCATTGATCCGATTCCTACCAAACTTTGCGAGCCTGTTCTAGAGTCCTCAACGATGAAAAATCATCAAACGGTCTTACATAAGTCAAAGGGCATGGCAAGGACGGCGCCACGAATGTGGGCGAATTTCATGCTTTGCCACAATACTCTAAACTGTTATAACTTCAGTGTCCATTGTCTGATCAGGTTCAAACTTCTCAAGTTTGATGAGAGTCCCACCCTGAAAGCGTCTGCATTGCAATATTGACCTGAGATCAGAGCGCCACCTAATGGTACCTGGAAATATCATGTTTTTACACTTTTACCGCTCCTTCTAAGAGATTGAACACCTCTAACTTTGACGTACCTGCATGAAACTTTCTAGGTACATAGAACATGTACAGATGTACAAAAAAAACCCAGGGACTAGGGGTGTGACGAGATCTCGTGCCACGAGATCTCGCGAGATTAAAGTCGACGATATTTCTTGTTGCGTTAAAAATCTGTCTCGCGAGATTTGTGAGCTATATGTAACAGTTGGATATTTACTTTAATATAATTTCACCAAAATATTCAGTTATTGTTTTATTTTTCGCAATGATAAGATTTTTCTCCTCTGCCTGTCTGTTTTGGGGAGCTCTGTGTGTGTGTATGTAGGGGAGGAGCTATGACGGGGAGTTTTGAGGTGCTGCGCCTGCGCGTTCTGGTCAGAGTCTGACTGGAACATGTCTGCATGTAGGATGTGTGGAAGCTTCTCTCCCACTAAAAGTACTAAAATGTTGTTTTATGAGACCGTTGTTTAACGGGACCAGTGCGGTTCATGCCGGGATGTTGTTGGGAGTGTTTTCGGCCGTTAACTGCATTGTGTGTGTGTAAAAAGTAACTCCGAAGCAGTTTGTGAATATCGCTAGTTAGCCTTAGCTTGTGCTAATGTTCGCATTACACGTTTCATTAGCCGAGAGCCGATTCACGGTGTTTTTGTTTTAAGTGTGACTCTTTTTCTTTCTCCTCGGCAGAAGTGTCGACAACCTCCTCATGTATGCCGCTCAAGTCTCTCCTGTTTATGTTTATTTTGTGACAGGTATGGAGATGGTTAATTACGTTTATGATATGTCCACTGGTTAATATGTGGGGATGCTATTTACATGTGGAATGAATGAATGAGAGTCCTCTGAGAATAATTTAAGTTATTTCAGTTAATTTATTTTTATTTAAGTCAATTTAATATAACGTTTTGGGAATGATATTTTACATTCTTTACATATTATTTTCTGGTTTCTTTGATAAAAACCACTCTTATTTGATGGGTAAAAGAGAGTCTGACTGGAACATGTCTGCAGAAGTGTCGACAGCCTCCTCATGTATGCTGCTCAAGTCTCTCCTGTTTATGTTTATTTTGTGACAGACCGAATAAAGCGAGTGTCAGAGCCCACCAGCCCGTTTCCCTGGTTTCTTATCGCACAACACATCGCAGAGTACCGGCAGAGAGGGTTCTACATGGGTTACATATACATAGCTGACGTTTAACAGACAGCTGTTACTGACTGGGAGCTTAAAAAACTCAACCACGGCATCGCTTATTCTTACCGACAATGCACGTAATATGGACGTGGCCGTGCGTGACGCGGGATTGAAGTCGCACATCTGTTTTGCGCACACTATAAATCTTGCAACCCAAGCTTGCTTCGGTGTTAACGCTGGCCGCGTCACTCGTTTACTCGGGCGGGTGAGACGTGTGACTGCTTTTTTTCATCGTAGTTCAGCGGCTACCGCGGTGAAAATGTCCAAGTAGAAACGGCTACAACTGCCATCACACAAGTTAATCACTGGCACGTTGGATATGCTGGCTCGTTACCTTGAGCAGCAAGCTGCCAGAGCAGCATCACCAGCCCAGAGATAAGACAAAACTCCCGAAGCATTGATACACTTGACAGCTGCGATGTCAGAGATGCTGAAGATGCTGTAGTTGCAGCATGTTGTTCATGACATACTTGGTCAGGCTCCGTTTGCACTATTTGCACTCTGTTTTGACAAAGTAGAACTTTGATTTGGTTTTGCACATATTTACACTTGGAAAAAAGAAAATATTTTATTTTATTTTAACTTTTATAAATTTTAGTTTTTAGTTTAAATTTGTGAAAGAAGAAGTCTATTAAAAGATCATGCTTACATGATGCATGTAAAGAGTTATAATAAAATATTTCAAAATGCATGTGCAACTCTGTTAAATTAAAGTCTGTTGGTCCAGTCATATATTTTGTCATTGTAGTTTTCTTAAAATCTCGTCTCGTCTCGTTCTCGTGGACCCAATATCGTGTCTCGTCTTGTCTCGTGAGCTGAGTGTATTGTCACACCCCTACCAGGGACCCATGCTCGAAAAATGTACAGGAAGACAGCCATTTTGCATTTTATGTCAAATTTAACCGAATCTTTCGCCTTTTTCGTGCAGTGTATTTCAACGACCTGCTCCTACAGCATTGATCCGATTCCTACCAAACTTTGCGAGCCTGTTCTAGAGTCCTCGACGATGTAAAATCATCAAAAGGTCTTACATAGGTCAAATGGCGTGGCCAGGACAGCACCACGAACGCAGACGGATTTCATGCTTTGCCACAATACTCTAAACTGTTATAACTTCAATGTCCATTGTCTGATCCGGTTCAAACTCCTCACGTTTGATGAGAGTCCCACCATGAACATGTCTGCACTGCAATATTGACTCACAATCACAGCACCACCTATTGGCGACATGAAATGTCACGTTTTTACACTCGTATACGGTCACAGTGTTGTGGAACTTTGCACCCCAGTCGAGCACGACGACTTCAATCGTCTGATACGCTGATCGACTCGACGATTCAGGCAAGGGACGACCGCCAATGTGGCGGTGGCCGGGGACGACAGGCACCGTGGCGGTGGCCGGGGACGACCCACGCCGCGCCACTAACCGAGTTGCGTGCCATGCGAGGGCCCGTTCATCATTGCTCGCAGTTTTAATTTGTGTTGAGATTTCAATTAAGAAAAAACATTTATTAAAAAAAAAAACTATTCCTGTTTAATAAAAGACCAGTGTAGGCCCTATATGGGAACTGTAAAGTAAATGTATAATAGGTATATTATTGTGGTGCCATAGGGCGCTGTGAAAATGTTTGCATGCTCCTAAATGAAAAAGTTAGTCTGGAGCCCTGATGGACCCTGATGGACATTGAATGTGTCATCTTAATCATTATCACAAAAGTTGCCCCCCTCTGAGATTTTTTTCAGGAGCCACCACTGGATGATTTCTTAGTCCATTACATTACTTATGTTTAGGGAGGCAGGATCTCGTGTGTCTTCAGCAAGTTGCAAGTAGGGGGGTTTACCTCGGTTTGGACCATGTGTTGGCGGTGCAGGCGGAGGTCAAACACGCAGCCATACAGGTCAATGGTTCCTTTACACTCCAAATGCTGCAGAACCCGATCCAAGGCAATGAACGTCCCTGTACGGCCAACACCAGCACTAACACACACACACACACACACACACACACACACACACACACACACACACACAGTCAACTGTAAAGCAGCTATTATTTATAATTTATTCATTATTAATCCCAGCTTGTCCTGTCCTACCTGCAGTGCACAATGGTGGCTCCAGTGTTGGGTGATCGATCCATGTAGTCCCGGATTGTCCTGACAAACTGGATCAGTGACTGGGTGCTCTCTGGGACTCCATGATCGGGCCACACAGTGTAGTGGAAGTGACGCAGCATGCGAGGGTAAATGCTACTGCTCTCCTGTCAAGATTGATTGATTATAATATATTGATAAAAACTATAGGTAAATGATCAGTTAAAAAAGCGACAGTATGGTGAGGTAGAGTTCAAGGTAAAAATCAGGTACCGAGGCGATCTTGAACTCTCTGATGGTCCACTCCGGAAGGACTGACTCAGACAGCATCTGAATAACCAGGTCACCATAATACAGAGGCTCTCTGTCTGCAGGCCAGTACTGATCACACTTCACCTATAACACAAACACACCATTCATATGTCATTGTCATAGTTTAGCATGTCGACCAAAGTAAAAGAAAGATGTGGTATAGTATGTCAAGCTGAAAAGGTATGTATGTTGGAAAAAAACATGTAAAAGTCATAATAAAGCATGTTCAACAAAGGTTATAAAAAGGACAAAGTATAGTATGTCCAAAAAAGTTATGAAACATACATAGAAAGTAACAAAAAGCCTCAAAAAGTGTAGTATGTTGTAAACAGGAAAAGCGTTGGGAAACTTGGAAAACTGGGGGTTTTTATTCAGCTTTATTGTAGATATTAAATTTTGTTTTTTGCCTTCATTATCTTCTCATCTTGTCTGGGAAAAAGACAAGATGAGAAGGAGAGCTGGATAGCCGTTACACCAGGAGAGCTGGACTGGACCGTAGAGGGGCATCAACCCGGCAGCAGGACCGGTATCTGCTCCTTTGTGGAGGAGGACCAGGAGGACTGCCGGACTCCCACAACATGACTTCCAGCAGACTCCTGGTGTTCATGTTTCTGGTTTAAATTGTTTTACTTCATTTTCGTTGTGATTGTTGATGATTTTGGTTTCCATTGATTGTTACATAATTTTTTTATGGTTTTTTTTATTTATTTATTTTTTAATTTAATTTCTCAACAAATGAACATCAGTACAGATTTTCAACTTGAATAATTTATTCATCAAGATTCAATTAAATAAAAAAAATGTATTCATTTTGTCATATCACAACAGAAGTTATCTCAGGACACTTTCCACACAGAGCAGGAGTAGAACACACTCAGAATTTTCAGAGTAAATTCATTTCTGACTTAAGTGCTTTTTTGAGCAGCGTATCAACAGGATTTGTTTTTAAAATAGCAAATCAACAGTATTCATCCTCAGGGCACCATGAATATCTCTAGCAAATATTTAAGAATTATGATAAACTTCCAATGACTCACCCGTCCCTTCTCCACACACTGCGTCACCATGACAACATTGTAGACGTTGTGCTCCCACACCATCCTCCAGAAATCGTCCTTAGTTCCAGGTAGTGGGCCCTGAGTGGCGATATACTCCCTACGGTAGTTATTACCCTGCACGCACATACAGGAGAAAATAAACTATAAATCAAGCACATTCAGAAAGTATTCAGACCCCTTCACTTTTCTCACATTTTGTTGTTATGTCCATTCAATTGATTAGATATGTTTTGGAAAAGCACACACCTGTCTATAGAAGTCACTGATATCAAGACAAGAAAGCTCCTCAGAAAGCAAGAACAAGAAAGCAACCATCATGGAAGGACAAGAATCATACCCATGTCTAGAGAAGACTGGTCTAAAGGACCAGCCTGAGCACTAGATCAATGGAGTCTACCAGACCAGACAGGACTCCAGGTACAGGCCGACGTCTACTAGACCAGACAGGCCTTTACCCGGGTACTGGGTCTACCACACCTGACATGAGACCAGGGGTCCGTTTCACAAAGCAGGTTTAGTGAAAACCTTGAGTTAGTTAACCCTGAGATGAGGGAAACTCTGGTTTTTCGGTTTCACAAAGCCAGTTCAGCATAAATCTGAGTCAGTTCTGAACCTAACCTGCTCGCTAGCCGGTTTGCTTCAACAAACCGTGAGTTTCTCCCTACATGTCTCCACCTTTTTCCGGAATCTGAACCAACTCTGAAAAAATGTGCCGTCCTTTCATCGTCAACCTAATTGATATGGAAATAAAAGTGATTCTAGCAGCTTTGCATCGGGAGAGAATTTTGATTGCCTTTCCTTCCAATCACATTAGATATTATCTAAACAATATTCTCCGACATTTTCAACATTTCATATCGTGGACATAATCCGCAACCAGTTTCTTTGCGGAGCTAGCGTTTTTGCGAACGGGAGATTTATGAAATGTTTAAGTACATTTCTGTGTTGACATACCTGCTTATATTTACTGTTTAATATGTGAAATATGATTAAAATCATATGCCTTAGTCAACGTATTTGCGCAATATTCTTCTGCTTTCAACTGACGCCACTTTCTTTCTGGGCATGGGGGGATTGCACCCAATGAAAATGATAATTCATTCAATGAACTGCTTTGTGAACTACGGGAGTTGAACCCTGATCCCCTGCACCGTGGGCGGCGTTGCTAACCATTACACCACAGTGTCGCTCTGCAAGGCTGAAAATAAAGACTTATTACCTTTAGATCAATAGACTGTTTCATTCAGTTATACACATTAGATCGGGCCGTAATTGTCTGCCACGCCAACTATCGCTACTTTGCTGCAGTTATGTTGCTCCACTTTCTAAGGATGAGCTCGTTTTCTAAATAAACACTCAGTAATATCTAATGACGCTCTCCCCGTTGCCATGGTGAATCGTAGTATCGGAGCTCCATTGATGATGGCTTTGTAGAGTCGGCAGGCACGCGCGTAACTCAGAGTTTACATACTCAGAGTTGACTGAACTAATTCAAAACCGCTGTTCTGAAACCGAAAACTCAGAGTTGCCCATCTCAGAGTTGGTCAACTCAGAGTTCAGGGTTAGGTTCAGAGTTTGTTGAACCTGCTTTGTGAAACGGGCCCCAGGTGCAGGATGTGCAAAGAGACCCCTGAGACAGTCTAGCACAGCAGGGTGTAAGATGCAGGCAGGTACGATGTAGGTGGAGTGCCATAACCAAGTGGCTGCATAGTGTACAGGAGCATCTGTGCTGAGTATTATGGACATGAAGTCCTAAGGTCAAAATGGAAGACACCTCCAAAGGTGGTTGAGAATGACCAAGCTAAGATCTTGTGGGACTTCCAGATCTAGACTGATAAACTGGTGATGGCTAACCAACGGAGGTTGTGGTGGTGGACCAACAACAGAGGACAACAGTAGTGATAGATGTAGCAATCCAAGAGACAGCAACATCAGAAGAAGGAACATGAGAAGCTGGAAACATACCAAGAGCTGAAAGAGGAGCTAGAAAAGATGTGGAGAGTAAAGGCAACTGTGGTAATTGGAGCACTCAGGGCTTTAACCCCAAACTGGGACAGTGGTTCCAGCAGAGTCCAGGATTAACATCCCAGATCTCTGGAAACACAAGACCGCCCAAGGTGTGAGTGGAGAATTTTTATAAAATCTGTGTGTGTGTGTGTGTTTGTGTGTACACACAGGTACATAGCTGGCGTTGATATACTCTGAGCAGGGGTCATCCTCCAGGTACGCCAGCTTCACTCTGGTAGAGTCATCTACAGACAAGACACATTAACCATCATAACATACACATTTTGCTAGTTTTGGAGTCTGTGTATATTGAATTTGGGTTTTAATACTTTTATTTAACATGTGTCTTTCGCTGCTAAATGTTCCATCAGCTCAACTAAAACTAGGAGCAGAAAGAGGCTAAAAAGCTCCACAGAGCTGCAATGATGGGGAACATTCTTTGCTAATATCATCATAAAAAATATATAATAAAGATGTATTTCTGCCAATTAAATGTTTTCATTTTTATCAGTGTAAAAGTAAAAACAACAAGGTTTTTTACAAAGTGTCAAAGTGTTATACAACAGCAACTGACTATTATTTTCATTATTGAAATAATTGGTGTCTATCACGAATGATGCAAAAATAAACACAAATGATCCTGCAGGCAAACTCGTGTAAGTAACACTTGTTTGGTGTGAACGCTCCTTAACACATCTACCACAGCAGAAATCAATACTCAAATCGCAAATCAATCTATTTCTGTTGGTGTAGTACACATGACTGACGGTTAATTACTTTAATTAAACTGTGATACTGATGGATACAGAAATCTAAACACAGACACAGACACACACACACACACACACACACATCATGAAAGTATTACTAAACTAATATTGCAAAATAATGCAGGAAATAAAATGGAGTAATGCGATTGATCCATGTTTATTTGTGTAGAGTTATTCATTATTTTATGCCCTCAACGTTCAACACTGGTACATCACTGTCGCTATGGGAACAGGTGCCGTCTTGTTAATTAAAGCCTTGCACCATTTTAATGGTTTTCACATTGATTGATTGTTTTTTTTTCACAAACGTGATTCTGTTTCTGCAGCAGAGAAATGAAAGCTACATAGCAGTACTAACATGGCAGGATGTTGTTGTAGCGGTTTTTCCCCCGGTTCTCTGGCAGTCGGGCAACGTCCATCGTCTGGTTGCGTCCCACATCCTTCAGATCCTGAACAAACAACGTCAGTCTACAGTTAGAAAGAAACCCATTCATGTTTCACCTTGTTTTCATTTAACAGTGAAAGCCAAACTTCTCAAGCAGCAGCAGTGGAATGTCACTTGGGACATTCATTTAAGGTAGGCCTACTTTATTTCCGTAGTTTTATGTTCTGCTACCCGCTACTAAAAATTGTACTTTTTACTCCACTACATTTATCTGAAAGCTTTATTTACTTCTCTGATGACAGTTAGGGTTAGGGTTTTCATTCCATTCCCAGTGTTGGGAAGGTTATGTAATAGGTTAAAGATTACTAGTTACCATGTTAAAATGTCATGAATAATGTAATTTTGATTACGTCATCAAGGCAGAGGATGTTCATATAGAACACGATGCATTGCTGCAAATTAAATTAATTAAAGTTAGTACTTTTATTACTGCAGTAAAGAGTCTGAACACTTCTTCCACCAGCAGCAGCACAAGAACTTGCATGAATCAAATACAGTATGAAACAATTTGCTGTAACTGTGAAGGCTGATCACATAACAATGTTTACCTCAAACTCCTCAGACAGCAGGTAGTTGGAGTCGGCCAGCAGTTTGCTGAGATGGGACTCAAAGTGACCGGCTTTGATCGGGCTGGACAAAGATACACACCCAGTAGGAAAAAAAGACATTTCAAGCTATTTATTAACAGCATTATGAATATTTCAGCCTATAAAGAGATTCTCACCTGGTGACCCGATGATTGCTGCAAACAGATGGAAGACAAGCAGTTAATTAAATGTAACCCTTTAGATGCCAGTTTTGATCATATACTACTAACCCCTTTTTGAAAAATACACTATAATTCATTATTCTAAAAACAAATTTGACTTTGATTATTATTAGTATCACCGTCCCATCTGAATAATAAGTGAGAAGATTGATTTTGGTGCATTATTACTTTTTTGTATAATGTCAGATCCATTGTTTTTTTTTTTCATTTTATTCACAAAGGGATTCTTGTACATTTTTATGGCTAGGGAACAGTCGCAGCCAAAGTTATCACAATAAATGCACCCCCAACTACACAAGGGCTAAACATTAATTTGTTTTACTTGAGGTTCAATATTTGAGTTTCAAAAATATATCTGCATACTGTATATTTCATGAACACAATGGTGCAATCTCCAATTGTTTTTACTTCAAACATGTATAATTGTTTTGACTGCTAATTAATATTTTCAAAGTAGAATACATTTCATGAATCTGCAGTCTTGTTGCTTTTTTCTTGTCTGTTCATTTTAAATAGGGCCCGAGCGCCGACAACGTCGGGCTGCAAAGCCCTATTGTTATTCGAATGTTTCTTATTATTCTTTTACGAGTTTGACGTGCCTTTTGGGGTCCTCAGCATTAAAAAAAACTAACCAAATTTGGTGTGCCCATGCGGGCTGGTGAAAAATTTGAGAATTTGGCAGTTTCGTAGTCGGCCACGAAAAAGTTGCTCGCTAGCGCCACCTAGCGTGGAGATTCGCCAGCCCCGCCACATCGCAACTCTGATCGACATGAAATTTCTTGTGCAGACAAGTGTAAAAAAAAATCCTCTTGGAGCACCAAAGTCCGCCTTGTAAATTTTCCGGCATCTTGGATTTTATGAAAAATCAGATGTTCCTTATTCCTCGACACCGTTGATCCGATTTGGACGAAATTGGGTGTGCATACTCGTTAGACCTAGCTGGGGTGATGGTTTGAAAATATGCTTTTAATCGGAAGATATCGGCCAATGAACATAAGAGGGTTGTGCCACCAAAACGCAATTAGCATAACTCCAGAACCTTTGAGCCAATAACAACGAAACTCGATACCTATGTTGACATAGCTTCAAAGAACATACATGTCAATTTTCATCAAAATCTAACAATCTGGGGCACTTACAAAAATTTCCCAAAATTGCCATTTTTGCCCGTTTTTGGCCATTCACAGGGGTTGTACTTGATCTATGACCGACTATACCGTTGATCTGATTGATACCAAAAATGGATATATGGTTGGAAAGGCCTTTAGGACACAAAGTTATCAAAAGATGTCCAGAATATTTAGGGGCGTGGCCATGGCGATGCCATGGCGACGCCATGACTCCGCTACTATTTTCAACCTTCGCCAAAGGCATTAAAGCTGTTTTAACTTCAGCATTTCTTCTCCAATCTGCTCCAAAAAATCCATACTTGATAAGAGTCTTGTCCTGAACACATCTGCACTGCAATTTTGGGCGTACACACACAAAATATTTTTTTCTAGATAGATTTTTTTTAACCACCTGCGAATCAGCTTTGTGACTGTCAATAGTGGGGGAGGGGAGAGAGGAACACTAAGGGGACTCAGACAGATGTCAGGAAGGTATGGAGAAGATGTGACCTCTGTCACTGTTTAACACCAGATCAACAGTCAGGATATTTTCCACACCTGCTAATGACTTTATACATTGTCTGATCTGCTCCAAACTTCACATGCACCTCAAACAACTGTCAGTTGAACCTTAGACATAAACATCAAAACTATTATAACTTCAGTATTTCTTCTCTGTTCTGCTCCAAAGTTTCCATACTTGATTAGAGTCCCACCCTGAACATGTCTGCACTGTAATATTGACTCACAGTCAGACTGCCACCTACTGGCAACAGGAAATGTCACTGATTTTGTGACTTTTTCCAAGTAAAAGCCACACCTGATTATTTGTGGACTAATTCCTCTCATTTCAGCCTGCAAGGAGGACACAGGGGGAGGAGGAGGGGTCACTCTAGAGGAAGGAGGACAGATGGCAGGAAGTCATGGACATGTGTGTGAGCTCTATGACTCAAAAAACTCAAAACTTTGGATCACACCAGATCAACAGTCATGAAACCTTCCACACCTGCACTTAGCACGCAGCTTAGACAGCAGTCAGGGAGATAGATGGCTTTGAATGTCGATTGCTTGTGTCTAAACTTGCGCCACAAGAGGCGGCCGCAGCACAGGTAGCATCCATGACACTGCCCTGTGACCGCAGGCCTCCACGACCGCATATGAGCGAGGGCCCGTCACGATACTGCTCGTTTTTAATTATAATGCTTATTTTCAAACATGTAGCAGTTACTTATAAGACAGTGCAGTTGTGTTTTAATAACAGGACGAAGATTTCACACTGTTACACGTTGGACGTCGGAGGTTCTGGATAATGAACTCACGTACACAAGATACATATAATATAATAATGATTTACTCTGACTCACCTCCTGACACCAACATATAATCCTGAAGCTGGAACTTCTTTCCACATACTCATCCTCACCACTGGGTTCTCCTGGACAGCCCTGCACGTGCGCGCGCACACACAGACACACACACACTTTATTTCCTTGATATATTTTTGTTTACGAACAGTTAATAGCTCTATCTAGTTTAACCTATTTTAATTTGACCTAAAGCTCATTTAAATGTAGATAATTTGTACAGAAATGTGTTTTATGTAATGTATAATGTATTTCATTATTATTTACTTATATTTTAATCTATACTATGTATAAAGAATCTGTTAAACAGCACTCATTAACTTATGATCTCAATTCATTGAGTTTTGTATAAGCCAATCAGCTAAATCCCCATGCCAAATTCTGAAGTAGTTAATTAAATTTGCATTTATAGGAGGCAGTTTTAAGAAGCTATGGTTGAAATAAATGTTCTTAAATGAGCTTATATAGCTTTTAAATTTGACCAGCTTAATTACAGTCTGGAGTCAGACTATGTTGGGCTTAAACTGGAAGTAGAGCAGTTGTGTGGTGGTAGCTGATGAGGTGGTTGTACTGCTAGGTAGATGGGAGGATACAGAGGAGGAAGTGGGTATACTCTCCTATATATTCCAATGGCTTTCTGGCTGACAGGTGGGTATACTGTAAACCGTCAGAAAAAGAGGTGGGTATACCCCGTATACATGTGTATACCCTCCACTACACCACTGAGGTAAACTAGTCTGACTTCTCAATGTTTTATTTAATCAGAACACAAAGAGAAATATAAAAAAACTACAGTTTGTGATTTTTGAAGGAATTTAAAAAGGGCAAATATTTATCTTTATTTTTTTCCGCCAGGAAATAGTTATAAATGGTTAATGGCCTCATTTATATAGCGCTTTTCTCCAAAGCGCTTTACAGGAATGACTGACATTCTTTTTACGTTATTTTTCACTATTTTTTTAACTTTCCAACGCCAAATGATTAATCAGTTAATTATGAATAATAACAAGTCAGTTCATAAAATAATCATCATAGTTGCAGCTCTATTCTACAAAAACTAATTTCTAAAAACAATTCCTACAATAAGACCTGGTTTCAGGATAAGCTCAGAATTATGGGTTAGTGTTATCAGTGACAAGGGTGAAATGTTATGTGTGTTTTTGTGCACTCACACTTTACGCAGCCGCTGTCTGTAGAGGAGCAGAGAGATGACAGCCACCATTATACCGATCAGGAACATCCCAGCACTCAAACCCTCTACGACGCCACCTAAAGGCTCTGACACACAACAACACACACAGAGGGACAGTCATATAGATGTATCGGGTGTGTGTGTGTGTGTGTGTGTGTATGTATGTGTGAGAGACTCACCTGAGTGTGTCCTTAGAGGGGAGGACAGGTAAGTATCTGTGAAGAGCGGCTGAGGAAATTCGCGGTGATTTTCATCAAACAGTCTGGTGAAAGCTCGCACACTCAGCCTAAACACACACACACACACACACACACACACACACACACACACACACTCCAGTAGTTACACATTACCAAGTGTGTGTGTGTGTGTGTGTGTGTGTGTGTGTGTGTGTGTGTGTGTGTGTCGTACCTGTAGGCGGTTTTAGCTTTCAGCGGCCCATCACAGAAGCCGCCATAGCTGTCGCTCAGGTAGAGGTCGTCGTCTTGGTAACTGTCACAGCCCCCACCAAGCCGATCCCCTCCTGCCCCCAGATTCACTTCCACAACCTGATCAATTATTGATTGATTTGATAGACAATAAAACATTTATTTGTTTTGCCTCTGATATTACACTTTACAATTTGAGTTTGCATTCAGGGATAAAACAAATATAGCAAACAAACAATATTAAGTATAATAATATATTTAATCTCGCTTCTCAGGTCTAATTTTGGAATAATTGATATGTGTTACATGTTTGTTGTTCTTGATGTTTTTGTGCTCTTGTGTAATTGTTTCTATTCCATTTACAACTCACAACTTAAGTATGTTTCTACGACACCTGTAAAGCGAACACGTTGTCTGTGTGAGTACAAAGCATTCAATGAAAATTTTAATCTGAAAGACAAAGTACTACAGATGAAAAATACATTAAAATAATGAAATTGATATTTAAGTTTCCAGTAATAACCTGCTACAAGTATTTGTTATTATTACAAATTTCTAATGAATATATCTCTTGTTGGAAATCAAAAAAAAATAAACATTGTAATTGAAGTTCCCATGATGCTGTTTTTACAACTTTGAATTTTTCAAAGGGTCTTTGATGCTAAAAATGAATTCTGAACAAAACCCTCCATTTAGTGTTTCTAATATATTTTCCCTTTATGACTTATTTGTTGCAGTGCTCTCTGTGATCACCTGTCCGGCGGCAGCAGCATCCTGAGGGCAGCGGCTGGAGAAGTAGGCCGTCTGATACGCTCTGACGGAGGAGTTGCTGATGTAGTCGCGGTAGGAGGGCAGAGGGTGGCGCTGCTCCGGCTGCAGGATCTCATTTGCTGTTGAAGAGGGGGAAACAATTAGGGTTTCATTAGAGTGGAACTTCATCCTTTACACCCTTTTTTTCCATTATTTGATAATTTTTTGATGGATACACTCGGCCCTCAACCTGTGTGAGACCAGATCAGATCTGGCTTGTCTGAAGAAAAGTATTTACCCCTTGATGCCCTGACGTGCCCAGACATGCCCTGCTGCTAATCACTAAGCTGCTGGAGACACTGCTAGCTAGTCTCGGGAAACCGAAGAAGACCCAAGGGAGTAAACCACTGGTCTGGTGAGTAGGTTTTGCAGCAGTATTTGTTTGTGCACGGTGTATTCTTGCAAGATGGCTGACGAAGTGAAGTTAGCAATGAGCATCCTCTGTGTCGCCCAACTCTGCTCACACATTTTCACAACTTATAGCTGCTAGTTATCCACACACAGCGTGCTGTGGGGGAAAGTATGCTAGGCTTTTTTTTTGTTTCTGTATGTTTCTCTTGTCATGGGCAAAGTGTATTAGAGAGATATGTGTAATTTTACTGTCAAGCTGTTTTTCCCTGTTTCGTGAGGCATAGACTTTGTTATTTCACTAAAACTATGCAATATGCATATTCATAACATTTTGGACTATTACAGTATAAATACAACAATAATAGAAGAATTTGAATTTTGATTTACTCAACCTCTCATTTAAACATATCAGTTTGTAAATTAAATATAATATGTATACTACGGTGGCCTTGAAGTGCAACCCACAAACATAAATCAGAAAACACGAACACAAATCAAAAACGACGAACGCAAATCAGAAACCACGAATGCAAATCAAAAAACACAAACGCAAATCAGAAAACACAAACGCAAATCAGAAACTTCCGTGTACGTTGTGGCCATCCGACTTTCGTTTTGAAGTCGACAATCGGAAAACGGAAATGATTCGTATCCCATTATTCGTTTTTAAAATCGGAAAACGACTCGTTAACTGATATTAGATATTTTGTTCATGAATGGGAATCGGGGATGAAATAACAGTGCCATGTTTCGTTGCAGATTTTGCCGTATGTCTTTTTTAATGACCCGTGTTATGCCGCGAAAACACTTGGGGCCCTAGTTTCGTAGACCAGGCGCAGTCAGCTTTCAGCGCACCTGCGCCGCGCCGACGGGGTGTGTCCGCCTGGACTTTGCAAGTTTCGTGCACCGCGCAGGCTCGCGCAGGCTCGCGCAGGCACACCTCCCGTCTCGCCAACCGGCGCAAGTGGGAAAGAGGGAGGAGAAGAAGGCGTGAGTGGGAGACGAGGAGGAGACGAGGCGTGGACTGGGATTAATACAGCCGATCCAGATCTTCACCAATCAAATGAGCTCCTCTCCTCTCCTTTAATGCGTTAGGGGAGGTTCAGTGCAAGTTCCGTCACTTGACAACCCGATGACAGAAGCAGCGTCGCCGCTCCCACCACGCTCATCACGCGCTGTGCGCGCGTATCATAATAATAACAATGCCCATATTATAAAAAACAGGAGAGCGAGAGGGAGATGTTTTGGTCCGAGAGGCTGAGTTTCCGTTACGCGTGCCATCCGCCTTTGATCTGACGTCAGATGTGACGGGACAATCTATATAGATATAAATTCACGTGTTGATTCAATTAGTTGCATTAAATAGTGTTTGTTGAGATTATTTATTGCATTTAAATGTGCCTTGAACTGTGGAAACCTGCCTGTGAGGTCTCGGTGACGTGTGCGCACTGCGCGCCGTCAGCCAAACTTCCACTCCGCCAGCTGTGATTCGCATTGAATGAATGGACTTTATTTACGCCTTGCGCCTTGCGCCGAAAGTAGACCAGGTAGGAGCTGGCGAGCTTTCAGCGCAGTCTCGGCGAGTCTTTTTGCCACGAAACTTCCGCTACGCCAAGCTGAATCTGTGACGCCTCCCCCTGCTGCGCCGCCACACCCATCTTGGCGCAGGCGATCCACCAAACTGCCAAACTGACGGTGCGCAAGGCTGCGCGGGTCGAAACTTGCATTGCGCCGGCTCCGCCACCCTGCGCCGCCCTGCGCTGCGCCACGAAACTAGGGCCCTTGATCTGATCCGCAGACCGATTACAATGTCTTTATCTGAATATTCAGATTTTATAACCAGGATATAGCCAGGAGGTCAAGTGGGATGTCTTGTGGCGATACAGCCGCAGCACTGAGGCACCGGCTCCGAATTGGCCCTCAAAATGCCTTGGTGGAAAAGGGGCATGAGTGACCACTTTGGTCTCCTGCAAGGCTTTACGTTACAGAAGGCAGGAGGGTAACTGTTGGGTGCGCGCTGCCACTTTCCTCAGTAGAACACCGGTAAAGCCACAGCGGACCAGCCATCTCATTTTGTCTTTTATTTTTTCTTCCAACTGGGTGAAAGTCACATAAAGCACAGCTAATCATAACTCTACACGATGTTTATTAATCGCTGTTGTTAGCAGGCTCCATGAGCTGGACACCGACTCACGGAGCGGCTCCCGGTCGGTCAGAGCGCAGCCGACCCCGGCAGTCACACCGAGGATCAACAGCTGAAGGGCGGCGGCGCTGAGGTGGAGGCTCCGATTCTCCCCGTCGGTTTTGAACCGCTTTTATGTCCGCATCATAACGCTTTTGGTGCATGTTTAAAACAGTAGGTTTACTTCAAAACGCGAGCGTCAGACGCTGTCAGACGCTGTCAGACGCAGAGTGTTTACGAACACTATTATAGTGTGCATAACACAGCGCCTTCCGGGTCATTAAAAAAGACGTACGGCAAAATCTGGAATGAAAAATGGCACTGTTATTTCATCCCCGAATCCCATTCATGAACACAATGGGCCCTAGTTTCGTGGCGCAGTATAGGGTGGCGCAGGGTGGCGGAGCCGGCGCAATGCAAGTTTCGACCAGCGCAGCCTTGCGCACGGTCAGTTTGGCAGTTTGGTGGATCGCCTGTGCGGAGATGGGTGTGGCGGCGCAGCAGGGGGAGGCGTTACAGATTCAGCTTGGAGCAGAGGAAGTTTCGTGGCAAAAAGCCTCGCCGAGACTGCGCCGAATGTCCGCCAGCTCCAACCTGGTCTACTCTTGGCACAAGGTGCGCAGTGCGCATACGTCACCAAGACCTCACAGGCAGGTTTCCACAGTGCCCTATAGCCTATAGATTGTCCCATCACATCTGACAGGCGGATGGCACGTGTAATGGAAACTCAGCCCGACTGAATTAACACAGCTGAAACTTGGACCTCTTGGACCAAAACATCAGTTTCATCCTGGGAAAAGTTTGGCAGTCTGGTGCTGCTGCTGCTGCTGCTGTCTTCTGTCCAGCGCTGCCACTAGCCATTTTGGTGCCCTGAGCAGAATTCCTTTAAGATGCCCCCCCCTACCCGAAAAACAGTGATTTAGGGGCGCGCAGGTGGCGGAGTGGTTAGAGAGCATTCCATGTATGTATACACATATGCCGCCGACCCTGGTTCGCATCCCGTCCGAAGGTCTTTTGCTACATGTCACACCTCCTTCTCTCTCTCCTGTTTTTCATATCTATCCAATGCTAATAAAAGGCGTGAAAAATTTTTTTTTTTTAAAAATACAGCACTTTTGGGGATCGTGTTCTGCTTGTGCGCGCTCGTGACTCGGCAGCCTGTTGTCCATGTCCGTGGAGAGACGCGCAACTTTGCTGGAGCTGGAACCGGAGTTGGGGCTGCAGCTGGTCTGAGCGGCGCGAGGTCCCGGTGTCCCGCCATTCTGGTGTTGGACGGGGAATCCGGTGCAGCTGTGGAGCGCAGATGATGAAGACGGTGATGATGATGATGAATGGCACCGGGTTCTCGCCACCATTATCTCTACTGCTGTGCGCCCTGACCCTGTTTTTGATAGACATGCCTAAAATGTGCCTACAATTTCTATAGTGATATAATATCGGCATTATAATTATTATGACTATGATGATTTTTCATAATATGTTTGGTGCCCCCTCAGTGATGCGCGTGGTGGGAACAGCGGCGCTGCTTCTGTCATCGGGTTGTCAAGTGACGAAACTTGCACTGCACCTCGCCTGGCGCATTAAAGGTAAGGAGAGGAGCTCGTTTGATTGGTGAAGATCTGAATCGGCTGTGTTAATCCCCACACAAGATGAAGTTGTCTTTCTTATAAATAATCGGGCAAAGCCAGTGCTGGGTGATATCTACAATGTGTTAAAACAGTCCATTAAGTTTATCCCATGTGGAACAGTATTACAGTACATATTATAATATATTACTAGTGGTGAATAGTTTATCTAAACAATGATTATGAGAAGTGTTTGTATATGTTGTTTATAGGTACTGAAGGTGTCAGCACTGAGGGAGGAGAGGTCACTGCTGTACACTGGAAGTGATTGTTATCATGGATGAGGTGATGGAGCAAAGACCCCACTACACCCCATCTCCTCAGCCATGATGCCAACCACTGCAGCAGGGTCTCTCCTCCAGAGCAGGAGGGAAATAGACCTGCAGGCCGTAAGAGAAAACATGAGTCAATAATATATCAAGATATATTCAGATATTTATTATTTAGATTTATACAGAACGTCAGATATAATCGTAAAACATTTATCAGGAAACATTTGACTGTAAAAGCTTATACTGTGTGGTATTACTTATAAACTGCACTACTGATGAACAAAAATAAAAACTTGACAATAATCATGTTCTTGCAACATAGGGATCTGGACATTTGGAGCAGACACTGCAGCTACGAGCCTCTGAGGATGTCCCAGGACTGCTGGAGTGGCTCGTTGGCTTCGTCGCAGTCACCCCCATCACCACCCTGGAACTATGGACATGGAACCCATCTGTTCTGTTAGTAAGCAGTGGACAAGGTTCTCCTTGGAACGCCTTGAAAGACGGAGGTCCTTCCTTAAATCCTGTTACCCAAAGTAGAGGCCCAGCGGGGAAACATGAGGATTGACCTGCAGTACGGCCCTCTGGCACCAACCTGTAACAGAAAACATCATATATTACATTTATTCTGAATGTTTTCCTATTCATTTGTTGATAAACGCTACTTATTTCTTCTTATCATACACGTATTGCAACCTGTATATATAACATGGATTATTTGTGTAATAAATTGTTCACTAATAGGCCACTACTTGTTTTTTTTATCCCACCGAAGTCATACATGATATAATTAAATGACTTATATCAGCCTACATGTCTGTTGATTTAGTTTATGTATGCATATGTCTGTCTATTGATGATCAAATAATAAAGGTACTTTTTTAAACCAAATAAGTGATATTACTTACTTCAGAGGGAAATCCAAATTCCATGTACATGTGAATAATGTACCGACGTCGACGGGCCGATTTCCTCCGTCGTCTCCGTGGTGAATGTGCTGGTGTTCCGTGGTCAGAGGTATAATACGATTACGATTAATGATCGATAAAAGCTGCTTAATAGTCGCGATCGATGGCGAGTGAAGCAGCTACTCAGGTAAGAGGAAGAAAGAGGAAAAGCGTGGGACATATGTAATAAACTAGAAAACATTTGACACTTGAACTTTGAAAAGCATATCCAGTATAATGTCATACCCATGTCCTGCATCAAAATATTGTTTAATAGCAGCGCGTACGTCCTCACTGTCGGCGCTCATGTTTTGAAAACATGTAAACCACGTCCTTCCAGTTCAAAGGACGGACCCGTCCAATCAGCGACGATTCCTGTCGCCCAAGAGTACCTACCTTTTCCAGTTTGGTTAATGTCATAGTGGTTTCTGATTTGCGTTTGTGTTTTTTGATTTGCGTTTGTGTTTTCTGATTTGTGTTTGTGTCTTCTGATTTGTTTTTGTGTTTTCTGATTTGTGTTTGTGTTTTCTAATTTGTGTTTGTGTTTTTTGATTTGCGTTCGTGGTTTCTGATTTGCTTTCGTGGTTTCTGATTTGCGTTCATGGTTTGCACTTCAAGGCCACCGTAGAATACAATGATATAACTTTTAGAACCTTGCTGTCTTGCGCGAAGTAGATAGTCAAGCTGGAGCCGATCCCAGCTGTCATTGGGCGAAGGCAGGGTACACCAGTCTATCAAAGGGCTGACATGTAGAGACAGACAACCATTCACGATCACATTCACACCTACGGGCAATTTAGAGTAATCAATTAACCTATCCCCATCCTGCATGTCTTTGGACTGTGGGAGGAAGCCGGAGAACCTGGAGAGAACCCACGCTTACATGGGGAGAACATGCAAATTCCACACAGAAGGAACCTGAACCTGACCCGGGAATCGAACCCTGGACCCTCTCGCTGTCAGGCGACAGTGCTACCCACCACACCACCGTGCAGCCAATCATTTAATTATTGTTTACTTTATTAATTTAGCACTAGCAATAATAAAGGATTATACAGTGTGTGTGTGTGTGTGTGTGTGTGTGTGTTTTATGAGCATCAGATTGTAGTTTAACGGCCCTATTTCATTCTGCAGGTGTGGACAATGATATGGTATGTTGTGATTCCATGTTACTTTCTTTATGAATATGGGTTGCTACCATTCAACCGGTTATATCGCAAAGTATGTTTCTGTATGATGTTTCAAATTCGTGCTCCATGTGCCCCCTTTTAACTTTTAGCACCTGCCCCTCCAAAGGTCTCTGCACGGCCCTGCATGAGAGGGAATTCAAGCAGGGATAGAAGCAGGTCCTATTGGTATTGACGTGGTGGCATTTAACACCAACTCCAAAATTTGTTTTGTGATCATTTGGGGTGATATTTTTTAAATTACAGTTCACATGTTTTCAGGTTTGTCTAAATGTACGGCATCCTTAATAAACTGAAGACCAAATGCCAATATTCTGCATACTTTATTTTGTTGTAATCAGCCACAAAACACATCAGGGAGGCATATCTACTCTTCTGGTGTTGAAAACAACTTTGAATTCTCAGAGAAGAAGACATGTCAGCTGTTCCAGGTCATCTGGCCCAGGGACAACAATAATGTACCTGTAACGAACCCGTTTACTTGGACACAAAGTTTTGAAAAGGTGTGTTTGTACCATCAGACTCGGCAACGATCACGGCGAAGGATCGCACAGCTCCGTTGGCATCACTGAACCAGGAGCAGTTGAAACGGAACAAGATGGAGGATGACGTGACTTTGGACCTCTCACCAACACGTACACTCGGGGGCGGGACCGGAGGGCCTGAAAGGAAATGGATTGGTTAATCAGACTGTCAATTAAATACATGAAACAAAACAGGAAATCCTCTTTATTTACTATCTCATCATTTTTAATTTGTAATTATTTATTTTTAATGATGACTGTTTTTAAGAGAGTATTTTATTTAAAGTGATGGTTCGGAGTAAAATGCATCCTAGGTCATTTCCACCATGACATCCAGCCAAATACCCCCTTGGAAGCATTTTTAGCGATGGTCAACATCGGTCAAGATAGGGGGCCCTAGTTTTGTAGACTAGGCGTAGTCAGCGCGCAGCGGGGTGTGTCCGCCAACGGGGTGTGTCCGCCTGGACTTTGCAAGTTTCGTGCACCGCGCAGGCACACCTCCCGTCTCGCCCACCCGCGCAAGTGGGAAAGAGGGAGGAGAAGAAGGCATGAGTGGGAGACGAGGAGGAGACGAGGCGTGGACTGGGATTAATACAGCCGATTCAGATCTTCACCAATCAAATGAGCTTCTCTCCTCACCTTTAATACGTTAGGGGAGGTTCAGTGCAAGTTCCGTCACTTGACAACCCGATGACAGAAGCAGCGCCGCCGCTCCCACCACGCGCATCACGCGCTGTGCGTGCGTAAAGTCATAATAATAACAATGCCGATATTATAAAAAACAGGAGAGAGAGAGGGAGATGTTTTGGTCTGAGAGGCTGAGTTTCCGTTACGCGTGCCATCGGCCTTTGATCTGATACACAATCGATATAGATATAAATTCACGTGTTGATTCAATTAGGCTACGTTCACACCGCAGTTACAAGTGACCTGAATCTGATTTTTTTGCTCATATGTGACCCATATCTGATTTGCTTTTGACAATGTGAACAGCAGACTGTGAATCTGACATTTTCTAATCAGATTCAGGCCACATTTAAATGTGGTACTGAATCGGATACGTATCAGATTTTTTTGAATGCGACCGCAGTCTGAACAGCCAGGTCGCATTTAATGCGACTTTGACGTCATTCTGACCCGCGCTGCACTGTTTTGTAAATTAATGACAAATAAAGTTGATTGAAAAGCGGGCGGGAGCCAAAACAAACATGGAGGACAGCAGCGAAGCAAATTTGCCGGCTGCCGCCACACACTGTTTTTAGCATGAAGCCATACAGTCCCACGTTACCGGTTGCCATTGCTATGTTCGCTTCCGTAAACACCGCTGTGGCGTGATGTCATCAATGATCAACTGCGCATGCGGGTCACTTCAGGAGCGTGAGCTGTTCACACAGCAATCCGTAGACAGGCCGCATTTAAAGAGGTAATGTGAACAGCCAAACAAAAAATCGGATTTGAGCCATAAATCGGAATTGTGCATTAAGACCTGCGGTGTGAACGTAGCCTTAGTTGCATTAAATAGTGTTTGTTGTGATTATTTATTGCATTTAAATGTGCCTGGAACTTTGGAAACCTGCCTGTGAGGTCTCGGTGACGTGTGCGCACTGCGCGCCGTCAGCCAAACTTCCACTCCGCCAGCTGTGATTCGCCTTGAATGAATGGACTTTATTTGCGCCTTGCGCCTTACGCCAAGAGTAGACTAGGTTGGAGCTGGCGGGCTTTCAGCGCAGTCTCGGCGAGGCTTTTTACCACAAAACTTCCGCTACGCCAAGCTGAATCTGTGACACCCCCTCTGCTGCGCTGCCACACCCATCTTGGCGCAGGCGATCCACCAAACTGCCAAACTGACCGTGCGCAAGGCTGCACGGGTCGAAACTTGCATTACGCCGGCTCCGCCACCCTGCGCTGCGCCACGAAACTAGGGCCCAGGGCTATCAGCCCAATGGCTTAGTACTGGTGCTAATGGTACATTTTGTATATCTCGTAAACTACCCCACTAATAATGCATGGAATGTTACCAAAGTTCTGCAGTAGTACACATAGGATCTGTACTCACAAAATGAGGCATTTGAAAGTTTGTAAGTACACCAGGAGTTTATTTAAAAGAACAGTTGCCCGATAGCTTCTATCCTCTGCTGCTAACGCTACCACTGCATCGATGCCACTTCCGTGTTTACCCAGCCGATGCCGTGATTGTATGAAAAAGTTTTGCTGAATTTTTATAAATGCTTGTATTATCAGGTCAACACAATTATATAAATGCTTGTATTATCAGATCAACAAGTGTTGACAAGTGTTGACCTGATAATACAAGCATTTATAAAAATCGCGCCAGTATTAAGCCATTCGGCTGATAGCCCTATCTTGATCAATGTTGACCATCGCTAAAAATGCTTCCGAGGGGGTATTTGGCTGGATGTCATGTACATATATTTTGATATATTGTACAAAGACTCATTGGACCTCATTGTGATTAATTATTTTATATTATTAGATGAATAATCTAAATCTAAATCATCAGCACTTTGACTGTTTTGATCTCATAATTTAATATACATTTTCATCTTGTAATAGATTATACTTATGAACCAAAATAGCTTACACTTTAATATTTTAAATTATGAG
Organism: Eutrigla gurnardus; assembly: GCF_963514095.1. Lineage (NCBI taxonomy): Eukaryota > Metazoa > Chordata > Actinopteri > Perciformes > Triglidae > Eutrigla > Eutrigla gurnardus. The sequence goes on from NC_139932.1 coordinate 657,296, forward strand.
AAAACAAGACATTATTTTGACCCATGACAGTCAAAATGTATATTTACCATCATAATTATGGTTATAGTCAACTATTATGCCTATTTTTTTTTTTAATTATGAAATAATTGTGATTCCATCTCATAATTATAACTTAATTAGTAATAATGAGGTCATATGTCATTAATGTAGGACTTACAATTATTATATGTATTATTATATGTATTTATATATAACTTTTCATACCTCCACACAGAGAAACTATCTCTTATTTTGTCCTCTTTTCTTCTCTTCTCTTGCCTATTTTAGGTGAAATGTCACTAATCAAAACATCAAACATTGTTCGATGTATTTTTGTGTTTCTTTCTCTCAGTCCAGTTGTGTCAAGATGATTTATAACAGCATAGGCAGAGAGAGAGGGAGGGAAGTAGGGAGTGAATTGAGTAGAACACAGAAAGAAAAAAGCTTGAAAGAGAAGAAGCGATTAACTTTTTTTGGGTCACACTGGCTTTTAAGAAGAAGCTAGTGGCTCATGAAGATGAAGATAAACAGACTATCTTTCACTATAATTTACTATATTTTCCCGCTGTGAACGAATAACCTAGGTTCCTATTGTTCTTATTAACAGCAAAAAACAATAACAGGGTCAGTTGAACCATCAGACTTGAGCTGTTTGAAAGCTTAATCTTAGGCAGCAGGACCTGGTTTAGGTTTCTAAATGAGCTGAGCCATCAAGTGAACTATTGAAGATGACAGAAGCCTCAACATCGATACAGGAAACCCACCCACACTGATCAATACCTGCTTTCTGACTGACACCAGCCACTGGAACACAGATATCAAAATACCAGAAACCATCTGGACATGGTGTATGATTAGATTTATTTGTCATTGCACAGGAATACAACGAAATTCAAAGCACTCACGTACTGGACTAAAAAAAAAAATTAAAACATTAAAAAAACAAAAAAACAAATAGCATAATAAATAGACAATAAATACATTCTCATCATCTCATTCACTCAGTACATTCATGTCGTCATACACTATACCATCAACTCAGTGCCATTGTATGCATTAAAACAGTAGTGCAAAATATATTAAATGCGGAGCATTGCATTGGGTGTGGATGACCCTGATTACTGTAGTTGGCGCAGAGGGTTTGTTTTCAGGTCTGAGTTGAGTATGGTGATGGCTTTGGGATAAAAACTGTTCAGAAATCTTGTGGTACGTGTTCTGATGGACCTGTAACGTTTCCCTGAGGGCAGCAGGTACAGATAGTTGGCAGGGTGGAATAAGTCTTTCAGAATGTTGTGTGTCTTCTGCAAGCATCGGGTATTGAAGATGGTGTCCATGGTTGATGATGTTTTGGGCGGTTTTTATAGTCCTCTGCAGTGACTTCCTGTCTGCAGCAGAACTGCTACCATACCACGACAGGATGCCGTAGGTGAGCACACTCTCAATGGAGCAGCGGTAGAAGGACCTCAGGTGGTGTTGTGAGAGATTGGCTTTCCTGAGTGTGCGGAGAAAGTATAACCGCTGCTGTGCTTTCTTTACTATTGCTGTGGTGTTTGTTGACCATGATAGGTTTTCTGAGATGTGTATGCCCAAGAATTTGAAACTGGACACTCTCTCCACCCTCTCTCTCTTGATGTGCAGTGGTGTGGGTGTGACCTGCTTCTTCCTGTAATCTATGATCAGTTCTTTTGTTTTTTTGATGTTGAGGCTCAGGTTGTTCTCTTAGCACCATTCTGTCAGCCTTTGAACCTCCTCCCTGTAAGCAGACTCATCACCTTTGGTGATCAGTCCCACCACCGTTGTGTCATCTGCAAATTTCACTATGGTGTTGGTAGTGTGAAATGGAGTGCAGTCGTGTGTGTATAGGGAGTAGAGCAAAGGGATCAGCACACAACCCTGTGGGGCCCCTGTGCTGAGTGTCAGAGTGGGGGAGAGATGCGGGCCCATTCTGACCGCATGTGGCCTGTTTGTTAAAAAGTCTTTGATCCAAAGGCAGAGGTTGAGCGGTATACCCAGGCAGGACATCTTGGAGAACAGTCTGCTGGTGAGGATGGTATTAAAGGCAGAGCTGTAGTCCACAAACAGTAGCCGTGCATAGGTCCCCTGCAGCTCCAGGTGGCGTAGAACGGAGTGGAGGGTCGTGGAGATGGCGTCGTCTGTTGACCTGTTGGCTCGATATGCAAATTGATGGGAATCCAGAGTGGGTGGCAGGACAGCTTTGATGTGGTGTAGAACCAGTCTTTTAAAACACTTCATGATTTCGGGTGTCAGTGCTACAGGCCTGTAGTCATTGAAAGATGTTATTGAAGTCTGTTCAGGCAGGTGGGAACAGTGCACTGTGATAGAGAGAGATTGAAGATATTTGTAAATACTTCACCTAACTCTGCAGCACAGTCTCTGAAGACCCGTCCTGGGATGCCATCTGGGCCGGCTGCCTTTCGTGTGTTGATCCTGCGGAGAGTGCGGGTGACGTCAGCAGGCTGGAGGACGAGGGTCTGGGTGTTGGTGTCTGGAGCCGGACTGGTGGTTGTCATTCCCTCCGCCTCAAAGCGGGTGAAGAACCGGTTCAGCTGCTCCGCCTCCAATACACTTCCGCTGGTAGTGCTGCTGGTGTTGTTTTGCCTGGTGATGTGTCGTATCCCCTGCCATGCCCGGCGGGGGTCAGAGCTACTAAAGAGGCCCTCGATCTTCTGTTTGTATGCTGCTTTAGCATCCTTGATTCCCCTCTTCAGGTTTGCCCTGGCAGCCTTGTGGTGTTGAACATCACCGGATTGGAAAGCAGTGTTGCGTGTCTTTAGCAGGAGTCGGACACGCCTGGTCATCCACGGCTTGTTGTTGGGGAACACACGGATCTGTTTTGTGGCAGTGATGTTTTCCATGCAGCATTTGATGTAGAACAGTACAGAAGATGAGTAGGTGTCGATGTTGTCCTCTTCAAATTTGGTCCAGTCTGTATCACTGAAGCAGTCCCTCAGTTGTTCAGAAGCCCCCTCTGGCCACACTTGTATGACTTTGGTCGAGGGTCCGCTTGTGCAGATACGTGGTCTGTATGCTGGAGTCAGAAACAGTGAGATGTGGTCAGACTGCCCAAGGTGGGGTAGGGGTGATGCTTTGAGCCCGTGCTTGATGTTGCTATATACATGGTCAAGTGTGTTTCGCCCCCTTGTTGGACAGTGTACATGTTGGTGGAATTTGGGGAGAACAGTCTTTAGGTTGGCTTTGTTAAAATCACCTGCTATTACATAGACTCCATCAGGGTGGTCGCGCTGTTGATTGCTAATGGCAGTTAGCAAGGAGTCCAAAGCTGTTTTAGTGTTAGCATCGAGAGGTATGTAAACAGCAGTGATAATGATGACTGTGAATTCACGCGGCAGATAAAGGGGGCGACATCTTACAGATAGATACTCCCAGTCTGGCGAGCAGTATGTGTCCGTTGTCACAGCATTTGTGCACCAGTTGGTGTTTGTGTAAACACAAAGCCCTCCTCCTCTGCTCTTACCGGAGTCTGGTGTCCTGTTGGCACGGTGTGTTATGCGGCCCGCTAGCTTGACAGCCTCAGCTGGGATGGTCGGGGTGAGCCATGTCTCAGTGATCACCATAGCAAAGCAGTCCTGGATGTTTTTCTGCATGGATATGGTGAGTTCCAGTTCTTCGATCTTGTTGGAAAGTGATCTTGCATTTGTGACGAAGAGGCTCGGTAACGAAGGCTTGCGCGGTTGTCTGCTTAGCCTAGCTCGTACTCCGGATCGGCAGCCCCTCTTCTGCCTGCGCTCTCGACGCCGCCTCCGTCGCTTCTTGCCGGGGAGGGTCATCCACGGGAACCCGGTGGTCTGATGAGTTCTGTTGGGATGTCGTTACCGGTGTTTGTATGCAGTCCAATGCAGTGAAAAATGATCTGAACACTGGGGGAACTAAACGACCACTGCACAAGTGAATACAGCATATGAATTCCAGTTCCTTAGGTCAGGACTTAGCAGTGCTTCTGCATCTGAAGGACAAAGGACACTTTGAGGACACCAATTTCCACATTCTGACCAAGGAAGCCACATGGTTGGAGAGAGGGGTGAAAAAAGCCATGTTAGGCCACCTGGTAGGACCATCTCTCAACAGCCACATAAAAATACAGACCTCAGATCAGTCCCTAGACAAACCCACCATCCACACTCATGTGACTATAACGACTCTCATGGTGGCAGGAGACCTTCAGGTGACCCATCCAACACCCATTTATACCCATGTGAATAGATCACTGGATTGCCCATTAACCATGAGATCCTAATATCTCTGGAAAAATGAATTGGCATCAAAGGAACCACATTAAGCTAGTTTAAATCCTATTTATCCAAGAGGTCTCAGTTTGTGCATGTTAATGAAAAATCCTCCAGTTGCACTGTTATATATGGTGTTCATCAAGGATCTGTTCTTGGAAAAATTATTTTCAACTTGTATATGCTACCGTTGGGCAATAGCATTGGAAGATGGTCTATAAACTTCCATTGTTATGCAGATGATACTCAATTATATCTATCAATCAAGCAATTTCCATATAGAACTTTGTTTGTAAACAAACTGATGTGGCTCTGTGACAACCTCCTCCTTTCCGCCTCGGTCAGCTTTTAGACTGATGACAGGGTGGAAAAAAACTCTTACTGCTAGTATTTTCATGAACTCTCATTTCATATTTTGGGCAAACGTGATCTGAACTTACTGTCTTTCTGCCTGATGAACATTACTGTGAACGCGTTCACTCTGGTGTCTGAACGGCACACTCTCAGTTTAACTTTGTTCAATGGGGTGCCAGATTTGTATAGAGCATTCCAGGCAAAAAACAGGCTAAAACACTCCGTAAACAGGCCTTCGGAACAAAGGATGGGAACAATCTTAGATTTCTGGGCAAACTTTGCCCGCCGGCTTTCAAAAAAATAAAATCCACACTTCAGTCACATCAACAGCAAACCTGAAACGGCACATTGAACTGAAGCACCCGGCAAGCCGTTCAAGGTATGTGCATGCAAATAAAAGATCAAAAGACTGTCAAGACAGATTGGAATTGGAATTGAATATGAAGATGAAATCTGACGCATAGTTTCAGTGTTAAAACTGATAAAATATTTGCTGTCTGTGGTTCTATATAGGCTGTGGCAATCATTTTGAAAAATAATAGCTTGCAGCAACATATTGAAAAAAAGAACTATGAACTAGTTCATTTTTGGAACTGTGAACTTAGTTCAAAATTTTGAATTATGAACTATCGACTGAAGTAGTTCATTTTAAAATGTGTGAACTGAACTTTGAACTAGTTAATGTAGAAAGTGAACTATCCCAACACTGGTAGCTCCACCTGCTGCTGTGTGACTGCTCAACAACTACTGCTTTTTCGTCTTTTTGGTTGGGATGGATCCATCTCGGCGTGGCTGTGCCTGCTGCCATGAACTACTACTGTTGATACTACTGCTACTGTTCATACTAATTCTACTGTTGGGGGGCTTTAGCTCAGGAGGTAGAGTGGGTTGGCTGGCAACCGCAAGATTGCTGGTTCGATCCCTAGCTCCTCCTAGCTGAGTGCCTGGTGTCCCTGAGCAAGACATCTCACCCTAATTGCTCCTGACGAGCTGGCTGTCGCCCTGCGTGGTTGACTCCACCGTCAGTGTGTGAATGTGTGTGTGAATGTCAGTCATTACTGTAAAGCGCTTTGGATAAAAGTGCTATATAAATGAGGCCATTTACCATTTATTTACCATTAACTTTTGATACTACAACTACTGCTATACTGCTACTAACACCAATGGAGATGGAACACAAGGGCCTGGTGTGCTCGAGATTTTTGCCTTAAAGTCTGTTACGGCAGTTTTTACTTGCCATTGTCGCTGTAATGCTTGCTGCTGGGTGATGTTGGGACTTTGAAAATCACGTACGTGTTCTAGTCCTGCTCAAAGTGTCCTTAAACAAATTCTGTTGTGATATGATGCTATAAATAAAATGGAATTGAACATTTTAATTGAAATGTAATTGAATGGCTCAGTGGTTCAATGGCCCACTTGAAGTGAAGCATGAGAGGAGAATCTTCAGAAACTGAAACCAGTTCCTGCTACCTATTATGAAGCTTTCAGAGATGGATTTTGGACATTTTTCATAAAAGGACCGGTCCAGCACCACTCACAAACCGAGTCTGAAGTGAGGTCCCACCACTGATCTGTAACAGGTCTGTAGCCTCAGTGTGTGTTTCTAAGTGTGTGTGTGTGTGTGTGTGTGCATGTGTGTGCGTGTGTGTGTACATGTGTGTGTGTGTGCATGTGTGTGTACATGTGTGTGTGCAAGTGTATGTACAATCTAAAAACAAATGTTTTGGCAACTAAGGCAACAATTTACAAGATATGACAACTTAGTTCAACCAACACACTACATTGAGTTGGGGGAATTCACTTTTTATTCTGCAATCAAAGGTAGTTTTAATTAACACCTACTTAATTACTGGTAGAATTAAACATGTTTTTTAAATAATTACACATAAAATTAAGTGGAGGTGGTCAGGACATACAAATATCTGGGGCTGCAGCTGGACGACAGGTTGGACTGGACAGCAAACATGGACTGTCCACAGGAAAGGACAGAGCCGTCTGTACTTCCTGAGAAGGCTGGGGTCCTTCAACATCTGTAAAAAACTGCTGCGGATGTTCTACCAGTCTGTGGTGGCCAGTGTCCTCTTCTACGCTGTGGTTTGCTGGGGAGGAAGCAGCAAGAAGAGGGACGCTGCCCGACTGGACAGACTGGTGAGGAGAGCTGGCTCTGTGGTGGGCACAGAGCTGGACACTCTGGTGACAGTGGCAGAGAGAAGGACCCTGGACAAACTGCTGTCCATACTGGACAACACCTACCACACTCTGCACAACACCTTCATCAGGCAGAGAAGTGTGTTCAGTGGTAGACTGCTTTCCCAATCCTGCTCCACCAACAGACTTAAGAACTCTTTCGTCGCCCTGGCCATCAGACTATACAACAGCTCTCAGTGATGGCAGGAGGAGGCACAATAGACAATGGACACTTGGTCACTTTATAGTTGTAATATAGTTTATAGTTGTGTAAAATAAAACATTTTATTTCTAATCCCTTTCTATTTCATATAGCTTTTGTATAGATTCTAATGTATGTTTAATGTATGTTCTAAGTCTGTAAGTCAACTAGTTTTTCCACATTATTTAAAATACTTTGTAAATGTTATGTACTTAAGTACAATAATTATGAAGACAAGTTTTTAAGTTGACAGTGGTTTAAAAATGAAATCGGTTCAGTTATATTTTCTTCACTTCTTTAGCTTTTTAAATGATTATTATTCATGAAGCTTTTATGAAATTCATGAATTCAACAACAAAATTGTTAGGCAATTCATTTTTTTTAAATGCATTTGTATTTGATCCTGCAACCTTTTTTTTTTTATCACAATATAGAAAAGAAAATTTAGATCAATGTACAAAAACTGCGCACACGTGTTTCCCCAGCAGATGGTTAGTCTTTAAACAGTATGAAGCATTTTAACACACACTGTTTGGGAGATCCTAACGGAATCACATTCATTTTGAACATCTTGACATCTTAAAGTTGTACTCCGTAAGATTTGAGATCCGTTGCTTCTCGCAGCCTCTTTGGCGGTAGATGGAACTGCAGACGAGCCTCCGGGACTTCATCTCCCAGAGTTCCTTTGGAAACCAAACAGTGTTGACTGTATGACGTCAGTTGTGATCCTGTTTTTTTCCCTCGTTAGCGGTCACTTTGCTTCTTGATGACTTTCCTTCTTCACTTTCATTAGTTTGTTGTTTCTTTTTCTTGGTACTGGAAGTTGAATGGTCTTCTTTGTCTGCCTGTTGATCCTCCATTGTGAGTCAGCAGTAATGAAATGTACCTGGTCAAACACTTTAGACTAGAGGGAGCCTGACTCAGCAGTTGGAAGTTACGGATTACAATGAAACACTGGTACGCTAAACTAAAGGGTAGGGTGGCCAAATTAGTAGTAAAACATATTCCATCAACTTACAGGTGTAGCCTTAACTTTGTACATTAGTCCAGTATTGGTCATATCACATTTCAGAATATGGCCAAATTCATTGCTTTAGTCGAAATGTTTTGTAAATAAAAGATGCTCACCTTGAAAATGTCCTTTGTAATGTATTTGTTCAGGAGACAGATTCTCTAACACCTTAACTGTCTGATCATGTCCAGGCATGTTAAGTTGACAGGGGAGGGGACTTGAAATCCTGAACTTTAGGTTGTTAACAGTTGTATCTAAATCAATACATTAGATTTTTTAATTTGCAGCAATGCATTTAATTAACTGGTAGTAACATATCCCCTGAATTATTTTTAGAGTGTAGGTGTAAATGTGTGTGTGTGTGTGTGTGTGTGTGTGTGTGTGTGTGTGTGTGTGTTTGTAAGTGTGTGCATGTGTGTGTGTGTGTATGTGTTTGTAGCTGGGCATGTGCGTGTGTGTGTGTGTGTGTGTGTGTGTGTGTGTGTGTGTGTGTGTGTGTGTGTGTGTGTGTGTGTGTGTGCGTGCATTTGTAGGTGTATGTGTGTGTGTACTCACGATCGATCATGGTAACAGTTGTTTGTGTTGCCGGTGGGCTCGTCTGTCCAGCTGACGACACTCTCACTGTCACCGAGTACTTCCTGTACGCCTCCAAGTGGTCCAGTGTTATCGTGGTGACACTGTCTGCCAGCCGTAGAGCCGAGATCAACTCCCCATTCTCGTGGTGACGGCACTCGACCTCGTAGGAATCAAAGTCTGATAGAGGAGGCGACCAGGAGCACGAGAGGGAGGAGGACGATAGAGGGAAGCAGTGGATGGACTTCAGTGGAGACGGACCTGAAGACGAGGAGACAAGGTGAGGAGACACGTTGAGAGGAGATAAGGAGAGGAGACAAGTGGAGAGGAGACAAGGAAAGAGGACAGAAGGCAGGGAGAGGAGACAAGTGGAGAGGAGACAAGGAAAGAGGACAGAAGGCAGGGAGAAGAGACAAGTGGAGATAGGAGAGGAGAAATGTGGAGGGGACACAAGGAGAGGAGACAAGGAGAGAAGAGAGGAGACAAGGAGAGGAGACAAGTGAATAGGAAACAAGGAGAGGAGAGAGGAGACAAGGAGTGGAGACAAGTGAAGAGAACACAAGGAGAGGAGACAAGGAGCGAGGAGTGGTTTTCAAATTCCCTTTATTGAACTATTGCACAGTGACCTTTTTAGGACAAAATAAAACAATATAAACAACTCCCATCCTCCCCCATGGAGCACAAAACTCTCCCAACAGCCCAAATGTGAGGCCAGCAAATTGTCCAGCTAGTAAGAGTGTTCCACCCTTAGTCTGGGAGCAGACAGCCCTTTTCTGTGCAGTGTACTATAGACCAAAAATAAACAAAACAAAAGCCTCCCATAGCCCTTGAAACCAACCCTTCAATAACTCAAACAATGGAAACAGACAAGGACGCTGAACAAACAAATGCTCTGAAGTCTCAGTCTGTCAACAGAAAATACACCCCTCCCCCAGCTCAGGATCAAGGTGCACTCTGTATCTGTTTGTAGCTATTGCTGCAAGCACAATCCTCCACTGGAGGTCGCCTGTCCACTTTTCAACAGGCAGCTTGTACAAGGAGCGCCAGCTGCCTTTTGGGAAAAGGTCCGGGCCAAAGAACTCGGTCCACCTCGACTCCTTTATCAGTGCCAGAGAGTTCAAATGTTTTGTTTTTACGCAGACTTGGTCGATTGCCTTCCTCCCTGCAGCCTGAGAGGTGTCCAGATGAGGGGTGGTGAAAGACAGCAGCTGACTTGTCCCTCCTACCACTCCCCCACAGCCGGGGTGATGGATAGAGAGGGGAAACTGTACCCACACCCCTCACTCCACTGGTCACACAGGATACCATCCTCGGCAAGCGCTCTCAGAGGTGGTGGTAGAGCGGCACACACTTCCTCCACCACTCTGTGGATCAGCCTGACAGAGCTGATGCTGCTGTTGACTCTTAAAGTGTTGACATAGCCATCAGGTGTCCTCCTCATCAGGTGGCCCAGTTTGGTGCATCTAGCTTCAGGGAGGCTAGAATGGAGGCTTGCAGACTGCAGCGTTTGAGTCCTGAGGAAACTGTTGAAGAACAGAGGTTTTTGTGCTGATTGTAATCGGAATGAGGCCATTCTTGACTGAATGTTTGTTAGTCCTTGTCCTCCTTCAGCCACAGGCAGGTAGAGGGTAGCTGCCCTTACCTAGTGTTTTTCAGTCCAAAAGAAGTCCAACACGGCTGTCTGGATGTACTCGATCAGGCCTCTTGGTGAAGTCGGGGCAATGATTTTGTGCCAAAGTGTCGAAGCAACCAAGTTGTTGACAACTAGATCTCTTCACCTATATGACAGCTGAAGTAGTCCCTCCCAGTTATTTTTTAAAAAATCATCCGTGCCCCAAAACACTTGACACCCTTTTAGCCCCTCTTTTCCCCACTCAAGACCCCACGGGAGTTGAGGTAATGCCTAACCCTGTCCCAGCTTTTTCCCAAATTCACCCATGCAGATTATGCTTGTTCAGAAAGGGAAAGAGTGTCTAGCAGACCATCAACATCCTGCTAGCTGGAGACAAAAATGTTCATATCCTCTGCATAAGCGGAGATAGTTGGAAGTCCCTAGTCTAGTTTAAAGGATGGTGTTGAGAATCCACAGAGTCTCACTCTAAACCTGCAAAGCAATGGCTCTATTGCAAGGCTATAAAGCTTACCTGAGAGAAGACAACCCTGCCTTATCCCTCACCTCACAGGGATTGGCTGACTCTGCCCTGCCCCTATCTTCACCAAACATTGTGCATCTCTGTACAATACACCAAACCAGGCCAGAAACCTATCACCAATACCAAACGGCATAAAAAAAAGTGCAGAAAACAAATAAGAGTGATCCACCCTATCAAAAGTCTTCTCCTGGTCCAAAGAAACAATGCCAACGGTGAGGTTATAATATTTACACACATCAATTGCATCACACATGAGGAATATGTTGTCCAGAACACAGTACGTTTGATCCGAGTGTACAATTATTTTGAAGATACCTTTAAGTCTGTTAGATAATGTTTGTGAAAGCAGTTTATAGTCTGTACAGAGGAGAGCAACTGGCCTGCAGTTCTTCAGTAAGGCCAGGTCTCCTTTATTTTACTCCTTTATTACGCTGACAGGAGAGAGGAAGTAATTCTGTTTGGGAAATTTCCTGTAAGACGAGAATCTGATCCAATACATTTATAAAAGTCAGTGGAAAGACCATCAATCCCTGATGCCATCTGGTTGATGGCAGCTGTTAACAGAGTTTGTTCACATCTCCACACTCAAAACACTTCTGTCACATCTGTCCAGAGCTGGCAAACATCATGTAAGACCCGCCACTGTGCTTCACTCTGAAAGACACACCCACAGGTTGTGTAGGTGATTCGAGGAACATGAATATCTGCTGCCTCAGAGATTGCACATACTTCAGTTTGGGGTCTTTACACCCCAAACTCGTTTGAAGCTGCTCGCAAATTTTCAAAATCTCTGGAGTTCAGTTTCTAACAGTTCATTTGGGAACTGACAGTGGGGACATCTGAACAAGCAGATCTCTTGTAAACATGCTGCTTTCTATCAGCCGATGAACAAGAGGCTCCTCCTTCAGGAACAGAACCACAGCTGTGTTCATCCTTGATGCAAACAAGAGGTTGTCATGTCCTAACTGTTCACCAACAGCCAGCAGGACTTCCTCCACAGAGACGTTACTATCCGTCGGGACTAGAAAACCCAGACAAAACACAGATTGCTTGGCCAAAACACAGTTTAAAAAACCCCATTGTCACAGGAGGTGGTAACACCACCAAAATACAAACCACCATGTAGTAAATGTGATGCCAAATTAGTTTGGATTGACCAAAGTCACACAATAACACAAAGAAAGGAACCAATGGAGGCAGTGGTAACCAAACTGCTTGTGTTCATGGAGGCTGGTAGCTTAGAGAACATACTGTACATAACAGCTTCAGTTCATTAATTGTTAAGTTCATTAAGTTCATTCAAGACTGTCCAAGACTGAAGACTTCATTATCAACAAAATCAGAGTCAGCACGGGGTTAGCCGAGCTTAGCATAAAACTGAAAGCAGGGGAATACGGATTCCTATTTGAATTGAGTTTTCTACAAAATACACATTTGTATAAGTGAATTTGGGACTTTTTCCACCTACTTATCCTGATGTTTCTCTGGATTGGTTGACTTCTGGTGGTGGGCCTACCCCTGGCTCCATTCCCACTGATGGTAGCCACTGTGAAGTTGTACTGTCGCCCCGGAAACATCCTGCCCAGGACGCGGCCGGTAAGGTGAGTCTGTGTGATTGACAGGTGGTCCGGAGGGGTCCACTGCAGGCTGAAGCTGCCGTAGTCTCCGGAGGCAGGACCAGACCACAACAGCTCTACCGTGTTATTGGCTGGGCCTTGTTTGACAGACAGGTGGGTCGGTGGCTCTGGAGCTGGAAGAGAGAAAGACAAGATTAACAGTTGGCAGTTACTCTATGTTTATGTGTTTTTATTTGACTTACCGGTGCGTCCAAAGGCTGAGATATTATTGGTCAGCTCCCCGCTATGTGTGATGACCTCAGATCGGTACAGCCTACCAGGGATGAGCCCAGCAAACATGTGACTCTTGTGTTCTGCCCCGAGTGTTTGGGCTCCCACAATGGCTCCAGAAGCGTCATACAAAATCACCTGAAACCACACAGAGAAGAAAATGTTCAAGTTCTTTTCCTGTAGCTGGAAGCTACTGTAGAAATGCTGCTGTCCGTTTGTCCCTCTCGTTTCACCGGATGAAAAACAAAAAGCAAGCACAAAAAATAATGGAATGAGTGTCATAAAAGTGACATTTTACTATTATATCTGATTTTTCTGGAAGTATATTCCTGCTGAATTAATGTGTTAAATGATTGTATCTAGTTTAATCTACAGTAATGCATCATATTCTATAAGATCCTCTCTTAAAAAGTTACGTTAGTACTGTTAACAACAAGATTTGTATTTTGAACTTTAAACTGCAATAAAATTATGAAAGATCAATATTTTTCAAACATTTCTTTTTCATTTTATTCATGAAGGGGTTCTTGTTTAATTTATATCATGATTTAAATAATCACAATTAAAAATGAACCCTTTAGATTCCAGTGTTGATCATAAACCACTTACCACTTACACTATAATTCAATAATCAAAAAAATTGAGATTGAACAAAAGTTACGTTAACTACAAAATTTGTACCATAGACTTTCATTATTACCACAGTTTTGACCTCCCCCTTTGAAATTAAAGTGAAAAATAATGTTTCCTGTAATTTCCCATTTCCCCCGAGCAAACATCATGAAGTCTTGGAAAAATGAAGTCAATCACAAAATTCCCCCATTTTAGCCCCTCCCCCACTGACCTCTATTTTACAACAAATTGGCATCCTGTGTAATTATTTTTTTTTTTCAACTAAAATGGTTTTGATGTGTAGTTAGTGATAACCTCTTTTAGTCAGAATGGTTGAAGTGAAGTTTCCAGGAGTGCGTCTGTGTGTAAACAAACCACAGAAACTGACATACTTAGATGTAAAAAAAATAAATTAAAAAAACCTGCTTTTTTTATAAACTCATAGTAAGGCATAAAACCAGTATGTTTTATTCCTTGGCCATGGCAGGATAACATCTGGATTTTCATCATGTTTTGCATTCATTTTGAAGGAAAGTCCTTAAATGTTTTGATTGATTGGATTTGAAGTTATGCATTTCATATGGTTTTCCACTGAGGTAAAAACATTCCTCATGACACAAACCAGAAAAATTTGGAATTTTCATATTTTCTGTCAAATTGCAGGATTACAGGCCACTGTGACAAAAATGATATAGACAGTAGAGACTGCTGCCTGCATGTTCCTAACAAAATGAGACGCACGTGTGTGTGTGTGTGTGTGTGTTGGTGCGTATGAGAGGAGAGAAATATAGGTGGTACGGATTTAAAGCCCATTTATCTGATGACACATGCACACACACACACACACGCACACACATGTACACACACACACACAATGGTTAAAAAAATGGTATTGAGTATATTCCTGGGTATTGGTATCGAGTTTGAAATGTGTGTATCATGACAAACCTACCAGAGACACAGATTTATGTTTGAAGGCCGTAAAGTGAATTTTGTGAGTGTATGTGTGTTTGCGGGTGTGTATGAGAGAAATATAGGTGGTTTGCAGCCAAATTATCTGATGACACATGCAAATACACACACACACACAAACACAAACACACAAACGCACATACATACATACACAATCTTATTTTGTCATGAACATAAAGGCACCAGTCCCTACTATCAATATATGAACAAGCTTGTCATATTTTAAAGATTTTTTGTCACAGTGGCCTGTAATCCTGAATATTGACAGAAATTATGAAAATTCCTACCTTTTTCTTGTTTGTGTTATGAGGCAGTGAATCTCAGTGGAAACCCATATGAAATGCATAAAACAGCTAGATTTGAGTAAACACATACAATTTGACGCCTTTCCTTAAAAATTAATGCAAAACATGATGAAAATCCAGATGTTATCCTGCCATGGTCAAGGAAACAAAAATACTGGTTTTATTGCTTTCTATGAGTTTACAAAATAAACTTTTTACATACGTTTTTCTGTGTCTGTGGTTTGATTACACACAGACACACTCCTTGGAAAATATTTTAGGTAACAGTATCAGTGTAACAAAAACATCTCACACAGTCAAAATTCAGTGGATATGGATGAAACTCAAAAATATCAAAATTCATTCAAAAACACACTTCCAGACCTAATGTTAATGGCTAGCGAACAATCACAGTCTTCACTGTGGGACAGCTAGCCAACACATCTGCCATGTGGAGATATGTTACCATCTTAATTCAGATGAAATAAATGAAGGAGGAACCTGATAGCTGCTGCAGCCTCCCTCTCCCTGCTCCCAGCTGAGCTTCAGTCTGTCCGTCCGTCCTGAACACTGAACCTTAAGAGACCGGACTGGAGACGGGACTGCAGAGTTCAAAAGAAACAGAAGTGATGATGATGACCTCAAGGAGGAAACAAGGAAGAAAGATGAGCCACAAGATGGTGAAGAAAAAGAGGAAAACAAACAACATATAAATGCAGGAGAAAGAAAAAGAAGCGGGAATTGAAGAGTAGACGAATAACGTTAATATGAAATATAAAACTAGAAAATTCCCCCGCCGGGAAATTTTGAAAGGGCCACGGGGGCTACTGCCGGAGTGTATATACATTACGATGAGATTCTTCGAGATTTCAAACGAGACGGAGTTGTTTTAGAGGCAAATACAGAGACTGCTTGCTGACTGAGCTGTCAGAGTAGTCCGTTTTGAGTATTGTGATGTACTTCAAAAACTGTCCACCAATCAGAGCACACCACTCGTGTCTCCATTTTAAAGTTTAAATGGGGTTTCTAGGTGAAAGTATGACTGAGCAGAAGACGTTTGACTAAAAAAACTACATTTCCCACTGACTGCTCCTTCCTGTCCACCAATCAGAGCCCACCACTCGTATCTCCATTTTAAAGTTTAAATGGAGTTTCTAGGTGAAAGTATGGCTGAGCTGAAGACGTTTGACTAAAAAAACTACATTTCCCACTGACTGCTCCTTCCTGTCCACCAATCAGAGCCCACCACTCGTGTCTCCATTTTAAAGTTTAAATGGAGTTTCTAGGTGAAAGTCTGCCCGAGCAGAAGACGTTTGACTAAAAAAAAACTACATTTCCCACTACTAAATGTAGTTTTTAGTACATTCCTGTCCACCAATCAGAGCACACCACTCGTCTCTCCATTTTAAAGTTTAAATGGAGTTTCTAGGTGAAAGTCTGCCCGAGCAGAAGACGTTTGACTAAAAAAACTACATTTCCCACTACTAAATGTAGTTTTTAGTACATTCCTGTCCACCAATCAGAGCACACCACTCGTGTCTCCATTTTAAAGTTTAAATGGAGTTTCTAGGTGAAAGTCTGCCCGAGCAGAAGACGTTTGACTAAAAAAACTACATTTCCCACTACTAAATGTAGTTTTTAGTACATTCCTGTGCACCAATCAGAGCACACCACTCGTGTCTCCATTTTAAAGTTTAAATGGAGTTTCTAGGTGAAAGTCTGCCCGAGCAGAAGACGTTTGACTAAAAAAAACTACATTTCCCACTACTAAATGTAGTTTTTAGTACATTCCTGTCCACCAACCAGAGCACACCACTCGTGTCTCCATTTTAAAGTTTAAAGTAGTATTCCATTTCGGAATACTACTAGGTACTATGTCACCGAGCTCAGCTGTCACTCAAGTACTACCGAGTACTACCGAGTACTACCGAGTACTAGCGAGTACTAGCGAGTACTACTGAGACTCAAGTACTGAGAACTAGTAGGTACTATGTATTGTCAAACAGTGCCAGTACTTGTCAGTACTTGCCAGTACTTGTGTCTCATTTTAAAGTTTAAATGGAGTTTCTAGGTGAAAGTATGGCTGAGCTGAAGACGTTTGACTAAAAAAACTACATTTCCCACTACTAAATGTAGTTTTTAGTACATTCCTGTCCACCAATCAGAGCACACCACTCGTGTCTCCATTTTAAAGTTTAAATGGAGTTTCTAGGTGAAAGTCTGCCCGAGCTGAAGACGTTTGACTAAAAAAACTACATTTCCCACTACTAAATGTAGTTTTTAGTACATTCCTGTCCACCAATCAGAGCACACCACTCGTGTCTCCATTTTAAAGTTTAAATGGAGTTTCTAGGTGAAAGTCTGCCCGAGCTGAAGACGTTTGACTAAAAAAACTACATTTCCCACTACTAAATGTAGTTTTTAGTACATTCCTGTCCACCAATCAGAGCACACCACTCGTCTCTCCATTTTAAAGTTTAAATGGAGTTTCTAGGTGAAAGTCTGCCCGAGCAGAAGACGTTTGACTAAAAAAACTACATTTCCCACTACTAAATGTAGTTTTTAGTACATTCCTGTCCACCAATCAGAGCACACCACTCGTGTCTCCATTTTAAAGTTTAAATGGAGTTTCTAGGTGAAAGTCTGCCCGAGCAGAAGACGTTTGACTAAAAAAACTACATTTCCCACTACTAAATGTAGTTTTTAGTACATTCCTGTGCACCAATCAGAGCACACCACTCGTGTCTCCATTTTAAAGTTTAAATGGAGTTTCTAGGTGAAAGTCTGCCCGAGCAGAAGACGTTTGACTAAAAAAAACTACATTTCCCACTACTAAATGTAGTTTTTAGTACATTCCTGTCCACCAACCAGAGCACACCACTCGTGTCTCCATTTTAAAGTTTAAAGTAGTATTCCATTTCGGAATACTACTAGGTACTATGTCACCGAGCTCAGCTGTCACTCAAGTACTACCGAGTACTACCGAGTACTAGCGAGTACTAGCGAGTACTACTGAGACTCAAGTACTGAGAACTAGTAGGTACTATGTATTGTCAAACAGTGCCAGTACTTGTCAGTACTTGCCAGTACTTGTGTCTCATTTTAAAGTTTAAATGGAGTTTCTAGGTGAAAGTATGGCTGAGCTGAAGACGTTTGACTAAAAAAACTACATTTCCCACTACTAAATGTAGTTTTTAGTACATTCCTGTCCACCAATCAGAGCACACCACTCGTGTCTCCATTTTAAAGTTTAAATGGAGTTTCTAGGTGAAAGTCTGCCCGAGCTGAAGACGTTTGACTAAAAAAACTACATTTCCCACTACTAAATGTAGTTTTTAGTACATTCCTGTCCACCAATCAGAGCACACCACTCGTGTCTCCATTTTAAAGTTTAAATGGAGTTTCTAGGTGAAAGTCTGCCCGAGCTGAAGACGTTTGACTAAAAAAACTACATTTCCCACTACTAAATGTAGTTTTTAGTACATTCCTGTCCACCAATCAGAGCACACCACTCGTGTCTCCATTTTAAAGTTTAAATGGAGTTTCTAGGTGAAAGTCTGCCCGAGCTG
The DNA here is from genome assembly GCF_963514095.1 of Eutrigla gurnardus. NCBI lineage: Eukaryota > Metazoa > Chordata > Actinopteri > Perciformes > Triglidae > Eutrigla > Eutrigla gurnardus. Next base: position 675,326 of record NC_139932.1, read on the forward strand.
AAGACGTTTGACTAAAAAAACTACATTTCCCACTACTAAATGTAGTTTTTAGTACATTCCTGTCCACCAATCAGAGCACACCACTCGTGTCTCCATTTTAAAGTTTAAATGGAGTTTCTAGGTGAAAGTCTGCCCGAGCAGAAGACGTTTGACTAAAAAAACTACATTTCCCACTACTAAATGTAGTTTTTAGTACATTCCTGTCCACCAATCAGAGCACACCTGCTGTTAGTTATGAAGATTAGAGCTCCAGAGTGCTGTCACCATAGCAACGGCCCTTGGTGCGTGTGTGTAACTGTCTTTAAGCCTCTCTCTGCCTCTCACTATCGCTCCATTCCGGCTTTGGGGGCGCTCCGAACAAAAGCTTGCCACGCTCACATCGAAACTCCTATCGCCAAGATTTTCACACCGTGACTCTGATGAAGACACTGATGACTTTTATTTTTTCCTAGTGTCAGAAATGTGGACGCTAGGGTGAGTTAGAAATGGAGTTGCTTTCAGGTTTCTTTGAAAATCTGCTTCTCGATTTACATTGGAGCGGATGAGGAGAAAAACAGACTTGGCCGCGCTTAGAGGTTGCTAGTTCAAATTCTATAAATCTCACAGAGTTTTTGAGCACATTGTGAGAGACAGGACAAGTTTGTCTACAAAATTGGAAAATATCACGTCTGTAGAGTGAAGATTGTGGCCGGGAGGAGTTTGGAAAGGAAAAAAATCTGAGAAGCCCTCACACTCTAAGCGATGATGTCACCCACTCTAGCCCAGAAGGTTCCGCGCAATACACACCCATTATAATCTCATGATTTCTCCCAAAACGATTATGGTCATTGAACAGTGATTGATCAAAAACTATATGAGCTATTGAAACGTGGATTGATACACCAGGACACAAGACTTGTGTCTACGTTTTAAAGTTTAAATAGAGTTTCTAGGTGAAAGTATGCCTGAGCAGCAGGCGTTTGAAAAGCTACGATTTCTGCTTCTTTTTTTTTGGCTCGTCCCATTCAAGTCAATGGGAAAATTTCTGTGGTTTCGCCCCGAGCACTGGTCCCCTCAGCTATTTCATAGCTGTAGGGGGCCAGTGCTCGGTGCGATTGCCCCGTGGCCCTAATTAGTTTAATATGGAGGAAGAGAGGAGGAAAGGACAAACACAAAGAAGGAAATGATTAAAAAAGGGAAGGTGATGAAAAACATGAAGACAGACAAAATTAAAGTGTTTAGTTTAAACATAATAAACATGATAACCAAGAAGAGACAGGGATCTAAAGTCATATAATCATACATATTAGAAATATGAATACTAAGAATATGGCGATGTGTTGGCTGACCTGTTCTGGCCAGTATCGAGGAGTCACTGCTCATCCCTCTGCTCCAGCTAACCACCTGCAGTCTGTACAGACTTCCTGCTCGCAGGTCCGAGAACACACAGCTGTCAGCAGCTGGAGCGACTTTCCGTTGGTCCACCGGTTCGCCCACTGCCTGCAGCACACGCAGTACATCATATATCATATCATATTTCTAAGGGATATAAGGGATGCCACCATGCCGCCATTTAGTACAAGTACAAACACAAGACTGCCTAAGTATATACAGACAGGTGCCATGATCTTTTATAACAGAAAGTAATTAATATTTCTCATTGAAATGAAACCTGGGGTAAAGTCAGTGGGCTTGAACACTGAATATACAGTTCAGTTTGTCAGGTCAATGACACAACACACAAGACACGTTTTTATGACACATTTTGCTGCAATAAAAATGATTGAAGTGAGATGAACTGAGTCAAAACTTTATCATGTTAGATTTAAATAATAGGCTTGTTGGAGATGAACTGCGCCTCGCTTGGAAAGTAGACGGGAGCAGGCGGCAGCAGCAGGAGGCGGAGCCTAAAAGCTGCGTTCCGGTCGGACAGTTTCCATCGGCCTTCGAAGAATATACAGGAAGTTGCATCCTATTAGACACAATCTGTAGGCTATCTGTTGTTTGCGACCATGTTGGCATTTATTTCTATTTGATCATAAATATCTGTGGAAACCAGAATCAGAAAGAAAGACTCAGATAAGTTAAATAAATCTCTCTAAATAAAAAGTACAAAATAATGCCACCAGATATATGCATTATGAACATTAAATGTATATAAAATGTATATAAAACACTATACGGTATAGTGTATCTGCTGTTGAGGTAGTATCATAGAATATAGTGCACATAAGCAAGGTTTGACAGTAATACTGTATTAAATGTGTATCTGGCGGGGTTTTTTTTGTATGCCTCTTAAAGCAGCTATCTGCTAATTGCTTGTTTTGATATTTACATTTACATTTAGGTCATTTAGCAGACGCTTTTGTCCAAAGCCACTTACAATAAGTACATTTGTCAAAAGAAGGAAACAAGGAAACCACAACGTATCATTGCCAATAAAGTAAGAGTGTAAGTGTTAGGTCCTCATCTGAGTAAACTAGTACTTCAAGAGCAACAGTGCTACGATCAGAGTGCTATAGGTAAGGGGTTTTTTTTGGGGGGGGGGGGGGGGGGGGGCGTGTTAGTGGGTCATGCTAGTCGAGGTGAGTCTTGAGCCTTTTTCGGAAAATGGCAAATGACTCAGCTGTCCTGACATTAGTCGGGAGTTCGTTCCACCAGGCGCCAGAACAGAGAAGAGTCTGGACTTTGCTGAGCGACATTTGTTTGATTTCAGCGATGGTGGTACCAGCCGGCCAGCTGAAGTAGAGGAGCGAAGTGCTCGCTTTGGGGCATGAGGTTTGACCAGTGTTTGAAGGTAGATGGGTGCTGTTCCATTGATGGCCCTGAAGGCCAGTGTCATCGTCTTGAATTTGATGCGTGCTGCAACAGGGAGCCAGTGGAGGTCACGGAGGAGGGGGGTCACATGGGAGAATTTGGGTAGATTGAAGATAAGGCGTGCTGCAGCGTTCTGGATACGCTGCAATGGTTTAATCGCAGAGGCCGGGAGTCCGGCCAGGAGAGAGTTGCAGTAGTCAAGGCGGGAGATGACCAGTGCTTGGACCAAGAGTTGCATTGCATCCTTTGTGAGGAGGGTCCGAATCCTGCGGATGTTGTAGAGGGCAAATCTGCAGGATCGGGCCACAGCAGTGATGTTGGGGGTGCAGGATAGTTGGTCATCGAGGATTACACCCAGGTTCCTCGCAGTTGACGACAGCAATACTGTGATGCCCTCGACAGGTCCTTGCGAGGGCAGTCTTTCCCTGGGATGAAGAGGAGTTCGGTTTTATTCAGGTTAAGCTTGAGGTTGTTGTGGAAAAATGAATCTGCCCAATAAAGATCAACAACCAGGATCAGCTTCTTCTCCGAGGTTTATTCCACTAAGTATTCTCATCTGCAGAAGAAAGTACTGTTCATCCCTGCCTTCTGATGCAAAGGTTCAGAATCAGCAGGAATGACCCTGAGTCTAACAACAATCTCCCTTTTAAGGAGGAGGAACCATGGACAAAGGACGGATCATGTCCTATCTTACAAAGACAAGATGTACAGGCAAGGTCAAGATTTACAGAACACAGGCGTCATAGTCCTGAAATTATCTTATGTCAATGTGGCACTCATGTTTATATCATCTACAAACAGGCATTCATTTTCGTCATAGCATAACAGTCAGATGAGGAGATGCGGATCGACGTCTGGCCTGACAAATATTCTGATTATAAAGTACAAACATCCAAAATTCCCATTACAAGGTGATGTGCAGTTGTCCAGACAGAGATGTCAGCCAGACAGTCCGAGATGCGAGTTGCAATGTGAGTGTCAGAGGACGGGGGAAAAGAGAGGAACAGCTGGGTGTCATCTGCGTAGCAATGGTAGGAGAATCCATGCGATGTGATAACAGAACCTAGTGATCTGGTGTATAGTGAGAACAGAAGCGGTCCTAATACTGAGCCTTGAGGGACACCCATGTCCAGAGAACAGGGTTTGGACATAGAGCCATTCCGTGTGACCTGAAAGGTGCGATTTGTCAGGTATGATGTAAACCAGGTGAGAGCAGAGTCAGTTATGCCAAGTTCAGCCAGAGTGGAGAGGAGGATTTGGTGGTTGACTGTGTCGAATGCAGCAGATAGGTCGAGGAGAACGAGAACAGAGGAGTGGGACGAGGCTCTGGCGTCTCGCAGGGACTCGGTCACTGTAAGGAGTGCCGTCTCAGTGGAGTGAGCAGTCCTGAATCCTGATTGATTAGGGTCTAGGAGGTTGTTCAGCGAGAGATAGGATGACAGTTGGTTGAAGGCGGCACGTTCCAAGGTTTTAGAGAGGAATGAAAGAAGAGATACAGGTCTGTAGCTTTGGATGTCAGTAGCGTCTAGGGTGGGTTTTTTAAGGAGAGGCTTCACGGTAGCTGTCTTAAAATCCGCTGGAATGACACCTGAGGTGAGGGAGGAGTTGATCAGGGTGGTGAGGAATGGCAAGATGTCGTGTGAGATGTCTTGGAGAAGAGAGGAGGGAATCGGGTCGAGGGAGCAGGTGGTGGCACGGTTAGATGTAACAAGTGCGTGAACGTCTTCAGAGGTGAGGGGGGTAAAGCTGGTAAGACCATCCGAGTTGAGAGTTGGGGGAGATGTCTTCTGGGAGGGAATAGGCGTGAATGAGGAGCTGATGTCATTTACTTTCTTGGTAAAGTAAGTAGCAAAGTCATCGGCAGTAAGGAAGGAAGGGGGGGGGGGGGGGGGGTGAGGAGGGAGGAGAACACGGAGAAGAGTTTCCTGGGGTTGGAGGCAGAAGAGTTGATCTTTGCCAGGTAGAAGGCAGATTTAGCTGCCTAAACAGTTGAAATTAAGTCAGAGAGGAGGTGGTGGTAGTGAGCAAGGTCCTCGTGCTGGCCCGATTTCTTCCATTTTCTCTCTGACACTCGCAACAATGATCTGTTGGTTCGCAGAGGTTCAGACAGCCAGGGAGGGGATGGAGATGATCGCGCAGGTCGTGAGATTGGGGGACAGAGAGTGTCCAAGAGGAGAGTGAAGACATCAGGATGGAGGAGGCTTCCTCAGTAGGCATTAAGGAGAACTGTTCTGAGGATGGTAGCGAGGAAATAACAGTTGAGGAGAGAGCGGAGGGAGTGAGGGATTTCAGGTTGCGGCGGCTGGTGACAATTCGAGGCGTAGAGGGGAGGGATGTGGTGGGCTCCATGGGGAGGGAGAAAGTCACAAAGTGGTGGTCGGACACGGTGAGCGGGGTAACAGAGAGTGCCGAGATGCCACATGATCTTGTGAAGACAAGGTCAAGTTGGTTCCCGGTGCGGTGAGTTGGTGGAGAGGGGGAGAGTTGGTTCCCGGTGCGGTGAGTTGGTGGAGAGGGGGATAGTGTAAGGTCAAATGCGGAAAAGAAGTCGATGAATTCAGATGAGTGCAGCTTCCCTGAGTGGATGTTGAAGTCACCGAGGACGACGAGTGGTGTGCCATCATCAGGGGAGCAGCTCAGGAGGGCATCCATCTCATCCAAAAAGTCACAGAGAGGACCGGGTGGGCGATAGATCACTATGATGTTGAGTTTGAAAGGAAGGGTGACAGAGACGGCGTGGAATTCAAGTGTAGATCGGGGTAGGTGGTCCAGAGGAAGGACCTGGTAGGACCATCTAGGTGAGATGAGGAGCCCAGTTCCTCCTCCTCGCCCTGTTCGTCTTGGGGAGTGTGAAAACGAGTAGGCAGTTGAAAGGGCAGCTGGAGTGGCAGTGTTTTCTGGGGTGATCCAGGTCTCTGTGAGGGCCAGGAAGTGGAGAGACTGCAGGGACGCATAGGCTGAAATGGTGTCCGCCTTCTTGACTGCAGACTGGCAGTTCCACAGCCCCCCTAGTACTTAAAGTTCCTTACCGGTGGAGAATGGTGGGTAGCAGAGATTGGATGGGTTACAGCCTCGAGTGAAGGGGTGAAGGGTCTCCGGTGAAATCTTCTCCAGTGTGATGTCCTGACTGGGATAAGACACATGGCTGCGAGGGGTGAGATGTTATACCTACCTCAATGGACGTCCTCGATGGACTCCCACAGATAGGCTCCCTTGTCTTTGTTCAGCTGTCTTGATTCCCACAGATAGACTCCCTTGTCTTTGTTCAGCTGTCTTGACTCCCACAGATAGACTCCCTTGTCTTTGTTCAGCTGTCTTGACTCCCACAGATAGACTCCCTTGTCTTTGTTCAGCTGTCTTGACTCCCACAGATAGACTCCCTTGTCTTTGTTCAGCTGTCTTGACTCCCACAGATAGACTCCCTTGTCTTTGTTCAGCTGTCTTGACTCCCACAGATAGACTCCCTTGTCTTTGTTCAGCTGTCTTCGTTCTGATGGCCAGACGCTGCAGCTGACGCTGTAGTGACAGCCTTTTAAGTGCTCAGTTTACCGCAAATACTGAGTGTGACCCCTCCCTCCAATCAAGTCTATTCACTACACCTGAGCTGGCTCAAACTTAGTTGATTACTCACTTAGCATAGACAGTTTCACTAGGATTTCAACAACAAGCTATCAACACAAGACTAATTGTTACAACTAGCTTTACTCACACAATGCCTAAACCCAAATCTACAATTAGTTTCTGACTTACCAACAAGAGACAAAGCAGCTTCCTTCCTTTCTCCAGACAAAATGTGGTTTGAAGGAGGTTCACTGGCAGTCCTTTAAGCACTGAGTGTGACCCCTCCCTCCAATCAAGTCTATTCACTACACCTGAGCTGGCTCAAACTTAGTTGATTACTCACTTAGCATAGACAGTTTCACTAGGATTTCAACAACAAGCTATCAACACAAGACTAAATGTTACAACTAGCTTTACTCACACAATGCCTAAACCCAAATCTACAATTAGTTTCTGACTTACCAACAAGAGACAAAGCAGCTTCCTTCCTTTCTCCAGACAAAATCTGATATGGTCTATATAAATAATTTCACGTTAAATATTAGACTCACACAGGAAATTTGCTCTACATACTAAATGTGGTGTTTGTTGTCAAAACTAAGAGCCAATCAGCTCTTAGATGAGGTGACAGCCAGGCGTTTCCCATCATGCCCCGGGACTTTGTTTTTAGAGCATGTTAGTGCTCTTTTTTGCTAAAAGAGCAACTGCGGCCCGGGCTCTAAAAACTGTGGCCGCCTTGATCTTGTGAGATTATTGTTGCCCACGTGTTCATGACGTCAGAGCAAGTCGGGATCAAGTCACAAAACTACCCAGCATGCATTGTGCGGCATTCGCAGTTGATCAATTCTGTGCAGGCCGGACTCATCTCCAACGAGCCTATTGTCATGCCCTCTGCCTCCTATGGTCTGTCTGTCTGTCTGTGCTTGATTGCAGGGTTGGAGTCTGGTGTATGGGAGCCAGGTACCACCTTAGGCAGCTGCCAGCAATCACCCAATCACCTGCTCTACTAAGACCCGGCTCAACCTTCCAGACTCGAGACTCGCTGGTGATTCCCACCCGTCATATATACAGTATGCACCATTTACCTATCAATAAGAAGTGCTTTCATCTTAATCCTTGCACTTCAGCATTGCGTCAATTTGTAGAGCAGGTGTATGATTACTTTGCTCCACTCTTACTTCACTTGCCAAAACAATGCTTTTAAGCTTTAAAAAATATTAAAGATATGATTATTATTATTGTATTATATTTTAAACCATCAGGGTGATAGTGAGAAATATACACAGATCTATTATGTTGTTATTCATTCCCATAAGGATCAGAGTAATCTCAGTATCTACCTCACATGTGCAACTACATTTTGTCTGAAGAAAGGAAGGAAGCTGCATTTAATCTGGTTGGTAAATCAGAAAATAATTGTAGATACTAAGTTTAGGCATTCTGTGAGTAGATCTAGTTGTAATATTTAGTCAGGGTCTAGATACCCTGTTGTGTAAATTCTAATGAAGCTGTTGATACTGAGTGGGCAATTACCTAGTTTCACCCATCTCAGCTGTAGTCAGGAGACTTGATTGGAGGGAGGGGCTAAACCTGCAGGAGGTAAACCAAGCACTGAATAGCTTGTCACTACAGCTTCAGGACAGCCGAACGAAGACAGTTGAACAAAGACAAGGCAGTCTATCTGTGGGAGTCTAGACTGTCGAACAAAGACAAGTGAGTCTATCCGTGGGAGTCTAGACTGTCGAACAAAGACGAGGGAGTCTATCAGTGGGAGTCTATCTGTGGGGGTCTAGACTGTCGAACAAAGCCAAGGGAGTCTATCTGTGGGAGTCCATGGAGGAAGTCACAACAACTCAACCACCACCCATCGCAGCCATGTGTCCTATCCAAGTCAGGACATCAAACTGGAGAAGGTTTCTCCAGAGACCCATCGCTCGAGGCTGTAACCTATCCGATCTCTGCTTCCCACCATTCACTACCGGAATGGAACTTGAAGTACTAGGGGGGCTTTGGAACTACCAGCGTATGCTCTCCACCTCCTGGCCCTTACGGAGACCTGGATCATCCCAGAAAACACTGGCACTCCAGTTCCCCCCTCAACTCCCTACTCATTTCCACACTCCCCAAGACGAACAGGTTGAGGAGGAGAAACTGGACTCCTAATCTCACCCAGGTGGTCCTACCAGGTCCTTCCCCTGGACCACCTACCCCGCTCTGCACTTGAATTCCACGCCGTCTCTGTCACCCTTCCTTTCAAGCTCGACATCATAGTGATCTATCGCCCACCCGGTCCTCTCTGTGACTTTAAGATGAGATGGATGCCCTCCTAAGCTGCTCCCCTGATGATGGCACACCACTCGTTGTCCTCGGTGACTTCAACATCCACTCTTCTTCACATTTGACCTCACGCTCTCCCCCTCTCCACCCACCCACTGGGCCCGGAACCAACTTGACCTTGTCTTCACAAGATTCTGTGGCATCTCGGTATTCTCTGTTACCCAGCTCACTGTGTCTGACCACCACTTTGTCACATTCTCTCTCCCCTTGAAGTCCACCACGTCCCTCCCCTCTACGCCTCGAACTGTCTCCACCTCAAATCCCTCTCTCCCTCCGCTCTCTCCTCAACTGTTCCTTCCTCACTACCATCCACAGAACAATTCTCCCTAATGCCAATTGAGGAAGCCTCCTCCATCCTGATGTCATCACTCTCCTCTTCTTTGGACACTCTCTGTCCCATCACCTCAGGACCAGCGTGATCATCTCCCTCCCCTCCCTGGTTGTCCAAATCTCTGTGAACCAACAGATCAGTGTTGCGAGCGGCAGCGAGAAAATGGAAGAAATCAGGCAGGGTGATGACCTTGCTCACTACCACCACCTCCTCTTCACTTCAACTGTTTCGGCAGCTAAATCTGCCTTCTGCCTGTTAAGGATCAACTCTTCTAAATGACATCAGCCCCTCATTCACTCCTTTACCCTACCAGAAAACATCTCCACTAACTCTCAGCTCTGATGGCCTTACCAGCTTCAGCCCTCTCTCCTCTGAAGATGTTCACACACTCCTCTCTCCTATCTCAAACAACATCTTACCATTCCTCACCACCCTGATCAACTCCTCCCTAACCTCAGGTCTCATTCCAGCAGCTTTCAAGACAGCTATAGTTAATCCACTGCTGAAAAAACCCACCCTAGATGCTGCTGACATCCGAAACTACAGACCTGTATCTCTTCTTTCATTCCTCTCTAAAACCCTGGAATGTGCCGCCTACTACTTACTGTCATCCTATCTCTCACAGAACAACCTCCTTGACCCTAATCAATCAGGATTCAGGACTGCTCACTCCACTGAGACGGCCCTCCTCACAGTGACTGAGTCGCTGTGCGATGCCAGAGCCTCATCCCACTCCTCTGTTCTCATTCTCCTTGAACTATCTGCTGCATTCGACACAGTCAACCACCAAATCCTCCTCTCCATCCTGGCTGAACTTGGCATCACTGACTCTGCTTGAACCTGGTTCACATCATACCTGACAAATCGCACCTTTCAGGTCATACGGAATGGCTTTATGTCCAAACTCTGCTCTCTGGAAACGGGTGTCCATCAAGGCTCAGTACTAGGAATACTTCTGTTCTCATTATACACCGGATCACTAGACTCTGTAATCACATGACATGGATTTCTCCTACCATTGTTTTGCAGACAACACCCAGCTGTTCCTCTCTTTTTCCCCAATCTCTGACACTCACATTGCAACTCGCATCTTGGAATGTCTGACAGACATCTCCGTCTGGACAACTGCGCATCACCTCAAGCTTAACCTGCATGAAACCAAACTCCTCTTCATCCCAGGGAAAGACTGCCCTCGCATGGACCTGTCCATCACTGTCCAGGACATCACAGTATTGCCTTTGTCAATTGTGAGGAAACTGGGTGTAATCCTGCCAATTATCCTGCACCCCCAACATCCCTGCTGTGGCCCAATCCTGCATATTTGCACTGTACAACATTCGCAGGATCCAGTCTTTCCTCACAGAGGACACAACGCAACTCCTGGGCCACAATTTGAGCTCCTTAAGTCCGGGAGACGCTATAGAGTCCCACTGGCCAAGGGAGCATTTAGAAAATCTTTTATCCCGAATGCTGTCCACCTTTTCAATGTATCCTAAATGGCACTAGCAATGAACTGCTCTCACTTTCAATATATTTATTGTATGATTAATTGTGTTTTAACTGTTTCCTTATTTAACTGTGTTTTTAATGAAACATGTACCTCTTTTACGGTGAGCCGAAGACAATTTTCCACGGTGGTGGTCAATAAAGTTTTATTGTATTGTATTGTATTGTATATGTTCTTACCTGTAGCACTTTCATCATATCACTGTTGTACTTAAGGTATCCTTGCTGAACAGTTACTACTTTACTCAGATGAGAACCTAACACTTGTTTCTTCTTTTTGATATGTTGTGGTTTCTTTTTTTGACAAATGTACTGATAGTAAGTCGCTTTGGACAAAAGCGTCTGCTAAATGCCCTAAATGTAAATGTGCACCGACATGCATGAGGGACAGTATGTTACTATTGTTACATGCACGCTCTGACGCTCAGAATCCTTCTGTCAATAAACGCTCTTGATGCATAATTGGTTTTCATAACAGCCTCAATCTAAGTCATCATCACTAGTGCTGATGACTCCAACATGTAGCTGGTGTAGAACCTTAAATTACAATATTTGTTCAGTATCCCTGATATGGTCCCTATTTAAAACATGAAGATTGAAGAAAGAAAAATATGTGTCAAATCTGGAGTCTGAAATTTAGCAAAAAGACAAAAAGGTGTTAATTCATGAGGCCATGAGAAGGGGTCAGGTGGGTCATGGAAGATATCCGCCCCCCCCGGTCCCTTAGCTTTCAGAAAATGTTGTCCCATGAACCATATAGTTGAATCGCCCTCCACTATAGAAAATATCATCAAGCATCATCCATTATATCATCCATATCCATCCATATATTAATCTATAGTAGTTTCACCTCTATAAACAATGTGTTATGACATTAATAATCTGACCTGATGCCCCTTGTTGCTCCCTGCAGCGTCCTCCCTCTGATTGGCTGTTACCTCGGTGACGCTGTAGAGCGACAGGTCGTAGGCGTCGACGTGTCCGTCCGAGGGCTGCCAGGAGAAGGAGAGTGAGGTGGTGTTGGAGGTGGTGGTGGTGAGATTACTGACTGCAGCCGGACCTGATACACAGACAGAGAGAGACATTGTTGTCTACCCTTTTTAACATTTGTAAAATCGTATTGATCAATAGTGTCATTGAAGAACAATACAGACCACAAACTCATGACAGCTTGTGTTTTTATCCTCTGAGTCCCATCATGTCTCATCAGAGTATGAAACACAAATGTAAAGAAACAACTGGCAGCAAGTTCATCATGCTAGCTGGTCAGGAAGGAGGCTGAATAACACTCCAAAGTTAGGCTCAATGTCGGCGAGGGACTAGAGGTCGATGATGTTCAGAGGACGGACGTTTTTACTCGATAGACGACTAGAGGCCGAGGATGTTCAGAGGACGGACGTCTTTACTAGATAGATGACTAGAGGCCGGACGTCTTTACTAGATAGATGACTAGAGGCCGAGGACGTTCAGAGGACGGACGTCTTTACTAGATAGACGATTAGAGACCGAGGACGTTCAGAGGATGGACATCTTTACTAGATAGATGACTAGAGGCCGAGGACGTTCATTGGACGGACGTTTTTACTCGATAGACGACTAGGGACCGAGGCCGTTCAGAGGATGGACGTCTTTACTAGATAGATGACTAGAGGCCGAGGACGTTCAGAGGACGGACGTTTTTACTCGATAGACGACTAGGGACCGAGGCCGTTCAGAGAATGGACGTCTTTACTAGATAGATGACTAGAGGCCGACGATGTTCAGAGGACGGACGTCTTTACTAGATAGACGATTAGAGACCGAGGACGTTCAGAGGATGGACGTCTTTACTAGATAGATGACTAGAGGCCGAGGACGTTCAGAGGACGGACGTCTCTACTTGATAGACGACTAGAGACCTAAGATGTTCAGAGGACGGACATCTTTACTAGACAGATGACTTAAGATTGAAGACGTTTAGAGAACAGACGTCTTTACTAGATAGATGACTCGAGGCCGAGGAGGTTCAGAGGACGGACATCTTTACGAGATAGACGACTAGAGGCCGAGGACGTTCAGAGGACGGACGTCTCTACTTGATAGAGGACTAGAGACCTAAGACATTCAGAGGAAGGACGTCTTTGCTAGACATATGACTAAAGATTGAAGACGTTTAGAGAACAGACATCTTTACCCGATAGACGACTAGAGACTGAAGACATTCAGAGGACGGACATCTTTACGAGATAGATGACTAAAGATTGAAAATGTTCATAGGATGGACGTCATTACTAGATAGACGACTAGAGACCGAGGATCTTCAGTAGGCGACTTACGAGTTTGTCCCTCTGCTGTGGCCTCCAGCGATGAGATGCCGTCGCTGAGTGTTGCCACCTTGACTCTGTACCACTTCCCTGGTGTCAGACCCTCCAGTCGCTCGCTCCGACTCTCCACAGAGACCGAGCGGTTGACCAGAATGCTGCCAGCGTTATCCAATAACTGCAGACGGTAGCTGTCGTATACGCCAACAGGCCGCTCCCAGCGCACCGTCAGACTGTGGGTGGTGTGGTCATTAACCGCCTGCAGGGCTGTGACTCTGGCCGGAGCTGAAACACAGTTATCATCAATATTAATTAACTTTTTCTTACATTTAAATCAATCGCCATCATTGTCGTCATCATCATCATCATCATCATCATCATCATCATCATCATCGTCTTACCAGTCCTACCGGTGACTGTGTTGCTATTGTTCAGAGTCCCGCTCAGTGATTGGACAGCAATGCTGTAGATGTGGCCTGGGGTCAGACCCAGGAATTGCAGGGAGGAGACGTGTTTAGGGACGGGGCGAGTCTCAATGAAGACACCATCCTGGAGACAGAAAGAGACAACATATAATCCATGATTCATCACCTCCATCAGTTACATATCCAACCATCCATCAATCCATCCACCCATTATCTATATGTGATATGATGGTGATGTTGGGACTTTGAAATTGTATTGACTCTGGAAATCCTGAGTGTATTCTGGTCCTGCTCAATGTGTTAAGTGTCCTGAGATGACTTCTGTTGTGATATGACACTATAAATTGAATGGAATTTTGAATTGAATATTTACACACAACATCATCCAATCATCCACATTTATCTTTTATTTCTTGGACCCTTTTTAAAATTGTGTAATGTATTTAATATTCTTCCACAGAGGTCTATTTTTAGAAAAATGTTTTATCAAAGCCATGCAGACAACATGCAGCTTTATTTCCTCTCATTGTCCAAATTGTCTCTACATTTATAGACTCCATCATCTTTCTCCTTTATATCCAGCTCTTGAGAAGCAGTGCACAGTGCAATACCAAGCTGTAGGGAAGTACTAGTGCTGCTGGACTCACTGTGGTGGACAAGGAGACAATGTACATATCCAGGTCTCCCTCTCCAGGTGTCCAGGAGACTAGCAGCCCACCAACAGAGTCCGTCAGGCCAGACTGAGGAGCCAGGTGGAGGTTCCCGGCTACACTGGGAACTGAAGAGGAGAGTCTATGTTCAGCAAAAACTGGACCACAGATCTTTAATACAGTTGTCTTGACAGTCTTACCTGTCCGTCCCTCGATGAACTCTGCTCTCTGGTTTGGTCCGCTGAATGTCGACACCACAATCTTATAAAGACGCCCAGGGGTCAGAGACGTCAGCCGGTGACACTGCACCTCGCTGCCCAACGTGACCGGAGGGAAGACGCGAGTGTCGTTGAAGAGCAGAGTCACCTGTAGACGAGCGGTCGGAAACAACAACAAAATCTCAGACGCTGCAATCATCATTGAAAGGATTTCTCCTCAGAATTATTGAAAGGTCATTCAAAACAGTAAATGCCTTTAAAGTTGACTAAATACAACATAATTTAGGCAGCAGAGATGGAAATTTATTTATGTAAAAATATGAATCATAAGTGGATTTATGTGTTGGTTGTTGGTAGGTTTCTTTTTCTCACACTTAAACAAATGTATGCAGTTTAAAACAAGTGTTTAATAAGCCGTGTTTAGTTTGATTGCATCTTTGGGAGGAAAATCAAAACATGTTTCAACTTAAACTCCCATCCATCCATCCATCCATCCATCCATCCATCCATCATTAACCACTTATCCTGTATTCAGGGTGGCGGGGGGGCGAAGGCAGGGTACACCATGGACAGGTCGCCACTCTATCACGACATGTAGAGACGGACAAGTAACCAGTCTATAACAGGACTGACATGTCGACACAGACAAGTAACCAGTCTATCACAGGGCTGACATGTAGAGACAGACAGCAGTCTATGACAGGGCTGACATGTAGAGACAGACAGGTAACCAGTGTTTTATTCATTTGGATGATATACTCTGCTTGCGTTGGAATATGATAATCATGCATTAAAGGAACAAATTATGCAAGATATACTCATGCATTAATCAAACACAATAATTTATTAAAGGAGCAAAACATAATTTTATGTGTATTAATCAAGCATCATAATCATATATTAAAGGAACATAAAAAATAAGCTTATACTCTTACTTATTTAATCTTACATTTGTTGTATTGTTATTGTAGTGTTTACTTGCATCAATAGCGCTCCCTTCCTGAGTGAGGACAACTACTGAGTGTGGGAACCATGATAGGCCCGGTTCACAACAATATGTTGCCAGGTCAAGACCATCGGCCTGAGAACACAGGATTTGGGGATCACAAGCTACCATAAAAGGGATGACGGAGACGCTTGCTTAATAAAACTGCCATTTGCTACTTGTAGAAAAACAACTCCTTATAGGATGATTTTGGACGGATGATGATAGAAGCAAACTGTCAAATGGGTTGGTTAATAACGTGTATGTATGCAAGATTTGTTAAGTTTCAGGTTACACCCCGATTAAGCAAGGATGGAGTCAGATAAGAGGAAGGAATCAAAAGAGAAACAGCCAATCCGAGAGGACGACACCCCGCTTGTACAATTTAATATTCAAGATTGTATAAAAGAAAATTGTCAGACTTCCTGAACTGCCAAACTTTGTTGTTCATCAGGGAAACATAGACAGACCCAGAGCTCTGTAACTTGTGCAACTTTGCTGTTTCTTCAATAAAGCTGATTTAGAACCTAAATAGCTGCTCCTATTGCTTCATTTTGAACACAACACAACACCAGTCTGGCACAGGACTGACATGTAGAGACAGACAGGTAGCCAGTCTATCACAGGGCTGACATGTAGAGACAGACAGATAACCAGTCTATCACAGGTGTGACATGTAGAGACAGACAGGTAACCAGACTATCACAGGGCTGACATGTAGAGACAGACAGGTCCCCATCCTGCATATCTTTGGACTGTGGGAGGACCCAGAGAGAACCCATGCTAACACAGGGAGAACATGCAAACTACACACAGCCCTGGTCATATCACAATTCAAGAAAATATAAATATTAATAAATTAAAAAAAATATATAAACTATGTCTCTCAGGATGGAGGCTTGTTGTCCATCCATCTATTGTCTACCACTTATCCTGTATTCAGGGTCGCGGGGGTGCTGGAGCCGATCCCAGCTGTCAATGGGCGAAGGCCGGCTACACCTTGACAGGTAACCAGTCTATCAAAGGGCTGGCATGTAGAGACAGACAACCATTCACGCTCAAATTCACACCTACTGGCAATTTAGAGTCATCAATGAACTGAACCCCATCCTGCATGTCTTTGGACTGTGGGAGGAAGCCGGAGAGCTCCACACAGAAGGAGCCCAAAACGGACCCGGGAATCGACCGTCTCGCTGTGAGGCGACAGTGCTACCCAAAACACCACCATGCAGCACGGCTTGTTGTTTGTTTTTATATTTTTATGTTATGATTATTATTTGTGTTTATGTGATAAAAACATTAAATTAATTAGTTATAGAAAGGGGTAGGACATTATAAATATAGTATTTACTTCTGCCTACTCCTTTTCAGACATATCATATTTATTTATTTAGATTATATTTTTGATGTTTATGTTTATTGTTAATTTTCTCAGTTTTTCTTGTTTTGTTTTTGAATGTTTAATACAATTTGAAATATATTATAGCAGTGGTGCAACCAGTTTTTAGGATTTTGTTGACTTGTGTGAAGCTGCATTAATCAATATTTGACATATTAATTAATTAATAATTAATATTTTTTACATATATTACAGCTTTTCTCAATTCCTTGAAACAGTGTTAACATTCTCAAAACCTGAGGTGCATTTGCCTGAACAGCTTCTATGATCCAACATATCACCATAACTCACTTGCAAAAGATTCTAATTCAACGTAATGAAGTCATGCTTCAAAACAAAGTTATTATCTCATATAAAAAAAATCACTGCCCTCAAAATGAAAAGTTCCTTTGGCATCATGTAAACAATGGTGGTCAGAATGTTTAGATGTTTTTCAGGATGGCAGTGGAGCCTGGAAATGTTCCTTATATCCACTTTTTTTGTCATACCCTTCCTGCAATTGTTGGAAGGACTTTAATGTGGCACCCAGATATATCTCATGATTTTTTGTAATACCAGCAGCCTTCCAATCTCTGAGCCCCACATCTGTGCAAGTACATTCAAATTCAGGATTATGAGTATTAGGCACTAAACATGAATATAAGTCCAAAGTAGTTGCATGTAGAATTCAAGGCTTTAGATACGTTTCTATCTGAAATTGTCTGTCATTTCAATATTCAACTTCAAGGAAAGTCTAGTAATGATACAGGTATCCGTATCCGTCTGCCATTCTGTAGCACATCTCAGTTGTGAAAACCAGTGGTAACATATTTGGGAGGGCTAACAAGTACTGCTGCTAGCCATGTTGGGGCCCTAAGCATAATTCCTTTATGATTCCCCCCGTGCGACTTTACCGTTGAGCCGGAGCTGAAGTCGGGGCTGCAGCTGGTCTGAGCGGCGTGCGAGGGCCAAACTGGGCTATACCATTGAGTGATGGGTACACATTTTTTTAACAAAAAACGACGGGCCTAACTAATTCATATATTCTTTGCAATTTAATAATGTAGTAATCATCATGACATTTTTTGTTAATCAATCTTAATTTTGGAGGCCCCCGCCAGGTAGTTGGGGCCCTACACGCTATCCGTACTCTGCGCAGCGGCCCTGGGCTAAGCCTTTTTTTATAGGGGATTGAAGTTTTTGTAAGTTTATTCTTGGACACTTATTTTTCCAAACAAATCTTCAAATTGCATTATGTATTGTAGCATCTGTATTGGGTATGATAAGCAAGGCAGGACATTGATTTTAATAATTGTTATCCGGCCTAATAAGGACATTGGTAGCTTCATTCACCTCTGAAGATCTGATTTAATTTTATTAACAAGGGGTAATACATTTAATTGAATCACATCAGAGAGATTTGATGGGAAGAAAACTCCCAGATATTTAAATCCCTTGTTGGTCATCTTAAAGGGCAAATACTCTGATAGATCCAGGGTACTGCCTGTTCCAAGTGGAAAAGCCAAGGACTTAACATAATTTATCTTACACCCAGAAAACCTACCAAATTTATTTAAAACTAGAATTGATTTAGATGGATCAATCATGAATAAAAGCACATCATCTGTGTATAATGAAATGTTATGTGTTCTAGCAGTGGTTTCAATAACCTTCCCCTGTTCGCTTGCTCGAATAGTTTCAGCAAGAGGCTCTATAATCAAAGCAAAAAGTAAAGGGGAGAGAGGGCAACCTTGTTTTGCACCTCTCTCTAATGGAAATACCAGATATGTCAAGCCATTAACAGATACAGCAGCTTGTGGAGTCTTGTACAGTTATTTGACCCAATCAGTAAAAAAATTCACCAAAATAAAATTAATTAAGTGCTGTAAATAAATACTTCCATTCTACTTGGTTGTAGGAGCAACGGCTTCAAGATTCTCGGATTTGACTTCTTACTGAACAAAAGATGAACTATTCACTCCTGGATAACAGAGATGATGCAGACGAATGTCTCCTCACACCAGATGAGATAACATTCTGGACCGACCTGGATGGAATGTGAGGCCTCTTTATGGCTCGGTTAGAGGGTTTATGAACCTAAATCAGTTTTTTTACTCAAGCGCATCGTGGCCTAGGCCTTTATTGGAAGGAGGCCAGAATTAGAGACAGGCCCCTATTTCTATTTCTATTATTTGAGCAAAACTACCAGTAGAATAAATAAAAATGAGATTTTGTGTCTATTTGAACCTATAAAATACTAGGTGCTCCGCAGCTGCCATATTACAGTAAACAACGTTTACCGCTTGCCAGTATCAGGCTGCACCTGATTGGACGATCGCTTTCACAGCTGTCCTGTCTGCTCCCGGATTTCAAACCGACCAACATGGCGGCTCGTTTGGAAACTTTCTCTTATTTTACAACAATAGTTCACCGAAATGTGTTACTGAAAACATTTTAGGCAAGAAATAATCTATGCAGTTGCTGAATCTGTCTTTATTTTAGATCGACAACGGTCAGTTTAAAAGATTTTCAAGAGCTTGCGGGAGGCGGCGGCGCACTGTCTCTCGACACTCGCCGTGAGCCGAATGCATTGCAGGGCTTCTTACATACCGTGAATCCTCTAATATAGCTTCAGCCAAAATCTCTGTGACGCAAAGGCATTGCATGGCTGACAATGAATGGGAAGCGTGGAAATAACGCTGCCTGTGGACACTTGCCCCGGCCTCCATTAGAGACCGGCCGTTATTTACCTCTGCCGACAGCGAGACCGGCCAATGTTAGAGACTGGCCAGTAGTGAAATACAGGCCAGTATTAGAGGATTTACAGTAGTTCACGTAGTTTACATACTTCGCTACATGGTCAAATGCTTTTCAGCATCTAAACTAACTATTACTGCATTGTCTTTGTTGTACCCCACATACTGCATAATGCCAAGCAATCATCGAACGTTTGTGTTAGACTGGCGATTTGTAACAAATCCGGTTTGATCAGTACCCACTAACTTGGGCAATATTAAATTAAGATGTGTCACCAATATATTGGCCAATATTTTTGTTTTTATATTTTGGATTAATAAAGGCCTATATGGTGAAGGAGTCTCTGGGTCTTTTTCTTACTTTCAGGAGAGGTGTATACCGATTTACAGTTTTTATCTTTTATTTTAGAGATTGCTTTGCTCTTTATTTGTTGTTTATTAGATTAGACAAATAGTGGCCTGGTTTATTGGCATATGCATATACACTATATTGCCAAAAGTATTCACTCACCCATCCAAATAATTGAAATCAGGTGTTCCAATCACTTCCATGGCCACAGGTGTATAAAAGCAAGCACCGAGGTATGCAGACTGTTTCTACAAACATTTGTGAAGGAATGGGTCGCTCTTAGGAGCTCAGTGAATTCCAGCATGGTACTGTGATAGGATGCCACCTGTGCAACAAGTCCAGTCATGAAATGTCCTAAATATTCCACAGTCAACTGTCAGTGGGAATATAACAAAGTGGAAGCGATTGGGAACGACAGCAACTCAGCCAAGAAGTAGTAGGCTACGTAAAATGACGGAGCGGGGTCGCATAGTGCACAGAGGTTGCCAACTTTCTGCAGAGTCAATCGCTACAGACCTCCAAACTTCATGTGGCCTTCAGATTAGCTCAAGAACAGTGTGTAGAGAGCTTCATGGAATGGGTTTCCATGGCCGAGCAGTTGCATCCAAGCCATACATCAGCAAGTGCAATGCAAAGCATCCGATGCAGTGGTGTAAAGCACGCCGCCACTGGACTCTAGAGCAGTGAAGACACGTTCTCTGGAGGGACCAATCACGCTTCTTGTTACGTTCACTATGTTATGGGGTTATGTTCACTACGTCACGGGTGGTCAACAGCAATGTAACGCAGGTGAGGTGAAAGCGGGAGGTTCACTTACCTGATTGAAGCGCGGGCCAGTCAATAGTTGATGCGTGGACCAGTAAAATCCCAAAGCAGCGTGTTTGAATCTAGTGCACAGGCACGTTGACTATGGGCACAGGATATAAACAGGAGCTAGCACTAGTTTTGGAATGTTGTCTCATCAGGAGAGATGCGCCACCGGTAAGCTGCTGTTTCTGTCCATTGAGCCGTGGTTTAAGTTTGTTTGTCTGTTTACGCTGCCGCTGTGTATGTGCACGGTTTTTATGCTTGATAACTTGGTTATTTGTTTACTTTGGTCACGCTGATAAAACACTGTTTGCGGTCTGATGTTTAACGTTGTCTGCTTTATAGTATCCGAAGCTATATCCCTGTAAATGTTTGAAGTTCTAGCGTCTTCACTTTCACAAGAGTATACTTCCTGGTTGTGGTGCAGGCTGGGTAATGTAGTTAATCGCTTTGAATAGGTAATGGTTTGCTATGCTCAGCGTTGCTACTTAAAACTACACTTACTGTTTTGCACTATAGGCCAATATACTGAGAGCACTTTTGTGGATTGGACTATTGGTTTAATGTGTAGCATTGACATGTATTTACATTTGGTTTAAGTAATTGACTTGGCTAATTTGTGGCAATGCAATGTGGCTTGTGTGTGGCAGTGCAATGTTAAATGTATGTTTAATGTGCAATGTTGCTTGTGTGGGGAACTGCTGCATTTCTGCATTTGTTGCACATTCAGTTTAAACACTAATTATATTATACTATACTATATTATATATTATACTATATTATTATAACACTTAATACTGACTATATTGTAATTTATATTTGTATATTATTCAGAATGTATAGTATATTATGTATGTGGCTACCAATATTGTTGTTTACACCGTAGCTTTTCTATTCTACAGGTTTATAACCTCTTATTTGTGGACTAAAACAACTGTATGAAGAAAATCAAACAAAGTAAATAAAAAACCATGAGTTAAAACAACGTGTCCTCTCCTGGCGCCCCGTTCGGTTGGGAGAATCTTAAAAGAACCGAACAGTGGATTGAGTGCAGCAAAAATAGCCACGGACTGCTTCATTAAGGAAGCTCAATCAACCCAGGATCAGCTGGCCTCTCACTTCTGCGACTGACTCCAAGTTTACCACTAATCAAACTGCCCGTTGATCAAGGATAAAGGAGCGTGTATACACATTGGCAGGGACAGTTCTCCAGTCAACACAAAGGGAGTAACAATGGCAGAATTGGAGAAGCTTAAAAGTGTGCGATCAAGAGCACAGGCTTCATTCACCAAAAGGACCCATACTCTCACCATACCGGGACTCTTGGAATCGACTGAAATTCTCAGGGAATGGAAGATTTTCAAGACAGACTTTTCCAAAGTCACAGATGCGGGACATGAGTATGCTGAGGGAGCCCTGGGTAGCCCTGAGGGAGTCAACGGATGAAGAGGTCATAGCATCTGCAGACCAAATTGATGCAAAGACAGCAGAGTGTGAGAACAAGTTCCTTGAGGTAAAAAAAGCCGCCCAGGAAATTTTTTGGACCAGCTACGCAGAGGAGGCGTTTTTCAAGCAGGCCAAAACGGCTGAGTCGGCCATCACTCAGGCAGAGAAAGACGAAGTTAACCCTCTGAAGTAAATCAAAGATCGCAGGCTGAGGAATAGAGGTCTTGAAAGAGAGGTCACTGAACTCGGAGAAATGCTGGTAGAGTGGGAGGAGTTGGTTCCTGGTTCGAAGGTCATAGATCTCAGGACACGCCGCAAGGCACTAAAGAAGAGGGTCCTGGCATTGTCTGACATACTGGAAGAGGATGAAGTAGACCAAGTAAAGGGTAGAAAAAGAAAACCCTCTCTCCCTGACATGTTGGCCGATCTCAAGCTGAAGCCCAAAATGAACATGGGGGCATCGAACATGCCAACCCGGCCAACTCTCACGGCAAATCAGCCCGATGACCCCAAGAAACTCTGATCTCAAGCCTCAAATCAGTCTTGAAAGAGCACGGCTACCCACTTTCTCTGGTGACATGAGGGACTATTACCGCTGGAAGACTGAGTGGGAGGACCTGCAAGAATTGGGTAACCCACATGGTGCGGAATGTATAAAAATGTTCTACTTATTAAATAGTCTCCACGAAAAGGTCAAGAAGGATCTCGTCCTATCTAGCTGTGGATCCGCTGATGAGATATTCTGGCTGCTGGGAAGCAAATACGGGAACAAAGCGAAAATAGTCCTAATGATCACCAACGAGGTCCAGTCTCTTCCCCCCGTCAAAGGAAACAATCCCAGAAGAACCATTGAATTGATCCAGGCTGTGGAAAGTATACTCAAGAGGGAGTGGATTATGCACAAAACTGACCGGGCAAACAGGTTCTCTCCACTGCAAAACTTTGATTGCCTCCTGAGATTCTTGAAGAAGCATGAGGAGATTCTTGAAGAGTTGGATCAGTTGGAGCCAAGCCCTGCAGACCCTGTGAAAAAGGGTGCTGCAGACTACCCAGATAAGAGAGGGAGGAAGGCTTTCACTAAGTCCACAGCAGGTCAGAAGGACGACCATCCCAGCTGCACTGTCTGTGAAGATGACTCCCATGCCGGCAAGCTATTTGTGTGCAAGGTCTTCAGAGAGCAAGATCTCTCAAGTAAAAGGGCCCATTTGAAGAAGCTAGGGTTGTGCTACAAGTGTTTGCGGCCCCACCCCAAGGATGGGAAAGGATGCACACCGAGATACCTCAAAAGCAAAAGCAGACTGTCGGAGAGGAAGGGTGTCGGACCACAATTACCTTCTGTGTCCTAAGCCACCGACTCCAAAGAAGGACAGCAGCAGTGAGGAGTAGAGCACTGTAAAAATTGGAGGAAAGAAACTTGGCCTAACCAACAAACAAGAGGAGTTTCTGGCAGAGCTTACTCCAGAACAAAGAGAGAAATATAAGAACGCATTCTCAAACAAAATATCCTCAACTGTATGCGCCAAGGCTGGAGATGGACTGCAAGAACATCCAGTGGTGATGATGCTGATGGAAGTAACGACAAACTCGGGTTGCCTTATTGGCGCCCTAATCGACCTCGCATCTGACACCAATTATATCACCAACAAAGCAGCCGATCGCCTTGGACTATGCGGTGAGAACATCAAGCTTATTGTCCATGGAGTCAGGGGATGAAGAAAACTGTCCTGACCAAAAGATATTCACTGTGGCTGAAGGTGAAGACATCCAAGGGAAAAGTGGCAGAGCATAGAATTCTCTGCTATGGCCTGGAAAACATTGCGGGGGTGACCCAACCAGTCACTGCCAAACAACTGCAGAAGTTCTTTCCCAATGTACCCAGAGATGAACTGATTCGCCCCACAAAGATTGACCTCCTCACCAGTCACCGGGAAGGTCGTCTTGTTCCCCAGCCAATCAAGATTGCGGGAGACCTCATCCTCTGGGACGGCCCGCTGGGAAAGACTATCGGGGAGCCCATCATGATTTCATAGTCAGCTGGCCTGGCTGTGTACCGCTCTGAAACTCACCTTGCGAGGACCATGAGATCAGCCGTGATGGCGTATAAAGAGACCATCATACCTCAAGAAGAGGAAGGAAATGCGTTTGTCCGGAGCACCGCAACCACCAACAAAGAGGTCTTCGAGTGGTTCAGGTGGGACAGCATCGGAGCAGCGTGCAGTCCTTAATGTGGCGGCTGCAAGTGTGGCAGGTGCCCCCCTGGAGGAAAATAAATTACCCTCAAGGAAGAGCGGGATCTGGAAAAGATAAAAGAATGCCTAACATACGTGCT
The DNA here is from genome assembly GCF_963514095.1 of Eutrigla gurnardus. NCBI lineage: Eukaryota > Metazoa > Chordata > Actinopteri > Perciformes > Triglidae > Eutrigla > Eutrigla gurnardus. Next base: position 699,500 of record NC_139932.1, read on the forward strand.
GGCCGACAAACACAGCAACTCCCCCCACTGGGACACAGCGTATCCCTAGAAGGCAGACCTCACAACACTGCCAGACAATCAGCAGGCAGTGGAGGCAACCTTCAGAAACACTGAGAAACATCTGGAGAAGGAACCTGTGTGGAAGGCTGCATACAAAGAACAAATACATGAAATGGTCTCAAGAGGAGCTGCTGCAAAACTCACAAGGGAGGAAATCAACAGCTGGGAAGGACCTAAATGGTAAATCAGCCATCTGGTTGCACCAAACCGTCACTCCTCCTCAACCCCTGTGAGAATAGTGTGGAACAGTAGCCAAGAGTTCCGAGGCAAAAGTCTCAATGATCTGCTTCACAAGGGTCCCAATGTCCTCAATCCCATCAGAGGTGTCCTTCTGAGGTTCAGGAGTGGACTCCATGCCGCACTGGGTGACGTAAAAAGGATGTATAACTCAGTGTGGCTGAAAGATGAAGTCCACCTCCACAGCTATTTCTGGAGAGATAACCCTGAGGACGACATTGAGGTGTTTGCAGTTGTCAGAGTCAATATCGGTGATAAACCCGCAGGATGTATCGCCCAAGTTGCCATGAAGGAGACGGCCAACCTTCCTCAGTTTGCTGATATGATTGAAGAACAGCAAGCTCTGACTGAGGCCAGCTATGTGGATGACATCCTGACCTCACATGATGACCTCAAGATGCTGGAAAAGATCACCAAAGGGGTGGAGGAGATTTTGAAAGCGGGAGGCTTCTTCCTAAAACTGTGGGTCCTGTCACGCCAAAGTGGAAGGAGTGGAACCCCTGCTGAAACAACTGCTGATTCTAGTGCAGAAACAACTGTACCCAGGACTCTGGTACTGCCCAACCAAATTCATGATGGAGAGAACAAAGCACTCAGGGTCGGCTACGAACCTGAGACGGACAAGCTTCGGTTGCTGACATCTATCAACTTCTCTAAGAAAAGAGGGAAAATGAGGACAGGACTTAATCTGAGCATGGAGAATGTTAGGGAAGGAACACCAACTCCCCTTACCCGACGCATACTTCTCAGCCAGATTGCTGCATTGTACGACCCGATTGGTCTTGCCTCACCAGCCAAACAGAAGGGAGTGATGTTGGTACGAGAATCATTTCAGGAAGCTGGCAAGGACAACCCATCTAAAGACACATGGGATGCCCCTCTCTCACCGAAACTTTGAGAAGCCGCAATAATGCTCTTTGAAGAATACGTGAGACTTGGCCAGGTCAGGTTTGAGGGAAGTCTCACGCCACCTGGAGCAATAGGCCCACCAACAGGGATCACATTCTCAGATGGAAGTGAATCCTCCTATGGAGCTGTGCTCTACTTGCGGTGGGAAACCCGGGACAAAGTTGGTGGAATCCAAGGCTAAACTCACTCCTCTCGACCAAAAGGGAGATGTGATCAAAGTGGAACTATGTGGTGCGGTCTTTGCCACCCGCCTAAAACGTACTTTGAGAAGCACTGCCACATTAATGTTAAACAATGGATTCACTTTGTTGACAGCCAAACAATCCTGGCAGCCATCCAAAAGAACAGCTACGGCTACCAGACCTTTTTCAGTAATCGAATCGGACAGATTCAGAAAGCTGGACAAGTGGAAGATTGGAGGTGGATTGAAGGCAAACAAAACATTGCTGATATACTCACCAGAGGTACAACTCCTGAGGAAATTAATGAAGGGTCAGAGTGGCAGCAAGGCCCCGAGTTCCTGAAATTGCCCGAGACTGACTGGCCTATGAAGATGGCCAGTGAAATTACACCCTCTGCTGCTTAAGATGTGGGAAAACTTCAGCGGAAAGCCTTCTTAGCAGTGGTCACCAGGTCCCAGTCAAAAGGAAGAACTGGCCCCTAGGGCCTAACATCAAGGCAGAACTCAAGCATGAAGGAGCCAACGGTAGACAGCCCTCACCAGCTGTCCCGGGTGCAACATCAGTGGCAGACAGACAGAGAGAAGGCCCTGGGTAATTGGACTGGTGCGCCTTGTGGAACCTCAACGCTTCAGTTCACTGTCCAAGCTGTGTGGTTCCATAGCCTGGACTCGACAGGCTGCAGAAACCTGGCTGAGAAGACGCCAGGCACCAGACTCATCAAAGTGGGAGGCAAACCGCTCTATCCTGTCTATTGAGGAAAGGACGAATCCAGTCCTGGAAAGAAGATGGAACAGCTGTTCCTCTTATCCCATTTAATTCATGGCTTGCAACCCTGCTGTCAAGAGAAGCCCATGACAAGAACCATGAAGGTGCTGCTGCCACACTTCTGCGCAACAGGAAGCATGGATTGTGCAAGGTCAGAGAATGGTAAAGAAAGTAGTAAACGACTGCATTACATGCCGCAAACTGAAAGGAAAGATGTCCCAGCAGATGATGAGCGATCTGCCGCCAGAACGCTCACAGCGTGCCAACACTTGATTTCTTCGGCCCCTTCGAAATCAAGGATGCTGTCAAGAAAAGAACAGGAAAAATGGTGTGGGGCATAGTCTTCTGTTGCATGGCATCAAGGGCAGTTCATGTGGACCTTGTTGACGACCAATCATCTGAAAGCTTTCTACAAGCTCACTCTCGCTTTGTAGCATTGAGAGGCCATCCTAGAAAATTGTGGTCAGATAGGGGAACCAATTTCATTGGAGCTAAACCTGCCCTACAAGACTTGCATAGGTACTTAGCTACCTTACTCATCCATAGAGGACAAAGCCGCCAAGAATGGGACAGACTGGGTATGGAACTTTCATCCGGCTGACGCATCTCATTGCAACAGGGCTGCGGAAGCTGCAGTTAAGCTCATAAAGAGGGCTCTCACTAGCCTCGGAGGGACGACAAGCTCACTCATCTGGGGTGAACTCCAAACCCTCTTCTACCAGGCAGCTAACCTCACCAATGAAAGGCCGATTGATGCCAGGGCACAAGAACAAAAAGACTTTGTAGAGTATCTGACCCCCAACACTCTGCTCCTCGGAAGGACCAGGCAAGGAGGAGATACAGGAAGAATTGACTTGTGCACCCATCCCTGGCACCGTCTCAGAGCCATCCAAATTGGTGTGGATATGTTCTGGAAGAAGTGGAATGAACTTGCCGGACCTAACCTATTCGTTCGGCCGAAGTGGCACCAGACCCAAAGGAATGTAGCTATCAGATACATTGTTTGGATTGCCGATCAAAACACACTGCGAAGGCAATTCCGGCTCGGACGGATCCAGGCCGTGCACCCTGACAAGAAAGGACTTGTGAGAGACGCAGATGTTAAGACGTGTGCAGGCCTCCCTGCCTCCCTAATAGTTGGGCAACTTAAGAGGAACCCTCAGCAGCTGATGGCAGTCATCCTACAGAGAGACGTGAGGAGACTGGTAGTCCTCATCCCTGTGGAAGACCAGTGACTCTTTGACCTCGTCTCATCGGCCATCAGTTCTGCAGGTGCTGCCCAAGCACCCAAACCCCCCGATCCTGAAGGCATTACCTTAGGATGTCATTTCCTGTCAGAGGAGGTGCCCGAACAGTGACAACGGCATCCTATTCTTCATGATCCAAAAAAAAAATAAGGAAATTCTATTGTGGGGAATTTTTTTTTTTATATTTTATGTGGTGTAATGTAATGTTTTGTCTGTGACCGCCTTGAATCGCATGATCAGTCGGTCAAGTGGGAGGTGTTACGTTATGGGGTTATGTTCACTACGTCACGGGTGTTCAACAGCAATGTAACGCAGGTGAGGTGAAAGCGGGAGGTTCACTTACCTGATTGAAGTGTGGGCCAGTCAATAGTTGAAGTCCCAAAGCAGCGTGTTTGAATCTAGTGCACGGGCACGTTGACTACGGGCACAGGCTATAAACGGGAGCACTAGTTTTGGAATGTTGTCTCATCAGGAGAGATGCGCCACCGGTAAGCTGCTGTTTCTGTCCATTGAGCCGCGGTTTAAGTTTGTTTGTCTGTTTACGCTACCGCTGTGCTGCTGCTGTGCTGCCGCTGTGTATGTGCGCGGTTTGTATGCTTGATAACTTGGTTATTGGTTACTTTGGTTACGCTGATAAAACACTGTTTAACGTTGTCTGCTTGATAGTATCCGAAGCTATATCCTTGTAAATGTTTGAAGTTCTAGCGCCTTCACTGTCACACGAGTATACTTCCTGGTTGCGGTGAAGGCTGGGTAATGTAGTTAATCGCTTTGAATAGGTAATGGTTTGCTATGCTCAGCGTTGCTACTTAAAACTACACTTACTGTTTTGCACTATAAGCCAATATACGGAGAGCACTTTTGTGGATTGGGCTATTAGTTTAATGTGTAGCATTGACATTGATTTACAATTTACAATGACAATTTATGGTTTAAGTAATTGACTTGGCTAATTTGTGGCAATGCAATGTGGCTTGTGTGTGGCAGTGCAATGTATAATGTATGTTTAATGTGCAGTGTTGCTTGTGTGGGGAACTGTTGCATTTCTGCAATTGTTGCACATTCAGTTTAAACACTAATTATATTATACTATACTATATTATATATTATACTATATTATTATAACACTAAATACTGACTATATTGTAATTTATATTTGTATATTATTCATGTATGTGGCTATCAATATTGTTGTTTACACCGTAGCCTTTCTATTCTACAAGTTTATAACCTGTTATTAAACAACTGCATGAAGAAAATCAAACAAAGTAAATAAAAAACCACGAGTTAAAACAACGTGTCCTCTCCTGGCGCCCCGTTCGCTGGGGAGAATCTTAAAAGAACCGAACAATCTGATGGACGAGTCTGGGTTTGGCGGTTGCCATGAGAACGTAACTTGTCTGACTGCATTGTGCCATAGGTAAAATTTGGTGGAGGGGGGATTATGGTGTGGGGTTGTTTTTCAGGGGCTGGGCTTGGCCCCTTAGTTCCAGTGAAAGGATCTCTGAATGCTTCAGCATACCAAGAGATGTTGGACAATTCCATGCTCCCTACTTTGTGGGAACAGTTTGGGGATGGCCCCTTTCTGTTCCAACATGACTGTGTACCAGTGCACAAAACTGCTTTTTCAATGATTTTACTCAGAAATGGGAGGTTTGATATTGGTCTATAATTGTTCATTAGTGAATTGTCTAAATTGTTCTTTTTTAAGAGAGGCTTGATAACAGCAGTTTTTAAGGCCTGTAGGAAGACGCCTAACAGAAGAGACGTGTTTACAATCTGTAAAAGATCTGGGGCCATGCAGTTTGATGCATTTTTGAAAAGGCCTGTTGGCAGAATATCAAGGCAGCAGGAGGAGGATTTCAGATGTTGTATGATGCCCTCCAAGGTTTTATGGTTTATCACTTGAAATTGTGGACAACATGGACAACACATGTCCTGCACCTGATGTGGAGGCGCTGACTGCTTGCCTAATTTTCTGGATTTCTTCTGTGAAGAAGAAGGCAAGAAGGAAAGCAGCTCAGTGGCTACTGACACAGGAGGTTTGTTAGCCTGTCGACAGTAGCAAAAAGTTCCGTGCGTTATTTTTGTTTTTGGCAATGATGTCTGAGAAGAAGGATTGTCTTGCATTTCTCAGTTCCAGGTTGTAGATTTTAAGTCTTTCTTTATAGATGTGAAACTGGAGATTTGTTTTACGCCACCTACGTTCAGCTTTCCGACTCTCTCTTTCTTCTGTTCTTACCAATGTGGCATTTCTCCATGGAGACCTTTTTTTTTTTGCCAGGGACCAATTTCAGCCTAGTGGGTGCAATGGCATCAATAATATTTGAAATTGTCAACAAGCTCACTTTACTGAGACCCAAGGGAGGGTGGGTGTGGAGGAGAACACCTGAATAAATGTTTCACAGGTGTTTTCTGTGATATACTGTTTTGTGGATACTTTTCTTTGAACATTTGTCTGCACAGAGATAGCACTCTCAAAGAAAACTCAGGAATGATCAGAAAGAGCAACGTCAGTCACAACAACCTTAGAAATGCTAACACCCTTGGACATGATCAAGTCCAGGTTGTGACCTTTGTTATGAGTGGGCTCTGTCACATGCTGGGTCAGTCCATAGTAATCAATGACACAACACAGTTCTTTAGTCCTTCTGTCATGGAGTTTGTCAACATGAATGTTAAAATCACCAACAATAACCACACAGTCAAAGTCAATACAGATTATAGACAGTATCAGAAAAATCATCAAAAAACGCTACACAGTATTTAGGTGGCCTGTAGACATTTAGGAACATAACTCAGGAAGAAGAATTCAACTGAAAAGCCACATATCCAAAGGATGCAAAGTTTTCATAAGATGTCTGCTTGCATTGAAGGGAATCATTAAACAAAACAGCCACTCCCCCTACTTTCTTATGCACTCTAGCTTCACTCATAAAACTGAAGTTGGGAGGAGCTGATTAAATAAGAACAGCAACACTGTTATTTTGATCAAGATTGTGCTTGGTAATAAAATAATTGATTAAAAATGTTTTTCCTGCCAAAGACCTGACATTTAATAAAGCCAGCATTAGTGTGTTAAAATCATTATCTGCCCAATGTTTTGGGACTGGCTGTGGTTGATGAGGAATGGATGCTAGATTTGATAAATTTGCAGAATAGGTTGGGTGTTTCTTAGCCTTTTACGATTGCTTATCAAGACCGGAACTGAGGAAGCTACCAGCTTATTGGGCCCCGACTTATCCTGGAAAAAGTTATGAGTGCGATCCGTCCTGTCACCTCAGCCCAGCACATATCAGTTAGAGGTTTCTGTATTTTGTACACAAGTAACTAAACATGTTATCAGGCTGTGGAGACAGAAGATAATTCTGCCGTCATTGTAGAGGTGGGGGTGGTGCAGGTCGTGCCTTTGGTGATTTGGCCAGAACTTGATGAGGACATAGAACCAATGGTGGAAGAGGAGGTGGGGGAGGATGCAGTGGGGCATTTGAGGGATATAACCTAGAAGTAGGGCGGGGTGTGAATCTGGTCCCAGCAGTAACCAGGGCCCAGTATTTCAAAAGTGATCCGACTGGATTATCCTGGTTGGATTGGATTAAATCGTGATCTGATCTGAAAACTGGGTATTTCAACACAGATCCAGAGAATCCCGATCCTGAAGATCAGGATTCAGCTTTGGTAATCCAATCCTCCCTTGAATCCAGATAAAGGGCTGGATTTGGGTATTTCAAAACGTAACGCAGAGATCTGGAACAGCTTGACACCAAAATTTCAGGATCATTTGGATCCCACCTCAGAGGTGGATTTGACTTGGATTGACAATGTCTCAGCTTCGCTTCTCCTAGATATTGTTACTCAAGATGTTCATTACACTTAATCTAAATTGTCAGTGCATTACTTGAAACAAATTGGAGTAATTTAAGAACATTTAAGGTGTAGCAAAAGTGTTTGGCTATATGTTTGTGTATAAACTGATTATTTTACTTAACCAAATCAGATGCCATTTTGCTTTAAATTAGTGAGAGCCTTCTACATAAAGGGAGACAAATTGGGATGGAAAAAATGTATCTAATTGTGTCACTGATTAAGCAATAATACATGAAAATAATGCAACTACAATTTCAAACACTTTATTCAAACTCCAACAACTTATCACTGCAATTGAATTGAAGCATTTCCAAGGATTTCCAGCACTCATCCAGACCCTGTCCTTAATAGCTGAGTGGGCTCTGAAAGTAGAAGAAAGGGAAGGAGTATGAGTGATATCTTTGTCTTCATTTGGAATCCACAATAGTCACAGAAATCGTGTGCATGATGACAACAGCATGATTTCCCCAGCATTACTGTAGCATTCTGACACTTCTGAATGAACTGCATAGTTCATACACAACACACATACACAGTGTGTGGTCTGTACACATGTAGCCTATTTTCAGTCTGCTGTGTTGCCAATGACGTAACGCTAATAAACTCTGAACAGGTTGATGTTAGTTTAAACAGTTATGGTCTAATGTACGTCAGATTTATTACCTTGTAAATCAAACCATCGACCGCAAAATTCGTAAACAAAGCCAGCGACCGCTAGCCCGCTAGCTGCACACGGAAGTCAATGGAGCAGAGTTAGCTACCATTAGCACGGCCGAGATCGCTACAGCCTGGTTTTCAGTACCTGACAATTCATATATTTAGCTAGCACGATATGTTGGTTGGCGTTCATATGGTCCTTAAACCGCTAAACATTAGACGACGGTAAACTTACATTTTTGATGTGAAAGTCGCACTCCCAGCTGCTACTTCCGTGAAGTAGACCGCCATGTTTCAGATCCGGAGGCGGAGACTTGAGACTTAGTAATCCGTATCCAGCCAGGTCGGGATCACGGTGATCCACCCGGCCAGTGTTTTGAAATACTCAGATAAAGTCAGCAGGATCACCTTGATCCATGACTGAGAAAAGGAGGATTTCATTATCCGGATTATTCTGATCCGGATTACAAGTTTTGAAATACTGGGCCCAGATCTTTCATTTGGTCAGTGAACTCCATGAGAGGGGAGGAGGGGGAAAGGGTGGCTGTAGAGAAGGGTGACCTGGATGGGGTTTGGGGAGGAGAGGAAGGTGGATTTGTTGGGAGGTGGGGGACACTTCCTCTCGGCACTGATGTCTGAAATGGTCAAAGCTCTCTTCAGGCGGGCACCGAACAACCTCTCTTTCAGGGCTTGTGCCATGTTTTGTTTTGGCTTCTTCATGTTGAGATTTAGATCCCTCCTGTCTCGTGTCCTTGGCAGAGGGAACAAATGGGTGACGCAGAGGATAAAATAGGTTAGAGATGAAAAGTTTTATTCCCAGCCTATTTAGGCACAGTCCATCTGCTTTAAAAAGATGTCAGCGATCCCAGAAAAAGTTGAAATTGTCAATAAAATGACTACACATGCTGTTGAAAGCGATGTGTTGAGACTCAAAAGTCTTGAGAATTTCTCGACTCCTTTTCCAACCGGTGGCAGAGGCCCACTGATGGACACTTCCATATTCCGACAGCTGACTGTGTTAAGCAGATCAGTAAAGTCTTGCAACTGTACTTGTACTTCAGACTGCTGTTTCACTATATCATTTGACCCTATGTGCTGAACGATGTATTTCACCGTTGGGTGCTCAGTCATGATATCCATGATTTTTTCTCTCATGTCAGATACCATGTCCTTGGGGAAGCATAAAACTTTGGTATTTTACTGCAAAAGCTTCTCAAATCTTTAACAGCAGAGTCACCCACAATCAGGGTCTAAGGCCCAGTCGTTAGCTTTCCTGTAGCCTTTTACTTTTACTTTACTGAGGTTCTTTCAGCTCTTACCCCATTTTGAGTAGATGAAAGAGTATCCAGGTTGTTAGACGGGGATCCAGGATCCTGCAGGGGACCAAATCTTTTCTCCAGTTGTACACATGGTTGTTTAGGAAGTATGTTGTTATTCCTCCCTTTAGCAGCTGTCCAGGGCATAGTCCTGCTAGGAGCAGGGGTTGAGGAGGTACTATGCCGGGATGGTGAAGCAGGGCAGCCGGTCGCATCACAAATCTCGCTACGCTCGGCTCTGCCTGTTAATCGCCCTTGCATTTCTCTGGGAGGAGATTTACTTTTAGGCTTAGCACCAAGAGAGTTCCAGAGATAACTTATAGATTTATTACCTTGCACACGGCCCTCCGGTTTCTCTGTAGTGCTAACCAGCAGTGTGTTAGCATTACCTTGTCCACTGTTTTGAGTCCATGGTAAAGTGGTGTTGTTCCCAGATTGTCCATTTACTTCCACATTCACTTCTAACCTGTGCATTTTAGTTTCCACTACTGCAATCTTCTGTAGAAGTTTGTGGTCGTCTGCAGAGAAGGAAAGCAACTTGCTACTAATTCGCTTTAGCTCTGTTTCACGTCTCCCAACTAAGAAACATGTTAAATTGTGGCAATAGCCTGCTATCTACAAAAAATGTAGTTGTCCAGGAGCAGCTGCTTATAATTTATCATAAAAGAAAAGCAAAAATATCAGCAGAAAATCGCAAGCAGCATCCTCTTTGAGAGAGAGCAAAGAGGAAAAGTGTCTGCACTGTAAGAAAGCCGGAAATAAGATAAAGACATGGATGAGAGATTTGGTGTGGATGAACTTGACTGGTCTGCAGAGAGTCCTGACCTCAACCTGATATAACACCTTTGGGATGAATTAGAGTGGAGACTGAGAGCCAGGCCTTCCCGTCCAACATCAGTGTTTGACCTCACAAATATGCTTCTGGAAGAATGGTCAAAAGTCCCATAAACACCCTAAACCTTGTGGAAAGCTTGTTTCCCATTATGATTTATTTCGAAAACTGCTCGTTTAATTTGTGGCATGATACAAAAATCAGGGTCAGATAACATTGACCTATTGCACTGCCAAGCGCATCTGTGTTTATTGGAATTAATAATCTAAATCTCATTGTAATCGAGGAATGATCTGATATGTGGATGCTACCAATACTGCGACTTGCTACAAGCTCTGTACCTTTGTTAGATACCAAAAATAAATACATTCCGGAATGTTTTGTGTGGATTTGAAAACAATGTAACATTTTTATCATATGGGTGCATTAACTTCCATGTAGGTACAAGACTGATCTCTTCCAGCATTTGCTGTAAAGCTCGTTGTATAGGTTTTCTCTTTGTTGTGTTTAATGCCAGGTTTTTGTAAAATAAATTGTCCACTACTCAGTTCCAATCACCACCTACTATCATTAATGTGCAGTTATAAATACTGAGAATAGCAATTGTTTATGCGATCCATGAATTAGAATATAACAGCCATTTGAATCCTCAAAAATGATTGACAACGAGGAGACATTTTTATGTATTGGCTTGCCACACCTCTACTTTGACTATTACATGAAGAAAAATACACTTGACCTACCCAGTCCCTTTTACGCTTCTTGTGTTCTTTTTCGGTTAAATGTGTCTCTTGTAGCAATTCAACAAAGGCATTTTCTTTCCTGAAAGGGGTAAATATCATATTTAATTTTACTGGATTTTTTACAGCCTTTAATATTAAGGGAACAGACTATAACAGAAGAGCTAGACATAGGCATAGCAAAAGTAAGATATCAACCTGATCAAGAGGTGTTTTACAAAGCAACAATTTCAAGTAATCACACAATAAATCTCCCCATAAAAAAAGGAAAACAAGACAAACCAATCCTGACAAACACAATAAAAAGAGGCTAAATACCTATTTACCATATTAAACACATTCTACCTAACTGAAACCGTTACTTTCTGCCATAAGTATTATATAGTTCCTTCTGCAACTAATTAAAGTAAAAGGAGTTTGTTCTTATTGCATACATCGTAAAGAGGTGTCATTATTTCAGCCGACCTATAGTGCTAAGTAGAAAGAAAATGAAATGTTGCTTTATCCTGTGTCTGCTTAAGCCCAAGTTATGCTTCCGTGTCGACACAACGCAAGGGCCTGACGTGCACCTCCCAAAAATCCTAGACGCGCGTCGAGGCTACGCAACACCAACGCAACACCAACGCAGCGGCATTGGCTGTGATTGGTCCGCTAACTACATCCATGATGTACTCGACAAAGAGCGCAGCAGGAAAGTCTGGTCTGAAGTCTAGATATATAGAGATCCTTCTCCCATCGTAAAGCAGCCGGGTCACTCCCGAGCACAAATCATCACTTTAGTTTTCTGTTGGTAATTCCTGAACTTCACAATGATGGGTCTTATAGTCCTCCATAGTCACAATGCGCTCTTTCGTTCTGAAGTGGAGAGTCTCGCTGTACATCCAACCCCAAGATCTCCGGCAAAAAGCGTTGCACAAAAGAGACTGTATCATTCTTCTCCGCTCGCAACAAAAAAATGCGGGTCATGTGACGACAACGATAATTAGGGCCCGAGCGCCGACAACGTCGGGCTGCGAAGCCCTATTGTTATTCAAATGTTTTTTATTATTCTTTCACGGGTTCGACCTGCGTTTTGGGGGCCTGAACATTAAAAAAAACGAACGAAAATTGGAGTGTCTATAGGGCCTGGCGAAAAATTTGAGAATTTGGCGTCGGTCACGAAAAAGTTGCTCGCTAGCGCCACCTAGTGGGAGATTCGCCATCCTTGCCGCACCGTAACTCCGATTGACATGAAACTTTGCACACATGTGCAGACAAGTCTCCTCTACAAAAAAGCCACTGGGAGTACAAAAGTCCGCCTGGGAAAATTTTCCCCCATCTTGGATTTTATGAAAAAAAGGAAGTTGCGTAGTTCGTTGGTCCGATTTGGACGAAATTTGGTCCGCATACTCGTTTGACCTAGCTGAGGGTATGGTCCGAAAATGTTTTGAAAATATGCATTTAATCAGGAGATATTGGCCAATGAACATTAGAGGGTTGGGCTACCAAAATGCAATTAGCATAACTCTATAACCTTTGCCCCCAAAATTACAAATCTCGAAACCTATGTTGCAATAGCTTCAAAGAACATGCATGTCAAGTTTCATTCATGTTTGGCGCTGCCACAAATTTCCAAAAAGTGCCATTTTTGGCCGTTTTTGCCTGTTTTTGGCCATTCACAGGGGTCGTACTAAATCGAACTTGTCCTATACCGTTGATCCGATTGATACAAAAATTGGATATGTTGTTGAGAAGGCCTTAAGGACAAAAAGTTGGTCAAAGATGTCCAGAATATTTAGGGGCGTGGCCACGGCGACGCCTTGACTGCGCTACTATTTTGAACCTTCGCCATTGACATTAAAGCTGTTATAACTTCACCATTTCTACTCCGATCTGCTCCAAAATATTCATTGCTTGTTAAGAGTCACGTCCTGAACACAACTGCATGCAATTTTAACTCACAGGTAGAGCGCCACCTATTGGCGACATGAAATGTGACTGATTTTAGGCCCTTTTTCTGAGCAACAGCCCCCCCTCTAGGTAGGGCATAGACGCATGAAATATTTTTTCCTAGATAGCCCATGTGGAGCCTCTTGGACCCACCGCCTAAATTCATGATAAAGTTGGTAAAAAAAATGTTTTTAGCCAAGTGTGTAAATCAGCCAGGTTTTCACTCAATCCTCACTCAGGACACATAGGGGGGAGAGACACAGGCGCACAGCAACCACCAGATGGAGTCAGAGATCTATTTTCAGCCTGGACACAAACGGAGGAGGAGAGATGGCACACATCTCCACATGCACCTCACACAGCTGTCACTTGAACTCTGCCATAAACATCCAAACTATTATAACTTCAGTGTTTCTTCTCTGATCTGCTCCAAACTTTCCACACTTGATAAGAGTTCCTTCCTGAACACATCTGCACTTTGATATTCACTCACAGTCAGAGCGCCACCTACTGGCGACAGGAAATGTAATTGATTTAGTCACTTTTTCCAAGTTAAAGCCACACCTGATTTCTTTTATAACTAATTCCTGTCATTTCAGCCTGGACACAGAGGGAGGAGGAGAGATGGCACACTTCACATGCACCACACACAGCTTTCAGTTGAACTCTGCCATAAACATCCAAACTATTATAACTTCAGTGTTTCTTCTCTGATCTGCTCCAAACTTTCCACACTTGATTAGAGTTCCTTCCTGAACACATCTGCACTTTGATATTCACTCACAGTCAGAGCGCCACCTACTGGCCACAGGAAGTGGCCTTTCGGTGTCCATCGCTTGTGTCTCGACTTGCGCCAGGAGAGGCGGCCGCGCCAAGGGCAGCGTCCACGACACTGCCCTGTGACCGCAGGCACTCCACGACCGCATATGAGCGAGGGCCCGTCACGATACTGCTCGCAGTTTTAATTAAATATATAATGCAATACTGTAGACTAATAAAAACGAGACTAAATGTGGTTTACAAAATAAAAACTATGCGTAAATGTGTCTTCATTTTCGTTGACCAAAACGAGGCGAGACAAAATGTTATAACGTTGTTTCGTCTCGTTTCGTCGCGTTATTAATAGTAGTCTCGTTGGAGTAGAACTGCGCCTCGCCTGGAAAGCAGACAAGAGCCGGCGGAGCAGCAGGAGACAGAGCCTAAAACTCCAGTCGGACAGTTTCTATCGGCCTTCGAAGATTTTACAAGTCATAGAAAAAGTTACCTCCTGTTAGACGCGATCTGTAGGCTATTTGTAGTTTGAGACCACATTCGCATTTATTTATATTTGTTCATAAATATCTGTGGAAATCAGAATCAGAATACTTTAGAAATCCCACGGGAAATTGAACAGCTGTAGTTGCTCCATAAGAGAAAGAGAAGAAAGAAAGAGTCAAATAAGTATAAAAATATAAAGTATTAAAAATACAAAGTATAAAATAAAGATTATTTTATACTTTGTATTTTTTGACAGTTATACTGTATTAAATGTGTATCTGGGTAGTGTTTTTCGTTTAAAATTTTGACTAAATATCATCGTCAACGAACCTTTATCACTTGAGGAAAACAAGACGAGACGCAAAAATGCTGGTCATATGACGATAACATATTTGGTTGGTAAAATAAATATGTTGTAAATTCAAATCAGAGCGTCTTCTGTGTCTGGAATGGATGTATCCTTTAGTCTATAAGGTAACAATAATATAATAATAATAATAAGATAACCTTGTTTGAATTGTGAAATGGGTTTGGCTAAATCCAATCTTTGACTAAAACTAGACTAAAGCGTCATCAGTTTTTGTCGACTAAAACTAGACAAAAATAGTCATGGACAATTCTGCCTAAAATAAGACTAAAATGCTCTGACTTTTAGTCGACTGAAACTAGACTAAAAATAGTATGAACGTGACTAAAACTGATAAAAACTAAAATGATAGCTTGAGACAAAGACTAGACTAAAACGAAAAGTAAAACAGGCCGCCAAAAACAACACTACCTGTCTGTCTCTACATGTCAGTCCTGTGATTGACTGGGAGAGACCCAGCTTAGCTGGTCTCCCCCTCCCAAGCAACCAAGACAAGAATTCCTAGTCAGGACACAGAGCTCACTAGAAATTCCTCCATCAACAATGTCAAGGAAAGCAACTTTCCCTCACAAGAACCTGAAGACAGCAACATTTCTTCAGAGGAACAACCAACAACCAACCCTTGGTTCAGTTGTTCGTGATCTAGAACAGTTTGCATGCTCACTAATCCAACTTTCTAATGACACTACATATCTTGCACTAATTCTATACACATACAGAGATCTGGTCCCAGGACAGACCACACGCTCTCTTTGACCACACCTCTGGTCGACACCCACAACTGCCATCTTGTAACACACACACACGCACACACACACACACACACACACACACACACACACACACACACACACACACACACACACACACACACACACACACAAGCACACAGACACACTCTCTTGTATATTATAGTTAGATAGGCCAAGTAGACTTAGTGCATGTTCATTTGTTTATTGTTAATAAAACCCTTTTGAACATGCTGCTGTTTATTAATGATGTATAAGAATGAATGATATCAACCTCTTCTCTACAAATAATTCACAATTCCTTCAACTGTTTGTGCTAATATGCTAATCGTTATTAATTATTGACATTTGAGTATAATCCTACAATAAGCATGTGTTGTTGCAATAAGCATGCAGTTTGTTACTTTTACTCACCTCATAGTGGTCCACATCTCCAGGGGCGGGGCTCCAGGTGACAGTCAAATCACCGGTTCCTGCGTTTCCTAGCGACAGATTTCCAACAGCTGCTGGAACTTAAGGATTACAAAACTTCAAGTCAACAACAATCAATCAAAATCTGGGTAAAAATATGTGGGCTTCTAGGTTTGTGACTGACAGGTGCGTCCGTTGGTGGAGATGCTGCTGACATAACCTCCACTCCAGGTTTCCACGGTGACAGTGTAAAGTCTCCCAGGCGACAAAGACAAGAAGACACATTCGTTGTGTCCGGCGGACACGCTCTTGTTCTGCAGCACGCTGTTGTTGTAGCGGATCAGAACCACGTAGTGGTCCAGATCTCCTGCTGCATGACTCCAGTACACCTGAACACAGCAGCAACAACCAAATACTTTCTAATCACAAAATGATGATTTAAATGTGGATTTAAATGGACCAACTGTGTCAAGGAGGTTCCTCTGGAAATAAACAACAATTTTATCCGGAAATAAATAACATTTTCCTGAAAATGAGTATGAAATTATTATTTTTAAGATCATAAACCTAAGAAACTTGAAACTGGAGTCTAATTGAAAAAGACAAGCTGAAGAAAAATGTATACTTCAATTCTCTTAATTGCATAAATAATTCCAATAATCTATTTCAATAAATAATCTACTTGATTTAGCCACAATATTTATATAAGATCAAATTGCTTGAAGTTCAGTATCATACAAGATCTCACCACCATTCATGAGCTCTGTTAAATCCCAGGTAAAACAAATATTTTTATAAGACTTAAGAGTTTGTGGCCTAAATTTCACTTTCATCTGTTTAGTCAAGTTGTTTTCTATCATTATTATTATTTTAGTTTCTTCATCTTCTTCTTCTTAATATTATTATTTTACAATTTTACAATTTGAATAAGGTTGGTTTCCTGACAAACTGACCTTGAGGAAGTCGTCTCTTGCAGAGTGGACAGCTGTCGGCTTTTGGACAGTGGCAGGTTCTGCAAGACAATATGGATGGATGTAATATGTAACATGCATGTTTTATCTCCTCCCTGTTTTGCTTTATTTAGCTGTGAATTTAGGAAATGTTACGGTAAATAAAATATACTATTCACAAATAAAATTAGAATACAACATTGGACTGAAATGAAAATTCAATTAAATATATTAAATAGGGCTGTCAAAGTTAACGCGTTAATAACGCGTTAACGCAACATCCTCTTTACGGCGTTAATTTTTTTAACGCGCGATTAACGCTCGGTATTAAAAAAAAAAAAAAACGCGCATTGTATGATTTATGGCCGTCGGTGGCACCTGTAGTCTTGATCCAGAGGGAAGGTGCGCGTCCACAGGCAGCGGTGTTTCCCCGCGTCCCATTCATTGTATTCTGGTAGCGTTGCGGCGAATGTCGAGAGACGGCGCGAGAGTTGGCCGCTCCTCAAGTATAAGTCGAATCTACTTTATGCTAATCAGAGGCGCCGGGCTCGACTCGCCGCCTCGGGAACGCTCGCGAACGCTCGCAAAAATATGTTGTTTGAAGGAGAGCGCCTGTCAATCATCCTCTAGTGGCAGCCCACCAAGCGTGCAATACTGGGAAGCGGCGCGTCCACACGCGTTTAAAATCGATTTGTGAACGGCAAATTCACCTTCAAAAGACTGCCGGATGGTTCAGTCGATAAGACCAAAGTCATCTGCGCGTACTGTGGGTATGAAATGAGCTACCATAGAAGTACGTCAAGTCTGAGATATCACTTGCAAGCCAATGCACTTATATCCTAACTGTACTTATGTCCTGTTACACTATCTCCTGTGACATGTTCACTTTAATTGTTTGTGATATATTCTTATAACCCTGTTTTGATCCCATGTTTTGGTAAGGGGATATTTGAAGTGTTAAATAAACATTTTCATAAATCAAGTTTATTTGCCCTTATGTTGTTAAAAGTATTAAGAATATGAAAAAAATTCATTAAAGTACATTTAGAAGAAAAATAAATGTGCTAAAAAAAATGCGATTAATTTGCGATTAATCGCGAGTTAACTATGGACAAAATGCGATTAATCGCGATTTAAAAAAATCAATCTTTTGACAGCCCTAATATTAAATTATTAAATATATATACAAATGTCAATTTAAATACAAATGTAAAATATAAAATCCTTACGTGTTCGTGCTTTAACCGTGGTGGTGTTCTCCAGGCCACCACTCCTTGTCACTATGACAACCGAGTAGAGTCGCCCGGCGACCAGCGAGCTGAAGGAGCATTCAGGCGGTGAGGAGCGGGACATGGCCACCGTGTGGACGGTTCGACTCCCATCCTGAAGGCGAACCAGGTAGCTGTCCACCATGCCTGCTGCCGGGCGCCACGACACCTGCAGGGCATCTATTCTGCCGCCGTTACCAACCGTTACCTCTGAGACTGACACTGGGGCTGAAAGTCAAAGAGTACCGAAGAAAAGCCTCTCATTAGCCAACAGAGGGCACTCAGTTAGTCAGTAAATTAGTTTAAATAACATGATAATAATAACAATCATAATAATAATACAAAAAATGACAATGAACAGTTCTTCAAGCTCAGTAATATTCTAAGATGTACTATTATTATAACTTTTAATCAGATTAATCACAAGGTAGCTGTAGCTAAGTCTGATGGGCTGGAGGTCCCAAGGTCAAAATGGAAGACACCTCCAAAGAATGACCAAGTTAAGGTCCTGTGGGACTTCCAGATCCAGACTGATAAACTGGTGATGGCTGACCAACCGGACATCGTGCTGGTGGCCAAACAACACATCAATCACAGCCACTGCATGAAAAGTCGGATTTTCGTCCCTGTAAACGCCCGGAAATCTCCCTAATTTTCGGGAGTTAACGACAATTTACAGGCTGCGAACGTCGCGTTCGTCTGTGCCGAAAATTGTCGGAAACGAACCACAGCGAAGGCTCTAATTAGCATATGAATAGCAGCGAAACCGCGCCTGGCCAGAGATGGCTTGAATATCCTCACTCAGGATTGGATGAAACCACTAGTTTTAAACAAGTATAATCGCTCGTGATTGGTTGGCAGATCTGGTCATTATAAATGTAAAGCCAACCCACGTTGGCAGATCTGTCACTATTGGTCAACCTGATGAGTCATTATAAATGTAAACCCCACCCCCGTTGGCAGATGTGTTACTATTGGTCACACTGGGTCTTTTAAACAAGAATAATCACTAGTGATTGGTTAGCAGATCTATCACTATATATATATATATATATATATATATACATATATATATATGTTTATATATATATATGTATATTTATACATATATATACACACATATTTATTTTTATTTATTTATATATTTATAAATATAAATATGAATTAATTTATTGAGGAAAGGAAAAATTGCCAGGAGGAAGTATTCAAAGAAAGAGCTTTATTGACAACACAACACACAACTGTACAAATTTGCCCACACAACAAACAAATGAACTGGCAACATTCTGTCCGAATTTGGTCAATTTTACAGCCGCCTGTGGTGCGTGGCCCTGTACTTGGGAGTCTTCGGTGAGCTCCTGGCTACGAGAGGATGGAGGTCGCACAATCCATCCTGACACCCCGCCAACGACGCCGTCCTCCTCATCAGACATCATGTCTGTGGTGGCGCATTTCCAACGGTCCACCTCATCGTCAGCAAGCACACTCCGTCTCGCTTCCAGCAACTGTAAAACAATCAATAAAGACAATCAGTACTGCGCGATGCACTGCGCATGGACACAACACATCTATTAATGCACCTGAAAAATAGGTTTAGGTAGGTTTGGTCACATTGACCAAAAACGGATCTAATAAATCTAATAAGTCTTACCCTCTTTCTCCTGGAACGACTCCGAGCTGACCTCTTCACAGCTTCCGCCTGCGATGCGAGATCAGGCTGTGTGTGTCTGAAGCTCCTGCGTACCGTTTTATAGTATGTCTTACAGGCAGCTGGAAAACAATTAAATGAGTGATATGAATAAGAAAACTTAAGTCACAGTAAAATTAAAACAAGGAAGAAGAAAACAGTTAAAGTTACTTACACACAATGGCGTCACTATCAGCGTCATAGAAATCCGGACTTGCGGACAAAGCTCCGAGCAAGTAAGAGGTCACAGCTTCGTTATGAGGCGAGGTTCGTCTGTGAAAACAAAATGAACAGTTAAGATCGGTATCTACTGATAACGCATCTATTTCCTTATACAGCAGAATGAAAGCATATTCTTTAAATCTTACCCTTGCTCCGGTTCGTAGCGCCTACAATTCGTCTCCGAGTTGTGAAGACGGCGTACTGCTTCCTGTAAAAGACCAACAACATACACTTAACAAAGCAACTTAACGTTACACTGGTTCCTCTCTCTTGTTCTTTTACAAGGCTTCTATGCTACTTTTAGCTTGGACTATTAGCTTTTAAGCTACTTTTAGCTTGGGCTTGCTTTGCTAATTTTAGCTTAGCTAGCAGTCACCGAACATATTCTTACCGCAATCATCCTGAGAGTCTCCAGCAGTCCTGGATATAAGAATTATAACATTTAATACCACATTTTCTTAAGTGAAGCCTCTCAGAGCAGCATCCCTCCTGCCGATGAACGTGAACGTCTCCTCATCGTTCCCTCTACTGAATGAGGCGCCCGGTGTCTGCATCCGTCCCTTTAACGGACAACGGTGCACGGCGTTATTAATCACCGTTAGTAAATATATAACCATGGTTTAACATAAGCACTATATTATTAGTTAACGTCGGTAAAAACGGCACATTTTCCGCTTCGCTTGCGCTCGCTAACCCCTATGGTAAATTACCGTCAGTAGGCTAGCCGGCTGGCAGGACCTTCGATTCGTAACGTTAACGTACAATGCCAACAACAATAAAGTAACGTTCATTATCAATACGATTTAAAAGTCAGCTGGAAACATAAAAGTCATGTTACAGTATACTTACATGTGTACGCGGTTTGTGTCGGGCTCCTCGCCAGAATCACTGCAGTCGTCTGCCATTATCCAAAACTTGTGAAGTCAGACGAGCCACAATGCATTTTGGGAAGTTGAGTAGATTTAGCAAGGTCCGCTGTATACTCAGAAATTCTTGCCAATGCAGTATACATCCGGGCATTTCTCGCGTACACAAATTCACATACTATTGTATGTGAACGCAATACGTACTCAAATTTACGTCACAATTAAGTACGAGTAGGACGTTAGTATGGCATTTCGAACACAGCCGAGATCTATGAGCTATGAACCCATCCTTGACCCTCTAGCAGAACTACGACCAGCCATTATAAAGCAGTTTATAGTTGTTAATGTTGTGTCAAAAGGTACTGCATTTAAACATGTTATTGCGCAAGTTTCCTGGGTTCATCCCTATCCGGACAGACATTTTTATGGAAAGCCAATAGAAGTTTGGAGCTTGCAGGGAACAGACACGTCATACCCAGCATCTGCCTGTTGAGCGCATTGCTGGGAGATGTGTGGTTAACACATCCACTGTGCATTTAAGCAAGACCAAAGAAAGGGTCACTGTAGTCATGCCACTATGCACAGTGGTTGAGCTCTAGGAGACTGTGATGTTGTTTGCATGAATGTACATTTTACCTTTGTGGCAAAGCCTGATTAAAAGTAATTGTTGAAGCAAATTGTTTTGTGTATCTTTGAATGAAGATGAAATGAAGTTATATCTTTGAATGAAGATGAAATGAAGTTAACACCTTTCAGAAAAATGTCACCTGGGGGAAAACTCCCCCTGCTACCCTGATTTGCATTTGTATAGCTCACAGCATTTTCATTTACATGTTAAAGCCTCCCCTAGGATTACGGGGAGGGGGTTCATGGGGGGACAACTGCCAAGCAAGGCCCACGTCAATTCCCGGCAATTTACGTCAGTTTTCGGTGTTTCCTGCAAATTGCCGTTTGCAGTCGTAAACCTGAACTTCCACGGCAATTTACAGGGCCGCTAACTGACGAAAATCCCACTTTTCATGCAGTGAGCTGTAGTCACAGATGTAGCAATCACAGTAATATCATTACATCAAGTTACATCATTGTATTTCAAATTCCAGTGGAGATTTAAACATTTACTTTATATGTGTATAAAATTGGAATGTCGCTGACAGCATTACAAGAAAATATTTGTAATCTGCTCAGTCTCATTTTATGAGACAAGATATTTAAATTGTATCATTCTTGTTTCAATTAAATGATAAATACTGACAAACAAAATAACAAGTCCTAAACCAGCCGAATATCACTGATGATCTAACGCAATTTAAAGGAATATTTTAACATTTCGGGAAATATTCTTATTTGCTTTTTTGTAGAGAAAGTCTGTCTTGAGCTGTTTTCAATATGAAACACACAATATTTTCCAAAATGTTCCTATGGGGCTATTCCACCAAACCTAGATAAGGGATTAAACCGGGATTTCCCTTCATCCGTGACAATTACGTCACCATTATTTTACATTCATTCAGCCTATATTCATACATTTGATTAAATTCTACATGTGATCTTCACGGTAACAGTTATAATTGTGTTCAGCTGTTGTTCAGTAAAGGTTTCCACCGCACACTAGTTTAAGACCGGCAGTCCAATAACCAGACTGTAAGCCCCCCTTGCTCCCTCTCTGTGATTCTGGGTGTAATGTCCTGATAAACCATTGGGGGCGCTGTTGTAAATTGTGAGTTCACCTTGTATGTTCCTCCCCAGCCACCGTAGCTGTCAAAGTGGTTTCATATAGTATTTGGGCTCCAGATTAAAACGCTACAGTAACAATATAACATCGTCTGGTTCATTAAGACACTGCTTCTTTTTACGGAGGAGCTTGAACTCCTCATATGCCTCCATCAGAAGCTTGTGATCAGTTTGTGAGAAGTTCGCTGCACACGTCGTCATGATGAATATGGGATCTGCATCAGTGAATCAGTGATGATATCGGGGTCTAGTTGAGGAAGCCGCATGCATGCACTCTCCAGGATTAGTTGCACCTGGCTAGACTTAGTCAGCTGTTTATCCTGCTTTGGTCTTTGTGCAACCAATCAAGCCAGACTGCTCACCTAATCACCTACTCGACTAAGACCCAGCTCAACCTTCCAGACCTTGCCTGATTGTAGAAGCATTGTTGATGCATTACCCCAGCCTGACTCCTTCCACCCACTCCAGCCCTCATCTACCAGCTGCCTGTGTGGATTCCCGTCTGCCAGCCCTCTGCCTGACCGCCGCCAGAAACCCTTGTATTAAATAAACTAACCTAGTCCTCTCTACCAGCAGTAACAAATAGACCACTGCATGATTTGCAAGCAAGGCAATAAATGGCAATATATGTCATCGCAAAATGTTTAACATTGCAATAACATCGTATATCACATATATATAATATGGTATCATGGAGACTGGTGATTCCCACCCCTCATATATACAGTATATGCACCATTTACCATCAATAA